>NC_054468.1:212715787-213330037 GCF_017639515.1 Carcharodon carcharias
TGGACTGCACAATAGTTGGATGACATTGTACAATCTCCTTGCTAAAGCTGGCCATGGAGCAGTTACTGGTGAAGGTGCTCACAGCCCCTTGCAATTTCATCATCCCAGTTTGGACCAGTCTTCCCCACAGTTCAAGCTAACAGTGCAGCCTTTGCAGTGCATGTTAGGAGAATGCCTGTGCCTGACTGAGCTGACAGCACAGCATGCAGACCAGTGGGCAAAGCTGCCGCCAGTCAGTCACGTGGACTGGGACGGAGGAAGGTGGGGTTTCAGGCAGCCATGCAGTGCACTAATATCTGGCCATTCAAATGGTGGCCACCACTCTCGGGGATATGTTAAGGGGCCTTCAGACTTAACCAAGAGAGGTTCTTAGTACACCTGTGTTCTTAGTACACCTGTGCTAACCCTCACATCTCTCTCTTTCACCCTGCAGGAGGTGTACATCAGGATCATGGAGCCTGGTGAACTAGCTGTATGCCTTGTGGCTTACAGAGAGCAAAGACAATGGAGAAGAGAGTGACTGAGGCACCTGGCTGTGCAGAGGGAGGAGCAGCACCTTCTGGAAGAAGGCACAGCTGGGGCTCCCACACATGCTGCCAAAGAGCCACAGCAAGCCATCACTGGTCAGCACCTAGCTAGACCCAGGGTCTATAGATGCCACCTTTATTATGATGTGGCAGGTGCCAGGTAGATCAAATCCACCAGGAAAACTGGGCCACATTATCACAATGGTATTGCAATTTGTATTTATTACAAGAAGATTTATGCATTAAATTCAGAAGTAGTGAGTCCACTAATACCTTTAGTGATTTAAAAAATTAAATTAAAACATTTATTAAACAAAGAAAATAATTTGAAACAGACATAAGATTACAGTTATTACATATCATAACAAATACCAACATTCCTAATTAACCTGACTCCCAACTACACACCCCTTTAAGGCAACAGTCCAAAGTAGATTTTAAATTTAAATAAGCAATCCAGCAAGTTACCACAGCACCCACTCGAATTCCAAAGGCTTTTCCAGCTTTGGTTGCTAAACACAGCAGGCTTCTTCTATGGGAGTGGATAGAGGCTTTTCCCAAGGTTGCTCCATGCGATGTTCTTTCAGATCCTACCTGGCCACATCCCCACATAACATTCCATCCTTCTTTAGATATGTTTCTCTCTTTTTCATGTGTGAAATCCCATTGTTAAACATGTCTTTTGCCCATATTATAAATATCTTTCATGTCGTCAATATGGCCTCTTTCTTTTTGGGAAAAATAAACATAATAACATTGCCCTATTTATGTTGTTAGTTGTAAACATCCTACCATCCCTTTGAAAATCAAACAACCCCTTCACTTATCTAAAAATTGCAAATTTCATTCACATCTTACCTGTGGAACAGTCATCCTAGCTTATCCATTTTCATTTTAAAAGTATGATTCACACCTAACTTTTTTGATAATTTCAAACTTGCAGTCAATCTGAATCTAATTCAGTTAAATCAGACAGAACCATCCACATTCACACCCATAAGCCTTAAATAGTATTATGAAAAATATTATAGTTTTGTGCCACTTTTCATTCCTGCAGATGACGAAGAACTAGTGTCACCGCAGACTGCGCATGTCTAGGGAACTGGTTGGTCACATCTGCCAGCTATTGCAGGATTTGGCACCATGGAGACATAGAGGGCATCCACTGCCAGTGGCCATGAAAGTGACAGCAGTGCTCAGTTTCTACACCAATGGCTCTGTTCAGGGCTCAACTGTGGGTGACCTCTGTGGGATATCACAAGCTTCCACCCACAAATGCATTCTTGAGGTCATGGATGCCATCTTTGCGAAGGCACACAACTTTGTGCATGTTGCCTGGGACCAGGGGAGTCATGATGCAAGAGCAATTGGATTTGTCCAGACCTCAGGTTTCTCACAGGTGCAGGATGCCATTAACTGCACTCATGTGGCTCTCAGATCTTCATCACAACACGCAGTCAACTATGTCAACTGCAAGGAATTCCATTCGTTGAATGTGCAACTTTTGTGCGACCAACACCTGCATCCTGCAGGTCTGCGCAGAGTTTCCAATGAGTGTGCATGATTCCTCCATTCTTAGTTGGTCACCGATCCCTGACATCTTCCAGGGTCAACAGAGGCTGGAGGAATGGCTCCTTGAGGACAGGGGCTACCCGCAGAGGACATGGCTGATAACACCCATGCAGCGGCCTCATACTGCATCAGAGCGAATGTGTAAAGAGGTTCATGCTGCAACGCGCAACTTGGTGGAGCAACCCATTGGGATGCTGAAAATGAGGTTCCAGTACCTGGGCCAGTCTGGTGGAGACCTGCAATATAGTTCACAAAGGGTGTCACGCATCGTCGTCACCTGCCATGCCCTTTACAATCTGGCGCTGCAATGGGGAGAGGAGCTGGTTGAGGAGAAGATGGAGGAGCTGGAGGTCTTCTCAAATGAGGAGGACATTGACAGTGATGAGGGTGAGGAGGTCCTTGAAGGCGACGATGACAGTGATGAGGCCCTCACACTGGCCAGATGAGGTAGGCGCACTCGGGAGGCCCTCATAGCTGCTACATTTGTGGAGGATGATGATGACATGCAGCGAGGTGACACCATGGATCCTCACATTGCATCTATGAACGACTGACTGCTGTCTGGCTTATGGCAGCACACATACCCTCTGTGGTAATATTCCTTTCATGGAGACGCAGTGGAGGCCCTAATAGTCATTTGGTTGCAGGAAGATGATGACATGCAGTGAGGACACTCCATGGATCTTCACATAGCCACTGAGAATGTCTGACTCCTGCCTGGTGGAGGGCAGCTCGCTTGTGCTCTGTGATCAGGGTCATATCATAGAGACACAGCCATGAAACTTTAAAAGCATTTGATCCTTTATCCGCCTTCAGCAGCTGAGCCCTTCAGGAGCACAGTATCATTGGTCACAGATGTTGAAGTGATGGGGACAGGCCCACCTTAAAGGTGCTGAGAGCTCATGGAGAGAATGACAGAACTCAGTGACGCCTGCCTTTGACATTCTGGCAGCAATGACAAGAACCGTCGATGTGCAGACTTCACTAATATGTCCAGGGAGTGTCACTTTGGTCTGAAGGCTGCACAAAGCACAGGGAAGAGGCCCTGGACTGAGACACCTGCCTTTATCTTGTGCAGAAAGGTTTCACATCTGAGTGACACAAACACTACTCATCAGAACAAGGAGCCATAGGCAGAGAGACATTCTTGGGAGTTTATTGATAATAGTGAACATTATGTACAAGTGAGTAACATCCACACCCAGGCTGTGCGACTACATCTTCTTAACCTTCCTAACCCTGCCGCAATGTCTTGGTGTTCCCCGGACATCCACAGCAGAGGTGGAGGCAGCCTGCTGACTGCTACTCCCTGCCTGTGCTGATCTTGGTGGGCATCCTCTGGAGTGCCAAGACCTGGAGGCCCTCGGCCTGCTTTTGGGGTCCTGCTGTGTGACAATGGCACCCTCCTTGAGCTATGGAGCCGGAGCTGCTGGGGTCAGAGGAGGAGCGGATTCAGATGGGCTAAACACTCTCGGAGCCACCTGGGTGGATGGCCCCAGAGGGTGCACCTGCTGATCCTCTCTCTTTGGGTGCCCAAGGGCCCCTAGTCCATTCATTGAGAGGAAGGGGCAGCCGGAGTGAGACCGAGTTGCCCCGCACCCCTCTCATGTTCACACTGTTGTAGGCCAACTATGGCATCAGTGATGGAGTTCAGCCCATGCACCAGTGCAGGAACAATGTCCTGGACCAAGGTCTCCATGGAGACCGCCATCCTACCAGTGTTGATCTCAGTGCATTGGTATCACAGCACTATCACCTCAGCCTGAAGGCACTTAGACCCCTCCAACATGCCTTGCAATCTGAAGAGTGCAGCGGACATCCCTTCATGATGTTCCCAAGCTTGCCTTTGCAGCTCCAGCAACTATGACATGACCAAGTCCAGAGGCTTGTTATCTGACTCAGACTCGGCAAATTTCTGCCTCCAGCAGCCCTCCAAGTGCTGAACAGCTGGGAAGTCCCTGCTGCCTCCTGCTGTGGATCAGAAAGTGCAATGTGCTCACCAGGTTGTGATCCCGAGACTACTCTAAAGCTAGGTCCCACCTAGATATGTATCTGCACTGGTGGAGGGTGTGGGTGAGCACTGTAGTGGAAGTTCAAAGAAAGTCCCTCCAGATTCCTCTTTAGAGGTTTCTTCGGGGCTTGATTGGAGGCTCTGGGTCATGGATTCCATTGGCTGTTTCCCAGAAGTGCCTCTGAAAGCAAGGAGAGGTAATTAGTGCATGGCAGTGGCCTGTGAAAGAGGACACATCATTCGCGGCATGGTTGTCTGATGGATGTTGCACTACCGGATCCTCACTTGGTAGAGCAGCTCTGACCTCATCATCAGCACAGGACCGGTCCAGATCCTCACCAGTCAGCTGAAGGCTCTGTTTTCAAAGTTTTTGAGGACCTTGATTTCAGGCATTCTGCCACTGGTCTGCTTCCTCTCCCTCCTGTTGTGTGCCAGCTTGTCCTGCATAAGGAGAGATGGAGAGAGTGTAAGCAGGATGCCTTCCAAGCCAGATGATAAGTATGCCTGGTGTGTGGATGGTGAGTGGTCCCATGGACGGGATGAGGACAATGAAGGTGTGCATGAGAGAATGAATGGTGATGTCCCTTGAACTGGCAGTGAGTGAGGACCACGTGCATGTGTGAGTATGTGAGTTTAGAGTGATGAGAAGAGTGACTTACCCTGGTGAAATGAAAGAGATCATTCATCCTTTTGCAGCACTGGGTGGCTGTCTTCTTTTGCAGGGCATTAGCACTGACCACCACTGCAGCCACTGGATTAGTGAGGTTGCTGCCAATCCTGCGGCCAGAGCGGGGGTAGAGGACCACGGTGAGCCTCCACTGGGTCCAAAAGGTGCTCGAGGGGCACATCATTGATCCTGGGGGCTGCAGCCGTTTTGCCTTTCAGGGCCATATCTTCTTTGCAGCAGTCGTGGACTGTTAGGAATGAGATGTGCACGCATCTGGACTTGGCGGCTGGCATGATGAAACGGCAGGGTGATGGCGTGGTGGGTGAATGAGAGCCCGCCCGCCGTGGAAATGGTGTGTTTCCTGGGAATGCACAATTAATGCGGCGGGTTTGGGTGATACGGTGTGAAAAGCCACCATGTGGCCGGAGGGTAAAATGTCGTTTTATGCACCCACTACGCACTTAGTGAAAACGTGGGATGATTCCGCCCATTGAAATCTTCGCTGACAGCGGCGGGACTGGAAGATCCTGCCGGTGTGAGGGGCTGGAAAATTCCAGCCAAGTCACTTCACCTGACAAACTGCAGTGACAGCATTTCAGTTGAACCTGGTTGAATTAATCAGAATGAATTTGGGTTTCCGTCAAAAATTGTCTACTTCACGAATGTATCCTACCCAAACAACTAAAAAGACGAGCTGAAACAAAACGTCCCTTTTATTATTCGATCTGGCAGAAAGGCATTGGTTGGCTCAGTCTCTGATTTTCATAAACTTTGGTCAATTTGCACTGAATTAGATTGTGGAGCCATTTCATTCACCCTTGTTTCATTTACCAGGATCATAACAGACATGTCAGATGTCAATCATTTTGAGAGACAACAGGTCAAATTATCCTATGGTCATTTGGCCACTTGACATGCAAAAATTGGGCTCAATCTATCGCAGTACTAGTGGAGAGATTGAGCCTAAAACTTGCCTTCATTTTGTCTCCATATACAATGACACAAGCTGTGTGTGGAGGTTGAGAGACTTGCCTGGGAATGGGCAAGTGCGACAGAGCATGTGCGAAGTTCACACTCGCCCCGCTCTCTCTCCTCTCCCCTCCCCCCGCCCCGCACAGTCAACGCTGCCGCTCGTGTTTCACATAAGGCCTGCCAGCGTGAAATTGCGGTCCGGCCCTGATCACAGGAGGCAGTCAGCTCCCTGACCGCCACTGGACACCAGTGATCCCGCCCGCCAAGGTCAAAATTCTGCCCCCGAAGGGAGTGTTCAGGGAGGAGGAAGAGGTCCTGCCCTGTGTATTAGTCACTGGACCTCAGTAGGTGAGGGAGGAAGGAAGTGGGTGTCAAGGGAAGGAAGGGAATGCATAGCCTGGAAAAACAGAGGTGGAATGCGAGGGGAGGAGCGGGGCAGAATGCATGAAAATGGGAAAATGGAAGGGAGGGAAGAGGGGAATGAATTGGGGGGGGGGGGTGCGGTGGGTGGAATCAATGATAATTAAAGTGGAGGGCAATGAATGGAAATAGAGGGAATGCGGAGTTAGATTGTCATGAGGGAGGCAGAAAGGGGCATTGGCTCGAAGTGGTGTTTTGGGGGAAAGGAGGGAGAGTTTCAGAATTAAGCCTGAGGACAAGAGTGCAAGCCTGAGATGGGGGAGGGGCAGGGCAAACAGTATCAGCAAGATTTCTAGGAATGGGGGAAAGAGCAGGAATTCGAGGTGGGGAGGTGCAGTGGAAGTAAATTACCAATTTAACTAGATTAGAGGGGGAGAATTTTTGGGGAAGCCTCATCCACAGGCGGATGAGGTTTCTAATGTTAATTAAAAATAACATTAAAATGTTTAAATCTCATTTATTACACATCCCTGTTCATGTGACAAGTCACATAATAAAAATGTTTTTTTTGTATGATAAACCCATTTTCAGCTGTATTCATAAAGGCTTCACCAAGCAACCACTCTTAAATAAATAGATCAAGGAATATTTTTTAATGGGGAATGGAAAATCAAGGCTGTACAGGTAAACATGAGTGATAGGCAAGTCAATCTTCTGTTCAATACCATAGAATAACTCTCGCTGTTACGCAAACATCTCATCATTTGTTCAAAAGCGATTGAGCCATATCATAAGACCTTTTTATTTATAGGAAGGTGTATTAATTATGAAAATTGATGATAATTCTAGTTATGTTTGGATTATCCACAGGCACGCAAAATAAAATATTGCAGAGCCAAATACCGCCATCCCTAATTGTTTCTGATTTTCCATCTTTTTGGCATTAACATTAACGAGAGAAAATTGAGGTAGCGCTTCACACTACACCAGCAATTCATCCTCACATTCACAGATCTAGTTAGCAGTCAGATACTCGGTGGGGTAGAACTCTGGTTGTTCATTTAAATGACATTCACTTCAAACAAAAAAAAAAGACTCGCCAATTCTCACCTGAGGCAGTAAATGAAACTGCTTAGTTGCTGTGCTAAACAATTACACTCAAAGTATAAGAAAATTCAACTGAGCGGTAACCAAATTAGCAACGTGCCACTGATGAGAAATAACCACTTTACAACAATAGGGATAAATTAAGGTGATAGTTAGTGGTTATGACCATCAAAGATCCAGCTTGGCTGTAGTCCTAACAAACCTCATGGTAATGCATGAACATTATCAATTACTGGTCATTCCATTCATTCATTGCTTATGGGACCATGCTATGTGAAAAGTGACTGCTGGCTTTGTCTGCAAAACATTGACTGCATTTCAAAGGTAACTAAGCATCCTTAGGATCTGATAGGGTGTTTTATGAATGCTAGTTCTTCCATGGACAGGTCCTGTGGAAAAGTGGCTGAAGCAAAGGCCGCTGCAGGATTCTTCAATTTTCAGTATTTTTTTTTTCATTAAATTCCCCAGGATATTTTGGTTTCCACTAAAAGAATACATTTCTCTGTAAAGATGTGGGACTAAGTGGAATAGAACAATTAGTATTACTTTTGTAAAACTGATAAATCAGGAGAAAAATTACAATACCACAAGATATCTGGACAAAGCATATTGAGTCATTTCTATTACCAGTTAGAGACTTTTCAAAAAATATCTAGTTTTACAGCATTTGCACCATGTATTTGGATCTTCAATGAACAATAAACAAAAATTGTGGCCAACACCAAAAAGTATCTCCACCTTCAGATGAACTGATTCCAGCAGAAAATGGCAGAACCATGAACAGTGCTTGAGGCAACGATTTCCATTCAGGATTTCATCAGAGTCCAACATGGTCTCAGTAATACATTCCTTTCCCTTTGCCAATTATCCCTGTCTCCTGATCCCTGCTCAATCAGAAGTCAGCACTTGGTCCAAAGGACCATACGAGCAGGAGTAGGCCATTCAGCCCATCGATTCTATTCCACCATTCTATAGGATCATGGCCAATCATGCACTTCAATGCCTTTTTCCCACACTATCGCCATATACCTTATGTCATTGGTATTTAGAAATCTGTCAATCTCTGCTTTAAACATTCTCAATAACTGAGCTTCCAAGGACCTCTGGGGTGAAGAATTCCAAAGATTCATAATTTCTCCTCATCTTGGTTCCAATTGGCTTCCCCCTTATCTTGAAATTATGTCGCCTGGTTCTAGACTCCCCAACCAGGGGAAACATCAAACCTGTATCTACCCTGTATTAAGAAGTTTGTACATTTCAATGAGATAACCTCCCATTCTTCAAAACTCTAGAGAATACAGGCCCAGTTTCCCCAATCTCTCTTCATATGACAGTCCCACCTTCCCAGGAATAAGGCTGGTGAACCTTTGTTGCATTCCCTCTGTGGCAACAATATCCTTTCTAAGGTAAGGGAACCAAAACTGTACACAGTATTCCAGGTGCGGTCTAGCCAACGTTCTGTACAATTGAAGCAAGACTTCGCTACTCCTGTATTCAAATCCTCTTATGATAAAGGCTAACATAACATTAGCTGTCCTAATTGCTTGCTGCACCTGCATGTTAGCTTTCAGTGACTAATTGATGAGGACACCCAGGTCCCCTTGTACATCTACACTTTCTAATCTCTTACCATTTGAGGAATACTCTACACAACTGTTCTTCCAACTGAAGTGGATAATCTCACATTTTTCCACATTACATTCCATCTGCCATGTCCTTGCCCACTCACTAAGTCTGTCCAAATCTTCTTGAAGCTGTTTTTCCATCTTCCTTGGAACACACATTCCCACCTAGCTTTATGTCATCCACAAACTTGGAAATATTATATTTGATCCCCGCATCTAAGTCATTGAGATATATTGTGAACAGCTGGGACCCAAGTACTGATCCTTGCGGAACCCATAGTCAAAGCTTGCCAACGCAAGAATGACTTGTTTATTCCTACTCTGTGTTTTCTGCCTGTTAGCCAATCTTTAATCCATGCCAGTATATTACCTCCTCTCCCATGTGCTTTAATTTTGCTAACCAACCTCCTGTGGGGGAGTTTATAAAAAGCCTCCTGAAAATCCAAGTATGCCACATCCACCGACTCCGCAGTACCACAGGAGATCACTAGTAATACATTAAAAACCTATGTTCTCTTCCTGTCAACTTTTTCCAGTATGAATTTCTGTCCACATTTATTATGGTAATTTCTAATCAATTAACAACATCCTGACAATAGTGGCACTGTAGTATGAAAGCAAAATACTTCGGATGCTGGAAATCTGAAAAAAAAACAAAAAATGCTGGAATGACTCAGCAGATCAGGCAGCATCAGTGGAAAGAAACAGAGTTAACATTTCAGGCCGTAATGATCTTTCATCACCAACTGCCCATTTAGGGATGGCCAATAAACGGTGGCCCTGCCAATGACATCCACGTCCAATGAGCAAAAAAAATGAAAAGAAAAACAATTCTACTCCTTTGTTTCCAAATTTGCCACGTGCTTGTGATATCTGTAATTGTAAAAAAGGAATGAGAATACTACAAAAATAAGGGTATAATGTATAATTTTTAAAAAGAGGACTGAATTATGTCTGCACATATTTTTTGAATCGTTCTCCATGCTCTGTTTCATCTGAAGACTGCTCCTTACTCCCACACCACAACAAGTCATTTAATTTGTTCCTCTTACCGCATAGCACAGTTTTAACCCCCAAAGAGTTAAAATAAACCACCAAGGTTTATAAGTGTGAGCATTTTAAAAAGTAACCTTTGTTCTTATGAGAAACAAAAAGTAATTTTCGATTATTAGTGCAACTATGCAAAATATTCAGAGCAACTACTCAAGTAGCCAATGTGTTATTGGAGTTTCACTAAGTGGCTACAAATCTCTGCCTTTCCTGCATTTTCTATATTAATAAATATTAGTTACATTAGAGAGTAATAAATAGTCAGTGCTTCCACATAAAGAAGTGTGAAGCTTCAAATAATTTCCTTTTTTATTACCTTGCCATGATATATCTCTCCCATGTAGCCACTTTTAAGTTATGCTAATAATGCTTATGAATGCTTATGATTATAACACTGGATAAAATCTCACAAACTGCATTATTTTACATTATTTTTAAACTTTATAAATGGAGACAATCCCAGTTTCACAGCATTTTACTATTTAATAGGGTGTAGGGACAATCAGTAAAACATCTCTACATAACAAGATAATTTCCTTTCCTCATCTTAATATTTAATGGGGTTTATTCTGAAATATAAAGCTTGAAATCCAAGTTTTAGAAATATTGGTTTTGTAAGGCTTGCAAGTCCAAAAAAACAAAGGCATTCCATTGCAACAGAAAAATTTAGTTCATGCATATAAAAGCTGTAAAAAGTGAAATGAGCTGTCAGCAAATTCTCACTGCATTCTGAACAATGGATTGTTCCATCAAGCATAGAGAGAGAAAGTGAGTTCAATAAAATAAAGCCTTTAAATTTTAAACTGAAAGGCATCTTTTAATTGCTTATACATAACTTGATTAAGCAATTTTGGGTGATTTATAAAAAAGGCAATTAAAAGCCACTTGGAGGCACTTACCTTTTTGTTAGGAATGTGTTTTCTCAACTTCTTTATGCATAACAGAACCGCTTGGTTAACAATGAGCAGTCCAAGACTTTGACCGAGATTCTTAAGTTGCTCCAAACACTGATCATCATAAAGTTATGGAATACAGCCAGATGAGGATTTATTTCAGAGAAGGCAGGCACGAGTCATTGTCCTAGAAATTTGGAAGCGCATCACCCATTTTTCGGGGACTATATGGTCTCCTGGGCTCACAATTTAAGCAGGAAGCACACGCTCATTATGAGCCCAGGGGTGTGTCCACCGCCATACTGGCACATGCCAAAAGAATCAGCATGCAGTGCCCATGTCCGAAACAGGTGGTAGGTCATTTGTTTATGCAAATAAGGGGACTAGCACCTGTTTGAAGTTCCTTCTTCAAGATATTGGTTTGTCTTTCAGCAGCTGACACCAGTTCTAGCATTGAACACACTGAGGGAAACCAGGTCTATGTTATGGCCTAACAGACAGACCTTAAGGGCCCAAACAATAGACCACAGTCAAAGTAAGACTTTAAAATATACTTAGCTGAATGTGGAGGTGGGGGGGGAGAAGGAGTTCTCCCTGTCCGAGATTCAAAGCACGCAGACCACTGCTGTGCAGCTGTGGCACTCCACCCCTCCCCTGTCCACTCTCTGATCACCACAGCATAGGCTCCTGGTTCCACAGCATAGCCTGTGGTGGAGCAGTGAATGACAGACTGCAACTTCAGGATCTCCACTTTAATCTACACTTGTGCTAACTCCTGAAGTTGTGGTCAGTTTCAGAGGGTTTATGATGGTTGGTGAACTCTGACTATTTGCCATCTAAAGTGCCCACCCGCCACCATCGAAATTCATTTTGAGGAAGGAAACCATAAAATAATTATTTAGTTATGTGTTAAATGTTTTTGTTCCAAGGTTTAATTCAATAATATGTTGCACAAAGGCAATCTAAACATTCCCTCATACCTGCCGAATTGGGACAATTTTCACTCTTTCAAGTGCAATGTTACTTATTTCCCTTTCAAGTACTGAACAACATGTCACCTATTTTATGTTTCTTCAATATTCACAATTTCTCTTTTATATATAGAGCCAAAGTTATTGCTTGACCTCTGCGGCTGGTCACTAACATCTGCAGTGGACCACCAAAATCCTAGAGTGAAGACCAAACAGTTTCAGTCGGGGAACATGGCCAGTGTTTGATTGATCAGCCAGAGAGCATGACCAGAAACAAAAGAAAGTTGCGAGCTGCTACATACCAATGATTGGATGTCTCAGACTCTCTCCTCTGGCCTGATTAACTGAAGCTGAATTGTATTGATTCGAGCTGACTGTGTGGTCATAAACGGTGGCAGGAATGAGAGAATAATGAGTGTACCTTGGAATCAGTAGGATTTTCAGAGCTTCATTTCTTGTGAAGTATCTGGGAAAATTGAAATATAGCCAGTTATGCACAAAAAATAAGTGTTTGTATCATTAACCATCTTGCACCTGTTACTTCCTATTGCCAGATATCATTATTACAAATTGTTGGGAAATATGGTGCAATTCTTCTCACAAGAAACTAATCTCAGCAGTTTACCAGCTCCGCCTATCTAGGGAGGAGGTTATGTTAACACCAGAGTACATGTTTGCTGTATCAGAGAATGTAACAATATTATTATACTTACATACTGGTTTAGGTGAAATGTGGAAATATTTCAATCTTTGTTTAATTGCTTGAACTAAACTCAGTTGCAAGAGGAAAGGGCATTACAATCCCAGGATGACAGGCTATTGGGTGCTTTAACAGATCTACCTCTTCTTCTTCAGTTCTCTGCTCAAAGGCAGGTCCGAGCCACAGTGCCACAATCTCCACCAGGCATTGGGCAAGGGGACAGGTCCCAAATCCATCCCAGCCGGAACAGGGATCAAACCCCATGCTGTTGGCATCAATCTGATCTACACCGGCCAGCCAGCCAAATGGCTCCCTGCCAAGGAGTCTGAGTAGCTGTGGCAACATATTCTTTTACATACATGTTGTAGTCTGAAGCTATGGATAGTGATGATAGAGGCTCTAATTTCTTTCCATCACGTGGCTAACCAGGAATCTCTCCCACTCTTACCGGCTGCCATTGACATGAGTTAGAAGAATTTACAAATTGATACTCAACCTGTTTTGCCACATTATGAATGCACCTTCCTTTGCCATCAAGTCCTGGCCTGGGACTTGAACCCAGAGCTTGTGGCTCAGAGACAGGGCATTACCCACTGCACCAATAGACATCCTCTTTAACAGATTTAGATCACTTCTTATCTACAGGAGTGCCTGAATGCATGTAGTTAAACATAAAAGAGATCTATATCAGAATGGTTAACGTCAAGGGTTAATGGCCACCAGTGACTGTAGGCACCAAATTCCATAAAGTCTCAGCCGCCAAGAATAACAAGTACAGAAATGTACTTCTGATAGTTCTGATTTACATACGTCTTTCTACAAAAAGGCAAGAACATAGGATTGTATGGCTTTCTAGAAGGCCATGGATATTGGGTCCATTGAAAATCTCAAGACTGAGATTGATAGTTTTTTAATTTGGGAATGTATCAAAGGCTATGAATCAAAGGTGGATACATGAAGCTGAGGGACAGATCAACAGTGACCTGACTGAATGGCTGAAATAGGTCTACTCCTCTTCTTGTTTCTGCACTTTCTGCGAATATTAACTCACTCTCCCTTACCAGCTACTTCACTCTTAGCAGCATATCGGGTGCCCACACTGGAATGTCTGCTACAGAAAACCTTCTCCCTCTTCAGTGCTGTAGAGTGTGTCCAGTTGATTCTCAAGCTGTGCAATCTTTTGCACAAGGGTACATCTTTGCACATACACGTACTCTCCTCCTGGATGGTATGTTCATACTTTTGTATATACACGCACACCCCTCCTGAATGGTATGTGTATACCTTTGTACATATGTGTACAAACCCCCTGAATGGTGTGTGTGTATACCTTCGTACATACATATACACTTCTCCTGGATGGTACGTGCATCCAAGCAGGTCCACATGGACACTTCATCTATCACTTTTCTTTTATTCATTCACGGGATGTGGGCTTCGCTAGCTGTGTCAGCATTTATTGCCCATCCCTAATTGCTCTTGAGAAGGTGGTGTTGAGCTGCCTTCTTGAACTGCTGCAGCACATGTGGTGTAGGTACACCAACAGTGCTGTTAGGGAGGGAGTTCCAGGACTTTGACCCAGCAACAGTGAAGGAATGGCAATATATTTCCAAGTCAGGATGGTGAGTGACTTGGAGGGGAACTTCCAGGTGGTGGTGTTCCCATCTATCGGGCTGCCCTTGTCCTTCTAGATGGTAGGCGTCATGGATTTGGAAGGTGCTGTCTAAAGAGCCTTGGTGAGTTTCTGCAGTGCATCTTGTGGATGGTACACACTGCTGCCACTGTGTGTCAGTGGTGGAGGGGGTGAATGTTTGTGGATGTAGTGCCAATCAAGCTGGCTTCTTTGTCCTGGACGGTGTCGAGCTTCTTGTGTGTTGTGGGAGCTGCACTCACCCAGGCAAGTGAAGAGTATCCCATCACACCCCTGACTTGTGCCTTGTAGATGGTGGACAGGCTTTGGGTAACAGATTCTGATCCTGCCAAACCTATTTAGATATTGAACCCAACAGTTTTTTTTAAGTTATTCTTTATTGAATTATTTGTATTTACTGACTTTAATTTGTTTTTTTAACTTAATATGTTTCAAAAAGAATTTCTATCCCACATGTAGGCCTAAATAGAGTGGACACAAAAGATCTATTTCATTCAGCAGAGAGATCAATGGCCGGGAGGCATAAATTGACACCAACTGGCAGAAGGATTAGGGGAGAGTTGTGGAAGAATTTTTTCACCAGAGGTCGGTGAGAGTCTGGAACTCATTTTCTGAAAGAATGGAGAGGCAGAAACCCTCATTGCATTAAAAGACTTCACTTGAAGTATTGTAACCAATGGACCAAGAGCTAGAAAGTGGGGTTAGACTGGACTGGGTTTTTTTTGGCTAGCACATTGCATTATAACCAAATGGCCCCTTCTATGCTGTATTTAAAAAATATATATTTCTACATCCTGAAGGCATTATATATAAAGGCAGACTTGTCTACCCCAAGGCCCTCCTTGGAGTCTCCGGAGTGTTTGCTGAAAACGCCAGTAGGACGGGTCGGTGAGTTTGAAGATTTCTGCAGGAGGCTGCTCCTCCAAACACAGCCCGTTTCTCTCCCATATTTGCTGCTGATAAAGCTCATTATTGAACATTACATCAGCGAACACAGTAGAGAAACAGGCTGCGTTTGGAGGAGCAGCCAAAACTGGCAACTCTGGAGCATGCAGAGCCTCAGCTCACCATGCTTCCCCCACCCACCCCAGCTTGTAGTGCTGTGGCCCAGCTCCGGCCACACTTCCCTGGTTCTTCTGCGTTCCTCCAGTTCCTCCCCCCATTTAACCAGCTCTCCGCGCTTTCCTGGGTGGGCACCTGCGTTCAAAGGCCGCTAGGCCTCAGGCCTCGCTCCAGACCACTTTTTTGCTCTCGTCCTCTGCCCCCGCAGCTGATTTGGTGAGGGAGAGTAAGTAAGTGGGGGTGGGTGATTGAGTGAGGGTGGGTGAATGAGTGAGGGTGGGTGATTGAGTGAGGGTGGGTGATTGAGTGAGGGTGGGTGAATGAGTGAGAGTGGGTGGCTGAAAGTGGGTGACTGATGGTGGGTGAGTGTGAGGTGGGTGAGTGAGTGGGTGAGTGAGAGACAGGGTGAGCGTGTGTTGTTCAACGTAGAGGGAGAGTGAGTGTCGGTATCTGACGGAGAGAGGGTTTGTGTGAGAGAGAGGGAGGTTGAGTGTGTGTGAGAGAGAGGTTGAATGTGTGTGTGTGTGTGTATGAGAGAAAGAGGGTGAGTCTGTGTGTGTGAGAGAGAGAGGGTGAGCTTGTGTGTGTATGTGTGTGTGTGTGTGTGAGAGGGAGGTTGAGTCTATGTCTGTGTATGAGAGAGGGTATATGTGTGTGTGAGAGAAGATGAGTTTGTGTGTGTGTGTGTGTGTGAGGGAGAGAGAGAGTAAGAGGGTGTGTGTGTGTTTGTGTGTGAGAGAGAGAGAGGTTGAGTTTGTGTGTGTGGGTGTGTATGTGTGAGAGAGAGAGAGAGGTTGAGTTTGTGTGTGTGGGTGTGTATGTGTGTGAGAGAGAGAGAGAGGTTGAGGTTGTGTGTGTGGGTGTGTATGTGTGTGAGAGAGAGAGAGAGGTTGAGTTTGTGTGTGTGGGTGTGTATGTGTGAGAGGGGTGGGGTGAGAGGGAGGAGAGAGTGTGTCTGGCTCACTCCCAATCTCAGTGTTCTCATTCACCCTCACCCCTACACACCAAAAGGCACTCCCTCAGTGGTGAGGGTGAGTCATTGAGCCTGGAAGTGAGCTGGATACTCTCACAGCCTTTCGCACTCGAATGGTCATCTTAATTTTTAAAAAAGGAGTAAGAAAATATCAATTTATTGTGGGTTTTATTTTTGCTCAGCAAATTGTTTCTTTCCATACATCAACATTTTCTTTTGAAATTCATGTGTAATATTGTGCCAAACCTTATCTTTCTGAAATTTGCTCATCACCTCCCACCCCCAACAATGCAAATAAAATTGAAATGTGTCCCCTCCCCATGCAAAAAGGTTGGACAAGCCTGCAAAAGGTATAAATGAAAGTTCATGCAAATAATTACTTCACTGAAATATTTAGTCCTTTAGTATCCACTCCTTTTTGTTTTTATTTTGTTTTTGAAAGCTAGATGAAAATGAAATTATCCAGCAATGGATTACTAGAACTTTCAACATGAAACAAAGACAACTGGCTCACCTGCTTAACACTCTTCAGTGGTGGTGACGTTGTCTGAAAATATCTGATCTGTGATTGGTTGAGTTTACCTATTCCCTGATCAGTAAATCTTTGGGCAGAATTTTATGGCCTCGGTGTGGCGGGGGTGGGGCCATGCAATGCAGTGAGCCGTCCCAAACAAGGTTGACTTCGGTGGGAATGGGAACCCCTGCCAGCGGAGGGGAAGTAAAATTCCACCCTTTGTTTTAGGGGGAATATCGGACCCTGCGTCGACTCTCAGAGCAATGTAAATTTTCTCACAAACGTGCAACACCCTGGACATAACAGGTGCTTCGGACACTAGTGGAGGGCTCAGTGTTTCAATTGGACAGCTTTAGGATACACCCCCAACCACCCGCATAGGCATGGCTCAATGGCTGAACACTAAAGCAGAATGCTGTCCAGACCTAGCTACCAAAACTGCTAGCTGACTGGGCAGCAGGTTTGATCTGGGCTGAAATTCTTGTCAAAATAATCTGGTCTTTCAAATGGTGTTGCTCCAAGTCAGTCTAATTCTAGTCTCTCATAAACACAGCAAATCATTGAAATGTGTACGAGTTACAACCATACATGGCCATTAAAGAATGAACACTTGGAAAAAATGTCTGGCCATAAAGCTATCATTAAAATAAATGAATTCATATAATGTTAAAACGCTTTACTTTTTGAGAAACAAATGTCAATTTTTCATCTGTAGCCGCTGTAAAGTTGATCTGTGATTAGACAAGGATCATTCCAGTGACATCTGGAATGCTGAAGGGTCATGAGGACTCGAAACGTCAAATCTTTTCTTCTCCGCCGATGCTGCCAGACCTGCTGAGTTTTTCCAGGTAATTCTGTTTTTGTTTTGGATTTCCAGCATCCGCAGTTTTTTGTTTTTATCTCTGTGTTTAATTGACTGTCACACCTCTTCAAAAAATGCCTACCTTGAAGAAGTACTGCTCCCCTCTCCGACAAGATTTCCAAATCTCTCTTTTACCTTGTTCACCTTCATTGCTTTCCATTTCTCTCCTGATATTTGACAAGGTGTTTACTAAAATCCGCTTTCACAGCCATATCTCCTTTCTCAGTGACTGTCTCCGTCTCCGACTTACCCCACGTGGATTTCAACTGAAATTCCATCCCTCTTGTTTTGAACCCACCCAGGATTACAGGTATCTCCAGGACATAAAACATTTCTCAGACTGCTGTTCTCGTCACATTCTGAGATCCACACTCAGTGCCATGCGCCGCCATATGAACACACTCAACCTCTCCCTCCAGCAGCACCGCCGTACCCATTTTCAAAGCCGCGCGTACCCCCAGTTTCATTTTATTCTTCGTCTCATCCGACGCCTCAACAAGAAACTTTTTGTTCTTTCTCTCAAGTGCTAAGGAACTCAAGCTCCAACCACTCATTGACACCAACACCCATCTAGGACCCTCCACCCCTGCCTGTCCCTCCGCCCCCACCCCATCTTCCAATCCCAGCCCCGGCCGTGTATTCACTATACCCCCTGACCTTCCTCTCTCCGACACTGAACGTTCAGTGCTCAGCAAAGGACTTAGTTTCATACCCTTAACCCCTCTTCTCAATGAATTTCAGGTTCGGCATGACGTTGAACTCTTCTTCCGCCGTCTTCGTCTCTGTGCTCACTTCTTTGTGCAGGAGTCCTCTCCCCGTTCAACGGATCCTTTTACTCACCTCCAATATTCTCCCTCCACCTGGACCCCTCCCTCAGGATTCTTACCTTCTCTTGATCTTTTCATTGAGAACTGTCAGCGTGACATTAGTCGTCTCAATTTCTCTGCTCCTCTCACCCATTCTAATCTGTCTCTCTCTGAACTTACTGCACTCCATTCTCTCAGGTCCAACCCTAATATTGTCATCAAACCCACTGACAAGGGTGGTGCTGTTGTTGTCTGGCGCACTGACCTCTACCTCGTGGAGGCTGAGCGTCAACTCGCAGACACTTCCTCCTACATCTCCCTGGACCATGACCCCACCACTGAACATCAAGCCATTGTTTCTAGGACTGTCCCTGACCTCATCTCCTCTGGAGATCTTCCTCTCACAGCTTCCAAACTGATAGTCGCCCAACCTCGGACGGCCCGCTTCTACCTCCTACCCAAAATCCACAAACAGAACTGTCCCGGCAGACCGATCATGTCAGCCTGTTCCTGCCCCACGGAACTCATTTTTCGTTATCTTGACTCCCTTCTCTCTCCCCTTGTCCAGTCCCTTCCCACCTACATCCGTGATTCCTCTGACACCTTACGTCACGTCAACAATTTCCAGTTCCCTGGCCCCAGCTGCTTCCCCTTCACCATGGACGTCCAATCCCTCTACATCTCCATCCCTCACCAGGATGGTCTGAGGGCCCTTAGCTTCTTCCTCGAACAGAGGCCTGAACAATCCCCATCCACCACTACTCTCCTCCGTCTGGCTGAACTTGTTCTCACACTGAACAATTTCTCCTTTAACTCCTCTCACTTCCTCCAAATAAAAGGTGTGGTTATGGGTATCCGCATGGGCCCCAGCTATGCCTGTCTCTTTATGGGGTATGTGGAACATTCCTTGTTCCAGTCCTACTCCGGCCCCCTCCCACAACTCTTTCTCTGGTACATTGATGATTACTTTGTGCTGCTTCATGCTCTTGTCAGGACCTGGAAAAATTTATTAATTTTGCTTCCAATCTCCACCCCTCCATCATTTTCACATGGTCCATCTCTGACACTTCCCTTCCCTTCCTTGACCTCTCTGTCTCAATTTCTGGTGATAGACTGTCCACCAATATCCAGTACAAGCCTACCGACTCCCACAGCTACCTCGACTACAACTCCTCACATCCCACTTCGTGTAAGGTCTCCATCCCATTCTCTCAGTCCCTTCGCCTCCGTCACATCTGTTCTGATGATGCTACCTTCAAAAACAGTTCCTCTGACATGTCCTCCTTCTTTCTTAACCGAGGTTTTCCACCCACGGTCATTGACAGGGCCCTCAACCCTGTCCGGCCCATCTCCCGCGCATCCGCCCTCATGCCTTCTCCTCCTTCCCAGAAACATGATAGGGTCCATCTTGTCTTCACTTATCACCCCACCAGCCTTCACATTCAAAGGATCATCCTCCGCCATTTCCGCCAACTCCAGCATGATGCCACCACCAAACATATCTTCCCTTCACCCCCCTGGTGGCATTCCGTAGGGATCGTTCCCTCTGGGACACCCTGGTCCATTCCTCCATCACCCCCTACTCCTCAACCCCCACCTATGGCACCTCCCCATGCAAACGCAGAAGATGCAACACCTGCCCCTTCACTTCCTTTCTCCTCACCGTCCAAGGGCCCAAACACTCCTTTCAAGCAAAGCAGCATTTCACTTGCATTTCCCCTAACTTAGTCTACTGTATTCGTTGCTCCCAATGTGGTCTCCTCTACATTGGAGAGACCAAACGTAAACTGGGCGACTGCTTTGCAGAACACCTGCGGTCTGTCCGCAACAAAGATCCAAACCTCCCTGTCGCTTGCCATTTTAACACTTCACCCTGCTCTCTTGCCCATATGTCTGTCCTTGGCTTTCTGCATTGTTCCAGTGAAGCCCAACGCAAACTGGAGGAACAGCACCTCATCTTCCGACTGGGCACTTTATTGCCTTCCGGACTGAATATTGAATTCAACAACTTTAGGTCTTGACCTCACTCCTCCATCCCCACCCCCTTTCTGTTTCTTCCCCCTTCCTTTTGTTTTTTCTAATAATTTATATAGATTTTTCTTTTCCCACTTATTTCCATTATTTTTAAATCTATATCTTTTATGCCCTGTTAGCCTTTCCACCCCACCCCCACTAGAGCTGTACCTTGCGTGTCCTGCCATCCATTCTTAATTAGCACATTCGTTTAGATAACATCACCACCTTCAACATCTCTATGTTCCTTTGTCTGCGACATCTTTTGATTATCTGCTCCTATCACTGCTTGCTTGTCCCTACAACCACCCCCCCCAACTTTTCTCCCCCCAAACCCCCCCCCCCCCCCACAACCTTAAACCAGCTTATATTTCACCCCTCTCCTAATATTCTCTCAGTTCTGTTGAAGGGTCATGAGTACTCAAAACGTCAACTCTTTTCTTCTCCACCAATGCTGCCAGACCTGCTGAGTTTTTCTAGGTAATTCTGTTTTTATTTTGGATTTCCAGCATCTGCAGCTTTTTGTTTTTATTCTGCCCTTCCTTTTCCTGCCTTTGCTTTCCAGTCCAGAATTATTCATGCTCACAATTCCTTCAGAAGCAATTTTAAAATCTAAGACATTCTGCTGAGATTCATAACCCTGGTTTCATAAATCACCTCGAAGCACTTGAAGAAAATGCTTCTCTGAAAGGGAAGAATGGTAACTTTTCAGAAAACCAAGTGGAGAAATTGGAAGGCTGTGCATTTTAGGGACATCACCAGGCTGCAAAAATAATACATTTGAAAGTAAAATGAAGATTGTATAGGACCAGACAGCAGGGGAAAAATCACAATGAGCAGGCAGCATACTGTGAGAATCGGCTGCACTGCGCTGTTGCTTAAAACTTTGGACCATTTAGTGTTGCTCTCTGAAGTCCATGTTGCATTTTGGCCAAGAGAAATGAAGCTTGTAAATGTGTGATTGCATGCACATGGAGGACTCTTGAGAGTCTGCAATAAAATGCTAGTATAAAGATAAAGAAAAATCCTGGAAGTGGTCTCAAAGCATTTGTCTCAATTACAATGATTTCACAGCTGAATTGCATGGCATTCTTGCATGAAAGTGAAGCTGAAGCTGCTTTGCATCATTGCAGAACTGTAGCATAACTGGTCTATTGTACAAGCCTACTGACACGTATCCTCGGCAAAACAAAGTATTATCTATCCCCAGTGCCCATAACCACTATATGATGTTTCCTCCTTCTCCAATAACCCATGATTGGTGCATCTGCTTATACAGTCATATGAAATAGGAGCAGAAGTAGGTCATTCAGCCCCTCGAGCCTACTCCGCCATTCAATAAGATCATGGCTGATCTGTTTGTGTTTCATATTCCACATTCCCACCTACCCCCGATAGCCTTTGTTTCCCTTGCTTAACAAGAATCTATCTACCTCTGCCTTAAAAATATTAAATGACCCCACCTCCACCGCCTTCTGGGGCAGAGAGTTCCAAAGTCGCACAACTCTCTGAGTGAAAAAAATTTCTCTTCATCTCTGTCCTAAAAGGATGACCCCTAATTTTAAAACAATGCCCCCTAGTTCTGGACTCACCCACAAGAGGAAACATCCTTTCCATGTCCACCTTGTGAATAACATTCAGGACCTTATATACTTCAATCAAATCATCCCTCAATCTTCTAAACTCCAGTGGAAACAAGCTCAGCCTGTCTAACCTTTCCTCATAAGACAGCCCATTTATTCCAGGTATCAATCTAGTAATCCTCCTTTGAACCAACTCCAACGCATTTACATCCTTCCATAAATAAAGAGACCAAAACCGCACACAGTATTCAAGATGTGATCTCACCAATGCCCTATAACTGAAGTATAACATCCTTACTTTTATGTTCAATTCCTCTCATAATAAGGGATAGCATTCCATTAGCCTTCTTAATTATGATTTATATTTTATTCCACTTTTTTCCTCACAGCATCGATAATGTGCAGCCTCTGGTCCTGTGAAGTGTTATTGTTATAATATCGATGGAAAACTGCTGCCCTAATAGTTATATAAATGACTAAGGCTATATTGTAATGCTTCAAGCAGAAAATGAATGAAATTTTCAGCATAATGGCTGAAAGTGACTAAAGTGATCCCATCAGACAGTTGTGATTTAAGAACGATGGCAGAACCTTCAAATACCAGTCTATGTTTTTAAATGTACATAATTAGATGGCATTTTGTTTAATAATGTTGTTTTCTTTATTGTTGGAGTGCAAAATCAGTTCTATATTATAATTATATGATTTCCTCTGTTTGTAGGTCCTGTGTACACAATGTGTAGGGACCCCAATCCTCCTGCTTTGAGCAGGAATTTGCTGGAGTAGGCAGTTGGTCTCCCAAGTGCTGCTGCTGGTGACTCAAACAGGCCTCGTGTGCACGGTTTGTGCATATTCCACATTCCCACCTACCCCCGATAGCCTTTGTTTCCCTTGCTTAACAAGGGAATAGATAGCTGTGGCTTGCAACCAAAGTGAGCACTGCTGATCTCTCCACTACGCAAAGACACTGCTTCATTGATATTTATGAGAATTACAGCATCAGGGCCAAAGAAAATCCATGGAGAACACTTTGGAGAGAGAGAGAAAGAAAATAAGAAACTGGGGGAGGGAGAAAGAGAGAGCAGCATAAACGGGGGAGTGATAGAGAGAGAAACACAAACTTGTGGAGGGAGAGAGAGAGAGAGAGGGAAAAAGTTTATGTTGGCATATTGGTATGATCCCCATAGAGAACAATAACCTTTTAAAAAGAGGCGAATTTCCCAGCAACTGATGGAAGTTACCAGTGGACAAGATTTCACGTTTTAAGACTTTTACTGTGACAAACAAACTAAAATGAGCATAGGTTAAACTTTACTTAACAGTCAATCAATACACCAAACTAAAGATATTGTACTTTTGTCTTAACTGACACAATTGAGATGCTTCTTACAACGCCTTTCACTTTGTACTGCACTTCTGGCAGATGTGTAGCATTGCAAGAACAAGTCCAAAGTTACTCCTGGCTCTCCAGCAGCCTCACTTCTTCCTGCCGTGAGAGGTCAAAGCTTCTAGTTTCCTTCAAAAGTCGTTCCACTCAGCCTGAGTCTCCCAGATTCACTTTCACCAGAAAGGCTCACCTCAGCAACCCCTTGTGCCTTAAATCTCCAAATGTCCCACCCATTCTGTCCCCCTTCAGTGAACAGAAAACCAACTCTCACATGCATTCTGCTTTATCATTAACTCAAACCAGCCTTTCTCTTACCTTTACAGCAGTAGCTGCCTTGTTTTTTTTTCTGCTTTCATGGGGCATGGGCATCACTGGCAAGGCCAGCATTTATTGCTCATCCCTAATTGCCCTGGAATTGTTTGGCTTTCTAGGCCATTTCAGAGGGTAGCTAAGAGTCAACCACATTGCTCTGGGCCTGGAATCACATGTAGGCTGGACTGGGTAAGGATCCTTCTCAAACAGGACATTAATGAACCAGGTGGGTTTTTTTTACAATATTAACTGCATGGTCACCATTACTGAGACAAGCTTTACATTCCAGACCTTTTAATTAAATTCAAGTTCCACCAGCTGCTATGGCAGTCTTTGAACCCACATCCCCAGGACATTACCCTGGGCCTCTGAATTATTAGTCCAGCAACATTACTACCACACCACTGTCTCCCCTGGTTCTCTGCACAGCAGTAGCTGCTTTATTTCTCTCTCTCTGGGCTGGATTTTATACACCTCCGCATTAGCAGGTTTGAAGGTGGCAGGGCACATTATATCCAACAGGTTGATAAAAGCAAAATACTGTGGATGCTGGAAATCTGAAATAAAAATAAAAATAGCTGGAAAAACTCAGCAGGTCTGACAGCATCTGTGGAGAGGGATACAATTAACGTTTCGAGTCCGTATGACTCTTTATCAGAACTGAGGAAAAATAGAAATGAGGTGAAATATAAGCTGGTTGAGGGGGGTGGGACAGGTAGAGCTGGATAGAGGGCCACTGATAGGTGGAGGCAAAGAAGAGATTGCCAAAGATGTCATAGACAGAAGGACAACGGGGCGTTGATGGTGGTGATATTAGCTAAGAAATGTGCTAATGGTGACATTAAGGTTAGAAAGTAGGATGAGCAAGTAACAGACTGCCCTAGTGGGGGTGAGTGGGGGTGGGGTGGGGTGGGGGGAAGGGAAAAAATAGGCTAAAAGGTGGAGATAAAACAATGGATGGAAATACATTTAACAATAATGGAAATAGGTGTGAAAAGAAAAATATATTTAAAAATATATAAATTATTGGAAAGAAAGATAGGAAAGGAGTGGGGATGGAGGAGACAGTTCATGATCTGAAGTTGTTGAACTCAATATTCAGTCCGGAAGGCTGTAAAGTGCCTAATCGGAAGATGAGGTACTGTTCCTCCAGTTTGCGTTGAGCTTCATTGGAACGTTGCAGCAGGCCAAGGATGGACATGTGGGCATGAGAGCAGGGTGGTGTGTTGAAACAGCAAGCGACAGGGAGGTCTGGGTCATGCTTGCGGACAGATTGAAGGTGTTCTGCAAAGCGGTCACCCAGTCTGCGTTTGGTCTCTCCAATGTAGAGGAAATTGCATTGGGAGCAATGAATGCAGTAGACTAAGTTGAGGGAAGTGCAAGTGAAATGCTGCTTCACTTGAAAAGAGTGTTTGGGCTCTTAGACGGTAAGGAGGGGGGCAAGTAAAGGGGCAGGTGTTGCACCTTTTGCGGTTGCATGGGAAGGTGCCATGGGAGGGGGTTGAGGTGTAGGGGGTGATGGAGGAGTGGACCAGGGTGTCCCAGAGGGAACGATCCTTGCGGAATGCCGCCAGAGAGGGTGATGGGAAGATGTGGTTGGTGGTGGCATCATGCTGGAGTTGGCGGAAATGGCGGAGGATGATCCTTTGAATGCGGAGGCTGGTGGGGTGATAAGTGAGGACAAGGGGGACACTATCATGGTTCTGGGAGGGAGAGGAAGGTGTGAGGGCGGATGTGTGGGAGATGGGCTGGACACGGTTGAGGGCCCTGTCAACCACCGTGGGTGGAAAACCTTAGTGAAAGAAGGAGGACATGTCAGAGGAACTGTTTTCGAAAGTGGCGTCATCAGAACAGGTGCGACGGAGATGAAGAAACTGAGAGAATGGGATGGAGTCCTTACAGGCAGTGGCGTGTGAGGAGCTGTAGTCGAGGTAGCTGTGGGAATCGATGGGCTTGTAATGGATATTGGTGGACAGTCTATCACCAGAAATTGAGACAGAGAGGTCAAGGAAGGAAAGGGAAGTGTGAAAATGATGGAGGGGTTGAAATTGGAAACAAAATTAATAAAAAATTTTTCCAGATCCAGACGAGAGCATGAAGCAGCACCGAAGCAATCATCCATGTCCTGGAGAAAGAGTTGCGGAAGAGGGCCTGAGTAGGCCTGGAACAAGGAATGTTCCACATACCCCATAAAGAGACGGGCATAACTGGGCCCCATGTGGGTACCCATAGCCACACCTTTTATTTGGAGGAAGTGAGACGAGTTTAAGGAGAAATTGTTCAGTGAGTGAACAAGTTCAGCCAGACCGATGAGAGTGGTGGTGGATGTGGATTGTTCAGACCTCTGTTCGAGGAAGAAGCTAAGGGCCCTCAGACCATCCTGGTGGGGGATGGAAGTGTAGAGGGATTGGACGTCCATGGTGAAGAGGAGGCGGTTGGGGCCAGGGAACGGGAAATTGTTGATATGATGTAGGGTGTGAGAGGAATCGCAGATATAGGTGGGAAGAGACTGGACAAGGGGAGAGAGAATGGAGTCAAGATAGCAAGAAATGAGTTCCGTGGGGCAGGAACAGGCTGCCACGATCGGTCTGCCGGGACTATTCTGTTTGTGGGTATCCAACAGGTTGCCTTCCTGCCACCTGCCCCCCACATCCTTGTCTTACGGAGAGGGGTGGGGGGAGGGGGAGGGTCGCCCGCCCACCCTTGGGCCTATTGAGGCCCTTAATGGCCAATTAATAGCCACTGAAGGACTCCATCCTACTCCCTAGCCCGTATTTTATCAGGGGTAGGGAAGGCTGGTTTCAGGCAATTGAGGAACCTCCTTTTGGGGGTCCCCTGGGTCCATCAAAGCATCTCCACCTCAAGGTCATCTCTCCCTTTAAACATCCCCCCTGGCCTCTTGAACCCAGCCCCACTCCCCTCCCTCGCCCCCACTCTCCCCACTCGTCATGACCCCTAACCCCAGACTTACTTGTCAGTCTGGATTCCTCAGCATTAGAAACTGCTTGTCGTACCAGCAGTGGCTTCCAATGGCACTACTGGGACTGTAGAACTGCTAGCCAATTGGATTTGCCATCAGCTCTCAAAAGCGGAACTTCCTCCTGAGAAAGGGCTCCCCGCTCTAAATTGCTGTGGGTCAACCATCAGGATCGCGGATGGGCTTCCACCTGACTTTTTAGCCGGAAGGGCGGGGACCATGGCACCTCGTAAACTCCAGCCCTCTGTGTCTAAAAGTGGCTGTCCTCTTTCTGTGAGTTACTGTGTGCAGGTGTATAAATTGTAACTCGGTTGCAATAGGTTTCTGTTTGTTTCTTTCCCCATGGCAACCTGATTACATGGGCCTGTTTCTGAGCAGAACTGTTTAATATGACCTCGCCATTACCTTTCCAGAATGTTCGGTTTCACCTTAAGTTAAAGGACACATTTTAAAACATAATTATCTTGTGAAATCATCTTCAGCTGCTTCATCAATGACCTTCCTTCCATCATAAGGTCAGAGGTGGGGTGTCCGCTGATGATTGCACAATGTTCAGCACCATTCGCGACTCCTCAGATACTTTAGCAGTCCATGTCCAAATGCAACAAGACCTGGACAATATCCAGGTTTGGGCTGACAAGTGGCAAGTAACATTCACACCACACAAGTGCCTGGAAATGACCATCCCTAGATCCTCACTATCAACACTCTGGAGGGGTTACCATTGACCAGAAGCTGAACTGGACCAGCCATATAAATACTGTGGCTACAAGAGCACATCAGAGACTAGGAATCCTGCAATCAGTAACTCACCCCCTGACTCCCCAAAGCCTGTCCACCAACTACAAGGTACAAGTCAGCAGTGTGATGGAATACTCTCCACTTAACCGGATGTGTGCAGCTCCCACAACACTCAAGAAGCTTAACACCATCCAGGACAAAGCAGCCCGTGTGATTGGCAGCTCATCCACAAACAGTCACTCCCTCCACCACCGATGCACCGTAACAGCAGTGTGTACCATCTACTTCTAGCAGTTTTATTTTAAACATTACTTATCCTTACATCTTTCGATTCTTTTGTGTCCTTTCATTGATTTATAAATTATGTTATTCATCTCACTGTAGAACAAAAAAAACAAATATTTTATTTGGGGCTTGGAAATACTGAGACACTCAACTAAGGTGAATGCAAAAGCATTCATGAACAGTAAGCTAATGCCATGTGATCAAACGTCATGTGATTAAGCATCACATGTGAGGTTGCATGATCAAATGTCATGGTCAAATCTCCAAGGAGCACATCAGAGTTGGAAATCTTAACTACACGTCACAGGAATTGAGAGTGGAAAAGTTGACATGTGTGAGAGAAATGTGATTACAATGCAACCATATCAAGATGATTGCATAACGTGGCCATTGGGTCTCACAATCTGGCCATTGGGTGTCTATGATTCTTTCACAATGCTTTCTGAAAATGACTTTTCATCAGGCACTTTTTCCCAGTCACTGAAATTTCTAATGTTCAAAATAATGACTTAGCCAGCCTAATGAAGTTAAAACTGAGGCTTATTTCACAATAACATGGTCACATTTAACAAGCAAATTACCTTGCATGTCTTTTGATGCCTTCATTGAAGTTATTTTGCTTGAAGGCCTGAGACTTTCAGGATAGTCTGGGCTTAGAATTGATACTTCAGGTTTGTAAACTGAATTTTTAATTGGCAAGTCAGAGCATGCCATATATCCCAGTATGCATCAGTACTGTTTAGTCAGTGCTATTGAGGAATATTTTTAATTTAACTTCTAGCAGTTTTTGTAAAACAACCATTTGAAGGAAAGGTAACGAACAAATTATAAAAACTGTTTTTTCATAAAACTGTGTGAAATAAAATAGCACTTATCTAAAATACATTTGTTATAGACTTTATTATGCATTCTAAGAAATTCTGTAAGTAACAGGGACAGAGTGAGGAGAGGGGAAGAAAACATTTGCCTTTCTTTGTGTGACATTATTTAGATATTCTGGAATAAATACCAGTTTCATTTTGACGTTAGCTTATTAATTCTACAGTAATTTGCTGACCCTTTAGAAAAGGTTAGCAGCCAAGGGTTTACAATTGTGAGACAGACGTTCTAATTGCTAACACCAAGGAATCAAAGGAAGAAGCTGAAAGAGAAAATAAAACACAAGAAAGGCAAACATTCAGTCTGCTTCCTATTAATTTATGTTTTTTTTAAACTCATTTGAAATTGAAATTGTTTCGAGGCAAACAGATGGAAAGGTAAAGTCAGAGAAGAAGAGGGATAAACTGGCTGAGGCTGAACAACCCACTGATGTCTTAACACCAGCCCACGGGGAGCAAGTGGAGATTTTGGGGAATGAATGAGGGTTTAGAGTGAGATGACCAACACCTACATCAAAGGTAAGTGGCAGGTCTAGGGTTGGAGTGGGTAGTGCTAAACAGAATAAGTAGGAGCAGTATGGAATTGAGGCTGTGGTAGAAAGGGGGATGGGTGTTCGGAAGATGAAGAGGCGGGTGATAGTTTAAATAAAGCTTAAATGTCTCCTCTCCAACCTCTCTTTCCTCTTCAAAGTCCTCGAATGTGTTGTCATCTCCCAAATCTGTTTCCTTCTTTCCCAGATCTCAATGTCCGAATCTTCGCCATTAGGTTTCTACCCCTGCCACAGTACTGAAACAACTCTTATCAAACTTACAAATGACAGACCTCGGTGACTGTGCCCAATACAAACTTTCCTGCCTCATCCTTCTCAGCTTGTCTGCAGACTTTGAGATGGCTGATCACACCATCCTTCTCCAATACCCCTCACTGTTGCTCTGCGTTCCCATGGTTTAATTCTTGTCTATCTAATCGTAGCCGGAGAATTACTTGCAAAGGCTTCACTTGTGATTCTGCACCATTAGCTATTTTGTTCCCAGAGGACCTATCCTTGGCCCTTCCTATTTTTCATCTACAAGCTGCCCTTCAGTGACATCATCCGAAAGTTTTCATGTGTATGCTGACAATACCTAGGTCCACCAGTGCTGGCCGTGCCGTCTGTTGCCCAGGCCCTAAGCTCTGAACTCTCCCCATACCTCTCCACCTCACTTGCTTTCTTTAAGGGGGGAATCGCCCCAGGTTTGCACTAAGAGTAATATCGGACGTGAGAAAAGTTGTTTTACCCGCCGGCCGCAATGGTGGATTCTCGCACCATATCACCTCATAAATGCTGCAGCCATTTGCAACAGGAAACACGCCGTCTCGCTGGCGAGCAGCCTCTGATTTGTCCACCACGCCAGTACCTCGCCGCTTCCTCATGCAGGAAGCCATATTTAAAATGCAGCTGCGTGCACACTTCTCAGTGTTTGCAGCCCAGGACTGCTCCAGTGAAGGCATGGCCTCAAAAGCCAAGAAGAGTGCAGCCCCCCCCGATTCAGTGACACATCCCTGGGACACCTTCTGGATGCTGTGGAGGCCCACCGTGATGTCCCCTACCCACGCTCTGGTCACAGGAGGCCCATCAGTCTCACTACTCTGCCTTGGAGGTGGTCAGTGCCAATATTGCACACAAGAGGTCAGCCATCCTGTGCAGAAAATGGATGAACGATCTTATCCAAGCCGCCAGGGTAAGACAACCATCTCATCACTCTCAACTTGCCCACCCACAAGTTCATCACACATTCACTGGCATCTCACTCTCTGCCAGCTCAAGGGACACCAACCACTCACCGTCTCACACACACCCTCACACCTCCATCTGGCCTCAATTCTCTGGAGACTGCCTCCTCATTTAGTCCATGGATCCATCAGCACACACGGATGCCTGCCACCCTTTTCATTTGGCACGCGCCTTGCTCACACTCTCTCCATCTGTCTTTACGAAGGACAAGATCACGCACGATCAACAGGAGAGGTCCCAATCTGAGGGTGGAGTGCTGGACATCGAGGTCCTCACTCCATTCGAGAGCCGAGTGCTGGAGCTGTCCGAGACAATGTCAGCCGTTCCCGCGGTGACGGTGAGGTCGACAGCGAACACACCCACGGTAGGATCCTGACCACATCATCCCTCTCTCAACACTATTCCGAGTCCGCTGTTCTGTGTTCAACGCAGCTGCCAAGCACTAATAATCTCCACTTTCTGTCCTAGGCACATCTGACACGTCGCCCTCTGGCAACTGTGACCCGACCCCAGCGCTGACAGCACCTTGGATGAGGCCCCTGGAGGCAGCACGATTAAGACCTGTCACGGCGCTCACCCACAACCTCCACCAGCGCAGTGACACACACCTCGGTGGGACCTAGACGTACAGCAGCCTCAGGATCACAATCTGGTGAGTGCAGCACACAATGTGTTCTACAGCAAGCGGAGGCAGGCACATCCTTGGTCGCCAGCACTTGGATGACTGCTGGAGGCAGGGAATCTGCTGAGTCCCAGCCAGATGATGAGTTGCTGGAGTTGGTCTGCAATGGTGAAGCTGCAAAGGTAATCATGGAACATGAGGAAGGGATGTCTGGTGCACACCTCAGTTTGCAAGGGATGATGGAGGAGTCCATCTGCCTTCAATCTGAGGTGATTGTGTCGGCATGCCAACGCACTGAGGTCAGCACTGGCAGGATGGCGGCTGCAATGGAGACTTTGGTCCTGCACTGCTACGCTGGCTGAACTCCATCACTGACACCATAGTTGGCCTCTGGAGTGTGGGACAGCTCAATCTCATCCAGCTTCCCTTTCTCCCTCAAGGAGTCAGTTGGGGCCATAGGGCATCCAGAGGGTGGAGGACTATCAGCTCGGCACTCCGGGGCCTTCTACCCAGGTGACTCCAGGAATGTCCGGCTGATCCAAATCCCTCTTCCTGTGACCTCCACATCTCCAGCTCCACAAGCCGCGGAGGGTGCAGCTGGCCCACAGCAGGGCACCCAAACCAGGCCGGGGCCCTCCAGGTTTCGGCCCTCCACAGGACGCCTGCCAAGGTCGTCACAGACAGGGGTAGCAGTCAGCAGGCTGCCTCCACTTCCGCTGTGGATATCAGGGGAGAACCAAGATGTAGCAGCAGGGTAAGGAATGCTAAGAAGATGTAATTGTACAGACTGGGCATGGTTATTAATCACTTGTACATTATGTTCACTATTGTTAATAAACTCTCAAGAAACTCTCCTGGTCTATAGCTCCTTGTTATGATGAGCAGTGCTCGTGTCACTCAGATGTGAAACCTCGGTTCCTGCTCAAGATAAAGGTAGATGTCTCAGTCCAGGGCCTCTTCTCTGTGCAGTGTGTAACGTTCTGAGAAAAGTGATGTTCTGGTTTCACACTCACTGGACACATTCGTGATGTCTGCACCTCGATGGTGCTTGTCATTGCTGCCAGAATGTTGTGGGCAGGCGTCACAGAGTTCCATCATTCTCTCCATGAGCTCTCAGCACCCTGGAGGTGGGGCTGGCCCCCATCTCTTCAGCACCTGTGATTGGTGATGCTGTGCTCCTGAAGGGCTCAGGTGTTGAAGGCTGACAAGGGATCAGGTGCATTTAAAGTTTCACAGCTGCATCTCCAATGATATGACCCTGTTCACAGAGTGCAAGTGAGCTGCCCTCAGTCAGACATTCACAGACGCTATGTGAAGATATATGGAGTGTCCTCACTGCATGTCATCATCATCCTCCTGGAATCTAGTGAATCTAGGGCCTCCGCTGCATTTTCATGACATGAGCCTGAGTACTGAGGGTATTTGCACTGCCATCAGCCACACAGGAGTCAGACATTCACAGCTGCAAGGTGAGGATGTCAGGACTGTCCTCGCTGCATCTCATCATCATCCCTGCGAGAGCATCTGCCTCATCTGGCCAGTGCCATGGCCTCATCACCGGCATCCTCATCCACAGGGACCTCATCATCGTTAACCCCTTCGACATCCTCCTCATCGGAGGGGATGTGCAGTTCCTCCGTCTCCTCCTCAGCCAGGTTCTACCCCAGTTGCAACCCCAGGTTGTGTAGCACACAGAAAGCTACAATGATGCATGACACTCTCTGGGCACCTTATAGCAGTGCTCCACCAGACCAGTAGAGGCACTGGAGCCTCATTTTCAAAATGCCTATCGTTTGCTCCACTAAAGTCCGGGTCGTGGCATGAGCCTCGTTGTACCTTTGCTCTTTTGCAGTCTGAGGCCGCTGCACAGACATCATCAGCCACATCCTCTGTGGTAGCCCTTGTCCCTGAGGAGCCAAACCTGCAGCTTCTGTGGACCCTGGAAGATGTCAGGGATCTGAGACCTGCTAAGGATGTGGAGTAGTGGATGCTCCCTGGGAACCGTGTGCAGACCTGTAGGATGTGTTTGCGGTGGTCACAGACCAGCTGAACACTCAGCGAGTGGAAACCCTTGCAAGTTGACATGGTTGACTGTTTGTTGCCATGGATGATCTAAGCGGCACGTGAGTGCAGTCGATGACACCCTGCATTTATGAAAAACCTGAGATTTTCTCAAATTCCAGCCCACTTGCTTCCTGGCTTTCCTGATCCCAGTCAAAATGCTCAAAGTTCTGTGCTTTTGCAAAAATGGTGCCCATGATGTCCTGGATACACATGTGTGGAGGCTTGGGAGATCCTGCACAGGTCACCTGTGGAGCCCTGGAAGGAGCCCCTTCCATTAAAATTTAGTGCCATGGGCACTTTCACGGCCACTGGCAGAGGATACCCTCCATGTCCCCGCCAAATCTTGCAGTACCTGTCAGTTGTGACTAAACAGTTCCCTAAATATGCACAGTCTTCAGAGACACTGCATCTCAGTCATCTGCAGGAATGACAAGCACCGTCTATAGACCCTGGATCTAGCGAGGCACCTACAAGCAATGGCTCTCTTTGGATCTTCAGCTGTGTGCACAGGAGGCCCTGCTGCCCCTTCACCTTGAGTGAAGTGATCCTCCCTTTGCCAAACCCAGTGCCTCCACTGCACTCTTCTTCTTTGTCTTCTCTGCTCTCTGTAAGCCATGAGGCACACCGCAAAATCACCAAGCTCCATGATCCTGATGTTCTCCTCCTGCAGGATCAAAGAGAGAGACATGGGTTGGCATATGTGTCCTAAGCACCTCTAATTCTGAAGTCCCCTTCACACATGCAGGAGAGTGCTGGCCATCACTTGGATGGCCAGCGTGTAGTGCACTCATTGGCTGTCTAAAAGCCCACCCACCTCCACCCCACTCCAGTTGACCAATTGTTGGCAGCTTCGGCCACTGGTCTTCACGCTGTGTTCTCAGCTCAAGCACAACCATTCTCCTAACCCACAATGCAAGACTGCACTGTTAGCTTGAACCATGAGGGTCCAAACTTTAATAAAGACATTGCAAAGGGCTGTGAGCGCCTCCACCAATGACTGCACCCTGGACATCTTTCGAAATGGGATTCTACAACTTGCCCAGTTGGCCAATTGTTTGCTCCCTAAAATGCACCTTAATTTGCAGTCTGTGCCTGAGGGGTGAAAAGTTCTGGAGCATTTGGTGGCATTTTTATGCTTTTGTGTTGCTTGAGTGGGCAGGAAAACTTCAGAGGCCTGACTCCAAGCATGTCAATGGTGCTGCAGGTGAACAGTCTCAGCTGTGGAAGAATGCTCACCTTTGACAAGCTTTTCCAAGCATGTGGCCGCTTCCCTCACCCCCTCCCTACTTTGCCCCGACCCCCAACTGGCATGTGCTTGTGTACTTCTTTCAGTCTGTGCTGCCTTGCCCCCACCACCACAGCCTCATCCATGCTTGAAGACAGCCGGGAAAAAGCGATTTGCCTCTGCACCGCCCCCCCCACCTCCATCCAATGCATGGTGCCTCTTCCTTGGTGTCCTACAGTCGATGCTCGTGAGCGTTGCGCAAGATTGTGTGCATCCACCTCCGAGGTCCCCTCGAAGTTCAGGTTGCCAGGTGCACGCCTTTTAATGGCGGTCGTGAAGCATTACCGATGTGGGTGGTAAATCTAACGTGGGAGGATGATTCTGGTGAGCAGGGCTTATAATGAGATACTAAAGTATTGAAATTAGGGTCCCGACGTGTGGCAGCAGCAAATGCAGCTAGCTATTGGTGGGGTGGAGCAGACAATCGCAAACTGGTTTCACGACAGCGTGAAACCAATTTTTGGCCTTCTCGCCATATTGTCAGCTCCCGTGTGCCATAACGCCAGCTGCCAATAGGACCGGACGATTTGCCCTAAACTACTCCTTTTAGCCTCCCTGTTTGATCAATGTTTCTGTGAAACAACTTAGGATGGTTTATTATGTTAAATTTGCTATATAAATCAAAGTTATCGTTAGATGCATCTTGGGAACGTTTGCTTACAAGTGAATCGTCAGAATGGCATTCACATTCTGTCCCTAGCACATTTTTTGTTGAGTTCTGAAGGTGTATGGCAATATATTTTCGAGACAGTTCAATTTTTATTTTATATTGCATTACCTGTAGAGATACTGCACATTACATAATGCAACAGTGACCTGGCTTGATATTTCCAAGCATTGAAACAATAAAATAATTTACAGACCATGAGGAATCGGACTCATTACTTACTGCACTACCAGAATTCTTGCTCTAAATATTTTGAAGGTATGTACATTATAAAGTATGTAGCAATATACAGTAAAGCAATAAATGTAGCGTAATGGATGTCTAGACATGTTACAAGGACATAAAATACCAAGGAATTCAGAGGAGAGCGGCTATCTATTTAACAATCTACTTCACCTTCTGAGCTCCTGCAAACTGTTACCCTGCAGAGGCTTAATCTCTTCCTCCAATATGTCTAATACTGTTCTAAGTTATTTTATATAACGTGTACAATTAGAAACTGGGAAATGGAAATATTACCTTGTATCTGATGACCCTGAGCTAATTATAACAGTTTCTAGGTTGTACTATTGCTTGTTCTGGTTGAGATTTTACCATAATCAGTGTCCAAAATTCAAATCTGCCTAGATTTATGGATTTAATGTATGGATTTAATGCAGCTTCTTAGTTCATGCATTTGGACAACAAATTAGCTGATTAAAAGATAAAGGATGCACAAATCACCCTAAATCTGCTCCGAGATCCACTAGACAGTTGGATGTTATAAACTTCACTTCTACCTGTTGTGGGGTGTTGGTTACATCACGATAGGTTTAATGAAGTCTTCATAGTGTTTAGCAGGTTATCCGTAAGTCTCTATTAACTACTAGAACTATTTACAAATATACAGTAAAGGTACAAAATCGGAGCTGTCTCCATGCCTGGGTCTGTACACGGCTCTGTCCAACACCACACTGACCCCTAGGTGCAGGTCATGTATTACTCTGTGGGCAGTACTATATTCAGTCCCACATGAACCCTATCTGTGCCAGGCCCTTATACTACACTAACTGAGGTACAACACCAACAAGATAGCTTTGTCAACCAGCAACATTTCTATTGTGTATATATTTTGTTTTGACATAAGATAACATTTAAAATTGACTCCAATTAGTGTTATTTTGTCTTGATGCGAGGAAATAAATGATGGACAAGCGGGCTAGTGATGTTCAAATGTCCGGGGGCTTCCAGCGATACTGTTGCTCGGATTCATAAGTTAATTGCTTCAGAAACTTTCTCGTGTTTTCAATGTTGTTGATGTATGCACATTTACACACTGTGGGAACAGGCTAAACACATTAATGAGCTTAATCTTTTCTCCTTTCCCTCATCCTTCTGACTTCAGGGGTGAGAGTGCTAGTACTGAGCCAAGGCTGGTACCAGTTTATCACCTCTAATCCTGCAAAACCTGCTATGGCATTGTCAAAACCTAGGGTTGCCATGTAGTCTCTCAGTATTAAATGTTAATCTCTAGGACACCACAAAAATTCATAGGGGTGTGTAAAATATTTTTTTTTCCATTTTCTTTAAACGACAAACTTTTTATATTGAGTTATAAAAGGATTGAAGACGGAATTGAAGGCTGTTTAATTTGGCAGAATGCTTGAAGATAAGAAGTCATTTGATAAAACCTCTAAGAGTATATCCAGAGTTGACAACCCTTGGCTATTTAAATAGGGTGACAAAGATCCCCACAGTGGGTGTAAAGGGAAAAGTAAATTTATAGCCGCACTGCTGGGGTTGGGAATGTTGAAGCAGGACCTCCCAACCTGATTTTCTGCTATTAAACAGGTAGTTTACTGAAGGACAATTCAGATAGTTATTTCTAATGGGCTGAACATCAAGGACTTCTCCCTCTCTTTGAAATTCATGTTGTTTTAGCTTGTGGCAGATGTGAGACCCTGGAAAAGTATGTCAGGTTTCTAATAACCATGCCCTGTCAGGATTTTAACACCTTTGATTTTGGGGACTAATACCTGGTCTGGAAGCCCTAGAATATTCCATGAATGCTGGGCTTCTGACATTGTGAACTTTAGTTCCCTGTGATAAAAACAGGTGTTGGTTACGATGTGGTAGGTCTTAATGAAGTCTTCATAATCTTAAGTATGTTAACCCTATGTTCTTATTAACTACAAGAATTATGTACATATATATAGTAAAGGGTTCAACTAGGACTATCTCCATGCTTGCTTGATGTTCATCAAGTTTTCACTGAAGCTCCATTTTTGTTGAATTTGCTTCTACAATTCATCATTTAAACATTTCAAGTCCTCTTTCAAATGTTCTACTTCCTGTGAGCAACGTTCCAGTGTCTTTATTAGTTCCCATCTTTCCTTATCAAATGCTTCTTCCATATGTGAAAGTTGATTCTCTACACTGATCAGTCTTTCCTTGAGTATAATTCCCCTGTGCTATCATTCAGGCTGGCATTCTGCAATTGTGCTTCTGCTCATTATTTTTGAGACTCCTCATGGTCTATTGCAAGAACTTCTTCTTCCTCTGGCCATTCTAAATTCTTGATTTTCATTTCTTCATATCTTTCCTGGGAAATGTTCTTTTTCTAAGTTGTCTTCCAAATGTCTAACTTTTTCTTCAGCTCTCTAGCCTCTTTCTTGTATCTCTATGATACCTCAAAGTTTTGTTTGTTCAGATCTTGAATAGTTTGGTTCATTGATAATTTTAGCATCTCATGCGTTTTTAAGGGTATACACTCAGCTTGAATCTTGAGCTTCAAATCTTCTAATTTAGTTCTAATAAGAATGTTTTCCAACCCTATTTCATTTTCCTTTTGCAGGGTTTGTTTATTTTGGGTTTCCTCATAGTTTTCCTTCATTCACAGCCAGCTACTTGCTCCACCCTGCCATGTGCTGTTGCAGTTCGGGTACTGTTTCAGGATTTATGGGGGAGGTAGTGGCATAGTGATATTGTTACTGTACTAGTAATAAAGACCCAGGGTAATGCTCTGGGGTAATGCTCAGGTTCGAATCCCACCACAACAGACAGTGAAATTTGAATTCCATAAAAAATCTGGAATTAAAAGTCTAATGATGACCATGAAACCATTGTCAATTGTGGTAAAAAATCTATCTGGTTCACCAATATCCTTTGGGGAAGGAAATCTGTCATCCTTACCTGGTCTGACCTATATATGATTCCAAGCAACCCAAGCAATGTGGTTGACTCTAAACTGCTCTCTGAAATGGCCTAGCAAGCCATTCATTTGTATCAAACCGTCAAAAAGGAATGGAATTGGATGGACCACCCAGCATCAACCTAGGCATTGGAAATGGCAATGGCAAACTTAGCCCTGTCAACCCTGCAATGTCCTCCTTACTAATACCTGGAAGCTTGTGCCAAAATTGGGAGAGCTATCACACAGGCTAGTCAAGCAACAGCCTGACATAGTCAGACTCACAGAATCATACCTTACAGATAATGTCCCAGACACCACCATCATCATCCCTGGGTATGTCTTGTCTCAACGGCAGGAGAACCCAACAGAGGTGCAGCACAGTGGTATATGGTCAGGAGGGAGATGCCCTGGGAGTCCTCAGCATGGACTCCGGATCCCATGAAGTCTCATGTAATCAGATCAAACATGGGCAAGGAAAGCTCCTGCTGATTATCATGTACCACCCTGCCTCAGCTGATGAAACAGCACTCCCTCATGTTCAAAACACTTGGAGGAAGCACTGAGGGTGGCAAGGCCACAGAATGTATTCTGAGTGGAGGACTTCAATGTCCTTAACTAAGAGTGGCTCAGGAGCACCACTACTGACCAGGCTGGCCGACTCCTAAAGGACATAGCTGCTAGACTGGGTCTGCGGCAGGTGGTGAAGGAACAAACAAGAGGGAAAAACATACTTGACCTCATCCTCACCAACCTGCTTGCCGCAGATGCATCTGTCCATGACAGTGTCAGTAGGAGTGACAACCGTACAGTCCTTGTAGAGGCCAAGTCCGATCGTCATATTAAGGATACCCTCCATCATGTTGTGTGGCACTACCAATATGCTAAATGGGATAGATCTTGACAGATCTAGCAACTCAAGGCTGGGAAACCATGAGGCACTGTGGGCCATCAGCAGCAGCAGAATTGTACTCAACCGCAATCTGTAACCTCTGTAACAAATCTGTAAACCACAATACAGGATTGCTTGCATGCCAAACAGCATAAGCAGCAAGTGCGACACAGAGCTAAGCATTTCTACAACATTGGATCAGACCTAAGCTCTCCAGTCCTGCCACATCCAGTCGTGAATGGTGGTGGACAATTAAACAACTCACTGGAGGAGGAAGCTCCACAAATACCCCCATCCTCAATGATGGGGAAGCCCAGCACATCAATGCAAAAAAATAAGGCTGAAGCATTTGCTACAATCTTCAGCCAGAAGTGCCAAGCAGTTGATGGGGAGAAAGCGGGAGCAGGCATTTGAGTTGGATTATCAGCCATGATCATAATGAATGGTGGAGAACGATCGAAGGGCCGAATGGCCTAATCCTGCTCCGAGTTTCCATGTTTCTACATTTCTATGTTTCTATGATCCATCTTGGCCTCCTCTGGAGGTCCCCAACATCATAGATGACAGTCTTCAGCCAATTTGATTCACTCAATGTGACATCAAGAACTGGCTGAAGGCACTGGACACTGCAAGAGTTATGGGCCCTGACAATATTCTGGCAATAGTACTGAAGACTTGTGCTCCAGAACTTGCCATGCCCCTAGTCAAGTTGTTCCAGTACAGCTACAACACTGGCATCTACTGTGTGATGTGGAAAATTGCCCAGGTATATCCTATACACAAAAAGCAGAACAAATCCAACCTGGCTAATTACCACCCCATCAGATTATTCTCCATCATCAGTGATGGAAGGGGTCATCAAGCAGCGCTTACTTAGCATTAACCAGCTCACGGACACTCAGTTTGGGTTACACCAGGGCCGCTCAGCTTCTGACCGCATTACAGCCTTGGTTCAAACATAGACAAAAGAGCTGAACTCAAGAGCTGAGGTGAGAGTGACTGTCTCTGACATCAAGATAGCATTTAACTGAGCGTGGCATCAAGGAGAGCTAGCAAAATTAGAGTCAATGGGAATCAGGGGGAAAACTCTCCGCTGGTTGGAGTCATACCTAGCACAAAGGAAGATCGTTGTGGTTGTTGGAAGTCAATCATCTCAGTTCTAGGACATCACTGCAGAAGTTCCTTAGGGTAGTGTCCTAGGCACAACCATCTTCAGCTGCTTCATCAGTGATCTTCCTTCCATCATAAGGTCAGAAGTGAGGATGTTCACTGATGATTGCACAATGTTCAGCACCATTTGTGCCTCCTCAGATACTGAAATGTCCAAATGCAGCAAGACCTGGACAATATCGAGACTTGGGCTGACAAGTGGCAAGTAATTTCACACCGCACAAGTATCAGGCAATGACCAGCTCCAACAAGAGAGAATCTAACCATCACCCCTTGGTATTCAATGGCATTACCATCACTGAATGTCCCACTATCAACATTCTGAGGGTTACCATTGACCAGAAACTGAACTGGAGTTGCCATATAAATATCTGTCACAAGAGCAGATCCGAGATTAGGAATCCTGCAGTGGTAATTCACCTCCTGACTCTCCAAATCCTGTTCACCATCTACAAGGCACAAATCAGGAGTGTGATGGAATACTCTCCACTTACCTGGATGAGTGCAGCTCCCACAACACTCAAGAAGCTTGACAGCACCCAGGACAAAGTAGCCCATTTGATTAACATCCCACCCACAAACATTCACTCCCTCCACCACTATCTACAAGATGCACTGCAAGAACTCATCAGGGTTCCTTAGACAATGCCTTCCAAACCCACAAGCGCCACCATCCAGAAGGACAAGGACAGTAGAGACATGGGAACACCACCACCTGCAATTTCCTTCCAAGCCACTCACGATCCTGACTTGAAAATACACCGCTCGTTCCTTCCCTGCCATTGGGTCAAAAGCCTGGAACTCTGTCCCTAACAGCACTGTGGGTACCTATACCACATGGACTGCAGTGGTTCAAGAAGGCAGTTCATCACCACCTTGTCAAGGGCAATTAGGGGTGGGCAATAAATGCTGGCCTAGCCAGTGACATCTGCAGCCCACGAACGAACTAATAGAAAATTTCTGAAAATATATTTTCGAGACGTCCGGAAAGCTCTCTGCCTTTCTGACACCCTTACTTGAGTATTGACTTTTTCCCTTTCAGCAATTTACTGGGGGGTTTTCTTTTTCTTTTTAATCTCTGTGCATTAAAGCTCCACAATATTTCATCGAAGCTAGTTCATGAAAGCACTGCAACAGGATTAGTTCATCAGCAAGTTCACGAAACCAATCTAAAAATGTATTATTCTGGCCATTTTCTGACTTTCTAATGTTAGGAATCCGTGGGCAGAATTTTTCGCTTGGCATGCGGGTGCACAACCAGCCCACTTGAGCATGAAATAGTGCGTGATGGCGTTAGGCGAGCGTCCTGACATCATTGTGCACTCACGTGATATTTCGGCCGGTGGGCGCACGTGAGAGTCAGAAGTGCGCCCACCGACAATTCAGAGGCCAAGTAAGGCCATTAAAGATGTTATTAACAGAGATGGTTCATTGCGTGTCCAATGTTATGGTTGGTGGTTGGGCGAATCAGCTGGGCCTTTGCACTTTTCAGGGGACCTCATGCATGGGCGGGATGAGGTTTCTGTTATTAAGTTCTTAAAAATGAAAATGTATGGACAGGATTTTCATCTTGTGTATGTTCAGGTGACTGATTCTTGATGCGTGGGCAATTTTCTGGAATTGAAGATCTATTTTTATTGCATTTAAATTCTTAGCTCCCTGAGTCAGCTCTCTGCCTTCAGGCAGCTTTTATTGTGCGCTCCCCTGTGCCCGAGCTGCTGACTCCAGTGCCCACCCTCCTCCTGCTCCCCCCCCAACCCTCGGCTGCGCTGAGCCTTTCAGTGCGTGTTTCATGCTGGGTGGCTGTTAATTGGCCAGCCAGCATGAAATCACGGTGGGGGGGGTGCCAATTGTGGTTGGTGGTCCATTCCTCGGCTTCTCCCGGGCTCACTGATCGCACATGCCAGCCGAACTAAAAATCCTGCCCCATATTTTCAAGAACTATAAGTGTTTTTAAAAATTGAAAGTACATTGGAATCAGGACACTTTCTTAGGAACTAACCTGGAGCTTTTAATTTTAAAAGGGTTATAAGTTCGCCCTGGGCTGTGAGCAGCCTGCCTTTTTCAAGAAATCACATGACTTCAGCTAAATGTCAGACAAGGAAGGCACTTGAGGAGATGAGAGCTATTCACTTATTTGAACTCTAATTACTTTAATTGCCAGAGAGAAAAAATAAATACCATTTTTAAAAGGCAGGGGCCCTGAGATTTTTGGAAATCTCCTGACTGAAATGGGCTTTATGATTTGAATTTGTTTTTTTAGATTCAGTTTTGGGGGATAAGGAAGACTTCCCTAACTTGTCCTCTCCCTGCCTTGCCTGAAAATATAGTGTAGCTATCAGTAACCAGCCAGGAACCCTCATATCAGTATAACTGGCCTGTATTTGGAAACCTGAAAAGCTGAGGTGAGTGAAAGAGATCCTAAGGATTGATCTAGCTCTATTCTCCTCCACACCGAAGCTCATTTGGAAAGAAGATCCAGGCAAATACTGTGGCCAGGCATCAGTCTCTACACAAAGGAGCACCAGATTGACAGCATCAAATCCCTTTGAGCTCTATCTTTTTCCATAAAGTTTTCTGATGGCCCAACCTCTGCAGAGAACTTATTTGTTTTGTTTTGTATTTTTGTGTGTGTGTTGGGGATTTTAAAAGTGATAAATGATTACACTTCTGAATTACAAATAGTATGTTAATATGTTCTGCATTTTTTTAAAAAAAGAAGTTTTGTTTCATAATAAATCAATTATTCAGAGATTATCGAAAGAAGCTTGGTTAAAGTCTCTTTTATTCTGGGCCTAGAATAGTGAAAGTAAACATTCGGCCATTTTGGTGATGAAATTAAAACTTTACACTCTTGATGCAGCTGATGGAGTAGTGGGGCTACATAAACTGTGCACCACTCCCGTCCCAGTTGTAACACTAGTTAAACATGACATACTCCGGTAGTTTAAAATTCTCCTCTCCAGGTCATCCGGATTCGATGTTGAGGATCCCCAGGGCAACTCCCTCCCGACTGAATACCACTGTGCCACCACCTCTGCTGGGTTTGTCCTGCTGGTGGGACAGGACATAGCCAGGGATGGTGGTGGTGGTGCCTGGACCATTATCTGTAAGGTATGATTCTGTGAGGGTGACTATTTCAGGCTGTTGCTTCACTCATCTGTGAGACTTCCAGATGGATGAGGAGGATCTGCATGTATGACACAAGAAATGTGGGCTGGAACAAATGTCTTCCATAAAAATCACAAAAATAAAGATTGTTAAGTAGTCAGCTGGACAGCATGCAGCTCCAGAAATTAAATCTTCTAACTCTTTAAAGCTTTGTTCTATGGGCCTTTTGTTATGCTTTATTTTCAGTCTTATTCCCTGATAAGTAAGTACAATGTTACGAGTAGCTGGACAGTTGGACGACCTTGGATGTTTCCAAACCGATCTGGTAAGTTGGATTTTTGATCCGTGGTTAAAAAAAAATAGCGTGTAGGCTCAGCTTTAAGAAGTTGCCGAAATTCAATATGGCACCGCCATTCATTTGAAGACAAAGGGTTTACCTGTGCTTGTCAGTTTTGACAGGCTCCCGCTGCAATGGCACTTGGGCTCAGCCTTGAAAAATTTTAAACAATGGCTGCTTGGATTGACTAGCTGCAGACTTCTCCTTTTCAGCACTATATGTTTGCATCATGAAAGCATCAAATCCTGGCCTTTGTTGGTCTTTAAAGCTGATTCCTTAGTCATGGTTCTTCCAAATTAATTAATTGAATACTTTTTCTTCTCAGAGCAAGCTCGGGCGCCACGAGTTCAGGCGCCGACTCGAGAATCTGGTTTATCCGTCTGAGATTTTAAAATGACAATTTCTGATGACTGCATTATTTAAAAACTTTCTCAGGACTTGCTGTATCCTGGAATTTAAATGTTTTAGCTGACCCCTAGGTCTGCTGACTCTGTACTCTGGGAACTGAAGCTGGACTTCCAAGAGATCCAGTGGAGTTTTTTGCTGCAGTGAGGAATTTTACATTTTTGCCTTCAGCTTCCGAGTCTTTCTATGGAGCTTCTCCCTGGCAGGTTTCCTCTGTGCACCGCACCTGCTTCTTGGGCTTTTCTTTGGGTCAGAATGCTTCTTCGAATCTTTAGTCTTACAGGCTTTTAATTTTTCTCTGCATTTTTTGTAAGGTTTTGGGTTTTTCCATTTGCTGCCATCATGTTGTAGGGTGCTGGATACCATTTGGTAGGTCATAATGAAGTCTTCATAGTCTTAAATGGGTTAACTGTATATATGTTTTAACTACAAGAACTCAGTAAATATATCCAGTAAAGAGTTCAAGCTAGGAACTGTCTGCATGCTTGTTTGTGCACACAGCTCGGTCCAACACTAGACAGACCTCTAGGTGCAGGCTTTTTGATCTCTGACATCATTGTATGAGCGGTACTCGTACTCAGTCCCATATTAACCCTATATGTGCCAGACCCTTATACTACACAGGTCTGGCAGCATCTGTGGAGAGAGAAACAGAGTTAATGTTTCAAGTCCAATATAACTCTTCTCAGAAGAAGTCATCTTGGAATTGAAACATTAAATCTGCGTCTCTCTCCATTGATGCTGCCAGACCTGCTGAGTTTATCTAACATGTTTTGGTTTTATTTCAAATCTCCAGCATCCACAGTATCTTGCTTTAATTATATTGTTTTTTTGTACCACTGCATAAAACCTACCTCTTTGACCAAGCTCTTGTTCACCTGCCCCAATATCTCTTTATGTGGTTCGGTGTTAAATTTTGTTTGATAATGTGCCTGTGAAGTGGCTTGTGACATTTTACTATGCTAAAGGTGCTATATGAATGCAAGCTGATGCTGTTGTGGCACATTTTTTTCTTCATAAATATCTTTCCAGAGCAGTCAGAAGAGTTTGTGTATGCTCGATGTAAACGACAAGGTGCTGAAACCAAACTCCTGTCACTTAGGGTTATCACTTAGCTTTCTCAGTAAAAACGAACACTACAGCCAACCACAATAACTTGCATTTAAATAACACCTTTATGTAAAGATACTAGGACAGATGACCAAAAGCTTGGCAGAGAGGTAAGTTTTAAAGGGCATCTTAAAGGAGGATCCTGAGGGAAGGCAGTGGTGTAATGGTATTGTGACTGGACTAGTAATCCAGAGACCCAGGGTAATGCTCTAGGAACCTGGGTTCACATCCTGCCACAGCAGATGGTGGAATTTAAATTCTACCAAACTGTTGTTGATTGTTGGAAAAGCCCAAGTGGTTCACTAACATCCTTTAGGGAAGGAAACCTGGTTGGCTACTGTGGTTGACTCTTAAATGCCCACTCACTCAGTTCAAGGGCAATAAATTCTGGCCTAACCAATGTTGCCTATATCCCATTAACAATTTTTTTTAAAGTCCAGGGAGGGAATTCAAGAGCTTATAGGCAACTGAATGCACAGCCACCATTAATGTTAACCAACTGACTTTGTTAAGTGACCATTCTTCGCAAATGGCCCAAATATTTGCGAATAACTGCAATTTCTTACATTTCTTACAGATAAAATAAAATTGCATTTGATTAAGCTGTCATTTTTAGGTCCCACATTGTACATTCTGATACAAAATGCTCAAAAATCCACAGCCAACCATCGCTTACTATGACATTCCACATAGACAAGATTAAAGTCAATTAATTCATAGCTCAAGGAGAAACATGAAGGACTTGACTCAACACACTTTCTATGTTCAAGCTGCTGGAGTTGTTTATATGATGTGCTTTGGTAGAACATTTATAAGTGTAGTCACATTAACAGAACCCAATTTACAGAAGTCCAGCTCAAACAATGATGAGCTTTAACAGAACAGTCGTGCAACACAAAAAGCATGTGTTAGCATTAACCTTCAGGATTAATAACACTTTTAAAATCAGATTACACAATGAACTTTATTCTCTAAAGTCCAACTCTTTCTGGTGGAGGAAAGCAATTGATCCAACTTGCTGTACTATAAAGGGTTATCAGATGGGTTATGCTAATATATGACATAGATGATGATGTATCACTGACAGTAATCAGTCATGTGTTAGACTTGAGAGAGAGAGAGAGAGAGAGAGAAAGAGGTTGGAATCGTGCCTAGGAACTACGTGCCTACTCTGAAACCTGTTTAGACATAACACTTATAAACAAGTGTTAAGCAGTGATGTGGGACAAATGTGGTTATGAGAACTCTTTCTAAGCATGATATAGCCAACACATAAGCATGATGGGTATAGTACTGCGGGAATGCAACTAACAATCACAAGCCATAAGACTTAATGACCTTCACAGGATGGGTAAACAAATGTTAGGGTGATAAGAGCACAGACTGGGAGGCCTCCCAGTGAGATAACAGAGAAATCTGCAGCCTGAATAATTCTGCTTATTAGGTACGTAACTGTGGGTTATACTAGTATAGCGAAATGTGATAACTAAAAGACATAAATATATTACACAGCTAATTATGCTAATTACACAGCCTTTGTATTGGAGAGAAAGCCTGTAGAACCAGGCTGTGTCCTCCTAGCATACGCTTGTAAATAAAAGTCCTTGGTTACTCGCACCTTACAGACTCGAGTTTTTTCCACAACAAGCATATGTCTGTAGCCTGTCTAAGAACCAAGTCCCAGGCTGAGTCCAAGACAGAAGGACCCAATCTCAGAACACTTGCAGCCTGCATTGCAAAAGTTTGAATCAGGTCTGATCTATCCTGTGCAGCAGATATTCCTGCGAAGCACAACTTTACATCTGTTTCAGCTTTTGTCACCTTGCTGGGCCTGAATTCATCTCTTTCTTAGAAGCTGCAAGGGGAGAGCGAATCCATCTTCCGCTGAAATATTTGACAGAACTTAGTGTACAAGATGCAACTTTAGAGGTAAACCCAGATAATGGTTGTTTAGAAATGACACGCTGCATTAGGCTGATGTCTTTGGGCTCTGTTTTACAAAATATGCTGGAACCTTCCAGAAATAATGCTAAGAATACATGCAGCTCACGCTTAGGGAGAAGTCCCAGGAGAGGAGCACTTAAAGAGAAATGCATGTTAGTCTCTCTTTTCCCTTTCTTCCTGACAGCATGCAGAATCAGAGACCATTAGAGAGAAGCCTAACACCCACACTTGCTGGGTAAGAAGCATAAAAATCCAATGCTTCACAGTTAAGTTGATTTTATATTAGTTTAGTGATATACTCAAGCCCTCCCCACCCCTTCCCGCCGCTCCCCCAGTTCCCAATCCACATTCTTATGCAACTGCTGGAAAACACAAAATAAATTTGCTGAGTGATTTATAGCCTGTCACCAGGAATGTAATAGTCCGTGAGGGACTACAGGAATCTTTCTCTGGTAGAGAGACAAGTGCTTGACCTGCACCGTGCTGCATTAAGGGTGAGGCAAAGCAAGAATGGAGGCCTCCATGCACTACACAGCCGGCATAGAGATAGCACACATGATATTTGCATCACTCTGCACCACATTCTAGTCATTTAGCCGGCTGAGCTAATAAACCCATACCTGTGAACAGGGACGCTGTGTAAAAAGGACATGGGCTGGAAACTTCTGCCCCCTCCCCCACGACGAGTTTGCTGGCAGAGCGGCATTTAATCAGGTGAAAGTGTCGCAGGTGGGGACTCCTCCAACTTCCCACCTCTACTGGAGTTAACTCAAGGGCAGGAAGGCCTGTCGATGGCCTTCATGCCCCACTGGCCAATTAATGCCCACTTATAGGCCTCATTCCACCACTGCTGGTGTTAAACCAACAGCTGGGAGGTTGGGAGACCTGCCCTGCAGGGAGCATGACAGGTAAACTCTTTCAGGGTTGCTTTTGTATTCCCCGGGGTCCGTCACTCAAAGAAACTCAGTCACTGCCTGATCGAGGGAGCTGACATTGGAAAAGGATGGGGGGGTGGGGAGGCAGGTGGGGCCATCAGCTGAGAGTTATACCCCTGTCCTTGTTGTCGTCTCCCCACTGCCATGACTCCCACCTTGCCATCACTCACCTCCGGCCAAGGATCCATCAGCAAACCTAGACCTCGGGCAGGTGTAGTACCGTCACCAGCCACCGCCTCCCCGATGGCACTGCTGTTCAATCGAACTGACAGCCTCTGATTGGTCGGCAACTCTTGTGGGCACTGCCCCTGGGGTCTTTGATTCCAGGGGAATACCCGCCGCTGTCCTGCTAAATGCCTGAGTGGCACATGATAAGACAGGCCTTCCCTGAAAAAGGCAATGTAAGGCTTGCCTCAGTAGATCCAGAAAGTTTCCCTTGGGGTTGGCCTAACTTTGCAAGTAATTTGCATCAAAAGCTAGTGGCACTATGATGATGATAGCTAAATGGAATAGAAGCACTAAATTGCTCTTACAAAAAGTTGGCAGAGACACAGTGGGTTGAATGGCCTCCTTGTTTGGTGTAAACCACTGTAGTTCTATATATTTATGTGTGTCTCCAATGGTATTGGGGCAATGGAGCTCCTCTGCTTTATGTTAGAGTGCCTGCTTATGGATGACAGTCCTTCAATGTAAAAATGCCAAATAACTCTGAATATTTATTTTGCTACAACTAGAAAATGGAGATAACAAGCCATCTGCCTGTTCTAATTTTCAACATTTTCCTTCTAATTTTTTGGAGTTATTCTATTTGCATAAATTAATAATGCAATTATATTGGAGAGCTTCCCCTAAAGTGCTTTCACAATAATAATTCTTGGTGCCAGTTTATACAACCAGACAGTTTACTTCAGGGCAGTTTTTTTATACAGCAACTGGATCCACATTAAAACAAATGCGCATGTCTATCTGACACAGTTTTTTTCAAAAGTTGCCATTTTCAAAGCTCATAATTCACTCAAATATGCCGAAGATTTCTTTTGGGTAGTGATAATTTCCAGAATAAGAACCAATTAATGTGTGAGTTGTAAATGTTTCCTCCATGACTAACTATAGAATGTGATAGTGGCCACTTGCAGAGCTCTTGGAAGAACTGAGCAATGAAATTGTGCTTCCGGGCTGCAATGGCTGGTCCCGATATCATTCTGCTTTGGTCCTTCCCTCTTTGCCTCCTGACCCTATCTTCTTAACCTTTGGTCACCTATTCTATATTGTGGGATGGGTTTTGTCTTTTGGGTCAGGACCCCAACAGTATGATCCATTGGGGGTCCCAGTCCCACACTATGTCGGCATCAGGAACCCAACTGGGCTTTTGCCTGAATTGGCCAATTAATGGCCAGAAGGCATGCTCATCATCGAATGAAGAAAGACAGGTGGCTCTTGAAACCGGAGGGCCAATAGGAAGCCCTCCAAAACTGAGAGGGGCATATATAGGTTAAGTGGGTGGGCAAAAAATTTGTAAGATGGAGTACAATGTGGGAAAATGTGAATTGTCCACTTTGGAAGAATATTAATTAAATGGAGAGAGATTGGAGAACTTCGAGGTACAGAGGAATCTGGGTGTCCTAATGCCTGAATCACAAAACGTTAGTATGCAGGTACAGCAAATGAGAAGGAAGGCAAGTGGAATGTAATCATTTATTGCATGGGGAATGGAATTTAAAAGCAGGGATGTTTTTCTACTGTTGTACATGGCAATGGTGGGGACCATATCTGGAGTATGGTATATAGTTTTGGTCTCCTTATTTAAGAAAGGAAATGAGAAGCTGTTCAGAGAAGGTTCACTCAACTGTATCTAGATGGGATGTTATCTTATGAGGATGTGTTGGACAGGCTGGGCCTGTATCCAGTAAAGTTTAGAAGAATGAGAGGCAATCTGATTGAAATATACAAGATCCTGAGGAGACTTGACAGGGTGGATGCTGAAAGGATGTTTGCCCTTGTAGGAGAGACTAGAACTAGGGGACACAGTTTAGAAATAAGAGGTCTCGTATTTAAGATGAAGATGAAGAGATTTTGTTTTCTCTCAGAGGGTCGTGTGTCTATGGAACTCTTTTCCTCAGAGAGCAGTGGAGGCAGTGTCATTGAATATTTTTAAGACAGAGGTAGATAGGTTCTTGATCAACAAGCGAGTCAAAGTGGGTTAGGCAGAATGGGGAGTTGGGGCCACAATCAGATCAGCCATGATCTTCTTCATTATCGGAGCAGTCTCGAGGGGCTGAATGGCCTACTCCTGCTCCTAATTCGTGCGTTTGTGAGCCTGAGGTTTCAGACAAAGGAGAGAGCAAACCAGCACGCAGCCAGTGGCACAAAATTGCACGCCCATCCATCTCCATCCCTGCCCCCATCAGCCTACAAAAATCCTGCCCATGGTGCCTGCATTCTCCTTTACCTTGGGTTATCACCCATCCAGTATTAACTGGACAGTTTGGGCCTTGAGTCCTGTGTCCAGTTGAACTCATTGTCTTGTCTTTCAATCTCATGTAAGTGAATAGATTTGCATAATAGTTTTGGAACTCCTGACAAGGTTGAAGATGGTTCACAAGCTCTACCCACTGATGTCAATTCCTACCACTAGAGGCATTTGGGCAATAACAGCAATTCGCTATGACATTCTGTGGTGAATGTAATGCAGCAATCGACCATTGTGAAAGTGTGGAACAACTGGTATTTTTGGATTTGATTGTTGTAAGTTAGCAGTTTATAATAATGTAGCTGCACTATCCTTGCTCTTGAGAAATGAGGGATCATATCTGAATAATACACTTGCTCACATGTTTAATTGTTATATATGTATATGGAGGAGTATTATGAAGGGGGCATTTGTTCACTAATACATTAGGCATATCAAAAAGCACATAGAGAATGCAGGATGAAAAGGCCTAGCCTGATTTGTTGTTAGCGCTTGTCATCAAATTTGTTTTGCAAAATAACAAAATGTTTACTATTGACAAACCCTTCACATATGCAAAACTCAGTTAGAGGTACTGTGGAATGGTGATTTTAACTGATGTTAACACCTCATCCTCCCACCAACTCCATCTTGCTCCCACCATCTCTCCCACCATGCTCTCCATTCCCCACATGTGATCTTGTTCCACAGGCTTTCTTGGCTTTCATTCTGCCAAGCGGGAAACTGAGTGAAAATATTCTAATGAGGTCCTGTTCGATTTGGCTGAAACTCTGCTTTTCCCATATTTCCAGGTTTCCCAGCTGCTGACTGTCATTCCGGTTTCCCCCTAAACATTGAGGCCCAAGGGTTATGAAGCTGCCCCACCTTCAGTTTTCATTCAGGTCCTGATGAATGTTATGTGGAGTCATTTTCCTACCTCTGACATCAACACCCAGCCGGAACTAGCTGCATGGTGTCAGGAGTCAGAAGGACCTCAACAGTCAGAGGGCATAGGGGTCTCAGAAATTATGAATAGGGGGGCCTTGCAATTCGGCAATCAGCAGGAGATCATAGGGATTGGTGGCTCAAGAAGGGATAAGAGACTGAGGAATGGGGTGGGGGGCTTGGGAGAGTGATGGAGACTGGAGACTGGGTGCTTGGGAGAGTGATGGAGAATGGAGAATGGGGGCTTGGGAGAGTGATGGAGACTGGAGAATGGGGGCTTGGAAGAGTGATGGAGACTGGAGAATGGGAGTTTGAGGAGAGTGATAGAGACAGAGGAATGGGGGTCTGGGGGAGTGATGGAGACTGAGGAATGGGGACTGGCAGGTAAAAATAGGGAATGGGGCCAATTGATCATGGTCAACCACCATGTTATCAGAACACCATAGCTATTGTCTATTCTCAGTATGGATATGGCAAGCCTGAAGCGTGGATAGTATAGAATGTGCAATAAAAACTGTCCTAGAAATGGATGTTGTCCAATAAAGTCAATTAAGAACTATGATCTCGCAACAATGCATGCCTGGGCTCAGACTTGGGTCGGTGTGATTAAGGTTTAACCTGACCCATGAAGATAAGCAGAGATGGTGAGCAATCCATACTGCTCTGTAATGGCAGTTAACATAATCAATGCATTAGTTCCTGCATGGGGTTCTTTCAGATGATCCCAAGGGAGATCAGGGGATACAAATGCTTTAACATCTATTGCTCCATTAAAGAGATAACTGAAAGCCATTTTTAAGTATCAGATGCAGCTAAAGGTTTTTTCCCCCAAACTCCATGAGATACAGGATACAGTTTGCCATATTCATATAGCCTCTTCTGTGCTTACTAAAAATCCTATAGCATACCAATTAGAAACAGCAATAATTTTTGCAATGTGCCAGTGCAAAGTGGTGCTGGAAAACAATGGATGTCAATGCACAGGCTCATGAGACTCTTCATTCTGAGGCAATTAACGTTACCCTGTCCACTGATGGAAGGATGAACTGTGAATGCAACTTTGACTTATGTTTATGGCTCTGCAAAGCCTCCTTTACCCTAGTAGCAAATTAGATATATTGAGGGTGAACATCATTGAGCAGACATTTGGGAGGGTACAGTACTTTTTGGATGCTTGGACTGATTTTGGGAGGAGAGAAAGAAGAGAAGATACAATATTCCCCAGAGGAAATCTGCCCAATTTTGGTGGTATGCTGCATATTACAGTGGACAGAGGGCCGACCATGGATTTGGAGTGGCTGGAAGACATGGCGGTCCATATGGATGATAGTGTAAGCAGTGATCAGCAATATAAAAGAAAAACTCTAGAGAATAGGATGAAGACAGCTGGGAAGGTACTTGATTTTAATTGCTACAGGAAATATATCAGAAATAATTAATATCTTGCCAGGATTCCTCTGTACCTCAGAGTTCTGCAATCTCTCTCCATTTAGTTAATATTCTTTCAAAGTGGACAATTCACATTTCCCACATTATACTCCTTCTGCCAAATTTTTGCCGACTCACTTAACCCTTATATGCCCCTCTCAGTTTTGGAGGGCGTCCTATTGGCCCTCCAGGTTCCCACAAACAATATTTGTCACTCAAATGATAATACCTCCAAGCCAACGCATCTCTACTGATAATTCCTTGCTTAACATCCATATTGCTAATGAATTTTGTACACTGCTTGCACATGAACAGGAGAGTGAGCACATCCTGAGTGGGGCACGGCCAGAGTTGGTATTCGGAATTTGGTGCAAAGCGGGAATTGAACTGGTAAGTCTGTCTTTTTCATTTCTCTTTAATTTTTGTAAGTTCGGTAGTCTAGTTAAAAGGTTGGTAAGGCAGCTGACTCAGCTGACTGTACGACAGTTAACTGTCAATCACCTGAAGCCTGATTAGGGCCTGAATAGGGGTTAATTACTTTTTGAAGCTTAACTAGTGGTGAGTCAAGTCAGCCCAATTTAAGAAAGGGACTATCTAGAAGCACCCTACAGTGTGCTCGCACACGAACAGGAGAGTGAGGCACAGCCAGTGTGGGTATTCAGAATTTGGAGCAAAGCGGGAATTCAGTGCATAGAGGACAAGGTGCTCTTTGCACTTTTTCCTTGCTATCCAACTTCTTAAATCTTCAGAATGTGCTGCAGCAGTAGAGGCTACAAAGGAAAGGGATCACTGGTAAGTAGCGGGTAAGATATTTATTCATTTAATCGCTTATGGTTTAGGTTTTTTTGTGGTTTACTGTTGTTACACTCTACAGTAATGAGGATCAGGAAAGAAGGGCCCTAGAGTACTTGACTTAAAAGGTTTAATTTAAAGGGATAAGTCATGGCAGGAGCGCTCAAAGCCGTGGTGTGCTCCTCGTTCTCCACGTGGGAAGCCAGGGACATTTCCAGTGCCCGGGACTAGCATGTGTGCAGGAAGTGTGCCCAGCTGCAGCTCCTGGAAGCTCAGGTTTCAGAGCTGGAATGGCAGCTGGGGACACTGTGGTGCATCCACGAGCCTGAGAACAATGTGGATAGTACATTTAGAGAGATGGTCACACCGCAGATGAAGGAACTCGAGGAAGGAAGGGAATGGGTGACCACCAGGCAGTCCAAGAGAAACAGGCAGGTAGTTCAGGAGTCCCCTGGGGACCCACTCACAAATCAGTATTCCATTTTGGAGGCCGTTGAGGGCTGGTTCCTCCAGGGAGTGCGGACAGAGCCAAGCTTCTGGCACCATTAGCATCCTGCCTGTACAGGAGGGGAGGAAGGGAGGAAGAGCAAAAGTAATAGGAGATTCTATAGTCAGGGGAACAGATGGCGCTACTGTGGCTGTCAACATGACTCCAGGATGGTATGCTGCCTCCCTGGTGCCAGGGTCCAGGATGTCACTGAACGGCTACAGGGCATCCTGAAGGGGGAGGGTGATAAGGCAGAGGTTATGGTACATGTTGGTACCAATGACATAGGTAGAAAGAGGGATGAGGTCTAGCATCAAGAATTCAGGGAGTTAGGTAGTAGACTAAAAAGCAAGACCTCTCGGGTTGTAATCTCTGGATTACTCCCAGTGCCACGGGCTACCGAGCTCAGAAATAAGAGAATAGCACAGATGAATACGTGGCTTAAGAATTGGCACAGGAGGGAGGGTTTTAGATTCCTGGATCACTGGGACCGTTTCTGGGAAAGTGGGACCTGTACAAGCGGGACGGTCTACATCTGAACCAGAGCGGGACTAACATCCTTGCGGACGGGTTTGCTAGTGCTGTTGGGAGGAGTTTAAACTAATTTGGTAGAGGGAGGGAACACAGAATGTTAACAGAATAGGGACACATCATAATACAGGAAAACAGTCAAGTCAGAGGGAGTACAGCTGCAATAAGTTTTAAGGGAGTAAGGCAAGCTTGGATGGCCTCTACTTTAATGCCAGGTGTATAACAGGTAAAATGGATGAATTAATGTTGAGGATTAACATGTGGAATTGTGACATAGCTGCCATCACTGAGACATGGTTGAGGGAAGGGCAGGATTGGCAGCTCAATATTCCGGGATATAGAATCTTCAGGCGAGACAGAGGAGGGGATAAAAGAGGAGGCGGCATTGCATTATTAGTTAAGGAGTCCGTTACTGCAGTAAGGAGAGATGATATCTTGGAGGGGGCATCGAATGAAGCTTTGTGGGTAGAGTGTAGGAATAAAAAAGGGGCAACCACATTATTAGGTGTTTATTATCGACCCCCAAATAGTAAGCGGGAAGTTGAGGAGCAAATATGTGCACAATTTGTGGAGGTGTGTTAAAACAATAACAATAGGGTAATTATATTAGATGATTTCAACTTTCCCAACATTAATTGGGATAGACATAGTATTAAGGGCTTGGATGGAGTGGATTTCTTGAAATATGTACAGGAGAACTTTTTAGGTCAATATGTAGAGGGTCCAACAAAGGACAGTGCATTGCTGGACCTAATTCTGGGGAATGAAGCCGGGCAGATGGTTGAGGTGGTGGTGGGTGAGCATTTTAGTGATAGTGACCACAACATGGTACAGTTTAAGTTTGTTGTGGACAAAGAAATCGACAAGTTACAAAAAAATGTTTTGGACTGGGGAGAGTGGATTTTAATAAAATAAGGCAGGATCTGGCCAAGGTAGATTGGGAACAGTTACTTGTGGGGAATTCTACAGAGGAACAGTGGGGGCTGTTCAAAAAGGAAATGGGGAGGGAACAGGCTCAACATGTTCCCGCTAGGGTGATAGGAAGGAGTAACAAGCCCAGAGAACCATGGATGACCAGATATATTCAGGTTACGATGAGAAGGAAAAGAGAGGCTTTTAGCAGGTACAAGGGAAGCAAATCAGCAGAGACATTAGTGGAGTATAGACAGTGCAGGGTGGAGCTTAAGAAAGCAATTAGGAGAGCAAAGAGGGGATATGAGAAAGCTTTGGCTGGTAAAAGTAAGGAAAAATCCCAAGATAATCTATAAGTATATCAATGGGAAGACGATAACCAGGGAAAGAGTAGGGCCCATTAGGGACCAAGGGGGCAATCTATGGGTGGAGCCAGAGGACATCGCTAGAGTGTTGAATGAATACTTCACATCCGTCTTCACCCAAGAGAATGAGAATGAAAATATCGAACTCAGGGAGAGAGACTGCGAGGTTCTTAAGCAAATTGATATAGGGAGTGACAAGGTATTGGAGGTGTTGGCAGGCTTAAAAGTGGACAAATCTCCAGGTTCGGATGATTTGTGTCCCAGACTGCTGAGGGAGGCAAAGGAGGAGATCAAGGGAGCTCTGACCCAAATTTTTAATTCCTCTTTGGCCATGGGGGAGGTGCCAGAGGACTGGAGAACAGCTAATGTGGTTCCGCTATTTAAGAAGGGTTGTAGAGATAAGCCAGGGAAATACAGGCCAGTGAGTCTCACATCAGTGGTAGGGAAACTATTGGAGAAATTTCTGAAGGAGAGTATCCAACTCCACTTGGAGAGGCAAGGTTTGATCAGGGATAGTCAGCATGACTTTGTCAGAGGGAGGTCATGCCTAACAAATTAGATTGAATTTTTTGAGGAGGTGACCAGGTGTGTAGATGAGGGTTAGTGCAGTTGATGTAGTTTATATGGATTTCAGCAAAGCATTTGACAAGGTCCCACATGGGAGATTTATAAAGAAGGCAAAGGCAAATGGGATACAGGGTAATTTGATAAGGTGGATTCAAAATTGGCTAGTTGTAGGAGACAGAGGGTGATGACAGAAGGATGCTTTAGTGACTGGAAGCCAGTGTCCAGTGGCGTACCACAGCGATCTGTGCTGGGTCCCCTATTATTAGTCATTTATATAAATGACATAGATGACTATGTGGGGGATAGGATTAGTAAGTTTGCGGATGACACAAAGATTGGCCGGGTGGTTAACAGTGAGGTTGAGTGTCTTGGGCTACCAGAAGATATAGACGGGATGGTCAAATGGGCAGATAGAATTTAACCCTGAAAAGTGTGAGGTGATACACTTTGGAAGAAGTAATTTGACAAGGAAATATTCAAGAACGGCATGACACTAGGATGCTCTGAGGAACAAAAGGAGTTTGGCATATGTGTCCATAGATCTCTGAAGGCAAAGAGGCATGTTAGTGGGGTGGTGAAAAAGGCATATGGGACGCTTGCCTTTATCATTTGAGGCATAGATTACAAAAGTAGGGATGTCATGTTGGAGTTGTATAGAACCTTGGTGAGGCCACAGCTGGAGTACTGTGCGCAGTTCTGGTCGCCACATTATAGGAAGGATGTGATTGCACTGGAGGGGGTGCAGAGCAGATTCACCAGGATGTTGCCTGGGATGAAACATGTAAGTTATGAAGAGAGCTTGGATAGACTTGGGTTGTTTTCGTTGGAGCAGAGAAGACTGAGAGGCGACCTGATCAAGGTGTACAAGATTACGAAGGGCATGGACATGGTGGTTAGGGAGCAGCTGTTCCCCTTAGTTGAAGGGTCAGTCACAAGGGGGCATAAGTTCAAGGTGAGGGGCAGGAGGTTTAGTGGAGATGTGAGGAAAAACCTTTTTATCCAGAGGGTGATGAAGGTCTGGAATGCACTGCCTGGGAGGGTGATGGAGGCGGGTCGCCTCATATCCTTTAAAAAGTACCTGGATGAGCACTTGGCACGTCATAACATTCAATGCTATGAGCCAAGTGCTGATAAATGGGATTAGGTAGGTAGGTCAGGTGTTTCTCACATGTCAGTGCAGACTCGATGGGCCGAAGGGCCTCTTCTGCACTGTGTGATTCTGTGAAATACTGTCCTTCACATTTAAAAAGAAACAAGCTCGCGATTTAAATACATTGCCTGCAATTCCAAATATGAGAAGTTATTTATTATTCCTACTCTGACATACCTCACCTTGATGAGCACAAAATGTGACAATTTAGCACAAAAAATCAACATCTCGGCACTTTCCTCCAAATAACATGTAATAAGTTCAAGGAGCTATCTCAATGGCTTGAAAGAAGGTAAGAATTAGAAGCATGAATAGGCCATACAACTCCTAAAGTCTGTTGTGCCATTGAATAAAGTCATGGCTGATCTTCTACCTTAACTCCACTTTCCTCCAGTATTCCCATATCCCTTGATTCCCTTTGAGTCTAAAAGTCTATCATCAATCTTGAAGTCATTGACTGAGTACCCAGAGCGCTCTGGTAGAAAATTTTAAAGATTCACAACTCTCCGAGTGAGGTAACTTCTCCTCAACTCAGTCTCAAACGGCCAGTCCCTTATCCTGAGACGACAAGGACTGATTTGAACAAGAATATATGGCCCAATTGTAACCCAAGGTATGAGTGCAGTATGAGGGAGCTGGAGTAGGGTGGAAGCACTCATGACAGTGCCACCATGAGACCTAGGCAATGCTATTCGCTTAAATGCAAAAAATGACACTAATGGGGGAGGTAAGGGCCTAAAAATGGGATGTCACCTTAATGCTCCATTAGCCCCAAAAATTGGCCCATCTATACCTTTCACAAAGGCCTACAGTAGATGGCTGAAGAATCTGCCTGAACCAAGCATTCGGCCTCTTTATCCAGCAAACTGGGGACCTAAAAATATAATTAGGACTCTGGTTGATATTTTTAGGTGTACATTGGTGTTATGATCACAAAACTACCAGAAAAATGTTAGAAATGTTTACCTGGCTTCACCTCACTTTGCCTCTGCTCAATGTCACTCTTTCCTCCCTCCACATACTTACCTCTAGGCCTCTGACGGCATCCCCTCACCCGGCTGCCATTTCTGATGCCAAAAATCATGGAGCTGCATCAGCGTGCTCATTTCACCCCTGTAGCTCATCAGTCAAATTCAATCAGGCACCAGCGTCCAACCCTCAGCCACCTCTTCTTTGTTTGAATGGACGCTGTGCTAATTCGTTCCATCAGTTCACTGTTTACAAGTCAAAACCCACCCCATTGTCTCAAAAGAGGGAATGCATTGAGCTGCTGCAATGGTTTCTCAAATTCTTTTATCACAGATCACAGGAGGGTTTACAGTACAGAAGGAGGCCATTTGGTCCGTCATGTCTATGCAGGTTCTCCAAAATGGCAATTTACCTAGTGCCACTCCCTGGCCTTCTCCCAGTGGCCCTGCAGATTCTTCTCTTTCAGATAATGATCAATTCCCTCTTAAATGCCTTGATTGAATCTACCTCCACCACAACCTCAGGCAGCGCAGTCTAGGTCCCGAACACTCACTGTGTGAACAAGTTTTTCCTCATCTTTTATTAATTACCTTAAATCTGTGCCCTCTTATTCGCAACCCTTCCACCAACAGGAATAGTTTCTCCCTATCTCCTCTGTCCAGATCCCTCATGATTTTCAATACTTCTATCAAAACTTCTCTCAACCTTCTCTCCCCTAAGGAAAACAGTCCCAATTCTCCAATCTATCCATATAACTGAAGTTCCTCAGCACTGGAACCATTTTTGTGAATCTTTTCTGCACTTTATAGTTAAGGCCCGACCAGTGTTTGATACAAGTTTAACATAATCTCCTTGCTTTTGGATTCTCTACCCCTATTAATAAAGCCTAGGATGCTGTATGCTTTATTAACCACTCTCTCAACCTGCCCTGTCACCTTCAATGGCTTATATATATATTTACCTAGGTCCCTCTGCTCGTGCACCCCATTTAGAATTGTATCCTTTATTTTACTTTGTCTCTCTGTGTTCTTCCGACCAAAGTGAGTCACTTCACACTTCTCTGAATTAAATTTCATTTGCCACTTGCCCACCCATTCCGCCAACCTGTCTGTGTCCTTTTGAAGTTCTACATATCCTCTTCACTGTTCACAATGCTCCTTTCAGTTCACCTCACATTTGGATGATCACACTTTGTAGCAAATTCATATGCATGAAGATGACACTTAGCATTTTACAAAAAATAGCGAACAGGGGAAATGTTTCCATGATCACAGCATATTTGGAACTTTTAAAAAGACAAGCTACCGACTTGTCTTTGTAATGCTGGCAATTCTAATTTTAAAAAAACACCACTTAAGAACTGCTAGAAAATACTTGATTCAGGCCAAACAAGCATACATTATATTTGTTCATGCATGTTTGATGTACATTGTAAAGCAAGTTGTTGTTTTAACCGATTCAGGGAAAAAAAAAGTTCGCCCTTAGTCTGCCTGAATAATCAGCCTGTAACACTGGAGCATCGGAAATAAATCCAGTTTACCAACAGGGCTTGTGTTTGTTTTTAAGCCATATTAGTGATTGCCTCATTGATCTGTAGCTGCTGCATGGATATTAGCAGTATTAACCTTTCTTTTCCAGGTTACAGAATCTATTCACAGATTGTAAAATCTCTTTGTCCAGATTTGATCCATTCATTCAGTCAAACCCAATTGCTTCCAAGGACACATCAAAGTATATCTGCAGCATCATCCAGGTATGGCTCTATCGTTCTGAGAACCTTTGAGCTGGGAGTAAGTCTAACGAATAGCACCCCTATAATCTCAAAATAAACGATGTCCAAGTGAACAGATTTTCTGTCACATTAATCAGGGCTAACAATGTTGGAAAATGTATTTATATATTATTTTATGCACACATACATCTTTGAGTTTCAAACTGCTGGAATTGACCAGTACTCCAATCGTCGTCAACCACAAACTGCAAATTTCATTAATTTCATTAATACTGCACCACTATGTCCCTTCTAACCCCACAAAAATTGTTTAGAAAACTTACCTGCAGCATTTAGCAAGCAGTCTCCAATGGTACCTTAAAAGGTTCTTGGTTTGCGCAGCACATTCTGCATAATTCCACATTCAAATTATATACGCAGTGGACCTATGTACGTTACAGGACACCTATTTTCACAAGTTAATGAGCCCCCACCCCTCTCCCTCCCCTTTCTCTGTCGGTTTTGGGCAAGAGCTCTGGACAGCTTTCTCAGCCTGCTCCAAAATGGTGGCAGCTCTGATGTCACAGGTAAGAGCTCCACTGTGACTTCGGTCTGGCTGCCACCCATTCCTGCTGAAAAGTGGGATAAGGTCATTTATTTCAGCAGCACAATCTCTCAAGCATGAGACACATGCAACAATTACCAAAGCAAGTGGAGTCTTTGACAGATTTCGAACATTGGTCTGAGGAATGAGGAGGGGTCAGTCAGCCTACCAAACTGAAAGAATGTAGAGCAATAGTCCTGCTAACTCTGCTCTATGCGTGCAAGACTTGGACTGTGTACCAGCGTCATGCCAAGCAACTCAAACAGTTTCACTTGAGCTGCCTTTGGAAGCTTTGGAGGACAAAATACCAGACATCACCTGAGCTGACATGCCAAGCATCAACACTACATTGAGACAGTCACAACCAATTTGGGCTAGTCATGTAGTCAGAATACCTGACCCTTGCTTACCAAAATGAATCTTCTACGGAGAGCTTGAGCCTGGGGTGCTCTCCCATGGTGGCCAAAGGAAGTGTGACAATGACACTCGGAAGGCGTCACTTAGGAGTTTCGATATAGAACTTGAGTCCTGAGAGAAGCTCACCCAGTGTTGCTGCACCTGACAGAACCAAATAAAAAAGGTGCGGCCTCCTTGAAAAGCAAGTTCATGTCAAAGGCAGAGAGAAAACGCAAGGAGGGAAAATCCTGAGCCAGCAGCTCCTCCAAAATTCAATCATCTGTGGCATATCCTGTCCTATTTGCAGCAAAATCTTCCAGGCACAGATCAGCTTTCGCAGTTGCTACCCTACCAAACACCAATCATCTTCACCTCAAAAGACAAACATCGTTGGCCTTCAGCCTTTGCTTGTCTAAATCAAGCTAAAGTAGTGACCACTACACTGATGAACCAAAGCAATGCTCAGTTTCAGGATGCAGTAATCATCTGAACAATAAAGATTCAAGGTTAGAGATGTGCCATTGTAGACTGATGCTTAAATTTCCAGATTCTATAATATTTTTGGTAAATTTGAGGGCAAAATAATCCTGCAAAAGGAAATTAGCATCATCTTTTTAAATTGGGGTTTTGGTAGAATCAGGAGATTAACTGAAACTGAATAATACAGGCTCAGAGACAGATTTTCAAAAAAAGGTTTCATTTGGCTGGGATAGCAATTACACATGGCAAGAGTGAAACTAATGATAAGATAACAATGCTTACACCGGTCTCCTTAGCCTGAAGAGAAAGAGCTTCGTAAGTAAGGGATCCAGCTATTAACTGAAGTAATTGAAAAGGGTGAAATTCAATTAAATTTTCCTTATATGGAGTTGTAATATGTATAATCTTGTAATTCAGAATTGTGTGGATTGTTGCATGGAAGGATTAAGAGAAAAGTATAAAAAAGGACAGTTTGTAACAAGTATTTGGATATGTGAAGGTCTAAGATACTGAGCTCAGAACTGTAATGCATTTAAGACCATGAACAAACCACCTTCAGATATAGTTGTAAGTGCGACCTTTGAGGTATATGTTTAAGTACTATTACATGCTTAATGAAACATATTTGACCTCAGAACCTCAAGAAGCTTATTTGAGGAGTAGATAGAGAATCTAATCATACATAAAATGATCCTTTAACAATTCTAATGCTGCATTTCCTGGTTACAGTGCAGAGAGAAGCTAAGAACAAACAGAGTTTTTCAACCTCTACAGTATCCAAGCCAAATCAAACAAAGAATTCAACTATAACTGGGAAAAGAAAAACAACCATTTCACTCATACACAGAACTGTTACAACCTCTAAACACCAATAAAGAAAGTAACGGAGAGGGTATTGCAACAAAAAGTGCAACGGCTTTGGTCCAGTCAGTGAACATTTCCAAACTCCAGTTAAAGCTGGGTCCAACGTGAAAGAGGGCACCAGAAGCAAGCCATCAAGTTGATGTTGCCACTGGTGTATTCGCACTGGGTTACTTCCAGAGATGCTGGATATCATTGTAGTCGTAATTTCCCATAAGACTCAAGTGACCCCAGCAACTATTGAACTTCATAAACTTATTGAGCTGCCCGGGAAAGGGAATAGTTCCCCTACTGCCTCCACATCTACTCAAAAGCATCCACTTCTTCAGCTCAGGCCACACAGTGTTCAGGACAGGAAGATGCCCATGTGGCAATTTGCTAAAATCTGTTAGAGTACCTCTCCTAGCCATTAACAAGTAATACTGTTCCTAGATTTGGAAAGGGCTTTTCAACAAGGCAAAATCATGAAGGAATTTCACCCCAAAGATGAGTATTTCAAATTTTAGACACTGAGTTACAAAAAGCCAATATGGCTCAACAAATCAGGGGTGATGGACCAGTGGTACTTGTTATGGGATGGGGAAGAATGGCAGCGATTTGCTTGAGCTGAAGGTTATGAGGACGGAAGATGAGTGACCAGCCAGGGGAGCTTTAACTTTGCAATAACTTTGCTTTTATTGCAAGATTTTGCTGTGGTTTTGGTCATGATATCTGTTTGCTGTAGTTTGTAGAGATTCTGTTTAAATATTTTTTTTTTACTGATTGTTTGTTGCAGGGCACTGTTTAAATAAAAACAAAAATACCTGGAAAAGCTCAGCAGGTCTGACAGCATCTGCGGAGAGGAACACAGTTAACATTTCGAGTCCGAAACGTCAACTATGTTCCTCTCCACAGATGCTGTCAGGCCTGCTGAATTTTTCCAGGTATTTTTGTTTTTGTTCTAGATTTCCAGCATCCGCAGTATTTTGCTATAATCTCACTGTTTAAATAAACTCTGTTTGCTGTTTGGAATTTAATTACCTTAAAATCGACTCTGCTAACACCACTTGTACTATTTAAATCCTGCCCCACCTCCAGCTCACAGTGACACCACTGTGTCAGCCAGAGATAAAAGCAAAATGCTGAGGATGCTGGAAACTTGAAATAAAAACAGAAGGCGCTATAAAATCTCAGCAGGTCTGACAGCATCTGTGGTGACCATTCTCACTTGGTTTAAATAGAACTCTGCTCGTTACCCTGGCTGAAGCTCATTCAGTTTAAATAGAGTCACGCTGAAGGGGTAATTGAATTCCACATTCAATTCCATTCACAGTATCAGCGTGATGTATTGCAGCTTGTTAAATTAATCCAGGTTTTTCTGTGCAATCCCTACACAGCCTCCAGCTGACAATAACAATCGAAAGTCCAGGGAGGTACCAGATCACACCTCATGTTGGTATGTCAATTTATTGCACAAATATGTAAATGTGATGAGCTTCTAGCCTCAGCTGACTCATTTGACAAAGCATCAAAGCAAAGCTAAATGTGACATTTGCTTTTATTCTGTTGGAAGTTGTAGCCACAAAGCTCTTAACAAACTGCCAGTCCCTCATTGCACTCACAAGAACAACAGCACAATGCCATGCAACGCCCTCAGTGTCTCGCCACTAAGTGCAATATTCAGAGCTGCTATTTATTTGATTTAAGCCTGTGAATTAAAGTTCAGTTTGCGCCTATACTTAGAATTTGCAGTGCACAGTGCTTGGATTTCAGAAAGTCGCTTTCATCAGTGCCACCTGGTAAACTTTGCCACAGAATAGGAGCTCCTCTGGTTGCTTTGGGTGGCAACATTATAAGCATGTTGCAAGGTTTTAAGTATACTCATGAAGATTTTCTCTTTTCAATATCTCCCTTTGCAACTTGAATTTCTGATTGTGCTATCAGCACCAATTCTTTACAAATGCAGTCACCATTTATACATATCAGCCAGAGGTAATCTTAGGGTTCTCAAAATGATATTCAGTCCTCAAAAGGCTTAGAATCATTTTAAGAAGAGTGTTGAACTATTATACGATCGAAAGTAGTCGGCTGTTCTTGGGCTTCAAGCTCTGAAAGTGAACCTCCACAACTGGTAATGCATAACATTGGTGTGTGTTGCATGACCATTGATTTAAATGGTTAGAAAATAATTCACAATTAGCATGCCAATTTACAGTAAGATAAAAGCAAAATGTTGCGGATGCTGGAAATCTAGAACAAAAACAAAAATACCTGGAAAAACTCAACATGTCTGACAGCATCTGTGGAGAGGAATAATTTACAGTATGAGTTCTCAGCAAGTATGGTTCATCACAGGGAAAGCAAAGCTGGATAATTACCCTCTCCTGTCACATTACAAGGTGTTTTCATCTGAGCTTTTGTAAATAGTTCATCGTATGTGGCAAACTAACTCAAGTATTATTGGAAACATCAGCTCTCTGGTCTCTGGAGCCCAGTCAGTCACTTCACAGCAAGGCTAGTAAAACGTCACAGTTCATTTGTTCAGTCCATCAAAATGGCATCAAAGCATGTAAAGGGCAACAGCAGCACCAAGAAATGTATCTGATTCCATAAGACCAGGCTGCAAGTATACTTCAAACATCTCACTTCTTATAAACAATGCCCAAATCTTCCCATGTCCAGATTGTTGGTTACGGGGCGTAAGCTGGACCCCGGGGAAGTCCTGACACACACACACAGGTGCAGAAATTGCCCAGGATGTTTAACATTCTGATGGGTTGATTTCTGCTGGCAAGGATCCTCTGCAAAAGTCTCTGATACTGTGCTACCCAATGAACACCCCAGCCGCCCAGCTATCTCCCGACCACCCACCTACCCACTCACCCATCTCATCTACTTGCCCATCTCGCCCACTCACCCATTCATTAACTCACCCATTTACTGACTTGGGCCCTTAAAAACTTACCTGAGTATGACAGCTAGTACAGTTAAAAAGGAGGCAAGTCATCTTCTTCCTTCGACTCACCTGCACCCACTGGACTTACCCTAGAGACATTACGCTGATCCATTTCTGCTTCAGCTGGGATCACAAGTATGACTGAAAATGGACAGTCCCATGGGGGCACAGAAATCTTTAAAGGCAGTGGCCAAGGCACCCAACATTACCACAACCAGATCTGGGCCAGAGAATTAAATTTAGAAATCTTAGGGCCCTCCTCTGATTTCTCAGTAATTTTTTTCAATAATTGTTTGAACCATATACTCTAGGAAGAATCCAGATTCAAATTATGGTCTGCGTTGACTTAACTGATTGGGGGAATCTACAGTTAATCCATCAATTAATGGCTTAAGGGGGAGAGAATCTGCCAGGTTTCCCACTCCTGATTGTAATGAAGCAATCAGTGCTACAAGTGCACTTAAACAAAAACAATAGATAAGGGTTGCCAAACCTCAGGATTGGACTAGCATCCCCAGAAATTGCTGATTAATTTCCAAGACATTACTGTGAGCCAACGTGCTCAGCATCCAAGCACTCACCACTCAAAACCAGCTTCACTAGGAAGGACAGGCCATTCATATGCCTGACACCAGACTCCCGAAGCAACTGCTCTACTCGGAACTTGGTTTTGGCAGTAGACTCCTGGGAGGGCAAGGGAAATACCCGAAGAGGTCAGACAGCCCCGCTTACTCATGGCGTCCCTCACTTGCAACCAACCAAAATAGGGAAGGATCATTCAGGGAGGCAACGAACACATGACAGGCCTCATTGGGAATGCGCAGAGCAAAGTTGAGGGGTCGGAAAAAGCACAGCACAAATCTCCCAGCAACCCATCTACCTGACCCTCCAAGCACCACCACACTGCATGAGGCAGAGCCTGCAGATCACACAGTGGACTTATCAGCCAACTCAGATCCCATCAAACCAGAGCAGAAGCAGGTCATTCTCGATCCCAAGGGACTGCCTAAGAAGAAGAGCAACCCTGGAGAAAATCATAGGCCCATTAAACAAATTGGTTTTTCAATTTCTTTGAATGCTTCTGTTTATTAGTTGTACACTAGAGATGGGGAGAAAGGTTGTTTGACTGACAATGAAGCATCATTCAATTAAGCAATGAAGTGGCTTTCCATTTGGTGTGGGAAGGTGGTGCACCGTGAGGGTGAACATGTTGGACAATATGGTGAGAATGTGGGGGCAGGCCATACAATTAAACCTCCAGAAATATTTGCAAGCAGAGTTGGCAATCCTAGGCACACCAGATGGACCTGTAATCCTCCCATGGTTCAACAGATTGCCAACTGTCAATGCTTATGTATGAATGATAGCCCATGGGTGTAGTTATGGTAGGCAACAATTGCCAGATAAACGACAAAGAGTCAAGACCTTTCGGAGAGGAGGAAAGGACAAACACTGGCAAATAAGATTGAAAATACAATCCCTATTTATCAGGAGACCCAAGTATTCATTGAATGTGAGATCTGGCATAGGCTGTGTCCTCACTTGTACAACATTGACTTTAGCTGAGAGAAGCCTGAAATTGAGTCTAAGAGGGAGAGTTAGCTGACCTTTGGAAAATTCAAACCATGTGCTATCCAGCCAGTTAAGTGACTTTTGAAGAAAAGAGTTGAGAAGCTATTTGACCATACTACAGCTGAATGCTTTCTCACCATAATATTACAGAGATAAGTTTAGCATTTTTAATGAGTTCTTACTTAAAATATAACACAGGATATAAAGAACATGATTGAACTTTATAGGAAAATATAGTTTTCATTTGAAGCTGGGCATCAATCCAAGCAGACAGAAGGGAAAACCATGCCTCCCTGTGAGAGCTGTTAATGGGTCACAAGTAAAATTAATTCTGGGAGTCTTAATGCAATTCCTAGCGGACATGAGTCCATCATCCAAGACTGGCACCACTTATCAAGCTCATAATTACAATCCTTGTGAGTGGGTGAGAAAACAAAAAGGAGCGAGGACAATAACAGGCAGATGTACATTTTATCACTCTCTATTGCCAGACTCCAAGCACATTCTGTATATTCATGAGATTCTTCAGCCATATATGGTAAGAGTGCAGTCAATTTAGCCATAGAGTGTAATAGGGAAAAGTTCCACCCATGCTTTCATGCACAAATATGTATTTGAAGCAGAGAGGGAGGGGAGGTGGGTGGTGAATGAGTGACTTTTTGTGATTATTCTGCGTTCAACTTAGGAGGGTAGATATTTTCTACCAAATAAATGTTTGTTTTCGATGGCCCTGATATGAAAAGCGTGAATATAAACACCCAGGGCTTGATTTTTCTATGAGTTTTGAGTGGCATTAAATGGGGTAGTAACACTTCAAAAATAGCCACCTAACATTGCACCAGATTATTCTTCCAAAAGAAATCACTAGGGTTCGTCAAAACCCTCAAACTGTATTTGAATGAGTCTAATCTTTCTGACTCAGTTTCTAGCCAAAACCCACCCTAAATTATTACAGCCACTACACAGGAACACCAGTGGCTGTACACCTGACAGTGCATACTGCCTGGAGAAGACTATTTAGTTTGTTATAATTGACAGTTGGGTGGAACTTTATTTGATCAATCTGTTTTGGTACTTTTAGAGTTCTTTCAAGACTTTTGGTCTACTTTTAGTCAGTATTGTAAAAGGTATAGTTTTGAAATGAGGGCATACAATTCCCAATGCAAATCCTTTTGTTCCTTTGTTATGAAGGAGACAATGATGAGAAAATGGAAGAGGTTAGATTTGAGGTTATGAAGGTGAGTCATTACTGAAGGCATTGATTTCGACATACAATGAAGAAAAACTTGCCTTTGCATAGCACCTTTCATAACCTCAGGATGTTTCAAAGTGCTTTACAGCCAATGAACTACTTTTGAAGGAAAGTCACTGTTGTAATGTAGGAAATGCTGCAGTCCCACAAACGGTAATGAGATAATGAGAATATAATCTATTTTAGTGACGTTGGTTGAGGGATAAATACTGAGCAGGACACTGTGGAGAACTCCCCTGTTCTTCTTCAAAACAGAGACATAGGTCTAAATTTTCATCTAGCTGGGATGACTCTGAGGCCCTTTAAAATTGATGGGCGGGTCCCGATTCTGGGACTACCAACTCCATTCCTGGGGTTTCTGATTTTTGGGGGTGCCTATTAAGAGTGCAGGCTGATTCAGGTAATGAGACCGCACTCTGCACACCCAAACTGGCTGGCTCCATTGTGAGATATCCTCATCTTCCACAATTTTCATGGAGTCAGGTCAGCTTTTCAAAGAGTCATGGTTCATTGTGCCTCAGAGTTGTTGTGCACCATAGTTTCCATGAGGGAGCCTTTGAAAGGCAAGTACAAAAGGCGCTCCTAATGTCACCTATCTATTCCCTACGGTCCCTCATGTCCTCCAAGACAAATTATGCCTCCCGCTCAGCCCCAATGGCCACTTATGCCCCGTGCCAAGGTGTGGTACTTGCATGCCTAATCACCCACTATACACTGTATAGAAGCAAGTGACCCTACTGTGACAGTAGGATGTGTTTAAAAAAAGCTTTAAAAAGTAATTAATTGGTCATTTTCCATTTTCTTAAAAAATTATTTTTATTGTTAATAAAGTGTCAATCATTTAGACCCTTTAAAGAATTAATGGCAGAGTTACAAGCATCAAAACCTCTTTATTTAATGTAAATTAATACTGTGAAATTGACAGCATAGATCAGAGAGCCAGAGCTGTCAATGTTACGACCAGTCCCTGGGTGAGGCTCCCCCAATTTGTTACGTTCCCAGGTTGGGAGGGGGGTGGTGAATTGGCTCTCCTTCTTTATTCAGCCCCCTTGGTTCATCACAAGATTAATTTAAGAAGGATCCCTTCCCTCATGGGTACTTTTTCCCAGTCCAAATGTATGTATGTTTCAAAAGGAGCCAATTTAACCAGGCTTTCTTGAGTCAAAGGAAAAATAATAAAAACGCAACACACATACAGCCAGATTAGGAATGAGAAGCAAATCCAGAAATAGAAGTTAAAAAAGATATACTAATCATTCTTTGGTTTGTCCGTGAGGAGTAGATAATGAAAATTGTGGCCATTAAGTTGGATGATTCCAGTCGAACTAACTAGCAGTTGAGCAGTTGGTTTGGAGATTCTTGGTTCTGCAGGTTAGCTGAAAGGAGTTGTTCTGTTTCCTTTTCAGCTGTGGCTTTCCTGACATGTGACTTGCTTCCAGTAGAGAGACATTTTTACCTTCCTAAGGATGCCTGGTTGATGTTCTTCAGCAGTGACCTTCACAGCACACACTAGCATCAGAACAGAACACCGAAACTAACATGCAGAACTAGGGTCACAGTTGGCTTTTAATTCCTTTTCTTGTGCATTCCTAGAAGGGAAAAACAAACATGTATTTTGCTCAGCAACTGCATTTTTTCAACTCAAACGATGTCCACAGTCTGGGATATAACTCAACAGGAGATGGTTTCTGCAGAAGTGGTAATCAGTTTCTATTATCTCCACAACCACAGGAGATTACAGTTCAGTTTTTACATTGCATCTCTTCCTTTGAAGTGTCTCTGTCTGAAGTAGGCCTTGACACCTTTTTAGGTGCAACATTCCATTCTCTAGACTAGCTGGTAAAGTGTAATCCACATAGGAATTTTCTAGCGGTCTCAGCCAGCTTTTGCTTGTAGGTCCTTTCTTTAAAAAAATGTCTTACTTAAAAGTTCAATATGCCTTTAAGTAATTTGGGACTATGGTCTGTGGCCATGATATAATCAAGCAATGTTTTCCCTGGGGCTCAGGCATTTCAACAGATTAATATATATCTGCGCTCTCAGCCAAGCCTCATGATGTATTCTTGGCTGAAGGGCCATAGAGGGTGGGTGGAGGGGCATGAGGAGCATGGATGAGGCATGAGGAGTCTGTGGAGGGTGAGGTGGTGTGGGTGGTGAGCACAGCAGGACCTTTGTGTTTTTATTATACCCGGGATGAAATCCTACAGAACCAAGGTAAGCCTTTTAAACAGCCCACGTCTGCACCTGTGGTTGCCTCTGAACTTGTTCCCAGGCCGGCTGGCCCAACTGGAGCCCAGACCTCCACAACCCCACCCCACACCCCCCACAATGAGAAGCCCATCCTTGAGGACACTTTCTCCCAAGGTGGATAGACCGAGCCAGGAATTTTCCTGGCTCCTGCTATCCACTCCGAGGATGAAAATCCAGCCCATGATGTCTTTTACATTCGCCGGGGAAGGCAGACAGAGCATGGGCAGATGCTTCTGGCATTCACATGGCACTTTATTCTCAGCGACCTCGTAACATGAATAGAAATAGCACAGGGACATGCTGTAACTCAGCACCTGTTTCTCCCCAGACTGCTGGTAAACTTGTTTTCTAAGAAGGGAAGATCAAAGATTCTCCATGGCCACTTGCCTGGTTTCTGCCCAGCTATATTGCAATTTCTAAGCTGCAAACTCAAGAGCAAAAATCTTATCAAATGAAATCAAAGCCCATTGCGTTCTTTGCTTCTATCATTGAAGGTCTAGTTCAGCTCTTTTTAAGCTTCAGATTTAAAGAACAATATATTTAAACTAAAATATAAAAAATGAAGAACAAAAGTTACCACTGAAAAGGCTTAAGTGGGCTTAGCTCAAGCTGTAATAATCAGCTTTAAGTACTTTCAGAATGACATGTAAAACCCTGCAGTTTAAAGTAGGTGAATTGATTAATTTGATGCCATGCATATCTGAATGAATGCTGAAAGGCCATTGATGCAAATTTGAATGCATTCATGACCCTGTGATGCTGCCTAGAGGACCATATCTTTTCATGAACTTGCAGATAAATAGATTCCTAATTAATCCTTTAAGACCACAGCTCTCATTGAGTGTAAGGTTAATAAGTAAGACTGAGAGGTGAAATTCCAAATGAGACTTCACCCCTGGCTGTAGCTATCCTTTAATAACTCCCACTATCCTTCACCAACCAAGAACAGGAGTTTCCACTTTGGAGGGGTGTGTAATACGGATCACCCACCCTGTTACACACCCTACCCAATTCTTCTTTCCACCTTAGTCAATCATGAATGTCGGGCAGACAGCTCTTCAATGTCAATCACGAGCCAGTATGTTTGATGATAATACCTCCGAACACAAAATCATTCTTTTGCTGCAATAAAGGCAAGCATGAGTTCGTGCAAGCAGACAATGTGCACTATCAGGTAATATTTATTGATAGATTTCACATTTATTTAATTCAGTATCAATGTCCTCAGCTACTTCCATGAGATTGCCCTAGTTCACTATCTAAGGGATTTGTGCCCAATTCTAACAGTGCTGTGTTTGTTTCAAGTCCTCTATAAATAACACATGACATATTCAGACAAAATGCACAGATTGCTTACTTGGTGAGCATGTCACATGCAAGTAAGACAACCCCGTAAATATTGTTCCAACTTTTGCCTTTAACTAAAATCAGATTCTTGGGTCCATTTAATGCAAAGTGCTTCAACAAGTCACTTTAAGGCCTGAATTTCATACTTGGCGTGCGCGCCGAGTCGACAGGAGCGGAAGCGGATGTGGAATCCGCTCTTGGCCGCCGTCGCTTCGCCAATGGATGGCCAATTAAGATCTGCCCGGTGTGAAAGGCATCTTCTCAATGGTTGGGAAGGGCCGGGCGGGGGCGGGGGTGGGAGCCTGTCAAATTCTTAGGTCAGAATTTTATATCTCGCTGGTGGGCGCATGCCCAACTCGGATGGAAGTGACATAACACGACCTAAGTTTCCTTTCCACAATGTGTCATTACTAGTCAGTGAAAATGAAAACTGCTTCAATCTCTATTCTGTTTTAGAATGGAGATTATTTGAATAAAGATACAGACCGATAAACCCACTTATATTTTGGTTTAGTGATCCCTCGGTTGAATCATTTATTCAGCCGCAGGCAACAGGGCAGCTTTTCATGCCTACACTCGCTTCTTCAACTTACTCAGGCAATGCACCAAACGTAATATATTTTAATAATATGTTAGAGAGCTTATTTAAATTTCTCACTCTGAAATGCCTTGGCACAGCTCACACACATGCACATTAAAACTGTCAGCTGTGGAGATCACACAATGACAATATGGCCTTGTTACTGAACTATTACCATGTAATAGCACTCATAATTATAAATCATATTTTGGGTTTGTTAAAAAGATAATTAACATTCACAATGTTAAGTTCCTGTTCATTGCATTTCTTTTTAATTTATTCTTTTGTGGGATATGGGCATCGCTGGCAAGGCCAGTATTTGTTGCCCATCCCTAATTGTCTTTGAACTGAGTGGCTTGCTAGACCATTTCAAGAGGCCAGTTAGAAGTCAACCCTGTTGCTGTGGGTCTGGAATCACATGTAGGCTAGACTGAGTAAGGATGGCAGATTTCCTTCCCTAAAGGACATTAGTGAACCAGAACATTTTTTAAGACAATCAGTGGTAGTTTAATGTCACCATTACTGAGACTAGCTTTCAATTCCAGATATTTTTAATTAATTGCATTTAAAATTACTGGGCTAGTAATCCAGAGACCCAGGCTAGTGCTCTGAGGAAAGTCACCAGAGCAGTGGCCTGGGCCTCTGGATTACTAGTCCAGCGACATCACCACGACGCCATCTTCTCCCTCCATATTTAAGATGAAATCATGTACACAGAGGCAGAAAACACTTTGTAGAATGAGTTACAGTGCCCTCCATGTCTAAAATAATTCACCAAAATAAACTTAATATATTCTCAAGCTTTTTCTTAATTATATTTTGCACAACAGTTGTGATATTAATAGACTGCATAGTGACAAGCCTTCAAATATGGAATCTTTTTCACATGAGCAAGGACTATACTTACAGCCCAAAATACTTATGAGTTAAATCAATCCCTCCAACCAGCAGGGAATTGAAGGTTGAATGGTAATAACCTGGCGAGCAGGCAGTGAAGATTTACCAGGGTTATGCCAAGGGTGAGGAGCCTCAGTTACCCCCTGCTGGGCATGTTTTCAGCAGGGTGCGGGGCGGGGGTTTAGTGGGGGGCATGACCGTTAGATTGCCACTCCGCTCCTATTTTTTTGCGCTGCACCTGAGCTCCAGATTTTTGGCCCAGGCCTCCAAACCAGGCCTCTTCAGGAATGCGGACAAATAGAGGGAGCCCTTCCTCGTGATGCAGGATCATGGAGGGAAGCCAAGCTGCTCCCCCTTTTTACAGCACCAGCTGCCGTATTTTGGCAAGTCTTCATTCGTTAACACACAGAGAAGCTTTTGGACATTTAAATAGTTTTTCACTGTGTTAGTGAATGAGTGTAAGTGAGGTAAGTGAGTAAGGTGGGTAGGGTTATAGTGCGGTAGGGTGGGTTGAGTGCCAGCTGGGTAGGGTAGCAGGGTGCTAAGTAGCAGAATGGTTATAGTGGGAGGGTGTGAGCTAGGAAGGGAGGAAGGGTGCTAGGTAGGTAACAGGATGAGTAGGGTAGTTAGGGTGACGGCTGACAAGGGTAGCAGGGTAGTAGGTAGCAAGGTGGTAGGTGGCAGGGTGCCTAGGGTGGTAGGATGGTAGGAGGCAGGGTGGGTAGGCTGGGCCAGATCAGGTGGGGGGTGGGGGTGGTGGGGGTGGGGGGGGGGTGTTGTGGGGGGTGGAGGGATGAGGGGTGATCAGTGTGAGTGATTATGTATAGTTACCTAAGATTCAGAGCTATTTTTTTGTCTGTCTAACATTTCCAGAGTAACTATCCAGGTAAGTAAGTCGGAACAATCCAAAGTCTCCAATTATGGGCGCAGAGGATTTGCCCATTGGAAGTCCAAACTTCCCAGGCAATCCCCGCGTAATGATTGTGTTGGGACTTCCGAGGGCCCCCATAGCGCATCTTGGGGGGTACGATCATTCAAAGAAAGATCGGAGGTGCTGGGCCAATACCGTCTAAAACTATTTCATTCAGAAAGAATCAGAGCACAATGGAATTCCTTCCAATTTGAGGATATCAGATTTCACTTTTCACTCACAACTGCAGCACACTGACTCAAAAGGTCCACAGAGGGATTATTTTCTTCATGATAAGAAAGTTGTGGAGCACGAAGAGAAAATCTGTTTCAAACCTCCCAAACAAGAAGAACTTTAATCTAAAAGAGAACTTTAATAATGACTAAACCACAATAAACTGCAAGCTGAGGAGCAGGAAGATTAACAAATACTATGCCAGACAAAGGCAGTTTGCAATGAAGGAGAGATCATGGGTTGCCATGGGAACAACAGAACTGACTGGTACTGTTTTGAGATAAGACTCCATTAAACTCTACAAGTGACATGTCTGATGAAGCAGCCCCACTACACACTGAGCCAACTACGAACAATGTGGACACGCCTGAAGGAGTCAATCACTGAGATGTGCGTGTGAGAATCATGAGGGAAATGTAGACGTAAAGAATGTAAGAACTTAACAACATCGAGCTTCCCTGCAGCTGACTATGACAGACGTGTCCTGGTATAACAGAGACGATGACTAAAGATTCAGGTGACCATCGGTTTTGCCACCAGGAACTTGAAGGCTCCCATTGTGTTTCTTTTTAATCCCTATGTGAGGCGTTAATTAAAAAATCTTTGTGAGAACTAGTGTACTCGTGTGTTTCCATTAAGGTGGATTCAGATCCACGGTCTCTACTCAAACACTCAGGGCAGAATTTTTCCGTTGGCGATTCGGGGGTGGGGCCCGCTCGCCGACGGGAAAATGACAAGGGATTACGTTGGGGGGAACCTCTGACATTATCACGTCCATTTGAATATTCAGGAAGGCGGGGGCACAGCGCAATCAGCTGTCCGCCCGCCAACCTGTCAATGGCCAATTGAGGCCATTGACAGGGTAGTTAAATCAATTAAAGGACCTGCCTGCCCAACCTTAAGGTTGGCGGACAGGCCAGGAGCCCCAGCGGGAGCTAGAAAAAACATGAAACCTCATCCACTGGCAGGATGAGTTTTCATGTCGGCTTTAAAAAACTTTAATAAAGTTTCTGTGATGTTTATTAACATGTCCCATCTCGTGTGACATTGTCACATGAGGGGGACATGTTAATAATTTTTTAATTTTTCTATTTTTCAACTTTCAAAAACTTGCAGCACTCTCCCTGAGACAGCACTTTATCTCAGGGAGATGTGTGCTCTTTCGGCCACATGTGCGAAAGAGCGCACTGTGACAGTTGGGGAATCCCTCCACCCCCACAGCACAGGAAGCGCATAGCACTTCCTGTCGGGCGCCCCACTGGGCGGGCCTTAATTGGCCCGCCCACTCAAAATGGCGGCAGGGCCCGTTTTGGTGGCCGCGATCGGCTGCCCGCCCGCCGCTGAGTCAGTGGGGCCCACCCGCCCGTCAAGAGCAAAATTCTGCCCTCAATGTGGGAGGTGTGAAAGTCATGAATAATCCCTGCAAGGTATAATGGGATTTAAATGTCCATGTGCAAAAACCACTATAAACTAGTGTATAAGTGGAAAAATAATGAAAGAGACGAATGGATGTTGGCCTTTATCTCAATGGAGTGATGCTTCAGTTGGTCAGAGGCTTGGTCAGACTCTACCTGCAATAGCATGTTCAACTTTGGCCACAAAACCTCAAGAAATATATTAGCCCTGTAAGGGATACAGCACAGATTATCAGGAATCAGTGATTAAAGGGTCAAAATAGGAAGACAGCCTCCACAAACTTGGTTTTCTCTCGAGTTTGGATGGTTGCTGAGGGGATTTAATGAACTGTGAAACTATTCAGTCTAGTGGGGAAAATCCAAAACAACAGGACCTAATCTTAAAGTTACAGCGAGGCTACTCAGGAGTGAAATCAGGAAGCAATTCTTCTCACAAAGGTTAATGGAAATCTAGAACTCACTCCTTCAAATGGCTCTGGACGCTAGGTCAATTGAAATTTTCAAGGCTGAGCCCAATATCTTGTCATTGGGCAATTAGGGACATTAAAAAGGGCAGGAAAATGGATTTGAGAGTCAGATCGGCGATGATCTGACTGAATGACAGAACAGCCTCATGGAGAGATGAGTGACCTTATCCTGTTCCTATGAAACAGCCCAGTGACTGCTACATGCTCAAATATGGAAGCAAGATGACAGCTCAGTACGAACAACTACTATATCTGCAGATGCAGTATATCAACTTTTAATAAATCTCTCAGCACAAGTCCACAAATTTTCACATGGCACTCTTATCATCAGCCTTCAGCCATTACCAGCAAAAATAAACTCAAGACTGTCTAATATTCCTCTGGAGAATTCTACAGTATACATATTTTACATTAAAATATTAGCAACTTGACATTTCAAAGTTCAGGCAATGCTGATCTACCCTTTGCAATAAAAATGTTGCTTTGTGATCATTTTCAATTATCCATCACTCTGTTTAAATCCCAACTTGGCAGAGTGTTGTTTTGAGACAGTGGGCAAAATTTTCCATTTTTGAAACAAAGTTCCCTGGCAGGCAGGTTCCACGCCAGGTTTCCCGCTGATTGGAGTGGTGGGATTTCACTCCTGATTTCACGCTCAGAAGGTTATTTATTATGCATAGGCGAGTATCCCTCCAAATCACGTGGTGTGTCAGAAACAGGTTCGACTGCTCCACCGTTACCTAGTGAGGGTCAAAGGTGCGGGTGCCATGTTTAAGCACTTCCCAAGCACGCACACTTCACTCTCTCCAGCCAGCTCTCTTCAGGAGACCTATAGAGATGGCTGCAAACAAAAAGAAGGCTGCATCCAGGTGGGGTAACGACTCCCTTGAGGCTTTGATAAGAGGAGTACACCAACACTGGGATGTGCTGTATCCCTGACGGCACCAGGAAGCACACCAGCCTCACCCCTCCGGCCTGGAAGGCAATAGCAAAGCAGGTAAGCATGGCTGGCAACCCACCTCCCCCCAACGCTATCCAGTGCAGGAAGAGGATGAATGATCTCATCCGTTCTGCCAGGGTAAGTTAACCTTCAGCTCTCTCCAATATCATACGCGCATCATGGCATCATCTACTCAAAGTGCTAATCTCTTCAGGGATCTCACATAACATTAGTGGGGACGCATCAGCACTGATGGTATCCGTGAGACATTCACATCACCCCCATCTCATCTATCATGCGGCGCAAACTTCATCCTCAGCCCTTTCTGGGGAGGACTCACCACACACGCAGGCTTCGCAACCTCTGCTCCGTCCATTCTGATCACACTCCTCCCTTTTGTCTATGCGCAGCCCAAGCTTTCCCATAAAATGGGGGAGAAATCCCAGATGGGAGGAGGGACAAGCAACATCACGGAGCTCACCAAATTCGATGACGATACCGCCAAGCTGCCTGGGGAGGAAAGGGATCACTTCTGTGGGAAAGGCTAGATTGGCTTCTCCCAGCAACATAGTGAGGATGAGATCTCCCTGAGTTGTTCACATCCTGATATTCGCAGTGTGACATGCAATCTCCCATCCGGCCGACCCATGAATTAAATCTGCCTCCTCTCTCTCTTACAGGCACCAGCAGGTCCAGACAGAGGAGTAGGGCCAACATAAGCCCCAGCCCCCAGCCCACCTCACAGGAGAACGCTGAGGAGCCGTCTGAGAAAGATCTGTCACTGTGTTCACCTGCAACCTCCACCAGCGCAGAGACACACATGTCGGAGGCTCATAGGTCTAGATTAGGCTTGGGGTCACTTTCTAGAGAACACCTCACTGACGTGTCTCCGCAGCAGTCGGGGGTAGTGACAGCCCGGGTCTCTGGGACTCGAAGGACTGCTGGAGATCAGGCACCCACTGAGTCCGAGTCAGATGATGAGCCTCTGCAAGCGGCAGCTGAACAATGCTGGAGATACAACAACAAATGGTGGAAAATTTGGCAGAGATGCGAAAGTCACTCAGCAAAAGATGAAGGAATCCGTCCACGTTCTCTCCGATATCATGGCTCTGACATGCGAGCGTCTTGAGGTCACCATGCAGATGGTGGGACTGCCTTGGAGACCTTGGTCCAACAGATCCTGCTGGATTTACGTTTGGAGTTGCACTCCATGGCTACAGGTGTAGCGGTAGGGTTAGGAAAATTAAGAACTATTAATATCACTCCTGGGTCACAGGTGCTCAATCACTGTAGAAATCTTGCACTTTTGTGAATACATTCGATGTCAATGAGAATGGTTTGGTCATTTGAAGGCGTTGTGCATATTCATCTATGTGCCCTCTTATAGCGAGAGTGAGCCATCCTCCCACTCAGTGATCACCTCTCCCTGTGAGCCTCACATTCATGTGAAGCTAACCTGACTCAAGATAGTTACCAGACCCTTGTGTGATGTCAGGGAGATGTGTCAAATCTTTATTGGAAGCGTGTGCTAACTGAATTTGTAACCCTTATTGCTTGTGAGACATTGTGAGAGGACTGCTCGACAGCCTGAAGGGATAGCTGCAGTTGTGTCTTCTAATTGGCCGTGCCAAAGCACAAGACCTGATGAGAGGATGATATCTCCAACCATGTGCTCATTTCACTGTCTGCTGCAGTTTCTCATTAAGATTGCCATGACTACATCAAGTCCTTTGACACAGCATTTCACTTCCCAGAGTGAACGCATACAGAATTCACCACTGACATTTCCACAGATCATAGCCTGGTTAATCATGAGGGTTGGAGGTGAAAGTCCGAATGCAGAACTTGCCGTTGATGTGACTGGTTGTACCTCCCTTTCAATGCAATGGCATGGCACTAAGGGACAGGAGGAGTGTAGCCATCTCCTGTTGCCTGCACCTGACTCTTCCTGGAATCTAATGGCATGGGCACATCTTCCATGTCTTGCTCATTCGATGGCATCACCACATGGAAGTTGACCCTAAACTCCCTCTTCAGGTTCCTGACCTTCCTGTTCTTCCTTGTCCAAGGAGTTCTCAGCCTCCTCCATTTCCCCCTCTGGCAAGAGATCCCCCCCTTTGAAGCACCAGGTTGTGAAGGGCACAACAAACCATTACAATGCCGGAGACCCTCTCAGGAGTGTATTGCAGAGCCCCATTTGAACGGTCCAAACATCGGAAGCGCACCTTCAGGATGTCATGGTCTGCTCGATTATGAATAGTGCGGAGGTATGCGACACGTATCTCTCCTCTGAGGCTCTCTGAGGATGACACACGAGTGTCATGAACCATCATTTGAGGGGGTACCCCTTATCTCCAAGCAGCCATCCCTGTAATCGCTGAGCCCTTCGAATATGTGAGGCACCTGGTAGTGACTCAGGATGTATGGGTCATGGCAACTCCCAGGATACCTGGCACAACCATGCATGATGTGCTTCTGATGATGATGAATGTTGGAGTAGAACCCGAACAGACCATCAGGGGCTGATCCCATGGCCCCCTCATAAATCACATGTGTTCAGTTGATTGCACCCTGCACTCTAGGGATAGCTGCAAAACCATTAAATCTAGCAGCCCGGCGATCTTCATCAAGAGTGAATGTCACATGATGATGAGTCTTACTGTAGAGGGTATCTGTCACCTCCTTGATGCATTTATGTGTGGCAGCCAGCAAGGTGTGACACAGGTCCCCTATGGATCCCTAGAACAAGCCGCAGGCAAAGAAATTCAGCACAGCAGTGACCTTTAGAGCCACAAGCAGGGGATGTCCTCCCAGTCCACCGAGCGTTAGATCCTCTCGCACAATGTGGCAGGTGTGATCCACCACGTCTCTGGACAAGCACAGATGTACACGGCATTGTCTCTCACTCATCTGCAGATAGGAGAGTCTCCTTCTGTAGATCCTTGGTCATGGGAGTCACCTCCCTGGTATGGATCCAACCTCCTCATCGCCTGGTCCTTGCTGGGATTCCCCCGGACTCAGGCGGGCCCTCTCCCCAGGCTGGTTTGGCAGTGCCAGGCCCCTTCTTCTCCGCCTCCATTTCATGAGTACCATCAAGAAGACAGCATTGAGCCCAGGCTCCATTATGGTTTCCTCCTTCTCCCTGGGGAATGACGGATATAACAGTTTAATGAATAATGGGGGAAAATAGTAAAGCTCCCACTCGCAAGCAACAAGCCACTGTCATGGCTTCAAGCTGCGTCTGCATTACTAGCCTTGTTGTTGATACAGTCTTGTAGCTGAGGTGTGAACTCACAGTGAGGTGAACAAGGTGCAACTCTGATACTTAACATTTCAATCCCAGAAGCTGAAAAAAGTTTGGATGCATTAATGACGTGCGGTAGTCGTGGTCGAGTGGCTAAGGCGATGGATTTGAAATCCACTGGGGTTTCCTCACGCAGGTTCGAATCCTGTTGAATACACTGCTCCCTGTTCTTCCCTATCGGCAGTTGGCTCCATAGCTCAGTGGTTAGAGCACTGGTCTTGTAAACCAGGGGTTGCAAGTTCAACTCTTGCTAAAAATTCTCTGGCTGTCAGTCAGAGGAGATTGTTCTGAGGGAGAAATGTCTGGTCGTGGTAAAACCGGAGGCAAAGGGCGCACCAAGGCCAAGGCTTGCTCCTCTTGAGCCAGGCTCCAGTTCCCCATTGGCTGTATCCACTGGCTGCTGCACAAGGGTCACTATGATGAGTGGGCCGGAGCCCCTGTCTACCTGGCTACCATCCTCGAGTACCTGAGATCCTCAAGCTGGCTGGCAACACGGCCTGGGACAACAAGAAGACATTACAGCTTCCAATCTCAGCTCTGGCATACTGATTAGAGTTAGCTTGCACATGAGTGATACCCTTGGCCCATTATCCATGCCAATTCGAGAAAGCATATTAGAGGCTTTCATTAGTGATCTGGCATGTATGCAGCAGCTGTGCTTCCTTATCAGTTGCCTGCATTCCCAATTTTCACATTCCTGTGTTTTAACACTGAAATGGAGTGACTGTTTGTGATGCCAATGATTCCTGTAGTCTCTCTTTAAAGCACTAAATATGGCAATGACTCCAATGGAAACTTCCCAAGGTGATCTGCCACTTTTCTCTCAGCTCTGACTTCATTTCACTGTTTTGAGTGTTATGGCACAGCAGATGGTAAATGCTGAGCTGCTCAAATTCCAAAGGGAAACTTGAAACAACTTCCACAGCTGTTTTGCAATTTGTATATTTATTTTGAGATGTGTGCCTTGAATTCAGTAGTAATACGCCCAATGAGCCTTAGAGGGCTTTTACAAAAGTAAATAAACATTTATTAATAAAAGAAATAATTTTAAGTACATACATAGGTCTACAAATTACTACAATGATAACTCCTAGCTCCCCTAATTATTCTAACTCCCAGTTACACCCCTGTTAAGGCAACAGTAAGAATACATAAGGGAGGAATTTTCCCTCATTGGGCGGGCTTGGCGGGGGCGGTTGGAAAGCTCACTGCCACCCGCGATCAAGTCCAATCCGCAATTTCACGCTGGTGCACCCAGCGTGAGTCACGTGCGGCAGCGCTCAGCGCTGCCTGTGTTCTGGGGGGGGGAGGAGGGCAAGAGCGCTAGTTTGCCCATGCGTGCGGATGCACACTGGAAAAGCTCCCTGAGGCACATAAAACATTAAAAATAAAGATCTTAAAAATGTTATAAAACATTTCCCCCCATGTGACTCTGTAACATGAGGAGGGACGTGTTATAAATGAAATGTTAATATTTTTATTTTATGTTTATTTGCTGTTGGAAACCTCATCCCGCTTGCAAAGGCTGCTCAGCCAACCGTAAGGCTGGACAGGCAGCAAAAAATTTATTTCAATTATAACTTTAGTGACCTTAATAGGCCTTTTAATTGTCAGTAGGCATGCTGCCAACTCCGCGTATGCCCACCAACTGAAATATCACACGATGTCATCAGGACACTCGCCCAACATCATCGCGTGTCATTTGACGCTTGGTCAGGTCGGGTGCATGCCCACCCAATGAGCTAAAACTTCTGGCCAAAGATTTTAAAAGACCCAGGCAAAGTTACACGATACCCTGAACAGTCAAATTCAAAGTGAGTTTTCTTAACTTCAGTTCTTGCAGTCAGCAGTTTGGGCACAAAGGCTGGAGGCTTTTCACACTTGTTAGATCTTAGAATCCTTCCCTTGCACACAACCTTCTCTCCTTTATACACATTTCCCCATTTGAATGCAAATTCCCATTGCTTCACTATGTCTTTAGACTTTACCTGTCTAATAATAAAAATCTATCATAGTACCAATTTTACCAGTAATCTTTGGGAAAAGTAAACACACTGTTTCTTCTCCTCTCCTGACTAAGTGAATCATTTCACCCCCTCTTTTGAATTCATGCTACTCTGGTTTATTTTGAAATGCAAATGTTCCCTTTACACCTCACATTCTAAAACTTTACCCATGTTTAGCGATTTAGAAATTCAAACCTAACTTCTCTTCTAACATCAAAGCCTTCAGACCAGCTGTCTTTAATTTAATTAAGTCACATACACACACAAACCACACCGCACCCCACCGCCCCCCCCCCCCCCTCCACTATTACTCTACTTTACAATAAATTCCAAATAATATTATGAAAATTATTATATCTTCTTGACCTGAGTGCAAGTAGGTTGGGGCTGCCCTATGAAATAGAGCTGCTAGTGCAGCCCTGAATTCCTCCCACACTGACTCCAACCCCTCCCATCCAAATTATTTTCCAGTTTCAATTTCTGACTGCACCAAAGCTTCAACTTAACAAGATGGTGGTGCTCAGATTTTACTTCGAGACCAGTTTCAACCCTCCCTCTTTGCCTGTTACTATCCCTCCAATCTTCCTGGGACTGCACAATGTGCAGGTAGAGATCCCTCCTGTTATTCTCCAGCCTCCCCAATAATCCTGGATCCCCTAGTCATTGTGGTTGATATTCTAACTCTCCCACCTAAACCCATAACTGTAGATGCCCCATGTCCACTGTGGAGCTCACCTCTCCCCATCTTGAGGCTGTGTGCATGCTCACAGACAAAGGAGACCCTCCACCGCCTGCCCCCCAAGGAAAGCTTCACATACCAGCACCCCCCCCACCCCGTATTATGTTTTCCCCATTTATAGGCTGCAAATGCCTCCCCTAATCCTGACCATCCCATCTGCAGCCCAGTACCAAGACAGACAAGACCATGGCCAGTGACATTAAGACCATGACCGCACCCTGCACACCAAGCTTTTCCTAATCGAGCACACAGCCGTTGCCCCTCCCAGGAGCGGTATTATGATGTGCAGGCCATGCATAGCCCTGCAGCATGGCCCACAAAGCCCCAGGACCGACATTACTTTGACACCCTGACTCTGAGGCGCACTAATCCCCAGGACTGACTTCACTCTGACACCCTGACTCTGAGGTGCACTAAACCCCAGGACTGACTTCACTCTGACACCCTGACTCTGAGGTGCACTAAACCCCAGGACTGACTTCACTCTGACACCCTGACTCTGAGGCGCACTAATCCCCAGGACTGACTTCACTCTGACACCCTGACTCTGAGGTGCACTAAACCCCAGGACTGACTTCACTCTGACACCCTGACTCTGAGGCACACTAAACCCCAGGACTGACTTCACTCTGACACTCTGACTCTGAGGCGCACTAAACCCCAGGACTGACTTCACTCTGACACCCTGACTCTGAGGCGCACTAAACCCCAGGACTGACTTCACTCTGACGCACTAACTATTTGGCCTCAGACCAGGGACTATGACTGTCTTTTTCTTTGCTCTCCCATTGCTTCCTGACTGCTGACAACACAGGGTCCCTCTTTTGCCCTGCCGCCACTCTTCCATGAGTCTCTGTGCAACCCCTCCCTCGTGCTACCCTTTACCCTCCCCCACTTCCATGAGTCTTTGTGCAAGCCTTACCCTCTTGTGCCAAACTAAAACAGTTCCCACCCCCTCGCATTCCTGAGTCTGCATGCTTCCCCTCCAGTTTGTGTAGTTCTGTTCTCATTCCACCTCCTACCTTATCTGCTTTCCTGTCTTGGGCTCCAGCTTCCCCATCCTTGGTCTCCTCTCTGCCTGCCCTCAATTCCCCCCCCAGCCTCCACTCCCCCAACCCCACCTTTGCCCATTGTTCCCCAGCGTCTCCTTCCCTCCTTCCCCCCAATCCCCCACCCCCCCCACCGTTGCCCATTGTCCCCTGTATCTCCTGCCCCACCCACCACCACCCCCCCACCCCCCATCCCCCCCAACCCTCCCCCAACACCCCCTATCACAATATCACAATGCTGGTCTCTGCCTGGGTTGCTGCCCTGCCTGAGCCCCCAGATAACACCCACCTGGACAAGGGAGGAAGGCAGCAGAGAACGCAAGCCTAAACCCCAACCAGTGTGGTGTCTCACTGGCTGTTGTGAGAACCTGGAGCGGCACTACTGCAGGTAGGCTTTCAGTGTTGCACTCACCTGGAAGTCAGGGGTGAAGTGAGGGCCGACAGCTGCACACCACTTATTTCCAAACGTGTTTCAGGCTGGTCTAATTTCCCACTGACCTGGCGCTTGATTGGGAGGGGCTAGGTGATTCCGGCGAATCAGCATTCACGTCACGGTGATGCATGCAAATGGGGCAGCCGCCATGGATCACCGAGAAACCCAACCCACCGTGAAAGTGGCGAGGGGAAAATTCCGAACCATTTTCCCCGCTGGTGGATTTCCAATTTTTTGGCCTCTCTCCAAATGTTACAGCCTGGCCCGCTACGAACCACACCGCGGGCTGAAGCAGAAATCTCCGCCCAGTGGGCCCGATTTATTATAGAATCATAAAACAATTACAGCACAGGAAGAGGCCATCCAGCCCATCCTGTCTGCTGGCCTTCTGAAGGAGCAGTTCACTGAGTGCTGCTCCCCTGCCTTTACCGGCAAGATTTTCCTTTTCAAACAATGATCCAATTCCTAGGATAAAAGCAAAATACTGCGGATGCTGGAAACCTGAAACAAAAACAGAAAATGCTAGAAAAACTCAGCAGGTCTGGCTTCATCTGTGGAGAGCGAAACAGAGTTAACGTTTCCAGTCCATATGACCCTTCTTCAGAGCTGAAGAGAAGAGGAAATGTGGTGAAATTTATACCGTTTAAGCTGGGGAGGGGCAGGTGGGGCTGGATAGAAGGCCAGGCTACCCTTTTTCTGTCATAATCACATTCTGCTTTCTTACCTTTATGCCACTATTAGCACCTTTTTTAAGCACTAAGCACCACCATCAACTCTCCCTTTGTCCTTCAGTTCATGACATCTTTGACAATCCCACCTTTGTCCCCACCTATCACTGGCCTTCTATCCAGCTCCACCTGCCCCACCACCCCACCCCACCCCCACCCGCCCCGCCCGACCCCAAACAATATAAATTTCATCACATTTTCTCTTCTCTTCAGCTCTGCCGAAGGGTCACACGGACTCGAAATATCAACTGTTTCTCTCTCACAGATGCTGCTAGACCTGTTGAGTTTTTCGAGCATTTTCTGTTTTTGTTGTTGAATGAACCAATTCCCTTTGAAAACTATGACAGGATTACATCCATCACACTCTCATGCAGTGCATTCCAGATCCTAACCACTCGCTGTGCAAAAAAGCTTCTCCTCATGTCACCATTGCTTCTTTTGCAATTACCTTAAATCTGTGCCCTCGAGTTTTTGATTTTAACATCCCTACCACCTGTCATGATGAGCGGGACAGAGCTGGATAAAAGCAAAACACTGCGGATGCTGGAAATCTGAAACAAAAACATAAATTGCTGGAAAAACTCAGCAGATCTGACAGCATCTGTGGAAAGAAAGACAGAGTTAATGTTCCGTGTCCGTATGACTCTTCATCAGAACAGAGTGGGAGTTGAGGTTTAAACCCTAAAAAAATGCAAAATGCTAACCAAATGCTAATCATGCCTGTCACCATTTTTATGATGGGGTTTCCTATTGTATGAGTGTCCGAATTTGGAGAGGCGTGACATCACACTGACATATTTAAGTCGTGCCACAAAGCAATTGGAAGCCTGATTTAAATTTGAGGAACCCGGGCAGTAAAAGGGAGACAGGTGTTACAGGCTGCAGAATGCCTTTAACTGCATTCTTTGTAGGCCAGAAGGAGCAGGAGTTCTCACTCCAGCCCCTCCCCTCCAGCCACTTAAGAAAGCCTTTGACCTCCCTTCTGCAGATCGCAGCCTCACTCCAGCCCCTGCCACAATCACTGGTCTCTCCCCTAGAGCCCCAATCTCAGTCAGGAGCCTGCATCCACCCTCCTGATGATCAGGGACCATACCAAGGGTCCCCAGCTGTGCCCTTCTGCTTTTGGCTTTCTTGCCTGGCATCTGGCCAGTTTGATCTACTGCCTGATAGGAAATGGAATTCCCAGTCTCATCTTATTTCTCAGCCCCTTCCATCTCCCCCTCTCCCATCTCCCCCTCTCCCATCCCTAGCTCCTTGTAAATACCTTCTCTAATATAACGGAGTTTCTGAATGTCTTGTAGTCAAGGGATATGTGTTTGTAGTTATTTGCATCACTGCTGGAATAAATTGATCTCAGTGTATAGTAATGCAGTGTTTATGTTACGGGGTCTAGTAATCCAGAGAACATCAGTTCAAATCTAAGCCACAGCTAGAGTATTGTGTGCAGTTTTGGAATCCGCATTATAGGAAGGATGTGATTGCTCTAGAGAAAGTGCAGAGGAGATTTACCAGGATGTTGCCTGGGCTGGAGAGTTTTAGTTATGAGGAGAGATTGGATAGACTGGGGTTATTTTCCTTGCAGCAGAGGAGATTGAGGGGGGACATGATTGAGGTGTATGAAATTGCGAGGGACAAAGATAGGGTAGACAGGAAGTAATTTTTCCCCTTGGTGGAGGGATCAATAACCAGGGGGCATAGGTTTAAGGCAAGGAGAAGGAGGTTTAGAGAGGATGTAAGGAAGAATTTTTTCACCCAGAGGGTGGTAGGAATCTGGAATTCACTGCCTGAAAGAGTGGTAGAGGCAGAAACCCTAATAACATTTAAGAAGTATTTGGGTGTGCAGTTACAATGCCATGGCATACAAGGCTATGGGCCTTGTGCTGGAAAATGGGATTAGAATAGTTAGATACTTGTTTGACCGGCGCAGACTCAATGGGCTGAAGGGCCTTTTTGTGTGCTGTAGGCCTCTATGACTCTATAACTTTGACTTGCTGATTGGAGAACTCAGATTCAGTTTAAAAAATCTTGAAATAAAGAGTGGCCACCTGAAAAACTGAACTGATTCACTGATATCTTTAGAGAAGAAAAGCTTACCTGATCGGGCCAAGAGGTGACTCCAGTTCCACATCCATGCGGTTGACTTGTTATTGCCCTCTGCCTTGCCAACCATTATATAGTTAGATATACCAGTTATAATGCCAGCTTCATAGGGCAGCTAGGGATGGGCAATAAATGCTAGCCCTGCCAACTACAACCACATCCAGAAGAAATAGGAGCAGGGGTAGACCATATGATCCGTCGAGCTTGCTGCGCCATTCAATACGATCATGGCTGACCTTGGGCTTCAACTCCATTTTGCCATCTGCTCCCCCAATATCCCTTAATTCCTTGAACGACTAAAAATCTGCCTATCCCAGCCTTAAACGATGAAGCATCCGCAGGCCTCTGGGGTAGAGAATTCCAAAGATTCACAAACCTTTGAGTGAAGAAATTTCTCATCTCAGTCCTGAATGATTGCCCCCTTGTCCTGAGAAGGTGCCCGTGTGTTTTAGGCTCCCCCAACCAGCGGAAACAATCTCTCAGTGTCCACCCTATCAAGCCCCTTCAGGATGTTGTAGGTTTCAATGAGATCCTACATCCCATGAATTAATTTTTTAAAAATCAAAGCAATTCAGTTAAACAAAACATTCCTTAACATCTGGCAGGTCAATGACCTTAGAAGATCCTTGATCTGCTTCTTCCAAGCAAGGCTGGTTGATTTTCACTGGAGTCATTCACCTGCAATATTTTATATGGTAATTTGTGGTAACTAGAGTCATGCATCAAGTTGTTCAAAATAAATGGAAATTTTGATTTACACCAGAGTGCAGAAATGTGTTTAAATACTGTGTAAAGGAGATTTACAGAATAAATTCTGTTGGTTTACATTGCCAAGCATGGTTCTCAGCCCCATAAGTTATGACTAAAACCAACAGCCTTATACACATTGTATTAGTTTAGTACCTGACCCGGAGAACAGTGCAGGTCTCTGATTAGCGAAGCATCAATTCACAGCAGCTTGCTTCCATACCAGCAGGCTCAGAAACCTGCACTGATCTCAAGGATTATAACGGCTCAAAGCAGCCACAGAGCAGCCGTGGAAAAGTGTGGTGGTGTCTCTTCCCCTTGCAGCGGCACGGATATTGGCAGGCCCACAGGGTTGCCCCTCCTTTCGGCTGTCTGTCACAAGCTGCTGCTCAGAAGCCAGCTGTTTGGACTAGCCACGCAGCATCTACAAGAACTGTAGTCAGTTCGCACCCCTCCTGGCTGACAACATGAACTCACTTCTGACACTCAGCAGCATTTCCAATTTGAGAGTTGGCATTCTGTCACACAAATCCGCTGTTAAAATATTTCAGGTGAGGGTTCTGTCAGTGCAACACTTCAAAGGGTTGAGCTTCTCTTCCATTATTTTGTAAAGTTTTGAAATCCTTGCACTAAACGTAAACTCATGTGTTAAATATGCATGCCACCTGTTGGAAATGGTTAGTCAGGTCAGCAAGGAGCCAAATTGTAATTGGTCTCAGGGGTCCTGGGACAGAAAGTGAAACATCAGTCAGCGTCACAAGCCCTAATTAATAATCACAATTCTTGATCCTGGCAAAGTGGGTTTTGCGTGATGACAGCAGTGGTTTTGGCTGTGACATGTTCTGCAGTTGGCAAACCTGCCAATATTCACAAGCTAAGCCCCCACAGTGATGGGGAGAGATTTTCTCAGGCAGCAGCATACAACAGGCGATGTGGCACAGGCTGCTGGCTATCCACCCCAGCCCCACACACTAAAAGAACTGAATATCAAGCAGGGCTCCCTGTGCAAAATCACTCTTATTATGCCTTCCCACCACCGCCCCAACCACTGAATGGCCACTTGAGTGAGAGAGCAAATGTGCATGGAGTGTAATCCACTAAGAGTGAGCACTTTGAGGAGAGGTAAAGTGGGAAATTATTTTGCTGACATGGATCTCAGGTCAGAAATTTTACAATCAACAAGTTGTATAGAGTCAATCACTAAAAAAAATCTATTCACCAAGCAACGTCATGCATGCACTGGTCCCCCATTTCTAAGATTGATTTTGCTGACACCAAAATGACATATAGCCTAGAAAAAAAAAAGCTCCAGGGCCATTTGCAGAGGCTATAACCAAATAAAAATGGATGCAAAGGGAAAAGGATACATGTTGGTCAACAGGGGAGTTTTGTGTTTAAATTTCATGTGGGCCTTAAGGAAAAGAGGGGAGTGGACTGGCAGAAGGGGAAGCATACCAGAGCCTGGGTGATTGAAAGTAAGGTCCAAAGGTTATCAACCAAGATTCCTAGAAAAATTGGGACTACAGGAATTAAGAACGTGATGCTCTCACAATTCGATTGACACCGCACCATGTTGGCTTCCAGGGAACGGTTGCCCTGCAGATCCAATGTGAACATACAGGGAAGAATTTTCCCCCGTCGGGGGGGGGAGTGCAGGAGGGGGCACGTGCGGGCGCATCTCCAATCAGCGCTCCCAATCAGGGGCACGCTGCCATTTTACATGGGCGGGCCAGTTAGGGCCAACCTAGCGTGGCACCCGCCAGGAAGCGCTAAGCGCTCCCTGTGTGGGCCGGGGGTGATTCCCTGAGCTGAGAGTGAGCTCTTTCACGCATGCATGCGATAGAGCGCACTCACCTCCCTGAGGCTAGGTGCTGCCTCAGGGAGATCGGCACCAAATTTAAAAATGGTGAAGGGGCAAAAATAAAATTTCCCTGACGTGTCCCCCCATGTGACACTGTCACATGAGCTGGGACGCATCCATCACTTTTAATCAAACGTTTATTAAATATTTTAAAACCCTCATGAAACATCATCCCGCCCGTGGATGAGGTTTCATGCTTTTTCTGAAGCCCGCCAGGGCTCCTGGCCTGCCCGCCAACCTTAAGGTTAAGGTTGGATGGGCAGGTCCATTAATCAGCTTAATTACTTTTTAAATGGCCTCAATAGGCCGTTGACAGGTCGGCAGGCGCACAGCTGATTCGGCTGCGCCCCCGCCGACCTGAAAATTGAAATGAGGCGGGGTGATGTCGGGAGCTCCACCCAACATCATCCCGTGTCATTTTACGCATCAGCGAGCGGACCCTGCTCCCGCTCGCTGAGCTAAATATCCTGGCCATACTGCTTTTCCTGATTTTTCTGTCTAAGTTCAAAAATAAAATATTGAGGCGTCATCAAGTCAACAGTTCAAAATGTCTTACAGCCAGTCAGATTTCAACACTCAAACCTTTCCATACCCTTCAGTATTTCGATCAGAAGAAGTGAATTCCCAATATTACATTTAAGACATTGATTCCTCGGACAGAATTTGTTGCTTCACACTGTGAACTTTTCAGCTTAATGGCTTTTCGGGGGATGTTCCAACTAATATTTAAAGTGGCAGCTTTCTCTCAATGTCCCCAGGGTTTTGTTGAGGGATAATTACAATGAAAATTGTTGAAGGGATGCTGACCTGAGCTATTTTTCTTGCCTGCAGGCACAACACATCCTTTTCATTTATCACACTCCTTTCTCCAAAACCTGCATAACCTCCTGGGACACATTACACAATTGGAGCCATTTCTCATTTATCTGCTAAATTGCAATAGATTTGCATAGATTTTTTTCCGATAACCTCTGTGTGAGGTACTACCTGCATTTCTGTAGGATTAGAACAAGGATGGCATCATATATTGCACAGAATCCAGTCTATCTGAAGGTAGTTTGAAAGAGAATAGAATTACAAGACCATAAGACGTAGGAGCAAAAGTAGGCCATTCGACACATCGAGTCTGCCCTGCCAATCAATGAGATCATGGCTCATCTGATAATCCTCAACTCCACTTTCCTGCCTTTTCCCCATAACCCTTGATTCCCTTACTGATTAAAAACCTATCTATCTCAGCCCTGAACATACCCAGTCTCTACAGTCCTCTGCAATAAAGAATTCCACAGATTCATTACCCTCTGAGCGAAGAAATTCCTCCTCATCTCTGTTTTAAATGGGCACCCCCTTACTCTGAGATTATGCCCTCTGGTCCTAGACTCTCCCACAAGAGGAAACAACCTCTCAGCATCTACCCTGTCATGTCCCCTAAGAATCTTATATGTTTCAATAAAGTTGCCTCTCATTTTTCTAAACTCCAGTGAGTACAGGCCCAAACTACTCAACCTCTCCTCGTAAGAAAATCCCTCCATACCCAAGATTAATCTAGTGAACCTTCTCTGGACTGCCTCCAATGCCAGTATATCTTTGCTTAGATAAGGGGACCAAAACTGTTCACAGTGTTTTAGAGGTGGCCTAACTAGTGCCTTGTATAGTTTTAGCAAAACTTAAAATGGCCACAGCACAGAAAGAGGTCATTTGGCCCATCAACATTGTGCTGGCTCTCTTCAGGAGCAATTTAGCTGGACTCACTCCTCCGTCCTTCCCCCATAGCCCTGCAATTGTTTATTCCCTTTTGAAAGCCATGATTGAATCTACATCCATCAAACTCTCAGGCAGTGCTGCCGAGATCCTAACCACTGTTATGTAAACAAGATTTTCCTCATGTCACTTTGGTTCTATCGCTCATCACCTCAAATCTGTAATCCCTGGTTCTCGACTCTTCCACCAATGGGAACAGTTTCTCTCTATCTAATCTGGCTAGATCCCTCATAATTTTTAACACCTCTATCAAATCTCCTCTCAACCTTCTCTTCTCAACAGAGAACAACCCCAGCTCCTCCAGTCTATCCATGTAAATAAAGTCCCTTGTCCCCTGAACCATTCTCATAAATCTTTTCTGCACTCTCCCTTTAACGTTCACAACGTTCCGAAAGTGTGGCGCCCTCCTTATAATGCTGCCTCTCATCGTTCTTCCTACCAAAATGTATCACTTCACACTCTCTGCATTAAATTTCATCTGCCACGTGTCTGCCCATTCCACTAACTTGCCTATGTCCTCTTCAGGTCTATCACTATGCTCCTAATAATTCATTACACTTCCAAGCTTTGTGTCATCTACAAATTTTGAAATTGTGCCCTGTATATCCAAGTCTAAGACATTAATATATCAAAAAAATAAAGGATAGGGTTCAGTTTTACCTGGATTTGTCCATTCCCTGCCAATTCTTTCTTTATAACAAGAGGCATGTTAATTTGACATTATTATCTCATGTGTCACAGAGAAATAGGCTGGAGTGTGTTACAAGCTACATGCACTATCAGCCTACATCCTAACCTGTCACTCTGAGGTGTAATATGGCTATAAATGATTTCTGTTTTCCCTACATATGATTTGTTGCAGTGTTTTATTATTATAGCGGTCTATTATAGATGTCTGTGCACCATGACAGTTTCCTGAAGATAGTAGTAGTTACTACAAAGTGGTATGGGGAAGTACAAACAGCAATTAAGATGAAGAACCAGACATATCACGACCTAAAATAGTAAAGGTTAGGGCTAGGATTAATACAGGAATATTTTTGTCCTTTTGCTGCTGCATCTAACACTGCTAGCAGGAGATATTTCAAGGTTAACGTGACAAACACAAAAGAGAATCTACGACAGGCCTTTTTATTTGAAAATTTGAGACAATTTGACGACACTTTAGCACTTAATTCATTCTCTCTTGCAATCCCAGATCTGCCTGTCACCTCCAATCTCTCTTTGGAGGTCATTTTAACTGGGTAAATAGCCTGGGTTTTTTTAAACTTAGCTCCTCTGGTAGGTGAAGCACCTACACAGAAACTGTACCAGTTCAGTGACTAAATTCAACACTAGCTTAAGACAACTAATGTTGGACAATAAGTATGGCCTTGCCAGTTGTTCGGCATCTTGTTGACCCTTATCTATTAAATTTAAAGATGTTCTTGACAGTGTTGTCCACATGCACAAAAATGACTGTACTGAGGCACATTTTTCTGTGATAAAGGGGTATATAAACGGAAGTTGTTGTTGTTGTTATCCTGCTTCTGAAAACAACAGGCAATTCCTGAATGTTTGGCAGCAAACTGGCAGGTGCTGTAAGTGAGTTCTTTCCTTTCTCCTTTAAACTTAATGAAGGGAATTTCCATCTTCTTCAAGGTGAGGGATATCAAAGCTTCACAATTAAACATTTGCTTCCCAACATTAATGAAACTGCTTGTTTGTCCCTACAACCACACCCACCCCCCCCCGCCTCCACCTCTTTGTCTCTCTATCTCTCCGCCCCCCCACACACACACCTTAAACCAGCTTATATTTCAACTCTTTCTTGGACTCGAACGCAAGTTCTGTCGAAGGGTCATGAGGACTCGAAACGTCAACTCTTTTCTTCTCCGCCAATGCTGCCAGACCTGCTGAGTTTTTCCAGGTAATTCTGTTTTTGTTTTTTATTAATGAAGCACTGGTGACCTCACCTAGAGCATTGCATCCAATTCTTGACGTCACTCCCAGTAAAGATGTCAGGGCCCGGGAAAGGGTGAGGAAGAGATTTACCAGAATGCTACCAGGGTCGAGGGACTTCAGTTATGTGGAGCCACTAGAGAAACTGCGGTTGTTCTCCTTAAAGCAAAGCTGGTTAAGGGGGGGACCTAATAGAGGTTCAACACTCTGAACCGGCAGCAGGGCTGATAAACACAGGGCACAAATTTAAGATACTTAGCAAAAGGAAAAGCCAGTGTGGTGGGGGGGGGGGAGAGGAGAATTTTTTTATTACACAACTTGTTATGATCTGGAACACGTCAGATCAGCCATGTTCTTGTTGAATGGTAGAGCAGGGTCGAGGGGCCAAATGGCCTACTTCTTCTCCTAATTTGTATCTTTGTGTTGCCTGTAAGGCTGGTGGGAACAAATTAAATAGTAAACATCAAAAGGAAATCAGATATATGGTTAAAAATACTTGCAGCTAGGGCTATGGAAACAGCAAGGGAGTGGGACTAATTGCCCGCTCTTTAAGAGAGCCGGCACAGGCACTATAGGTAAAATGGCCTCTTTCTGTGTTGTATAATTCTATAAAATATCCTAAATCAGGAAGTAATATGCAGAGAAAAGGCTCCTTCCATTCTTCTGTAATGCTGAATGCACATCAGCACCCAGTTTCCAGACCAGCTAACTTTGCTGAACTTTGAGTGAAATTTATTGCCAATTATTATAAAATTCTAGGGAAATTCTACATTGTGACCTCATCTAAAACTGATTAAACTCATTTCATGTACAGAGGATTTGACCTGTTTGCCAGGTTGAAAGGACAGGATTACTAATCTACAGTGAAACCTGAGCCCCAGGAAGAAAATAATTCTGAAGAACTAGCATCTTTTCACTTTCATTCTATTGTTCTAAACACACTGCCCTTAAGACTCACAGCAGACGCTCCTAAACTCTGTTTACACCCTTTCCCATGTGGCCAAAGTGAGGGAAGGAAATCATTGAGTAAAGCATTGAGGGGCAAACATAATTGCTTGTGTACAATTCCTCCAGGAAACAGCATGTTCAGCAACTCTTTGACCCTTATGTGTTACTAGCTCCGTTTAAAGATCTCCTGTCACAAAAAGGATTACGCCAGTTATTTCACAGAAAGCTTTGACAAGCAAATGAAGTATCTTCAAAAAATTGGACCAAGGGGTTACAGATCACAACTAATATTCTGAGAGACCCCTGGAAAGAAGCCAGCTCAAGACTCGACAAGCACTAAAACCATTTTAATGGTCATGTTTCAAATTCCATTACTTGAAGCCAGAGAAGGGTCGTGGGCAGAAAGGAGTCCCTGCAGAGCTCAATAAATTGAATCAACGGGAGTTTTGATCACCTGCGAGAATAGTGCAGTGCTGTGACACATCTGAGGGTGATGGCTGCAAATTACTTCAACAGTGTTGTAAATTAAAGCTTGTTGAAAAAAGGATTTCCACAGGCTGAATAGAATAAAAGGGAGAAGGAGCAACTTTAATAAGTGTTATCAATCCTAACTCAAAGACTTAGTCAAAAGAAAGGGTCTGTTAATACTCTTCCTTAATGGCATTTTCTTCATCTACAGGAGGAGTTGACAGAGGTAGAGACCTTGTACTTTAGCCTTAAAATGTGCAGTACTGGCATGCATTTAAAATGACATCGCTCTCCCACATCTTGCACCTGTTAATGAGGTTTATAAGATTGTTATATTTTCAGACTGTAGTTTTAAATTTAGAGTAAATTAAGGGGGTTGCATTATCTGTTCTGAAATCTGTCTGACAATAAGCCTTTGTAGTTTGATTGTTTCATATTTGAGGGTTAAGTAGCTCCATTTTTGTCTGAGATCAAACAATAATGATGGCTTTTTATTCTTTGGTGAGGGGAGCTGTTACAAGTATGGGGTTTGTAACATTATTTTGGGACTGTAGCTGAAAAGGACCATGTGACCAGTTCTGAATTTGCCTGACAATAAGCCTGGGAGGTTTGATCGTTAGAAATCAAGGGAAGGCTTAGATTGTTTTACTGAGAAGAAGGTGCAAGGTATGTATTCTTATAGACAATGGCAGCAATCTCTGGGTTTGCAATGCATAGGCTTTGTGTCTCCCAAATTCCCAGAAAGATATTGTTGGTGTTGAGTTGGAAACTGTGCTGTAAACCATGCATTTACTTATAAGATGAAAGGGAGTGGGGATTAAAGATAGCGAATTAGCATTTCTACATAGATACAAGGTTAATGGGTTTCATGTTGTTGTGGGGAAGAGGGCAGAGGAAGCCATTTTTGAGATCAGGTTACAGGCTTCCCTACAATTTAACGAACATCACAAACAGATAGCAGAAGTTCTATGTGGCCAGCAGAGAGAAGAGGATGCTTGGCTTTGAAAGCCACCACAGCCAGATGCAGGAGGGAGATGGTCAAAAAGACCCAGCCTGCAGCCTTCTACAGATTCTGGGAGATTTGTTCTGGCATGGCCAAGCAGAAGAAGAATCATCAGAACAGGCTTTACTGCTGGTGACCTGGGATGTGGGGGGGGGTGGGGGGGGGGGGGGGGGTTATCTTATGAGGAAAGATTGGACAGGCTGGGCCTGAATCCAATGGAGCTCAGAAGATTGAGAGGTGATACTATTGAAACAAATAAGATCCTGAGGGGTCTTGACAACTTGGATGCTGAAAGGATATTTCCCCTTGCGGGGAGAGACTAGAACTAGGGGAATCAATTTAAAAATAAGGGGCCCCCTATTTAAGACAGAGATGAGAAGAATTTTTTTCTCTCAAGCGGTCGTGAATCTTTGGAACTCTCTTCCCCAGAGAGCGGTAATGGCAGGGTCATTGAATATTTTTAATAGATTCTTGACTAACAAGGAAGTCATAGGTTATCAGGAGTAGATGAAATATAGAGTTGAGGCCACAATCAGATCAGCCATGATCTTATTGAATGGCGGAGTAAGCTCGAAGGCTCTAATGTTCATATGTATCTTCGTATGTAACTGTGGACGGTTTGCTAAAAGGATTGTAATTCCATGGAGTGTCTGGTATGTGATAAGTATGAAAGGAAAATGTTCCACCTCGTAGTTTAAAGTTTAAGCTGCCTACAAAATGAAAACAGTGTTTAGTCAATTGTGATTTTAGTTATTTCTCATAACAAGAGTTTTAAGATGTGAAATCTTGCCATGTCATTCTTTCAGCTGGTAACTGGAAGTTTGAATCTCTTTTTAAAAGTTATTGGTCTCTATTGAGATCACAACAGTATTATAGATCAATGCACTGTGGCTTTTTAACCCATGATTTCTGCAGACCTGTCTCAGAGATGTTGACCTTGATATTAATCCCCCAACAGCACAATTTTTATGGTGGTGGATATCGGAGAAAAGACATCCCTTATTTACATTTTAACTGACTCAAAAGCCCCATGCCACATTTATACTGTACAGCATGTACTCCATAGAATTGCAGTCTTTACAGGTAACAATCTAAAGTTACTCCCAGCTTCCAACAGGCTTGTTTCTCCCAATTTCACTGAGTCGAAATCCCAGTTTCTCTCAGCCTTCCAAGAATTCCCGAACTGAGTTCCAGTAGAAAGGCCCACTCTGGAGTTTCCTTTCCCCACCATACCAGGATAAATCTTAATGTCCTTAAATTTCTGCGTACCATCTCTTCAATCAGAGAAGATCGTCCCATCTGCATTCTGCCTGTAGCTAACAGAGAAGCAGTTTTTTTTCCCTCTGCTGATCACATCAGATGCTCTCCTGTTTTTCCCTCTATCTCTCTCTCTCTCTGTCCAGGGTTTTTAATCACACTGCCTGAGAGTTTGTAAGTCCACCCATGGAAAAGTCAGCTGCTCGGCTCTTTGTTTTCAGGTGATAAACCTGGCACATGGAATTCAATAGCATTTGACCTGGGCCCCCTGTTCCCATGGCAGCCATTCACCTGGCCTGTTGTCAGGCAGAGTCCAATACAATTTCACACCATCTCCCTTTCACAGGGCATTCTGTTTTACCCTGAATCAGAAGAGGCAGTCCAAAGCATAACCAGTCTTATAAAATGTTGCATTCATAACAAAGTTAATGAGGGTCCACTGTAAGACCTCCACATCCATACTTTAGCTGCTTTTGTCCTCGCCTATATTCTCCTTCATCCCTGTAAACATCGGGGCCATCCTTATTGACAGTGAGAAGATGAAAATCAGAAAGTTGGACCAAAAATAAAACTCGAAACCACAATGCATTTCGTGAGCTTCATTGATGGAAACCCAATTGCCCGTCTGCTGAAATAAGAAAAGGTGAAGGTGAAAGGGACATGAGAAAAGAAAAACCAAGCAGCACATTAGCACTCTCTTGCATTTTAATGTCCTGCTGCAGATTTTAAATCAAACAAGCACATGCATCATATTCAGGGTTGGATGTGTCATTTTGATCCACTTGCTTTGTGCACCCAAGGAAGTCATAAATATAACAGTAATTCCAGTCTCCACAACTTTACAAATTAAATGATCAAAAAACTACTTTTGAAATGACAGACACAAAGATTGAAATTTCTCCCATGTGAGGCTCCCATCAACCTTTTGTACAAAACCTGTCGACAGAAGGAATTTCACCTCTGCACCATTAAGTCCAAAGCCATTTTGCAGATCACATTTTCTTTTGAATTTGTTTGCTATTAACCCCTTCTTGTATGACATAAGTATATCAAAGGAATATGTAAAGGGCAAATAATAAAAAGAAAGACTTGCATATATATATAGTGTCTTTCATAACCACGGACCTTTCAAAGCAACTTACAGCCAATGGTATGCTTCTGAAGTATAGTCACATAGAAGCAAATTTGCACACAAGAAGCCACAAACAGCAACATTTTAACAGATAATCTGTTATTGTGATGTTAATATAAGGCTCAATATTGGCCAGGGCACAAGGGAAAACTCCCCTGCTCTTCTTCAAAATCATGCCATTGGATCTTTTACGTTGAACTTAGAGGACTTGGTTTAATAACTCAAGCAGAAGACAACCTCCAACAATGCAGCACTCCCCCAGTGCCGTGCTGGAGTGTCAACATAAATTTTTGTGCTCAAGCCCTGGAGTGCGACTTGAACCCAAACCCTTCTGCAATCCTGCCACATCCAGAACAACTCACTGGAGGAGGACACTCCCTCAATGCTGGGGGCACATCAGAGCAAAAGATAAGGCTGAAGTATTTGCAACAATCTTCAGCCAGAAATGTCAAGTGGATGATCCATCTCGGCTTGCTCCGGAGGTCCCCAGCATCACAAATGCCTGGCTTCAGCCAATTAGATTCACTCCACATGATATCAAGGAACAGCTGAAGGCATTGAATACTGCAAAGGCTATGGTCCCTGACAATACTTAGGCAATAGTACTGAAGACTTGTGCTCCAAAAGATGCCATGCCCCTAGCCAAGCTGTTCCAGTACAGTTACAACACTGGCATCTACCCTGCGCTGTACACAAAGAGCAGGACAAATCAGCCCAGCCAATTAGCACTCCATCAGTCTATTCTCAATCATCAGTAAAGTAATGGAAGGGGTCATCAACAGTGCTATCAAGCAGCAGTTGCTTAGCACTAACCTGCTCAGTGATGTTCAGTTTAGGTTCTGCCAGGGGCACTCATTTCCTGATCACATTACAGCCTTGGTTCAAACATGGACAAAAGAGCTGAACTCCAGAGGTCAGGTGAGCATGACTGTGCTTGACACCAAGGCAGCATTAGACCGAGTGTGGCATCAAGGAACCCTAGTGAAACTGGAGTCAAAGGGTATTAGGGGGAAAACTTTCCACTGGTTGGAATCATGCCTAGCATAAAGGAAGATGGTTGTGGTTTTTGGAGGTCAATAATCTCAGTTCCAGGACATCACTGCAGGAGTTCCTCAGGGTAGTGTCCTAGGCCCAACCATCTTCAGCTGCTTCATCAATGACCTTCCTTCCATCATGAGGTCAGAAGTGGGGATGTTCGCTAATGATTGCACAATGTTCAGCACCATTCACGACTCCTCATATACTGAAGCATTCCTTGTCCAAATGCAGCAAGACCTGGACAATATCTAGGCTTAGGCTAATAAATGGCAAGTGACAATCTTGCCACACAAGTGCCAGGCAATGACCATTTCCAACAAAAGAGAATCTAACCATTGCCCCTTGATATTCATGGCATTACGATCGCTGAATCCCCCAATATCAACATTCTGGGGGCTTATCATTGACCAGAAACTGAACTGGACAAGCCATATAAATATTGGGGCTACAAGGGCATGTCAGAGACTAGGAATCCTGTGACGAGTAACTCATCTCCTGACTCCCCAAAGCCTGTCCATCATCTACAAGGCACAAGTCAAGAGTGTGATAGAATACTCTCAATTTGCCTGGATGAGTGCAGCTCCATCAATACTCAACAAGCTTGACACTATGTAAGACAAAGCAGCCACTTGATTGGCACCACATCCACAAACATTCACGCCCTCCACCATGCAGGCACGGTGGCATCAGTGTGTGCCATCTAGAAGGTGCACTGCAGCAACTCACCAAGCTTCCTTAGACAGTACCTTCTAAACCCACAACTGCTACCATCTAGAAGGACAAGGGCAGCAGACCCATGGGAATACCACCCCCTGGAAATTCCCCTCCAAGCTACTGAACATCCTGACTTGGAAATATATCACCATTCCTTCACTGTCGTTGGGTAAAAATGCTGGAACTCCCTCCCTAACAGCACTGAGGGTGTACCTACACCACATGGACTACAGCGGTTCAAGAAGGCAGCTCACTACCACCTTCTCCAGGACAACTAGGGACGGACAATAAATGCTGACCTAGCCACACCACCCACATCCCATGAATGAATTAAGAAACATTGTGTACATGTATTAATAACTTGTTGGCCAGGCGTAGTATTACATAAGACAAAATGTTCCCGAAACACGCTCATGACAATAAATAGCTTTGAATTGTTCTGCATTTTCATCCTATTTAAATTGTTTCTTTTAGTGATCACAAGCACTGAACGTACTATAATAGAGCTCATCTGATCCATTGACATACAAATAAAATTGGATGTTAAAATTGCAAGAAGACTTGATCTACCACAATAAGTGCAGTGATTTAAATAACAAGTTACTTCTGGCATGAAAAGTAGGGTAGGAAATTTGGAATCTTTACCAACCATGGGCGGAATCTTGCTCCCTGCCCCGCAACAAGTTTGATGGCATGGGCCATTTAATCAGGCAGGAGGCCGACGGATGGGATCCCCGCCACTTTCCACCTCTATCCCGCTTAAGGCTATGGCGGGAAGGCCTGTGGCCGGCCTTTCCACCCCGCTGCTGATTGAGACCCTTAAGTGGGAACTTAAAGCCCACTTAAGGGCCTCATATCATCTCCACTGTTATTGACACAGCAGCCAGCAGAGGGCTCACCAAGAGGGGATCATGACAAGAAAAACATTGCACCGGAAAGCCCTTACTGCTGACCCCGCTCACACTACCCCCTCCTGACCCCCACTCTGCAGCTGGCCTTCCTGCCATCGCTCACTGCTGGCTTAGGATCCAGAGATGATTCCTGGCCTCGGCGGGGGGAGGAAGGTTGGGGGGGGTTGGCGGGCAATGTTGTGCTGGCAGTTGTCACTGCCTCCCTGCTGGTACTGCCATTCAATGGACTTGCCAGCCTCTGATTGGTCGGCAATACTCAGCAGGGGGTCTTCCACTCAAGGGTCCTTGATCCCAGGGAAAAGCCGGCCGCTGGCCTGTCAAGTGCCTGTTTGGAAAAGGAAGAAGTGGGCCTTCCCAAAAGTTGGTGGCGTGGGACTCCTGGCAGCCGAGACCCTTGTCACCGCCAGAAGATTCCGCCCCATGACTATAAATAACACTCTGGAACACAAGGAGTGTTTGTTACATTTCTTTTACAGCTACAGACATAGGAGCATAGGAAAAAGAAGCAGGAGTAGGCCATTCAGCCCCTCGAGCCTGCTCCACCATTCAATTAGATCATACTGATCTTCTACCTCAACATCATTTGCCCGCACTATCCCCATGTCCCTTGAGGTCTTTAAAATCTAGGAATGTATTGATCTTTATATAGAACATATTCAATGACTGATGGAGAAGGATCCTTGTTACTGGTGTCTTTTAAATTCTAACAAATCAAGAATTAACCTCTCCAGGAGATGAAAAAGGCCTGTTTTGTATGTGGCTTATCTTTCTCCACCAATAGGGAAATGTTGTAAGTTGCTTGGAAAGTAAATTAATAATAATGCCCGGTCAACTGGGAGCTGTGGAACATTTGCACGGGTGATGTGGCTTCATGGACCACAAGTGGTGAACTCACAGGTGAGTTGTGCAGGCCACTTTGCAGTCAAGGTTTCTACCTGTTGATGGGAAACATACAACATTCTACTTTTGCTACAGTAGTTCTGGTATTTGAAAAGTTGTGATATTGGGACCCCAGAACTAATGGGCAGAATTTTTCATGTGATGGGCCGGCTGCACGGGAGTGGGCGGGGGGTGGGCACGGAGTCGATTGCTGCCCACAATCAGCTCCGCACCACCATTTTGCCTGGGTGAGCCATTTAAGGTCTGCCCAGCGTAATACATGACCGGTAGCGCTCAGCGCTCCATGTGCGGGCGGAGGGAGGAAGAAGAGTCAGGGCCAGCGCATCTCCCTGCCTCAGGGAGATTGAATAATTAAAATAATGAAATAAATGATTTCAAAATTTACTTAAACATGTCCCGTCACTGTGACTGTGTCACATGAGATGGGACATGTTTTTAATTTTATGAAAGCTTTTTTATATATTTAATAAAAGCTCTAGGAGACCTCATCCCACTGGTGGATGAGGTGTCCTAAAAAGCACGAAGGCTGTTTGGGCTTTTCGCTTGCCCACCAACCTTAAGGTTGGATGGGCAACGTTACTCGTTACATGAATTGCTTTCTTAATGGCCTTAATAGGCCGTTTGCATATCGGAGGGTGCGCAGCCAACTCTGGCGCATACCCGCCGACTGAAGTATTGTGGGACTGCACGATGATGTCAGGACGCATGCCCGATGTCACCATGAGTCATTTTATGTGTCGGCGAGTCGGGCTCGCCCCCTACACACTGACTGACAACTTCTGCCCAGTCAGCTCCACCATGTTGTTATGGTCTACTGACACTTAGTTTCCCTCAGCTATACCTATGGGAACGCAAGAAGAAGAAGCACATGTTGCTATCAGCATCATACCACTTTGAAACACAATTCAATAGCAAACAAATGCCCTGCTATGATATTCGGTTACTGACTATGTTTTCAATAAACACAATGGCTGCGTACATAGCAAATTCACAGAAGAAATGAAAAAGCAGTGATGGAGGTGTACTGGGCTGCCGAGAGCCATGTTGACACCAACTGACACAGGGCTGTTGGGTGAACAGAACTTTGTGCAAGTTAGGGTACAGACAGCAGAGTTTTGGAAGACAGATGACCAAGGCAATACCAACAATTTTGTGCTATTGCTCAAAGCCAAATTTCTACACCCATGTTTCACTGTGACAGAACAGATCAGCTTGAAGCCAGAACAAAAACAGAATTACCTGGAAAAACTCAGCAGGTCTGGCAGCATCGGCGGAGAAGAAAAGAGTTGACGTTTCGAGTCCTCATGACCCTTCGACAGAACTTGAGTTCGAGTCCAAGAAAGAGTTGAAATATAAGCTGGTTTAAGGTGTGTGTGTGGGGGGCGGAGAGATAGAGAGAGAGAGAGGTGGAGGGGGGGGTGGTGGTTGTAGGGACAAACAAGCAGTGATAGAAGCAGATCATCAAAAGATGTCAACGACAATAGTACAATAGAACACATAGGTGTTAAAGTTAAAGTTCTATTGTTCTATTGTACTATTGTCGTTGACATCTTTTGATGATCTGCTTCTATCACTGCTTGCTTGTCCCTACAACCACCACCCCCCCCTCCACCTCTCTCTCTCTCTATCTCTCCGCCCCCCACACACACACCTTAAACCAGCTTATATTTCAACTCTTTCTTGGACTCGAACTCAAGTTCTGTCGAAGGGTCATGAAGACTCGAAACGTCAACTCTTTTCTTCTCCGCCGATGCTGCCAGAACTGCTGAGTTTTTCCAGGTAATTCTGTTTTTGTTTTGGATTTCCAGCATCCGCAGTTTTTTTGTTTTTATCAGCTTGAAGCCAGGTTTGCATAATCTGACTTTTCTTTGTGCAAAAATACTCATTGTTTCCTAAATCATTTTCAAATTACAGCAAGTAGCAGCTGCCAAGTCTTCTTTAAATCATAAGAACACTAACCTCCACCTGCTGAAATTGTTCTGCCAAACTTATTTGCACAGCCATTTTTTCTTTGTTTATGATAATCCTGGTTTTCCAGTCCCATGGGTACAAGGACTCCCTTCTGTGTTGAAGATTAGTCTGAGCTGTCTGTTTTGTTTCATGGATTCCGTTTGCAAGCTTCTGGAGATAAAACCCACTCCCAGCAATGACAATCTCTGCAGAAATCTCAAACTGTGAGCAGTCCCTGAATTTAGCGAGTACATTTGGGCTATGCATTGCGATCTTGATAACAGCATCCTTTGCATTGAGCAGTATTGGAGAAAGGAAGGAGTGTCCTGTCACTGACTTGTCTTTCTTAAACCAGATATTTTACCAGTTAGCCAGGCACTGCTCTCATGCCATTTTCTCATCCATGTTTGTGATTCTGCCCGGCCCACAATCTGTTTCTCCAGACACCTTGAGATATTTATTATAAATCAATACAGCTGCTTTGAAAGATTTGTTCCCTTCATATTATTGTTAGGCAATTCCATAAGGGTAAACAGATGGTGTGCTCTACCTCAGTTTTCTCTGAGCTCACAGTATTCTTAATTAAGAAGCAAATTAACTGTGCTCGTAACTCAATTTGCCAAGATAGTCCTGAATACTTTACTAGTATCACTCAGGAGGATACTTCTACAATAGTTCTTGTTTGTACTTGCTTTTGTCCTCCGTTTTGAAATATGATATTATCATTCCACTACCTCAATCCTTTAAACTCTCAATTTCCTATAATTTATTGTATAGATTGTGGATTGTGGATTCTTAGTTTTTCAGCCACTTCAATGATTTTTCCCTTCAACATAATTATTTTCAGTATCTACCAAAGACAGAGCACAGACTATGATACATTTGATCATTATTGGCTGGAAGCTTAACTGGACCACTTACCACGAGATGGACAAGGGCAGCAAATTTATTTTTTCTCTATTCTTTCACAGGATGTGGCATTGCTGGCAAGGCCATTTGTTGCTCACCCCTAACTGCCCTTGAACTTAGGAGCTTGCTAGGCCATTTCAGAGTCATCCACATTGTTGTGGATTTGGAGTCACATGCAGGCCAGGTAAGGTTGGCAGATTTCCTTCCCTAAAGGGCATTAGTGAACCTGATGGGTTTTTACAATAATCAGTGAAACTTTCATGGTCACTATTACTGAGACTAGCTTTATATTCCAGATATATTAACTGAATTCAAATTGCACCAGCTGCCATGGTGGGATTTGAACTCATGCCCCCAATGCATTAGCCTGGGCCTCTAGATTACTAGTCCAGCAACATTACCACTATGCCATCATCTCCCCAGGTACACCACTGCCACCTGCAAGTTCCCCTCCAAGTCGCACAGCATCCTCACTCAGGAACAATATCGCCATTCCTTCATTGTCATTGGGTCAAAATACTGGAACTGCCTTCCTAACAGCGCTGTGGGTGTACCCACTCCACATGGACTGCAGTGGTTCAAGAAGACAGCTCACCACCACCTTCTCAAGGGCACTTAGGGATGGGCAATAAATGCTGGCCTAGTTAGCAATTCCCACATCCCATGAATGTATTTTAAAAATCACGATTACAAGAGCAGGGCAAAGACTGGCATAGCCCGCAATGAATGACTCACCTTCAAGGCCCTTCAAAGTCTCTCTCCACCACCCACATGGAACAAGTCAGGAATGTGATATACCACTCCCCTGGATGGATGTAACCATGCCAACACTCAACACCATCAGCGTCTCTTTCCCTCTTGCCCCACTATATATTTAAAGAGAACATGTTGGAACGCTGCTGTACACACTTTTATTCAGGCCAACATCAAGCCCTGTTCTATAAATAACCAAAGCTAATCCTAGGTACTTTCAAGCTTCTTTTCCCCTCAGCAAGCTTTATTGTCATCTGTGAAGTTTGCTGACTGTGGAATGGCAGATACAGTCACTTCATAATTTTTAATATTTTTCCATTCCCAGCACTATTACACCTTTGGGAAATTTCAATTGGACAAAATGACAGCCGTGATGCAGATTAAATATTTAACTGATCGCAGTTGGCTGCCATTTCAATGCATCTTTAAGATGTATCAACTTTACTGAAAGAACCACAGCCTTTGTTCTCAGTATTCAATTAAGTTGCATTACATGTAGAGTGACAAGGCATGCACATATATTGCACAAAGGTTTTACAAAACCTCAATAAGGAGGCCTATTTTCCAAAGGCTCACCTTAGAATAATGGAAACCAGACATGGACTTTCTGGCCTGGAGTTCAAGCTGCTCAAAGCCACTGAGGGTAATTTGGACTTTATGCAGTGACCTAAATTCAATACTGGACGAGCAGAAATTTCCTTCAACCAAACACTGGAAAGACTGAAGCAAGTGACAGGGATGATGACACAAACTAGATTTACTAGACAGCATTGCACCCCTGGCAACTGTCTGAAGCTGAACCAGACAATTCACAATCTTGGTGTAGTGTTTGAACCAAAAATGAGCTCCTGATCACATTTCTGCTCCATTGCCTAGACTGCCTACTTCCACCTTCAAACTCCAACCCTGCCTCAGCTTATCTGCTGCTGAATCCCCCATTCATATCTTTGTTACCTCTAGACTTGACTATTCCAATGCTCTCCTGGCTGCCTTCCCATCTTTCACTCTCTTGTGCTCAGCCAAATCCCTGATGCACATATATTAATTTATGCTAAGAATCATTCGACCACCACCCCTGTTCTTTCTCGCCTACGCTAGCTACCAGTTTGACATTCATCCTTGTAACCTAAATTAAATTATTAAAGCCCTTGAATGATTTTGTTGGTAGCTGTCGCAGCTGCGGCTCCTGAAGCAACTATTGCTTTGTAATCTTTTCTTGAGGCTTTGTCCCTGTGGACGTCCCCTGGATTGCCACAATCATCAGACGTTCTTCATGCCCCAATATAACTCCTGAATTATGTTGCTGGTGCAAATTATGGGCTCCTCCAATTTATCAATGAGCTGTAGCGTAGTGTAATGATAATAGAATAGATATGCTAATAAGTGATGTAGACTATTATGTATCTGTGATATCAGCAGTCATGTGCTAGAGACTCTGAATAGCAGACAGGCAGCACTCAGGTGAGATGTGCCTACTCAGTAACCCACCTTGTATATATCGCAAATAATGTAAATAAACCAGTTTTAAGTAAGTACCTGAGTCAGGCTATAGTCCCTCTTCATAAGATACAAGGCCTAGCACGTCCATCAAACATGCAGCATGGGAGGCAAATGTCTCTACTGGAGCAGGCTTCTCACTTTTCTCTCAACCATCACCATCCTTGGTCTTATGAAGTGTGATGAGGAACACTAAAATGGTGGGAGGGGGATGTGTGGCTGTAACAGGAGGTTGATGAAGTTTAAGGTGTACATTAATTGGCTCATTGAGCTTTTTATTTACACCATGTACTTATGGTACGAACGGAGATCAATCAGACTTCCAGCATTATTTCAGAACCTGCATGTGTTATTCGGATCTTCACTTACCTTGGCCAGCCTTGTGATGTCTTTAAAGCATTATCAGTACTCTGTGTGTGGGGTGGTTTGAGCCACTCCTCCTAATACCAAGCATATCATCCGTTCCTGGCATTGCATGTCCCCATTTGCACTTACAACAGCCCAACATTGTTGCCACTAAAGCTTCTAAGAATCTTGGGGCTTTGCTGGCCATGGGCACCCCCAGACATCGCTCCTCCTTCTAGCATTTTTATCCCCATTTTGTGCTTTTAATCAGCCTCTTCTTGGTTACCAGTGGGACAACATAGGTGCACAGTAGTCCTGATTTGCATGTTTCCCACACTATGCCAATTAACGCACAGCAGATACTTCATGTTTCCCACAGGTCTGGGAAATTAAAGGCTGATGCTTATAAAATATGGTATCCTCAATAAAAGTATGCAAAACATTCTCTTCAAAACTGGGGTTAAATATAATGTCACGGAATGTTATTTGGAAGGGCAAGCGAACAATTATCCATCTGAGCACTGTCAGCTAAAATTTAGGCTGCCAACCGACTTCAAGCACTTAAATCATCTCCGCTTTGAGCAAATAAATTACATGGAGTATGTTCTGCTCACCTTCCCGCTAATAGAAATGTCAGATCCAAATGGGTTTGTACTAATATTTTAATATGTGTGAAATTAGAATGACTAATACTGACGAATAAGGTGATTATGAATTCTGCACTTGTGTTGTTTTTACATTCCAACACTGAGTGCCACATTTACACTGTGAACAGAGATTGTGATTCTTAGGGAAAAATTAACACTTTTTGAAATCACATCCATGAAATTCTGGCGTCACTCTCAAGTGTTCGGTTAGGAGGTTTGTGCTGAAGGGTTTTATGTATTGCTGGAGGTCTGTTGCACGGGACGGTCACTTATATTTGGCTCATGCTTTTTATTAATTTATCTTGCAAATATCCGCTTCTTTTTATTCATGGCTGGGATTATGGTTTGTGGGGTTGGTCTCAAAAAGATTAGGGCTCCCTATATTAAGGTTGTATGTTCAGGGGATGCAGGTTATTTGGATGTCATTGGGTAGGTGAACTGTAATCAGACTGGGTTTTAGAATAGAAATTAGGGTTGGAGGTTAGGATTAGAATCAGCAAAAGTGGGTCAGAGTTTGGGATCGTTAGGGTTAGGATCAGGATTAGGGTTTACCTATTGCATCAAAGTCCAGGGTGGTTGGGATCAACATAAAGACAAGGGTTGGAAGGATATTTTAGGTTGTAGGATCAAGGTTCAGATCAGGGCCTAGAATTGTTAGAGGTCAGTATTTGGATTAAATTGTGGGTATCTGGGTTGGGCACTATTTTCTGGTTAGTGTTTTGGGTTAGGATCAGAGGCTGCATTTTCACAACGGAGGCGCAAAACAGGAGCGAGGTTCGTTTTCGGGTCAGAAACTCGCAGGAGACTGATCAGAGCCACAATTTCATGTGGGTAAGCCTGAAAGTTCCTGTCCACGTAGAGCCAGTGGAGGCAGGTCAGATGAAGTGCGGGCCTCATTTGATCCACACTGAAGCTGCTGGTTGCCCTGAGGGAGTGATCTGCTGATTGTGCCAAAACATTCCCCTGCACCAGAGGGAAGTGAGATGTCACGGGGAGCCGGAGGCCTGGTACCCAGGCAGGGGCTGCCTCTGGATCTAATGTTGGAGGTTGTTTGAGAGAAGAGGGAGGTCCTCTTCCCAGATGCTGACAGGAGGAGACTACCTCATCATGCAGCAGGGGTACCTTTCTGTTCAGCGTCATCTCTCTCTGCCACCTCTTCCTTCTTCTCTCTCATGTGCTGCTCCTGCTTGTCCCTGATGAGCTGTTCCCTTCAAGGGCCTCGCCATCCTCGAGGTCCACACCCCTCTAGAAGAGACTATGTTATGGAGAGCACAACAGATCACCACAATGATGGAGATCCTTGCTGGCACCACCTGACTGGTCTAAGCACCAGAACCACATTTTCAGAAGCCCACTGGTCTGCTTAATAGTTGTCCTACTGAGCAGGTGACATTAGTTGTAACACTTCTGTGCCTCTGTCCAAGGTTCTCAAAGAGGGGGTGTAGCCATCTCTTCAAAGGATCTCCCTTCCCCCCTAGGATCCATCTACACATTCTGTGGTTTGAGTGAAGATCTAAGGCAGCCTGGACTGGTGCCTCATGAAGGAGTTATGGCAGCTGCCAGGAAAGTGGGCATACACATAGAGGAAACGTGTACTGTGGTTGTAGACCAGTTGGACATTGAGGGAGTGGAAGCCCTTTCTGTTGACGATTCTCACTGGGAGGTCAGCCAGTGCCTTGATAGCCCTTTGGGGGTCATTGATGATGTCCTGTGCCTGGGTGGATCCTGCAATGATAGCGAAATCCACTGTTCACTATAATAAAACCAGAAAATGCTGGAAATGCTCAGCAGGTCTGGCAGCACATGTGGTTAGAGGAGCAAAGTTAACATTTCAGGTTAAGGACCATTCTTCAGGTCTGCCCTCTATGCCTGCGTTGCCACATCTGTCGTTAGACGAATGCACTATTGAGACATGGAGAAGAGGTCATGATTGACCAATGGGATACAGTGTGTGTAGCCATTTGTAAGATGCTACTAATATCTACAGCTGACCCTTAGGATGAGCCAGAAGCAAAGGAGTTGAAGGCCACAGTGACTACAATGGCTAATGGCAGGGCATGGCAATCGATACTGTAAGGAATGAGGTCTTCAGTGATGTGGGAATAAATTGTGCTCATCTGCCTGGAGGGTCACAGTCTCCTGTGGCACTGATTCAGGTAGATCCATCCGTGTTGAGATTATGTGTTTTGTTGCCTTCCTGCCCTTCCTCCTTCTTGGGAATCCACCTTTCCTACAGAGGCTGTTGCTCCTCATTGCCACTAGGCCAACAATCTGAAAATCATGTTTTCATTGCCAAATGCAGCCTTTCTTTCGAATAGATGGCAGCCCAATCGCCCTTGGCAGCCTTGCCCTCTGCTCTGCTGCAGCTGTGATGCCAGGGGGTGATAGTCCCATTCAGCGCTCAAGCACTGAGTGCCCACTCTCCTCACAGCCTGCACAGCACCAAGGGCACCTCTTTGCCAAGTGCTGAGACCCACTTTGCCCCACTAACTCCCTGAAAGGGGTGGGGGGGTGTGGGGGGGGGGGTGCCCTGGGGAAGCCATGTATGGCTTTCTACTCTGTCCCCAGCTCCTGTCAGCAATCTGCAAGTCAGCTGACACATGCAGCCATTTTTACACACATCACTCTTCCCCTCCAACACACTCTTAACATGTTTTATGAATACTTTACTTGGCCTCAATGGGGAGGCAAGAGGGATACCAGTCCCACCACCCTTCGCCCTGGTTAATATTGCCAGCGCTGGGAATGGCACTGAATGCTGGGTAGCACTGGTATTTTCAAAGTGTGGAGGAGGGAGCTAGGAATTCTCAATTTCCAACTTCAGCCTAGGGTCATGGGTCAACATCAAAGTTCCTCCTCAATTATGCCTCGTTCAAACCAACCTTTCTAGTTTTACAAACTAGTGTCTAACTTTCCTCTTCCACTGTGGGTGTTCCAGTTAGTGTAAGAGACTGTGTGCCCCTGCTAAAGCATCTAGATCCATGAGGCATAATCTCAAGATAGGGGGACAGCCATTTTGGACTGAGATAAAGAGAAATTTATTCATGCAGAGGGCTGTGAATCTTTGGAATTCTCCCCGAGGTGAATATTCTGTTATTTAGTATACGCAAGGCTGAGACTGATCGAGTCTTGCACTCGAAATGAATCAAGGTTACGTGGGGATTATGAGGAAAGGTTGGACAGGTTGGGCTTGTTTCCACTGGAGTTTAGTGAGGGGTGATTTGATTGAAGTATACAAGATCCTGAACGGCCTTGACAAGTTGGGTGTCAAAAGGATGTTTCCTCTTGTGGGTGAGTCCAGGACTAGGGGCACTGTTTTAAAATTAGTGGTCGCCCTTTTAGGACAGAGATGAAGAGAATTTTTTTCTCTCAGATGTTGTGCAGCTTTGGAACTCTCTGCCCCAGGAGATGGTGGAGGTGGGGTCATTGAATATTTTTAAGGCAGAGCTAGATAGATTCTTGTTAGGCAAGGGAAACAAAGGTTATCGAGGTTAGATGGCAATGTGGAAATCGAAACACAAGAAGATCAGCCATGATCTCATTGAATGCCGGAGCAGGCTCAAGGGGCCAAATGGCCTACTCCTGTTCCTATTTATTATGTTCTAATGGATCAGGTGGGGAAAATGCAGTTGAGATCCAGAGTTAACCCTGATGTAATGATGGACCGGGGTTAAGGGGCTGTATGGTTTAATCTGCTCTTATTTCTGATGTCTTTATGTTCAAACCCTACAATTTCCAAGCTGTCTACTCCAGAAATATTTGGTGACTGTTTTGGTAACAGAGAGGGTTGATGAGGGTAATGCTATTGATATGGTGTACATGGACTTCCACAAGGCATTCGATACAGTGCCACACAACAAACTTGTGAGAAAAGTTATAGCTCATGGAATAAAAGCAACAGTAGCAATGTGGATACAAATTTACTGAGTAATAGGAAACAGCAAGTAACGGCTTATGAATATTTTTGGGGCTGGAGGAAGTTTGTAGCGGAGTTCCCCAGGGGTCAGTGTTGGGACCCTTGCTTTTCCTGATACATATTAACGACCTAATGCTTGGTACTCAGGTGGCAATTTCAAAGTTTGCAGATGGTACAAAGCTTGGAATCATTGTAAACTGTGAGGAGGACAGGATAGAGCTTCAAAAGGACATAGACAAGTTGGTGGGGTGGGCAGATAGGTGGCAGATGAAGTTCAATGCAGAGAAGCATGAGGTGATTCACTTTGGTAGCAAGAACTTGGAGAGACAAGATAAAATCAGGGGTAACTCCAAAGGGGTGGAGGAGCAGAGGGACCTGGGTGTATATGTGCAGAGATCATTGGAGGTGGCAGGACAGGTGGCAAGAGCAGTTAATAAAGCATACAGTATCCTGGGCTTTATTAATAGGGGCATAGAGTACAAGAGCAGGGAGGTTATTCTGAATTTTGTATTGACCCACCCCTCAGGTGAAGTTCCCCAAAGTTGTTGATCCAGACAAGACCCTTCAATTTGTCACCATCTGGCTGGGACACCCCCAATTTCTAATGCCCTGGGTGAGGAGGTATGAAGGCTCACTGTTGTTATTCAGCCCACAACCCCACCACCCCCCCTCCCCCCCCACCCCCCCCCCCTGCCCCTGCCAACCCACCCCCCACACTTCTGTTGGTCACAACAAGATTTAATCTAAAAAGGATCCCTTTTGCAGATACCTTTTTCCCAGACCCAATTGTTCTGGTTTTGAAGGAACCAATTTGATTAGGTTCTTGAGTTAAAGGTAAGAGTAAGTTTATTAACTACTAAAGGTGAGAAAGGATACAACACATGCATATACGGTCATACAGGTTAAAAGTAAGAATTTAGCTTGAAGTAAGTGAATATATATATTTGAAAAGGTATACGGAAGTACTTGACTTGTGGGGAGCAGATGAATGTTGCGACCATTGCATTTCGAAATTCCAGTAGAATTGACTCCGTTAGATGAATAGTCAGCTTCGAGGTTTGAATAGAGTTGATTCCAGTAGATGAACTGTCAGTTTTGAGGTTCCAGTGGAGGTGACTCTGGTAGGTGAATAGTCGGTTTCGAGGATTGAGAAGAGTTGACTCCGATAGATGAATAATTGGAGTCGAGGTTCCAGTAGAGTTGACTCCGGCAGATGACTATGACCACTTGTAGAGGACACTAGTTAGACCTCAGCTGGAGTACTATGTACAATTCTGGGCACCACACCTTAGGAAGGATGTGAGTGCTTTGGAGAGAGTGCAGAAGAGGTTTACAAGAATGGTTCCAGGGATGAGAAACTTCAGTTATGAATATAGGTTGGCGAAGTTGGGACTGTTCTCCTTGGAGAGGCGAAGGCTAAGGTTTTGAGGTTCCAGTAGAGTTGACTCTGGCAGATGAATAGTCAGTTTCAAGGTTCCAGTAGTGTTGACTCCAGCAGATGAACAGTCGGTTTCGAGGTTCCAAAAGAGTCGAATTCAGCAGATCAAGAGAGAAAGATCAGGTTTACCTGAAAAATGGCAATTTGCAGGGGTACTGTGTGCAGCTGTTACTTCTTTTTATGTTCCAAGTGGGAAGCAAATTCACAAATCTAGCTGGGCATTGCTCACAGGATTTCTTGATGAGATGATACTCATCTCCCATTATGTCACATTGTCTCTACTGGAGGGAGCAATTAGCTTCTAGATGTCATTAGAAGTACCTTGTCTGGCAATAGGGTAGGGTTCCCTTAGGGAGTCACTCTGCAGCATTCCAGCCAGCTTGTGTGCATTTTTAAAAACTCAGATCTTATTTTTAAAGTCCAATATTTCCAGTTGCAATTCGGTGTTTTTTTCCTTAACTACTTTGACCACCTGTAGAGGACACTAGTTAGACCTCAGTTGGAATACTGTGTACAGTTCTGGGTGCCACACCTTAGGAAGGATTTGAGTGCTTTGGAGACAGTACAGAAGTGGTTTACAAGAATGGTTCCAGGGATGAGAAACTTCATTTATGAAGATAGATTTGAGAAGTTGGGGCTGTTCTCCTCAGAGAGGAGAAGGCTAAGAGGAGATTTGATAGAGGTGTTCAACATCATGAGAGGGCAGGACAGAGTGGATAGGGAGAAACTGTTCCTGCTCGTGAAAGGATCGAGAACAAGAGGGCACAGATTTAAAGTGATTTGCAAAAGAAGCAAATGTGTTGTGAGAAAAAGCTTTTTCATACAGCGAATTGTCCAAGTCTGGAATGCACCGCCTGGAAGTGTGGTGGAGACTGGTTCATTCAAGACATTCAAGAGGGCATTAGATGATTATTTGAATAGAAACAATGTGCAGGGTTCTGGGGGTAAAGGCAGGAGAATGGCATAAGTTGTGATGCTTAATTAGGAGAGCTTGTGTGGACATAATAAGCCAAATGGCTTCCTCCTGCACTGTAACAATTCTGTGATTCTGAGGTCTTTTGTGTCCTTGTCAGGCTGAGGTACTCACTTATGAGACTTGTTCACAGTGTTCAGCATCATCTAGAAATAAGATATGACACTTTTTGCGTTGCTTACATTGTTACCTATTCACATGTAACCTTTTGATTTATTAGCATTATTTTTCCTGCTGTTTTGTATCTCTCCTAATTGTTAACTGTTGTCTACATGTTGCAGATGTCTGGTTTGTATGGATTTGGTTTGCTTGTTTCTTTCTCCGGCTGGTGACCAGCAGGCCTTTGAGGTTTCTGTCCCTTCTTTATACCATACTGACTAAGCAAGTTCATTTTCCTTTCATGTTTTCAAAGTTGCTTTTCATTAGTCTTCATTTGCTTGCCATTGTGCGGCAGGTTCATATTGATGGCATCCTTTCTGCTTCGCTGTTTCACATCCATAGGTTGGCTAGATTCCTCAGGATGCTTGATATAACATACCCGAATGAGGAATCTTTTAGTGTATCGTTTCTGTCTTAGTTCAAGAATGAAATAGAAAACTTAAATTGATATCACATCGTTCACAATGCCCCAAAGTGTTTTACAGCCAATGAAGGACATTTGGAGTTGCAATGAGAAAAATGACCAGATAATCTGCTTTTTAGTGAAGTTGGCTGCAGTATAAACAGCCAGGACACCGAGGATAACTTCCCTGCTCTTTTTCAAACATTGTCATGGATCTTTTAAGCCCACCTGAGAAGGAGGACCATGTAGTATAAAGAGTTAACAGAATGGATGTGCTAATGTATGATATAGATGATGATGTATCATTGACATCAGTCAGTCATGTGCTAGAGGCTTTGTACAGCAGATGGGAAACGTGTCTTCTCAGTAACCCGCCTTGCACACATTATTTACACATGCACAATCTAGTTTTAAGTAACTACCTGAGTCTGGCTGCATTTCCTCTTCACAAGAGACTAGGCTTAGCATGTTCCCTAAACAGACAGGACCTCAGTTCAATGACTCATCTGAAATAAAGCACCTTTGACAGTGCAGCACTTCCTCAGCACTGCATTGGAATGTCACCCTGGTTTTGTGCTTAGGTTCCTGGAGTGGACCATGAGCCCACAGCTTTCTGATCAGAGGGCTGGGCTGACAGTGCTATGTAAAGTGTTGTTGTAGACTGTTTGAAATCTCTTTGTTTTGTGCATTAATGGTGATACCAGGTTAACTGTGACTTTACAGATCCCTGGAGACATAATTGAGGTAGTGATCTTTTGTGTGTAAAACTCCTTCACAGTTCTTCATTTTCCATTGGAAAGCCTCGAGCAGTGTGCTCACTGAAATTCTGCCTTGCAAACTGCTCCTGGGCCCATTGCCCTCTCATTAAAATGTCATCAGTAAATGGTACAAGCTTACATTTGGCTTTGACAGCCAGATTATTATCGTAACCTAGAAACAACTGGAGCCCCTGCACCAGCCCCTTGGACTTTACTCAACAACATTAATGCCAATCTGACATTACACTCTCAGCCTTTTTATCCAGTTCTGTTTTCGAGAGTCCCATGGCTTTTAGTTGAATTCAGAGTCTTCATGTGGGACTTTGTCAAAAGCCTTCCAGAGCCTTCAGAATGTCCAAATAAACTAATATAGGGAGCACTATTATTTAATTTATCACCAACTTTCTCAAAGTAGTTTCACCAGACAAAATTTTCTCTTCCAAATCCATGATAACAAAACTAAATGTTACTAGTTTCCATCTTTTTATTATTGCCATAATTTACTTGAAACGATGGCAATATTTCAGTACTAAATAATATAATAAAACTTGAGTAGTTGGTACTATCTTGATACATAAGCTATGCACAATTGAGCAGCCCTCATTTTGATTCAAAAGTGAGATCTCTTTTGATGTACAACATCTCAGTCTTGAAAATGAACAAAGCTCTACTTATTTAAATGAATTTTAATCATTCTCTTTTTGCTATCAATCTTGTTTCTGATAGTTCCTTGTTTTTGATATGACCAGTGAACAGGGTAAGCAAACGTATATCTAGCACTGCACTACGCACAAGGACAGCACTGTCGATGGATGCATTATAACAAATTAGATGGTGCACTTACAATAAGATATATTTTCAAAAATGAACTAGAAATAATTTTACAGAAATAAGCAAAGCCATTGTTGAAAATATTTTTAAAAGACTGTAGTAAGGTAATAAACTATTTCAGCTGTCAGTTGCAAAGTGTAAAAAACATTGAAGACTCATGCTGCTTTAGATTTCAATACTTGCTTTTTGTTCATTTACACCTCAGTGACATTAAATTGACAATTCCACATCTCTTTGTCTCTATGTCTTTGATTATAGGCTGACTTCCAGCCTTCAGAAGGTACATTCCTCCTGGGTCAGGCCTACTGTACTCAGTTAATTGGGTCTGTTGTGCTCTGTGATACCATGAAGCTTTTCTGGCACCTTTTTTAAAATCATTCATTAAAACCCACTGACATCTTGCTGTGCTTGGAGTTCTTTGTCAAATAGTGCAAACCCTGTCAGCGCATAACAATAGGACAGCCTATCCTCATTCCCCTCAGCCTTTATCATCGTAACAAGCATCGGAGGACTAACTAGTCACAGCAGCACTGCAGGTTTATGGACAGCCACATCTGAAATGAAATCCCCATGCGCTCTTCATTCTCCATCTCACAGTCTCTTCAAAATTGGCTGAAAAGGGAATTTGAAATATGGCATCCCTATCTCAGCAACCCACATCCTCCCATGGTACTACATCTCAAAACAGATGCTAAACAGGTACTTAGCAAGCTGAAAAAGCACATCCATTCTTTGTAGAGAACAACAGCAGAGTTCTGTTGAAGGGTCATGAGGACTCGAAATGTCAACTGTACTCTTCTCCGCCGATGCTGCCAGACCTGCTGAGTTTTTCCAGGTATTTCTGTTTCTGTTTTTGTTTTGACATGTTTATCTTGTTGGTCAAATTGCATGTGGGCTATTATTATTCCACTTTCTGCTTTCAATTTTTACAAGATCATTCTGAAGAATCTACCAGTCATGTAGGGTTGCTGGGGTGGGGGAGCGGGGGCAATGTTCACCACTCTGTCCAGTTTAAAATATCAACCAGATATCAAAGCATAGATTTTTTTAAAAATGACCAGCCCAATTTTCTCAGTTCTATCTCTTTTGCTGTTAATTATTAGTTATTATGGGTCTTCAATGAATTTTAGTCAACAGAGACATCAACAAGCAATTGGTTTTGCCAATCCAATGAAATGGAGCTGATATAGGTCAGCTGGCTCCTGCACCGCTAACTGAAAGTACTTGGAGCTGACTGCTTCCAATGCCCACAATCTCATTTGAATAATTAGCTAAGCAGCGAGGACTGCTTGGCCTTGCATCAGGATGTAGCTGAACAGGATGGAGAAAATCTTGGTGCGCAGCTCAAATTTAAAGAGACTCTCTTGCTTAGAAATAAATGGCCGCCTTGAGGCAAATATTGTTTCAACCTTTATTGGAACAGGAGCAGGCCATTCAGTCCCTCAAACCTTACCTATCTTTCACTTACAGCATGGATAATTTGTACCTCAACTCAATTTGCCAGTCTCAGCTCAATATCCCTTAATATCCTTAGGTAACAGAAAGCAATCTTGGAAGCTCATATTGTCCACAGCCTTTTGGAGGAAGGAATTTTATGTGAATAAGTGCTTCCTGAATTCACCCTCTCAAATGACCTAGCTCTAATCTTAAGATTATGTTTCCTCATTCATGATTTCCCAGACGAAATAGTCTCCTTGTATTTTATTTTAAACGCCTTAAGCAGTTTATCCCCTGCTCAATCTTCTCAAAATTATAGATGCTGAAGCTGCACTTAAAATATTTGTCGGCTTTTGAAAGCCCCAGAGAAGAGGACTAGAACTGCGGTCAAAAATAAGCTGAAAGGGAATAGAGGCAAAACAAAGGCCGTGTACCAGTGACAGAGAAACACTCCATATAACCCAAGTCTGATCATAGAAACACGGAATCACAGTGCAGAAGAGGCCCTTCGGCCCATCGAGTTTGCACCGACATGTGAGAAACACCTGACCTACCTACCTAATCCTATTTATCAGCACTTGGCCCATAGCCTTGAATGTTATGACATGCCAAGTGCTCATCCAGATACTTTTTAAAGGATGTGAGGCAACCCGCCTCCACCATCCTCCCAGGCAATGCATTCCAGACCATCACCACCCTCTGGGTAAAAAAGTTTTTCCTCACATCCCCCCTAAACCTCCCACCCCTCACCTTGAACTTATGACCCCTTGTGACTGACTCTTCAACTAAGGGGAACAGCTGCTCCCTATCCACCCTGGCCATGCCCCTCATAATCATGTACACCTTGATCAGGTCGCCCCTCAGTCTTCTCTGCTCCAACGAAAACAACCCATGTCTATCCAACCTCTCTTCATAACTTAAATGTTTCATCCCAGGCAACATCCTGGTGAATCTCCTCTGCACCCCCTCCAGTGCAATCACATCCTTCCTATAATGTGGTGACCAGAACCGCACACAGTAATCCAGCTGTGGCCTCACCAAGGTTCTATACAACTTCAACATGGTGATGACTGTAGTACCTGGCACAGCCCATTAAGACACCCAGAATGAAGTAGGCTAGGAGTCCTTTGCATAATGAAAATATAGAGCATCAGGAGCACTCCATGTTAGGTGCTCTTTTGGAATGTGCTCTTCAGGGGAAGCAAAAACACACGTGGCTCTAGCTGGTGCGCTACTTGACCTGAAGGTATCCAAGGGGACAACCCATGTCAAAACGAGAACTAAATACATTCAGGCACGTGGATTGAACTGTATCACAAACTTCCAACATGGTGGGTTAAATGATGTGACACCTGCAGTTAACTCTGTGACTTTGAGCGTTGTTCTCTCAGCCTGATTGCATTGGCAATCAGGAAAAACACAAAGATGCTTAGGGCTGTGTCATGGTATTTGCTGGAGCTGGTGTGCCTGTGATCTGGGGAAGTGAGCTATGTTTTTCAAAGGGTGATGTCAGTGCTATCAGTGTGAAATGGAAAATGCAGTCAGAGGAGTTTGAAGCGTATGCTGACAGTCACAATCTGTTTTTGGGCATGGTCGACAGTGGTACAGAAAGTGCAGTGACGGGCCTTATTGTTGTTAAATGTGGGTGCTTCGGTGAGGGAGACTTTCAGGATGTTGCCTGACACAGAAGTAAAGGCAGATTATGAGAGTTTGGTGAAAGCTTTGAAGGACCATTATGTGGTGCTGCTAAATGCCACGTTCCAAAGGCATATTTTCTGTCAGATGAGACAGATAGAGGAAGAAACAGTCACCCAATTTATAATTTGTTTAAGGCAGGCATCAAATGAATGCAATTATGTTGTGACAGAGCTTGAACAACCAGATAATGGATCAGAAATACTGGCAAGAACTCAGCAGGTCTGGCAGCATCGACAGAGAAGAGCACAGTTGACGTTTCAAATCCTCATGAGCCTTCAACAGAACTAAGTAAAATTAGAAAAGGGGTGAAATATAAGCTGGTTTAAGGAAGGGGGGAGGTGGTTGTTGGGACAAGCAGTCAGTGATAGGTGGAGATAACCAAAAGCTGTCACAGACAAAAGAACAAAGAGGTGTTGAAGGTGGTGATATTATCCAAAGGAATGTGCTAATTAAGAGTGGAAAGCAGGACAGATAAGATGCAGATAGCTCTAGTGGGGTTGGGGGAATACTAAAAGGTAGAAATAAACAACGGTGGAAGTACAGTTAAAATCAGTGGAAATAGGTGAGAACAGAAAAAATCCATATAAATTATTGCAAAAAACAAAAAGGAGGGGGAAGAAATGGGAAGGGGGTGGGGATGGAAGAGAGAGTTCAAGATCTAAAATTGTTGAACTCAATATTCAGTCCAGAAGGCTGTAAAGTGCCTTGTCAGAAGATGAGGTGCTGTTCCTCCAGTTTGCGTTGAGCTTCACTGGAGCAATGCAGCAAGCCAAAGACAGACATGTTGGCAAGAGAGTAGGGTGGTGTGTTGAAATGTCAAGCAACAGGGAGGTCTGGGTCATTCTTGTTAACAGACCGAAGGTGTTCTGCAAAGCAGTCACCCAGTCTGCATTTGGTCTCTCCCATTCATCGACACCAACACCCATCCAAGACCCTCCACCCCTGCCTGTCCCTCCGTCCCCACCCCATCTTCCAATCCCAGCCCCAGCCATATATTCACTATACCCCCTGACCTTCTTCTCTCCAACGCTCAACGTTCAGTGCTCAGCAAAGGACTTAGTTTCATACCCTTACGCCCTCATCTCAATGAATTTCGGGCTTGGCACGATGCTGAACTCTTCTTCCGCCGTCTTCATCTCTGTGCTCACTTCATTGGACAGGAGTCCTCTCCCAGTTCAACAGATCCTTTTACCCGCTTCCAATATTCTCCCTCCACCTGGACCCCTCCCTCTGGATTCTTACCTTCTCTTGATCTTTTCATTGAGAACTGTCAGCGTGACATTAGTCGTCTCAATTTCTCTGCTCCTCTCACCCATTCTAATCTGTCTCTCTCTGAACTTACTGCACTCCATTCTCTCAGGTCCAACCCTAATATTGTCATCAAACCCGCTGACGAGGGTGGTGCTGTTGTTGTCTGGCGCACTGACCTCTACCTCGCGGAGGCTGAGCGTCAACTCACAGACACTTCCTCCTACCTCCCCCTGGACCATGACCCCACCACTGAACATCAAGCCATTGTTTCCAGAACTGTCACTGACCTCATCTCCTCTGGAGATCTTCCTTCCACAGCTTCCAACCTGATAGTCGCCCAACCTCGGACGGCCCGCTTCTACCTCCTACCCAAAATCCACAAACAGGACTGTCCCGGCAGACCGATCGTGTTGGCCTGTTCCTGCCCTACGGAACTCATTTCTCGCTATCTTGATTCCCTTCCCTCTTCCCTTGTCCAGTCCCTTCCCACCTAAATCTGTGATTCCTCTGACACCTTACGTCACATCAACAATTTCCAGTTCCCTGGCCCCCAACCGCCTCGTCTTCACCATGGACGTCCAATCCCTCTACATCTCCATTCCCCACCGGGATGGTCTGAGGGCTCTCTGCTTCTTCCTCGAACAGAGGCCCGAACAATCCCCATCCACCGCTACTCTCCTCCGTCTGGTTGAAATTGTTCTCACACTGAACAATTTCTCCTTTAACTTCTTCCAAATAAAAGATGTGGCTATGGGTACCCGCATGGGCCCCAGCTATGCCTGTCTCTTTATGGAGTATGTGGAACATTCTTTGTTCCAGTCCTACTCCAGCCCCCTCCCACAACTCTTTCTCCTGTACATCGATGATTACTTCGGTGCTGCTTCATGCTCTCGTTGGGACTTGGAAAAATTTATTAATTTTGCTTCCAATCTCCACCCCTCCATCATTTTCACATGGTCCATCTCTGACACTTCCCTTCCCTTCCTTGACCTCTCTGTCTCAATTTCTGGTGATAGACTGTCCACTAATATCCATTACAAGCCTACCGACTCCCACAACTACCTCGACTACAGCTCCTCACACCCCGCTTCCTATAAGGACTCCATCCCATTCTCTCAGTTCCTTCGCCTCCATTGCATCTGTTCTGATGATGCTATCTTCAAAAACAGTTCCTCTGACATGTCCTCCTTCTTCCTTAACCGAGGTTTTCCACCCACGGTGGTTGACAGGGTCCTCAACCGTGTCCAGCCCATCTCCCGCAAATCCCCCCTCATGCCTTCTCCTCCCTCCCAGAAACATGAAAGGGTCCCCCTTGTCCTCACATATCACCCCACCAGCCTCCGCATTCAAAGGATCATCCTCCACCATTTCCGCCAACTCCAGCATGATGCCACCACCAAACACATCTTCCCTTCACCCCACTACCCACCACCGCCCCCCACCACCGGTGGCATTCCGTAGGGATCATTCCCTCAGGGACACCCTGGTCCACTCCTCCATCACCCCCTACGCCTCCTCCCACGGCACCTCCCCATGCAAACGCAGAAGATGCAACACCTGCCCCTTCACTTCCTCTCTCCTCACTGTCCAAGGGCCCAAACACTCCTTTGAAGAGAAGCAGCTTTTCACTTGCATTTCCCCCAACTTAGTCTACTGCATTCGTTGCTCCCAATGCGGTTTCCTCTACATTGGAGAGACCAAACGCAGACTGGGTGACCGCTTTGCAGAACACCTTCGGTCTGTCCGCAAGCATTACCCAGACCTCCCTGTCGCTTGACATTTCAACACTTCACTCTGCTCTCATGCCCACACGTCTGTCCTTGGCTTGCTGCATTGTTCCAGTGAAGCTCAACGCAAACTGGAGGAACAGCACCTCATCTTCTGACTAGGCACTTTACAGCCTTTCGGACTGAATATTGAGTTCAACAATTTTAGATCTTGAACTCTGTCCTCCATCCGCACCCCCTTCCCATTTCTTCCCCCTCCTTTTTGTTTTTTTGCAATAATTTATATAGATTTTTTCTGTTCTCACCTATTTCCACTGATTTTAACTGTATTTCCACCATTGTTTATTTCTACCTTTTAGTATTCCCCCAACCCCACTAGAGCTAGCTGTACCTTATCTGTCCTGTCTTATACTCTTAATTAGCACATTCCTTTAGATAATATCACCACCTTGAACACCTCTTTGTTCTTTTGTCTGTGACAGCTTTTGGTTATCTCCACCTATCACTGGCTGCTTGTCCCAACAACCACACCGCCCCCCCACCCCCCCCACCCCCCCCTTAAACCAGCTTATATTTCACCCCTTTCCTAATTTTACTTAGTTCTGTTGAAGGGTCATGAGGACTCGAAACATCAACTGTACTCCTCTCTGCCGATGCTGCCAGACCTGCTGAGTTTTTGCAGGTATTTCTGTTTCTGTTTTTGTTTTGGATTTCCAGCATCCGCAGTTTTTTGTTTTTATCAGATAATGGATCAGGTTGTCCAACACTGCCAGTTGGATAAGTTGAGGTGTGAGCTGCTAGAAAAATGGTGATGATTAAACATTGGATGACACTTTTAAAATAGCAGTTACGTTGGAAACAGTGGATGGACATACTCATGCCATGAAACCTGATGACACCTCCTCCATCAGCACGACAAAAGTTAAGGTTCACCGGGTGGCACAACAGAATCTAGATACTTGCAAATGCAACAGCAAAAGACTGAGGGAGAGTGTTTCAGATGTGGCAATTTGGGGCACTGTGGAAAAGATACCTGCTGCACTGCCAATGCAAAGATATGAAAAAACTGTGGGGGACAAAGACCATTTTGCCATGAAGTGCAGAAGTCTGACAAGCCACATAAAGGAAAGAGAGATGAAAGTAGCACAGCTGTGAGACGAGTTGAAGGAAATGCAGAGATTGAGGACACAGGTCGCAATCATGGATATATGTTTTCTGTCCATGGAAGCAACCACAAAAAAGTTCCAGTGATTGATGGTGGTATTGAAGTGATCATTATTGTGGATAGACGCAGTGACAGTAATGTCCTCGACAAAGCACTGTGGGAGGAACTGAATACAAAAAGAATCAAGTGCAGACCTCAAAGATATGTCAAAAAGCTCTATCCTTACACTTCTAAAACCCCACTTGAAACTATTGAATGCTTAATTGAGGACGTGAGAGCTGGGAATCAGAATGTAGCGGTAGACTTTGTAATGATTAAGGAGGCTGGTGAGCCTCTTCGAACAGAGAAACTGCACAAGCCTTGAGGGTCCTACACATTGGATTGAAAATGAATTCTGTGAAGCACTATGCAAAGCTTGGAGAAGAGTTTGGACCAGTGCTTCAAGGAATTGGGAAGTTGCATGACTGCCAAGTGAGAATGCCCATTGATGAGAATGTAAAGCCTGTAGCTCAGCCTGTACACAGAACACCATTTGGCCTGACAGGGGAAGTTGAGGCAGAGATCAAGAAACTGACTGACCTAGACACCATAGAGCCAGATGAAGGACCAACACCATGAGTGAGCCCTGTTGTGATCGTGCCTAATCCAAATGGCAATATCAGACTCTGTTGATATGCAACAGGTAAATGAAGTGTTATTGAGAGAACATCACCCAATTCCCACTGTGAACAAGAGTTTGTTAGCAAGCAAGGTATTTTCCAAATTAGAATCTACTTGTTGTTGGAGTTGCCTGGATGAGTGCAGCTCCCACAATACTCAAGAAACTTGTCACCATCCAGCACCATCACATCCACAAACATTCACTCCTTCCACCGCTGACGCACAGTGGCAGCAGTGTGTACCATCTATAAGATGTACTGCAGGAACTCACCAAGGCTCACTAGACAGCATCTTCCAAACCCACGACCACTACCATCTGGAAAGATAAGGGCAGCAGGTAGGTGGGAACAGCACCGCCTGGAAGTTCCCATCCAAGCTACTCACCATCCTGACTTGGAAATATATCGCCGTTCCTTCACTGTCACTGGGTCAAAACTCCCTTCCTAACAGCACTGTGTGTGTACCTGCATAACATGGACTGCAGCGGTTCAAGAAGGCAGCTCACCACCACCTTCTCAAGGACAATTAGGGATGGGCAATAAATGCTGGCCCAGCCAGTGAAGCCCACATACCATGATTGAATAAAACAAACTGGAGCTTCATCCTGATTCAAGAAAGGTGACAACTTTCATCACTCCTTGTGGACTTTACCAATACAAGAGATTACGATTGGGCATCAATGTAGCACCACAGGTATATCAACACAAAAATCATAAGGTGATACAAGGGATCCCAGGAACAGTCAATATCACAGATGACATCATTATTTGTGGAGCCAATAGAGAGGAACAGAATGAAATGCTGAGATTAGTATTGGCTAGATTGCAGTCAACAGGACTTACAGTAAATACAGTCATGTGCTTGCTGGGTATGACAGAGCAATGTTCATGAGGCATAAACTCACAAGCAACAGAATCAATCCTAACCAAAGACAAAAATGAAGGAACATTAGCAGAAACAGGTGAACTACTTAATGCTAGTGAAGTGAAAGGTTTTCTAGGACTTGTGAACTGTTGTGAGGTATATCCAAAAATGTTCTACCCCGGCTGATCCATTTAAGAAGTTGGCCACAAAGAATGAATGACTCAGATTTGATGAAGAACAGAAAGCTGCTTTCAAAGCTTTGAAAGACAGCTAGACAAGTTCTCAAACCCTGGGATACTTTAGTCCAAACACATCAATGAAAGTCAGATCAGATACTAATCCAGTAGGATTAGGAGCAGTGCTGGTGCAAATGCATGCTGAAGGCTCAAGAATCATTGCCTATGTGAGCAGATCTCCGACAGATGTGGAGGGGAGATACACTCAGACAGAGAGAGAGACCCTAGGATTGGTGTAGGCATGTGAAAGATTCCATCCATATGTGTTCGGCATCGAGTTTGAATTAGTGATAGATCACAAGGCATTAGAGATGATTTTATTCTCCCAGATCCAAACCATGTGCCAGATTCAAAAGATTGGTTTGAAACTCCAACAGTACAAGTACAAAATGGTTCACATTACTAGAAAGATAAACATTGCTAACTCGCTGTCACTGAGGGAGGATCAAACACACAGATCCTCACTAGAGAAGGAAGTTGAATGGTTGTGTGGTTTGTGGCAGTACATGTTACAATCAGAGCAACAATAACTAGAGAGATTAAAAGAAAGTAAGACAAAGATCCAGAATTGGATGACATCAGACAGATAATCCAAGCTGGAAACTGGGAGAATTGTCCATTCAAGGTGCACATCGCTATACGAGATGAACTGTGCACAATTGAGAAGTGTGTTCTCAGCGGCAGCAGACTTGCACTGGAGGATGCTGATGAAGTCAAAGGCTAGGAGACAAGTAGGTTAGAGGTTGGTGAGGGCAGATTAGAAGCTGGGTTAGTGGAATATTGGAAGCCAGAAAGGGGAAACAGTCATGGTTGGGGAAGTGGAGTGGAGAGCCAATCTGGAAGAAGTGAGAAAGGGAAGTGATTCTTGGGGAGAGGAATTGGGTGGGGGGAGTGGGTAGCAGGATACAGGGATGATGAACTGTGGGACAGGAGTTGGTCAATGCTCATAGGTTAGGGGAGGGTTGGCGATTGGGGGGAGTGGAGAGAGGCAGTGATCTAGTGAGTTTGGAGAGGGATGGGGATTGGGCGGGGTGGTGACGATGTTGATCAGGTAGTTGGGGGGGATGGGGCATTGATCTGGTATGGTTGGAGAGAGATGGTGATTGGGGGGAGTGGGGAGGGGCGGTGATCTGGTGGGGATGGAGAGCCATGGGGATCGAGTTGGGGGGTGGTGAAGGTGTTAATTGGGTAGGAGTAGGGAGGGGCGGTGATCTGGTGGGGGTGGAGAGCCATGGGGATCAAGTGTAGATGGTGAAGTTGTTGATTGGATGTGAGTGGGGAGGGGTGATGATCTGGTGGGGAATAGGAGGGATATGATTGACTGGGTGTCGAGAAGATGGTGATTGGTTGGGGGGTGAAGAGAATGAAGATTGAGTAGAGATTTGGCATAGACAGTAACTACCTTTAAATAGATTCAGGAGAAGCAGACTCCAAATCTTGTAAGCATATTTTATGAGCTCACCTTATTGATAACAGTTGATCTGATCAACATCGTCACCACCCCGCCCAATCCCCATCCCTCTCCAAACTCACTAGATCACTGCCTCTCTCCACTCCCCCCAATCGCCAACCCTCCCCTAACCTATGAGCATTGACCAACTGCTGTCCCACAGTTCAAGGCACATTTTACCAACTGCAAGCAAAGCATGTCATATTGAACTCAAATAAGTGTTAGTAACTGTTCTTATTTGCAATGCATAACACATAAGAATTTTTTTGTTTTTGCAATATAGTAGACAGTGTTCTTATACAAGGAACACAGAAAGTTAGCATGCAGGTGCAGCAAGCAGTTAGGAAGACAAATGACATGTCGGCCTTTATTGGAAGGTGATTGGAATACAAAAATAGTCATGTTACAGTTGTACAGGATTTTGGTGAGACCACATCTGGAATACTGCATGCAGTTTTGGTCTCCACATTTAAGAAAGAATTTACTTGCATCGGAGGGGTAGAGTGAAGGTTCACTCAATTGGTTCCTGGGATGAGGGGTTTGTCCTATGATGAGAGGCTGAGCAAATTGGGCTTGGATTCTCTGGAGTTTAGAATAATGAGTGGTGATCTCATTGAAACCTACAAAGTTCTGAAGGGCCTTGATAGGGTGGATGTTGGGAGATTGTTTCCATTGATCAGGGAATCTAAAATACAGGGGGGTGGGGTGCACAGTCTCAGGATAATGGGCTGGTTGTTTAGGACTGAGATGAGGAGAAATTACTTCACTCAAAGATTTGTAAATCTTGGGAATTCTCTACTTCAAGGGGTTGTGAATGCTCCATCATTGGAAACATTTAAGGCTGGGATAGATAGATTTTTGGTCTCTCAAGGAATTAAGAGATATGGGGAGCAAGTGGGAAAATGGAGTTGAAGCCCAAGATCAGCCATCATCATATTGCCTAGTGGAGCAGGCTTCAATGGCTACCTTGTCTACTCCTGCTCCTATTTCTTACGTTCTTATGCCCTACCAGAGTGGGGGTAGTGCCTAGAAAATGAATGCTGCGCTGCTTGATATTGAGTTCTACCAAAGCCAATGGAATTCACAATCAGGCAATGAATATAAAGGACGGCAGATAAAATACTGCCTGTTCTGCTCAAGATACATTCTTAACTCTTTGTGTCCTTTGTGGATGAACAGTGTCTGCTCCTTATTGCTTCAGAAACAGTTCTAGGAATGCTAAGAACTGAACTGCATTGCTTAGATCAGTCAACTGTATCAAGTCTATTGAGTCGAAAAACATTAATTATTCATCCTCAGGCAACACCTTCATTTGATTATGATATTGGTCTACTAGAGTTGACAGATCAACTTCAACAAAGAGGCTTTATCCAGCCAGCTTGTCTATCTCCAGCCAAGTGTCACACATTTTTGGCCAAACTGTGAAACTAATGGATAGGGAACAATTAAGGAGGATGTAATGAGCTTATACAGATGGAAGTGAATGTTTTCAACAACACTCAGTGTCAATCCTTCATGCTATTCGAAGCTGAACAGATGCAGGATTCCTAGAAAATGTCAGAGATGCACTTCCACAAGACTCTGAAGGGTCGCTGCTGTGCCAGGGCGTAAGTTCTCAGACATGGAGCAGAATCTAATGCCTGCTGGCTGGAGAATCAGCAAGAGCCCCGTGTCGTCTCTATTGGGTATTTATTTCCGGCAGTCCTTCCCCATCAGGCACTTAACTGGCCAGCATCGGGCGTTCCCCATGATTTCGGAACCTGGGGGTGGAAACCCCACCCTTGGGGGCTTCTGGCCAATAAGAGGCCAGCTGATTTCCACTGTCAGTCAGCGCCACCAGGAGCGGTGGCTAATCGGTAATGCACCCACCAGAAGCCTAGGATTGACAAGGGGCCCAGGTCACAGGTGAGTGAGGGAAGGTTGCAGGCTGCAAAGTGGGGATAACTGGCTTAGCTTTGGAGGTGGGAGGTGGGGTGGGGCAGTCAGAAGAAAGGGCAGGGGAGCAGGGGTTGCTACCAAATCCACTGCTTGGGGAGGAGGGTATTAAATTTCACTCATGGATGCTAGCACACTCTTTCAGGCTGTGGAAGATATAATTATATGTGCAAGCACAACAGCCTTCAAGGACTGGATTGCAGAAGCTATAAAATGAACGAAATGAAAAGAAGACTAGTATTTCTATCGTGCCAGTAAGTCTTTGACTCACATTGATTCTAGAATTTTGTTCTGTTATTGTTGATGATGAATATGGTAATGACATGCACAGAGTTATTTCAATAATAATTCTAAACGGTTTTTCCGATAGAACATCTCATAATAACTTCAAGCTATACATTGTATGAAGTGTGACTGAAACATTGTACCTTACTAAACATTGCAGAGACCAAAGAAATTCTAAAAAAAAAAAGTCCACCTTTTATTGTATTCCACCGTTAGCTTTAATAGTTTGAACTTTTTGTAGTTACTTCACACTACATAGTTCTGCTATGCCTCCCAGCTTGATCAGCAGTTAGCAAGATTTTCCACTGTATTATTATTCCATACTAAGCTGGCATGTGTAGTATCCGTCCAGTGTGTTCAATTGGCCTCCATTGGAGATTAGCTTGGAATTGTACTTGTTCTGTTTCAATTCCATTGCACTGCAGCAACAATACAAACTTTAATGCAAGTGTTTTTTTTATGATAACATAAGAAGTAGAAGCAGGATTAAGTCCCTCTCGAGCCTACTCCACCATTCAATAAAATTATGCCTCATCTTCTACCTGAGCTCCTATCCTCCTATCCTATCGCCATATCCTAATAGTAGCCTAATTTAATGGAATATAATGCATTTGCTTAAATTATGCAAATTTTTAACTTGCATGCAACTTGGAAAGGATGAAAGCACACAGATTTTTAATGTCATAACATCAAATTTAAACAAATTGCATTCCCTGAAAGTGCTATTACCCAAAGCATTCCAATATCAGGTAGTGGAAAGCCATCTTTTGAAAGCCATTTTGTCTCATATTTGTATCATTAAAAAAAAATTCAGCTGCACAGACTTGCACTGCTGTTCTTCATTCAGTAATAGGATATGAGACCTTACTTGTTACTGAAGAACTCAATCTGACAGATGCCACCCTAAATACCAAAGACAGGTAACAAATCTCTGGGTTCATTTGAGGTAGTCTTTATTCAATTGTCCTTGGATTTTTCCTCGATCTCTGCTGAAGGGTTACATGCTTGATTCTATTGTTATTGTTTCCCTTGTTGAAAAAGTTGGTCATGCAAACCTCGATAGTGACAGATAATCCGTTGGCAATTTGACATGATCTGACACCTACAGATGCACTTCCAGGAAGGGCTTTTGGACAATGATCAGGAGTGAACCCTTTGGCCTAGGTCTGACCTCAGCCACTGGAAGAATTTCCCTCTGATCTCCGTTGACTTCAGTTGAACTTGAGCTCCTTAAGTGCGTCATAACATTCAAGACTATGGTCCAAGTGCTGGTAAATGGGATTAGGTAGGTAGGTCAGGTGTTTCTCATGTCAGTGCAGACTTGATGGGCTGAAGGGCCTCTTCTGCACTGTGTGATTCTGTGATTCTGTGCTCCCTTGAGGTCAAGAGCAGTGACTCTCACCTCTCCTCTGGAATTCAGCTTGTGTCCATTTTTAGACTAAGGCTGTAATGTGGCCTGAAGCCACGTTGTCCTGTGTTGTGAGCCTTCATGAGCACGTTATTGGTGAGTGTTGCTCAATAGTCCTGTGCTGATGACTTCTTCCATTACTTTGCTGATAATTGAGAGTAGGATGATAGATAAGATACCTCACAAGATGTGGTAATCTGCTGTGGTGGATTGAGAATTGCCCAAATGCCCGTAGGCAGCGAGTGATTAAGGGAAGCACTAAAGTAAAAGCAAAATACTGCGGATGCTGGAAATCTGAAATAAAAACAGAAAATGCTGGAAAAACTAAACAGGTCTGACAGCACCTGTGGAGAGAGAAACAGAGTTAACGTTTTGAGTCTGTATGACTCTTCTTCAGAGCTATGACACATTAAATATTCATGACCAAGGCTTTGAATCCAAAGCTAAAGCAAACAGGATTCTAGGTTACATGCACAGGACAATTTATTACAAAACAAAAGATACCATTTTGCCCATGTAAGAGACTTAGTAATTAGGCTTCAATTGGAATATTTTATCCAGTCTTTGCCTCCTCAGATGGTGCGAGATATTGAGCCTTTGGCAAGAAGACAGAGGAAGAATACCTTTAATCCCTGTTTAAAACATCTTACTCATAGGCTAAAAGAGCTGGTCTAATTTAAAGGAACGTAGTCTTAGCGGTGATTTGATCAAGGTTTATAAAATATTAAAAGGACTAAATGGTGCTTACATGGACTAGTTATTTTAACTGGGTAAGAATGCTTAGGAGTTATGTAAGGGAAGAACTAGGATGGATGTTAGATGGTTTCCTTTCCCAGAGAACGGTGGACTAGTGGAACAGACTGCCAGCTTATGAGGTGAGAGCTGATTCACTGTTTTCCTTCAGTTGAGATCTGGAGCTGTTTTTGCCTGGGATGGTGATCAGGTCATATAAGAATGTAAATATAAATTCAGGTCAATATCCTCTGGGGTAGTTTCAATCACTGAAACGATCCAGGGAAAACTGTTCCAGTTCAATCACTGAAAGGATCCAGGGAGGAATTTTCCAGTTCATTCCCCATGGTAATGCCAATCAGAGTCAACCTACCTGGTTTGAATTTAAACTAAAGCTTGGCAGTTAACTGTTCCTTGATGCATTCTCTATGGTAATGCCTCTACCAATCAGAGTCCACTTGGCAACCAATCAGCACTCTCTTCTCATGCAGTATAAATTGTTGCTCTCTTTACAATTGGTATTCTTGTGAATCTGTCCTGATGAGTGCAAGATGGAAAGCTTCGACAGCATATTTCTTTCTTCAGCAACACTCAAAAAATCCTTTCCCTAACTGGATAGAACTTTTCAACTTGTATTTTGCCACTCCCAGGAGATTGCATAACTCTGGGTGAGTAGGGAGCATCTGTATCATGATGCATAAGCCATCATAACTATGCCCTATATGGGATAAACTACAAATGCCACTTGGTCCTTTCCTGTCCGTCACTGTCATGCGTCTGGTTGTTTTATATTACAAATTTATCGTCTCCAAAGGCCTAAGTTTAAATGCTTGGCCAAGCCGAACAGGAAGTCATACAGAACAGAAAGCCCCAGGTTTGACCCCTCAGAAGGAGCAACTGAAACGTGTTATCTGGCCCCGGTACTCTGGGCTGGGTGTGTGGGCCAGGGTTTCTGCTTGCTCTCCAGTGTCTCTGTTGGAAAGTACGTGTACAAACTTTGGAAGAAAAACAAACTTGTCTCAGTTTTGACAGTCTCTACAGTCAAACACTATCTGTACTGAATACACAGGAAGAACAGTTACCTGAGTGATGTGGCAGAGGGCTACAGGTAGTCAAAAGGGGGAGAGAGCAGAGAAGAGAGGGTAGGAGTAAGGGGAGAGGGGAAGAGAGAGGTGAGGTGGAAAGGCAAAACGGGAGAGGTGTGAGAAAGGGGGAGGGGGAGAAGACAGGGGAGGGAGAAAGGGGAGTGGGGAAGTGGGGAGAGGGGGTTGAAAGGGGAAGGAAAAAAGGGAGTGGTGAGAGAATTGGGGAAAGGAGAGAGGGGAGAGGTGAGATAAAGAAGGAAGGGAGAGAGAGGAAAGGGGAAAAAGGGAGAAGGGAAAGGTGAGAGAAAAGGGGAAGGGAGGAAGAGGAGAGGGCAAAAGGGCAATGATTATGGGGAGCAGGGAGAAGAAAGGGGAGGGGGAAAGGTGTATGGGGGGAAGAGATGAGAGGGGGAGAGGTGAGAGAAAGGGGCAAAGGAGAGAGAGGAGAAGGGGAAAGCAAAGAAGGGAGAGAGAGGAGAGGGCAAAAGAGGGGGAAAGGGAAATGGAGCGAAAAAAGGGGGAGGGGGAGAAGAAAGAACCGGGGAAGGAGAAAAGGGAGAGGTGTGAGAAAAGGGGAAAGGAAGAGAGAGGAGATAGGGAGAGGAGAGAGGTGGACAGGGAAGTGGTGAGAAGAGATGGGGGAGAGTAGTAGTAGGGAAAGAGGGGGAAAAGAGATGAGAGGAGAGGGGAAAGAGTTGGGGGAAAGGAGAAAATTGGGATAACAAGATCTCGCTTGCTGTGGAGGAGACTGAAATTCTGTACAACGTGAACCATTATTTTTAGAAGCTGATGATAATCAATGCTTCTTACACATACACTGAAAATGCAACAATCTGTCATTTTTCATGTATTGTCCAAGAACTCAATACCTGAAGTCAATTACCCTTCTCCAGCACTAGATTACTGCCTAGGAAAATGTTAACAATGTCTAATTGTTAGACATCTGTTCAGCATCTGAATATAAAAAGATCAAAGCTTGAATAATTTCAGCCTTTTCTCCAAAATGTTGACAATTATGCATATAAACTTTTAGATTTATGCTTATTATACTCCCACTGAGACTGAAAAAAATCAAATATTTAATCTGCTAAATTGTAGGAAATGCTCATAACTGTGTTGCAATATCAGAACTCTAAAGTAAATTTATCTCGAACATTTCATAGACTGGATTTTCCCTAGAGATTTCTGAACCCCACCTGCGCTTTGTGGGGAACTGTCACCCAATGGGATTTTACCCAATTTGGACAGCGGGTGGGCTCTTGAAGCTGGAGGGCCAATCAGAGGCCTTCCAGCTTGAAATAAGCAGCAGTTAGCCACATAAGGTAAGAGAGAGAATGCTGCACAAAGGAGGCACCCTCCAGTAGCAGGGATTGCATTGCTGCTGGTCCTGTCCTCACAAACATTTTCCCCCAAAAATGGTCCAGACTGCTTTTGGAGCCACCTCCATGGTTTCTTGCAAGGACTGTTGGTTAGGCCATTTACTGCATGGTGCAAATTCAGTTCTGCTTGAGATGCTACAACCTGTAGAGGGCCCTGATTTGTTTCTGTAAGCAGCCTCCCTTTTTCAACTACTTTAACTAATGGATACCTGATAAACACAGGCGGTCAGTGGTTGAAAATCACCCTAAGTTATAAAATGTTGTATCATTGTTCTACTTAAGTTGAGAAAAAGGGAACACACAGACTGTGGTAAGTATCATGAAGATACATTGCTGCTGTGCAGCCTAGTGTATTATTCATTCTCAGGATGTGAGTGTCCCTGGTAAAGCCAACATTTACTGCCTATTCTTTAGTGTCTTACGATGCTGGGGTGGGCCTTTTTCTAGTTTAAACAACTAATTGGAGTTCTTTGAGGAAGCAACATGCTGTGGATGAAGGGGAACCGGTGGCTGTACTGTACTTAGATTTCCAGAAGGCATTTGATAAAGTGCCACATCAGAGGTTATTGTGGAAAATAAGATCTCATAGTATAGGGGGTAACATATTGACATGGATAGAGGATTGGCTGGCTAACAGGAAGTAGAGAGAAGGCATAAATGGGTCTTTTTCTGGTTGGCAAGATGTAATCAGTGGTGTGCCACAGGGATCAGTGCTGGGACCTCAACAGTTTCCAATTTATATAAATGACTTGGATGAAGAGAGGGATGGGATGGTTACCAAATTTGCTGATGACACAAAGATAGGTAGAAAAGTAATTTGTGAAGAGGACATAAGGAGGCTACAAAAAGATACAAATATATTAAGCAAGTGGACAAAGATCTGGCAAATGGCGTATAATGTGGGAAAATGTGAAATTGGCCATTTTGGCAGGAAGAATAAAAGGGAGACGTATTATCTAAATGGCAAGAGATTACAGAACTCTGACATGCAGAGGGAACTGGGTGTCTGAGTGCATGAATCGCAGAAGGTTAGTACGCAGGTACAGCAAGTAATTAGGAAAGCTAATAGAATGTTATCGTATATTGCGAGGGGAATTGAATACAAAAGTAAGGAAGTTATGTTTCAATTATACAGAGCACTAGTGAGACCACATCTGGAGTACTGTGTACAGTACAGTATTAAATGCATTGGAAGCGGTTCAGAGAAGGTTTACCAGACTAATACCTGGAATGGGCATTGTTTTATGAGGAAGGGTTGGACAGGCTGGGCTTGTATCTGCTGGAGTTTAGAAGAGTAAGAGGTGATTTGATTGAAACATATAGGGCAGAATTTTCCCATTGGCGTGCGGGAACAGGCCCCACACATCCACACATAAAGTGATGAGCGGTGACATCAGGCGAGCATCCTGACGTCAACACGCGCCATTACGATATTTCGTTGGGCGGGTGCATGATAATACCCGATGCAGACCCACCATTAATTAACAGGCCAATAAAGGCCCTTGACTCACCAATCAACCTCGATTTTTCAGTGTCCATGCAATCTTCGGGTTAGTGCACAGGCGGGTGGGTAGGACACATTTGTATAAATCTCATCCACGAGTGGGATAAGAGGGCTCACTGGGGTCGCAAGTGTGCTCTGTCAAATATTGATTTTTCAAAGTTATTGAAACTTGCCTGTGTGATCTGTAATACCTCAAAACGCATACCAGCTGCTTGGTCTGGACTCACAACCTTCAGGTCAGCACTCTGCAGTGAGGAATCTTTTTTGGGCCTGCAGCTTTCAGGAAGCCTTCCCTTGGCCTGGGAATGGGAGCTGAACTGTCCACTGGAGACACCTCCTCTGAGGAGGAAGGGAGGGTAGAAGGGAGAGGAGGCCAGGAGTGCACATTCAGCCTCCAGAGGAGCCACCTTTGGGAGGACAGGCGCAGGCACAGGGCCAAAAGGTAGACCAAGGCGGAAGGGGCCGCAGAAGACACCACTATCCTGCTGCCAGGATATACAGGCAGCAAAGCAGCTATCTCAGTATGTCTGAGGTGCAGTGCTGAAGGAGGCTCCGTCTCTCAAGGGAGACAGTCAACTATATCTGTCAGAAGATAGGGCCTGAGATCTCCACTAACTGTGTGGGTGGACACCCCATGCTAGTGGCTCTGAAGGTCACAGCTGCCCTTAACTTCTGTGCCGCTGGCTCCTTCCAGGGGTGGGTGGGTGATCTTTGCAGTGTCTCCCAATCAGCTGTCCACACTTGTGTCAAGCAGGTTACAGATGCCCTGTTTAGGCGTGCTTTAATCTTCATCCAATTCCGTTGGGACCAGGCAAGCCAGACACAGTGAGCCAGAAGCTTTGCGGCCATTGCTGGCTTCCCCTGCGTCCAGGGTGCAATAGACTGTACACATGTGGCCATTAAGGCGCCAGCAGGTGAGCCCGGTGCCTTCATCAACAGGAAGGGCTTTCACTCCATGAACGTGCAGATAGTGTGTGGTCACAGGATGCTGATTCTACAAGTCTGTGCAAGGTACTCAGGCAGCTCCCACAACGCCTACATCCTCAGACACTCCCAGGTCCCGGGGCTCTTCAGTGCTCCAGCCCAGTTGGATGGATGGCTGCTGGGTGACAAGGGTTATCCCCTCAGAAGGTGGCTCATGACACCTCTCTGCCATCCGAGAACAGAGACTGAGCAGCGGTACAATAGGAGCCACAGCACCACAAGGGCTGTGGTGGAGGGAACCACCGGTCTTCTCAAGATGTGCTTCCGATGCCTGGACCGCTCAGGGGGCGCACTCCAGTAGCCCCCAGATTGTGTCTCGGTGACAGTGGTTGTATGCTGCACTCTCCACAATCTTGCACTGGAAAGGGGGGACGCTGTGGATGATGAAGACGTTGATGCAGTGGCTGTGGCTGCACACGATGAGTCCAGCACTGAATCTGAGGATGAGCATGCACAGGGAAATGCTGAGGGAGTAGACGCTGACCCAGGCATCTTCCAGGGAGGCAGGGACACCCAGGAGGCTTTAATCCAATGAACCTTCAGCTAGCACAACACAGATAGACCACCAGGACTAGCCCGGGCTGCAGGCTCCATACTCAAAACCTAAGTGCAAAATCTGCCAGGTTAGGAACAGTAACTAAGGGCCTTGTTAATAAAGCTGAATGTCCCACAAAGCATTGCTACCATTTTTGGAAACCATACAGATGCAGAAGAAAAGAGGCATTCTCATGCCTGAATTTAATAATAATCACAAGAAAAGAAACCTAAGCAAAAAAAATGACAATGGTGTTCCAATTCAAAGCAAATCATAAAGACCTCATCTCAGGCCAGCACAAAAGCACCAGTGATAAACCCGTGGTGTGCCTACGATGCCTTCTGTTTATGTTTCCGGGTGCTACGTCTTGGTGCTGCCCCATTGCTCAGACTGGCATCTGAGACAGCCTGCTCACTCTGCTGTCCTGTTGGCCTTGATGACCTTGGCGGACGTCCTCTGGCCCATGGAGCCTGTGCTGGCCCCACCTGGGAGAGGAGCTGCCCTGAGAGGTGCCCGCAGAGACGACAGGCAGCTGCTGCGCCGACGTGAGGTCGCTATGGACCTCCCTGCTCAGAGTAGATGGATGGGCACCAAGCTGGGAAACTTGGTGCCCAGACCATCTCCCACATTGGCACTGACCAGTTGAGGTCAATGCCGATGTGAGGGCTTGCTGGTCAGAGCGCATCTCCAGGAAGTCCTGATGGGTCTACTGGAGGAGCCTCTCCATGAGGGTCACCACTCTTTCCACAGAGGACACATGGCGCTCGGACATGTGGCTCATTGCTTCGGTGATAGTCCGTGTAGACTCCTCCACCCTGGACATCAAGCCAAGCATAGCCTCATGTATCTCCCTCAGATGCTCCCGCACACTCGGCCACATTTCCTGCACCTGCTGCATCATGGACGACTCCAGAGGCACATCATCAGGCACCGACAGAACATGTGCCTGGTCCCCTGCACTCCTCCGACTGCTGGCACCATGGGCACTCTGTCTCTGCCAACTCCTCCAGCGAGTGTGAAGTGCCCTCACCGCTGTGCCCCGGGACACTAGCCAATGTTCTAATTCGCACCGAGGTGCTAATATTTGCGCTGGTGCCTGCCTTGCAGGGATGGTGTGGCACTGGTGAGACTTCAGGGCCCTCAGGTGTGAGAGGGGGCCTCTGCTGCTCCTCCCCCTGGCCCTGCTCCGATGATGCTGAAAGGAGGAACAAGGACATTGGATCAGTTAACATGGAAGCAATGACAAAGTGCATCCCCATCCCCCGGATCATTATGCGCTCATCCTTCCATAAGCAATGGTCAAGCCATGTTACAAAATTAAATCACTTAACATTCATAAGTGCCATGGCTGTATGGAGAACAATGCTGCATTGGGCATACATCACTGGCTGTGGCACCCCAGCCTCACTGACACCAGTGGACCTGGGCGCAAGGCGTCTCTCCAAATCCAGGGCCTCCTGCTCAAACGGGCTGAGAATGGTGATCTACACCTGGCCGCCACCAGTCCTCACACTTTCTGCAGCATTATGAGCGTTCTTCTCCTGAAAATGAGAGAAGAGCATTGATTTGTGCAAATTGTACATGGACTCTCTTTGCGCACGGCCCACCCCAACCAGAGTGGGACATGTCAGGGCTCCAAAGCCTCCTCACCCGCTGCTGCCCAACACTCGCACAAAGATGCTAAGCTTGTTCCCCACCCACCCTCCCTTGGACACATGCAGCCTACATCACGTTAGGCACCACGTGGTATATCCTTCCATAGCAAGAGGGCGCAAGCACGTATGGCACAGACCGCAGCAGATGGTTTGTTGACACGTCACCCTAAGGCTCCCCTCCCAGCCTGTCATCACCCTGACTTGGACATGTCCTGGAATTCCAGCACAGCCCCTAGGTGCAGCTCCTCCAGGTTGCCCCCACAACAGTAATGTGGGTCTCAGTGTAGCACATGCTGCGGGCGCAGAACGCATCTCTTCACCACCCTCTCAGGCTGACCTCGGCATGGGCAATAACCACATAGCGAACGACACATGCCGTGAATGATTCAATGCAGTCACTACACTCAGAATCTGGGTGGTGGGGGGCGCTGGGCGGCAGGGGGGGAAGCCGACCTGCTGGGTTAAGTGACCAATGCCAACATTGTCCTCACCCTTCCAGAGCGCAACAAGCCATTGAAGCGCTTGCGACGCTGGATCCAGGTGCTCCGCACCACGTCACGGGAGCTCACCACCTCCGCCACCTCCTCCCAGGCGTGTTTCGTCATGTGTGGGGGCCTCCTCCTCCCATCCTGGGGAACCAGCATCTCCTGCTGTGCTGCCACCTCCTCAAGGAGGGCAGCAAGACAGTCATCGGAAAAATGAAGGGCACACTGGCCCCCCCCCCCCGCCCTACCCTACAGACTGGCCTGCCCCAATGGCCTACCCTCCGGACTTGCATAACCTCCATTAGCCCTCTGCAGAGCCCTTCGTCCAGTCATTGTGAGCAGCCTTTCCAAGGCAGCCAGGCCTTCCTTCATACAGGCCGTCGGGTCGCCATTAGGCCTGGCAGGCTGAGTGCGCCCACTGCTCGCCCACTCCCACTTTGCACAGGAGTCGCGAAGTACGCTGGGTAGGCCTTAATTCGGCCGCCTGCATAAAATGGCGGAGTGGACCCGATCACAAGCGGCGATCAGGCCCGGGACCGCTCCTGTTCCCCCCACCCCCCTCCCCCTCCAGCCGGAAAATTCTGCTCATAAGATCTTGAGGGATCTTGACAGGGTGGATGTGGAGTGGATGTTTCCTCTTGTGGGAGAATCTAGAACTAGGAGCCACTGTTTAAAAATAAGGGGTTGCCCATTTAAAACAGAGATAAGGTGAATTTTTTTTCTCTCAGAGGGTCATAAGTTTTTGGAACTCTCTTCCTGAAAAGGCAGTGGAAGCAGAGTCTTTGAATATTTTTAAGGCAGAGGTGGATAGATTCTTGAAATTCAAGAGGCTGATAGGTTATCAGGAATAGGCGGGATGCAGATTTGAGTTTACTATCAGATCAGACATGATCTTATTAAATGGCAGAGCAGGCTCGAGGGGCTGAATGGCCTACTCCTGCTCCTTGTTCCTATGTATGTATGTTTGTATGTTCTTGCACCATTTAGCAATTTGATACAATTAATTGGCTTTTAATTCTCAGCCAAGAATGAATCACATTGCTGTGGGATGGAGGCACATTTCAACCTGACTGGGAAACGACAGCAGGCATCTGCCTATGAAGTGAGCAAGTGGCTTTTCTTTTTATATTCATTCAGGGGATGTGGGCTTCACTGGCTGGGCCAGCATTTATTGCCCACCTCTAGTTGCACTTGAGAAGATGGTGGTGAGGTGCCTTCTTGAACCGCTGCAGCCAATGTGGTGTAGCTACACCCATAGTGCTGTTAAGAAGGGAGTTCCAGGATTTTAACCCAGTGACAGTGAAGGAACAGAGACATATTTCCAAGTCAAGATTTGAGTGACTTGGAAGGGAAATCCCAGGTGGTAGTATTCCCATCTATCTGCTGCCCTTGTCTTTCTAGATGGTAGAGGTCGTGGGTTTGGAAAGTGCAGTCTAAAGAGGCTTGGTGAGTTCCTGCAGTGCTCTTGTAGATGGTACACACTGCTGCCACTGTGTGTCAGTGGTGGAGGGAGTGAATGTTTGTGGACGTGGTACCAATCAAGCGGGCTGCTTTGTCCTGGATGGTGCCAAGTTTCTTGAGTATTGTGGGAGCTGCACTCATCCAGGCAAGTGGGGAGTGTTCCATCACACAACTGACTTGTGCTTTGTAGACGGTGGACAGGCTTTGGGGAGTCAGGAAGTGAGTTACTTGTCACAGGATTCCTAGCCTCTGATCTGCTCATGTTGCCTGAGTGTTTATATGGTTAGTCCAATTCAGTTTCTGGTCAATGGTAACCCCTAGGATGTTGATAGTGGGGGATTTGGTGATGGTAATGTCAAAGAACATCAAGGGGCGACGGTTAGATTCTCTCTTGTTGGAGATGTGCACGGCCTGGCACTTGTGTGGTGAGATTGTTACTAGCCACTTATCAGCCCTTTGGTAATAAAGGTACAAATGCAGCACAGCTGGTGCCTCTCAACAGAGCATACAGGCAGGAGTCTCAGGTTCGTAGCAGTGATGGAGAGCCAAAGAGTCAAGAGGTTTCAAAGAAAAAAGAGGATCCCTGCATTTCATGTTGATCATGAGCATCATGAGAACAATGTGTTTAGGCATCATTGCAGCAGCTTTGGGTCGATAGTGGTAATGTATAGTGTGGTAATTATGGGTTTATAAAGTGTGTAATATATCTTTAAGAATAATGCTTGTTAAGGAAGATCACATGATCTTTAGTACCCAATAGGAGAGTAGCGCAGCCCAACTCTGTAGTTAGTAGTGCAGAGATAGAGTTTGAAGTGTGTTTGCTGCTGAGTGCCTTTGTAAATAAACTAAAAGTTTCCACCTAAGAAGTGTCTGCCAATCAACTTTATCAATAGTACCAATCCGGCCACCTCTCACAACATATAGATATAACCTACATTGGATCAGTTCTAACATTCACTCAATGTTGAGTGAAAGGGTTGCACTTTTCAGTATTTTCTATTATTATTATTCCAGTTACATCCATGGTTCAATTCACATAAATCTAGGTTTCTTTAAAAAAATTCATAATGGAATTTTTTTTCATAGTACTACGCCTAAAGACCTTATTAAACCATGCATCTGAGGTCTTTAGTACATGTGATTCATTGTTCATTACATAAAACCTTCACAGAGAGAAAATGAAAAAGGAACGACTGACCTGATACAATAGCCAGTCAGGCCATTGCCATAAAATAATGCCAGATGAATATCTAACATCCATTTAAACATTTGACATTTAAACAGCCTTCTAAGCCTAACTGGATAATATCTCTGAGTTAAACTATGGGACTTCACAAGATCACAAGTGTAATATGGAAGGGCATTTACCTGCTATGTAAAACATCACAGTTTTTCTCTTTGTTACTTCATCTTCATCTGCAAATCCACAGATCACTATTTGTGTGAAAAGCAAAGATGTCAATTATCAATTTACCCTTCACTAGTTGAACTCATGACCTTTAACCCTGCTGTCATGGAATAACTCGAGGTTATGCATTAAATTTATCTTCTTGTACCATTTTCCCTTAACATAGGTCTCAAAGGCCCTCTTTCAGCTCATTGCGAAGCTATAGGTCAAAGGATTAACTTGTGTACTCTTTTCTGACATTCATGTGTGCAAAATTCTGCACTATTTGGCAAAACGCTGCACGGATCTACTGAAGCAAACTGGAAAATAACAGCAGACCAGGGAACATGTGCAGAGAGAGAGAGAGAGAGGAACTGAGTTCACGTTACAGGTCAATGACCTTTTATCAGAACTGACTCTCTATTCCCCAGAGTGATCATAGGACTTTCCCTTTATCACTTTGGCAGGCCCAGATGTACAATGTTAGTTAATCATATTAATCATATTAATAAAAGGTAGAAGAATCGCGAGCTATCCATTAAGGAGGCTGAGTTTAGGAAATTGTATCTGTTACCCAATAGATGGCGAGTTTATCAATGAAGTGCATTTTTTCCCTACAAGTATCCATTCAATTGATGGACATATTCCATTTACCAATGCTGAATGTGTATTGTAGCCTGCCTGGGGCTTTGGTTATACCTGAAATTCTGACTCTCAACCAAGTATCCACTGTGAGATAAGTCTTCATAGAGAGAGAAGAAAAATTGCAGAGCAAGGCAAGTTTTGCTGCTCTCACAGCCACATTACCCTGAACTGAAAGGCTGCTTTCTTACCATTTGCGTCACCTAATGATGCATGGGACTGGGGATAGAGTTAGAAGCAAAGGAATGGAAAGAAAAATAACCAAAAGTAGAGGTCCGTGACAAGGAGATCAAGTTCAGCACGTGCATACATTAGCAGCTAAGCCAGTACTGCTCATACTTTAACATTAGCAAGACAAGAGCGGCCACCTATTTAGATTGTTCACACGGCGGGGGGCAATTTTAACAAGGGTGCATGGGTAGAATTGGGCAAGGGTGGTAGGGGTTGGATGGGGCTTAAAAATTCCGAGGGCATCATGAAGCTGGCTCCAACACATTGACTTTGGGTTTTATTGAGACAGATCAGAAGGCAGATTGGATTTTAAAGGATGTTAATGAAACTGAAAACTTGTGGGTTTAACAAAATGGCTGGCTAGGTTCCCTGGAGCTCAGGGAGCCTGGCAGCTGCAGTGAGCCCAAATGCATCTCAGCTCATTATAACGGCTCTGCCACAACTAAGGAGTTGTGGACACAAAATACTGGCAATTGCTCTAGTTCGAAATAGATGTTAGGTGTAGCAGGGAAAGGTATTTTTCAGATGTTTTATAATGATTTTTCCAATGATATTTTAAAAACGTATCCTCATTGCATTTATGGTTTCTTTGAAATCATATTTACAGTTTCTGTAAGAATCACATTAAAAATCAAAAAGCTTTCAACAATTAGATGTTCTTAAAATGCTGAAATGTGCATGACAGATGGTTAGGAGACCGGAAGTTCTCATTTTCATTCTTAAAGAAGAAATACATGACATGAGTTCCTCCAGCCCTGATCATTTACACTGATGTTTGCATCGTTTACAAAGATTTACACGTATGCTAGAAATTGCCAGGAAATTACAATGGGCTAAATGGACTGCCCAAGTAGACACCACAGAAAATTCCCACCCCTCCCACAGTGGAGCCTTCAAAGTAGGTTGTACATATCTCGCAAGCATGCCTGCATCAAGCTCCTTTTAAGTGCCACTCCACTAGCTATTTGGAAGGTGAGGGGAGAGATGACAGTTCCACTGATATCTAGACTATTATGGTCAAACTCTGTTGATTGTGCAGAGTTTTTCGGTGCTTTCTGTGGCTCCTCCTCTGAAGTTGGGAGAACCACCCCAAGGAAATTGCGTCTGCTCCCACTATCAGAGGAATTTGAAGGGGGCCGATGTATCACCTTTGTTGGAGCCTAACCATACCTGCCAAGTTTTGTGGCCACTGAGTTCAATTTCAAAAGTCTCTATAGGTTATAAGCAAATGAAATTTAGGAAACAGTTATTTGTAATTGTCATCATTTAATAAATTAATATTGTAGGATTATTTTAAGCTTATTCAAACAGAAAAACATCAAAATACAAGGATAGTCCAGATAGCAACAGAAAGCATATAACTCTCCACGCTATGGACAGGATTTTAAGCCCCTCTACTGCTGGCTTTGCAGGTGGGTGTGGAGGGGTAGCAGAAAATTCCTTGGGTGACATTTCTGCCCACTCCGACACCTCTCCGTTAATTTACTTGGTACAGGCGGAGTCTGGGGTGGCCTTCCCACCCTCACCCCAGTTAAGGCCATTATTAGGCCAATAATTTGACCATCTTCCCTTCAATTTTTCAGCCGGCGGGTGGAATTCAAGGATGGGGGAGGGATACCTGGCAGATCACCCTGCTTAGGCCTTGGGAACCTCCATTGCTAAGCCCCCTGTCGAGTTCAGGGCCCACCACCAGGTCTTCCCCACCTTCAGGTACTGCATTCCCACCTGGACTTGCCTTCACGATCTCCATCCCCCTCTCCCCACCACCCCTGGCCTCCCTTTTCATCCCTGCCGTAAGATCCCCACACTTACCTCCACCCTGGGCTCTGGGATTTAGAATCTGTTATATCATTGTGGGTTTTAGCTTAGGTTATCCTTGGTTAGGATCGATAGAGACTGCTGGAAGGGAGGCTGTTGGTAAACTTTACCTTTTATTAAACATTCTTCTCACTATATAAGGCTTAGCATGAGGTTTCACATAGAACCATTCCTCAGTAGGCTCTATTGTCATGTGATCTTCCATCACTGATGATATAGACTGTCTATGTACATATTTAACATTAACCCTTTACAATACAGAATCTGGGGACTGCTTGTAGCCCCAGTCCAGGCCATTGCTCCCAGTGGCACTGCTGGAACTACAGACCTGCTGGCCAATCTGAAGCAGGACTTCCTCCCAAGTGAGGCACAGAAATCCCACCTCCAGCAATTAATGTTCCTTGGAAGTCGGGCAACCCCAGAAGAACTGAGGAAGCTGCCAAATGCAGAGGCAGGCTGGGCAGAAGGCCTGCCTCAGGAATCTAGCACTGTGTCCAAAATTTCAAACTAAAGAATAGAATATCAGCCATCGCTTCAGCCCTCACCTCTCATCCCCCTCACCCCCACCTCAACCCCCATACATTCCATGTGGCCCTCATGTCCTTTACTCACTGCCATAAGCTCTCACAACCCTATGCCAAGCTATGCCTCTCCACTCACCCCCCCATAACCCCTCATACCATCCATGCCAACCTATGCACGTGTACAAACCCCCAATAACTCTCAGCCTCCATGCTAAGCTATGCCCCGTACCCACCTTCCATGGCCCCTCACATCATCCATGCTAACCCATACCCCTGTATGCACCGCCATGGCCCCTTACAGCTCCTATGTCAACTTTGTGCCAACTGATGCCAACCCATGTCCCCCACCCACCACCCTTTTCTATTACACCTACCATGTCAACTCACCCAGTATCACCATGGGCAGACCTCAGGACCCATGCTGAGATAAAATAAAGTGCTATAAAATAAAGTTCTAAATGTCTATTGCAGACTTCACTATACTGAAAAAACTCTCATTCATAAAAAATCCACTTAATACATTTACATTCTTTCACCTAGATAAAGCCTTATAACAACAAACATTTAACTCAAGTATACAGTCCCTTATAATAACAAGCATTGGAATTCATAGATCCACTTCAAAATCTCCATAAACACTTCTTGTTGTCAATCAAACTGTGAAATGGCAGGCACCCTACTGTGATGATGGATGGTTGTGAAATCAGTCATGCAGCACTAATCCTGTAATAGAAAGCCTCAGATTTATGTCAACAGACAGAGTGAAATAGCAAGCAATGTTATTTTAAACACTCCAGAGATTTTTTTTCAAAGATTTAAAGGGCAGGACTTTTAAATGACTTGACACCATGACAGCTCCCTTTGACAGGTGCTTTTGGCGGTTCCTATTGATACTTTTGACAACTCCCCTTGACACTTATGACAGCTCATTTTGACAGGTGCTTCTGACAGTTTTTACAGTTGATTTTGACAGGTATGTTAATAGAAATGAGTTTCTCCACCTTCTGTGCACATTTCTGCCTACTTTTAACAATCCCAAAGGGCATCTGACCTCCACCAAAGAGCACCTTACTTCCCCCAAAGGTGTCTTGGCACCAGATCCAAAAGGGTACCTTACCTCTACAAAGGGGTACCCTGGCTATCCAACTGAATCCACAAAGTTCAGACCTTGTCTTAGCAGATGCAACGTGCACACTTTGGGATCCACACTCCAAGGTTACCAAAATCCTACTTGAGTGGAGGCAGCTGATGCTTTAAATGGCCAGCGGCCCCTGCAAAACACGCATGTGGGATGCGCCCCTTCCCCATTCCTGCCTTTGTGAAAATGGGAATCGCCATGTACGGGGGCAGGACTTAAGATTTTAAGCTGCTTCTGCCATTTGTGCCACGGCATGTGAAAATTTGGGTCACAGGCTTTAATTCTTTTTAATGTAGTTTTTCGATCAAATCTGATTGTGAATTTTCTTGAACTTGACCAATGAAAGGCGTGGTAAAAGAAAACATTTATCAGTGCTTTTCTTAAATAAAACAGCATACATAATTCTAAGAGATAAAAACAAAAAACTGCAGATGCTGGAAATCCAAAACAAAAACAGAATTACCTGGAAAAACTCAGCAGGTCTGGCAGCATCAGCGGAGAAGAAAAGAGTTGATGTTTCGAGACCTCATGACCCTTCAATAGAACAGTTCTGTTGAAGGGTCATGAGGACTCGAAATATCAACTCTTTTCTTCTCTGCCGATGCTGCCAGGCCAGACCTGCTGAGTTTTTCCAGGTAATTCTGTTTTTGTTTTACATAATTCTAAGACCTGTAAGAAAGTCATCAATATAGCACACTAAAAGGAAAAAGATGAAAAAAAAACAATAACATGGTTTTCTTTCTAGCTGTTTCTCAAATGAGTTTATTTTATGTATCCAACCAGCTTTCAACTGTTCTGCTTTCATAACTTTTACATATTTTTGAATGTATTGTTCCGATTATAGAGCTCAGTAAACACATCATGCCAAGCCAAGACCAACACAACAAATTATTTTTGAATACTAAGTACTAACCTGGCGTCAAACATGGCTTAGAACAACATGCACTAGGTCTTAAAACATTGTTATTTTTTATCATTCTCTGAAAAAAATATTCCAGCATAACTGAATGTTGTGAAGAGCTCTCAGTGATATCACTTCTTAAGACAGAGTAAAATACAGTCAGCAGATAATCAGGACAATCCTGTGAAAGACCAACTTCAATACAATAATCTTTGTCCCATCAGAGATGCTGTTATAAGGGGATTTAATGCAATCCCTTGTATCGGCAATTTGTATTTGAATTACTGTTAACGTCACATGAAAACAAAAGGTTAATCTCAATGATTTTCTCAATTTTTATTCCACTGACCTGGGAACAGGCATGGACTTGATGGGCCGAAAGGCCTCCTTCTGTGCCGGCCTCTGATGATATAAAATATTGGAACATAGAAATTGCCAGATGAAAATAGACTAAGGTCCTTCTAGTTCGCCTTCTACCATCCAGGTAGTCCCATTATGCAAAAACTGGAGCAGTGTAAAATACATCGTGTCAAGGTACAGCCTATTTAACAATTACTTTGAACATTAAATACATCAAACATTAACCTGGTAGCAATGGAGATATTGACTAATCATGGCAAACATTCTCTATCAGTTAGAATCAGATTGAATTGAAAAGTAGGGAAGTTATACAAAACATGTATCAAACCTTGATTAGAACGCACAAAGTACTGCCTGCAGTTGGGTCACCATATTATTAAAAGGATATAGAGGCACTGGAGAGGATGCAGAGAAGGTTTAGAAGGCCTGTATCAGAAATATAAGGTTATATCAGGAAAGGATGAACAGACTGGGTCTCTTAAAAGAAGACTGAGGGGTGACCTAAATAGACGTCTTTAAAATTATGAAAGGTTTTGATAGAGTGGACACAGAGAGAATGTGCCCTCTTTTGGGGAACAGCGTAACTAGAGGCTATCAATATAAGATAGTTACCAAGAAATCCAATAAGGAATTCAGAAGAAACTTCTGAGAGTGAGGATGTGGAATTCGATGCCGCAGGAAGAGGTTGAAGCCAATAATATAGATGCATTTAAGGGGTAGCTACATAAGCATGTGAAGGAGCAGCGAAAAGAGGGTTACACTGTTAGATTTTGTTGGGGAAAGATGGAAGGAAACTCGAGTGGAGTATAAATGCCAGCATGGAACAGTTGGGATGAATTGCCTGCTTCTGAGCTGTAAATCCTATGTAATCCATGGGGTAGATTTTACATGGACACAGATTACCTGCACCTCCCCTTGAGCTAAAAGTCAGTCGGTGCCTTGCTGACCAGAAACGCAGCTTCCCCACAGCGATAATACGCTGGGGGGGGGTGGGGTTGGCCTAATGAGGTGAGAGTGAGACGTCCACCCCTCAGGGACAGGAAGTCCTGGCCTATAGAGCTGACAACCAATCTGATTGAGTGGTAGCCCTGTAGTCCTAGCAACATCAGAAGAGAGTAGTGCCCATGGCTGGGAATATAGACAATCCCGGAGAAGAAGAAAAGATGGATACTGGACTGGGATTTTGGGCAGGCATGGTTGGCAGACCCCAGTGAGGGTGGGAGAGGTTTGGAGACATTGGGGGAAGGTTCAAACTGAAGTACATTTACCAGGAAAACATTGAGCACAACACACTATCACCACTCTGTTCACTAAATAAGCTGCATGAACTCTTCAGAACCTGTTCCCCAACCTGATGTTTGAATTTTATATATTTTGCTATACACCAGGGTTTGCGGTAAGCACAGACAGATCATTGAGTGTGCTCAAACATTGAAGAAATACCGCCACACAACTATGGATCAATCAATACTTAATGGCTTAGTAACTCTTGCCATTAAACATAGCTCAACAAGAGAGCTGTATATTTCAATAACATTATTGATTCAATTGTTGGGAAAATGTCAAGAAAAGCACCATTATAAATTATATGCCAATTCTGAAACTTCTTTTTTATTACATGTTTTATTATCTAGGTAAATACTTGAAAAAGGAAAATTTTGCAAGGCTACAGGGAAAGAGCAGGGTGGTGGGAATAATCGGATGTCTCATTCAAAGAGCTTGGTCCAACACAATGGGCCAAATAGCCTCCTTCTCTGCCATATGAGGTGATTATTGCTGATCAGTTTAATTCACTAATTTGCCTCCATTGCTCCTGCTCAAGCACATGGCCCTCATACCCCAGAATGAAAAAAAATAGTAAAAACTGGGAAATAAGAGTAATGGTCTGAACTGGTCCTGTATACCTTAAAATGGAACACCAGTAAAACTGGGAAATAAGAACACTGGTCTGAACTGGTCCTGTATACCTTAAAATGGAACACCAGTAAAACTGGGAAATAAGAGTAATGGTCTGAACTGTTTTTTTTTCCTTCTGGGGCAGTTGTGTTGACTTTCCCCCTTTCTTCAGCCCTAGCTCACTGTTTCACTGGAATTGACAATACGAAAGTTCACCCAGATGCCCACGGGAAGTAAAATGGGAATACTTCCATATCAAACCCAGTAGAATCAGTCATCCTATCGTTAAAGTAGCAGATTCTCACCAAATCTATGGTAAAACTGAGGGGGATTCAGCCTCATTCTGCTGGTGAAACAAGCACCAGTAAACCTCAAGCATTCTAAAAGGTTCTGAGCACCCCCTACTGGTAAAGAGAAAGCTGCCCTTAGTGTTATATGAGAACCTGAGCTCGGGGATGACAAACACTCTAAAGCACCTGGAGACAAAGAAATCAACGATCCCTTCTAAGTTTCTACCAAAAGTTACAAATTGAGCATCACTCGCTACAAAACTAATCAGTAGTGTGGCTGTGTGCTGATATTTATATTTTGTTTCACAGACAGCATTCAATGACTTTTTTTAATGAAGAACTGTTGAAAGAAACCCTAATTTTTCATCATTTCTACCTCAAGGTCTTTTCCCCTTTGTTACTGGGACCCTTTCAATCATTATAAATTAAAACACATTATGAAAGAATTGCTGCAAGGTGACTGCTCTGTCTTATATTCTGGTGAATGTATCTGCTGCAAACACTTCCCCTTACTGATGGAACTAGAAGCTTTGTGCCAGAAAATAATGTTAAAATATTCAAATAAAGTTTAATTTCAATTTGTTATATTGAATATAACTCTTTAATACAGCAATTTAGAATCATATCAATATCCTGGGGGTTACCATTGACCAAAAACTGAACTGGATCAGTTATATAAATGTTGTGCAGAGGCTGAGAATTCTGAGGCAAGCAATTCACCTCCTGACACATCAAAGCCTGTCCACCAGGCCCACCATCTACAAGGTTAAGTCAAGAGTGCGATGGAATGCTCTCAATTTGCCTGGATGAGTGCAGTTCAGGAATACTCGAGAAGCTCAACACCATCCAGGACAAAGCAGCCCCCTTGATTGGCACCACATCCACAAACATTCACTCCCTCCAGCACCAATGCACAGTGGCAGCAGTGTGTATCATTCTCAAGATGCACTGCAGGAATTCATCAAGATGCACTGCAGCAACTCACTAATGCTGCTTTGACACGACCTTCCAAACCCACGACCTCTACCACCTAGAAGGACAAGGGCAGCAGATGCACGGGAACACTAGCACTTGCAATTTCCCCTCCAAGTCGCTCACCATCCTGACTTGGAAATGTATCACCATTCCTTCACTGTCACTGGATCAAAATCTTGGAACTCCCTTCCTAACAGAACTGTGGGTGCACCTGCACCAGATGGATTGCAGCGGTTGAAAAAGGTGGTTCACTAACACCTTCTCAAGGGCAATTAGGGATGGGCAGCAAATGTTGGCCTTGCCAGCAATGCCCACACCCCATGAAAAGAATTTAAAAATCAAGTATCTAAAAACCATGCTTTTGAATCTTCAGGTTCCACTATGATGGTATCATAATCAATGAGAAGGAATTCCAGAAGTTCAAAACATAAAGCACAGGAGTAGACAATTCAGCCCCTTGAACCTGTTCAATCATTCAGTGAGATCATGGCTGATCTGTATCTTAACATCATTTACCCATTTCTGATCCATAATTTTCGGTCCCCTTACCTAACAAAAATCTATCAATTTCAGTCTTGAAAATGTCAATGGGCCTGGCTCCATTTTTAATGTGATGCATTGTTTGATCTGGATTTCCCTGCCAGAAGAAATAGTTTCTCTATATCTGTGCTTTCGAATCCTTTTATAATTTTTAAGAGCCATAATTAGATCACCCCTCAACCTTCTAAACTCTAGGGAATACAATCCACATTTCTGCAATCTATTATCATTCTTTCACACTTTAACCCCAGTATCATTCTGGTGATTCTGCACTGCATTTGCTCCAAGGCAAATATATCCTTCCTGAGACACAGTGCACACAACTCAATATATAACTGATGCATAACTTTCTAGTTTCTTCCTTGTATTCCAGTCACCATTGAGATAAAGGACAATGCTAGCCATTTTGATTGCTTTTAGTATTAATTCTCTTCATGATTTGGACAAACTAAAGCATTTTCATCTAGGAAAGAATTGTATGTGGCAAAGAATTTCTCTTACGAGAAAAGGATATATTAAAAAGTAGTTCAAATGTACCTTAATTACAACGACTTAGTGTTCAGAACTAATTTGAAACCAGTAATAGGCTTATTTAAGTCAGCTCTGCCCTTTAATAATTGGTTTAATTGGCAATTCACTACCTGGGTGGTAATACTTAATGACTGTCATTATTTCATTGCACAAAATGTATCTAAGCAAAAATAATGTAATAATGTAAAGGATTTAGATGGAAAATACCTACCTTGTGTCCAAATCATTCCACAATCAATGTCATTATGAAAAGAGGAACATTACTAATAATCTTTTTTTTTGTCCGGTTATTATTTTTTAGACCTCTGAAAAGATGACTGATTTTGGAGGATGTCCAGGTACAGTGTAAGAGGTGACTGGCTAACTCATGACTTGCCTTTAGTCACGCATTTGGGTTGGGTTCTTATTCCATATATAAACTTCCTTAAACTATGTAACGTCAAATGTTAACGAGGTGCTCTCTCCAACTGAATATGTAGGAGGATAAAAACAAATTCTTGTGTTTTCCCCGTTCTGAGGCCAGTAGCACAGGATCTGATTGGCACAAAGGGACCATAAAATCTGGTCAAGTTCCATGCAGATGGACCTGGACAAATTTCATGCTGAGCATGGTTTTCCAGCAGGATGTTCAGACCAGAAAAGGATCCATAACTTCACTTTGTAACCTAATGAGCTGAAATGAGGCCAAGTGCAATATTTCTGTTTATACTGGGTATGATTGAGCCTTCTGTCTATTTGCAAAATGCCTAGTGAAAGCTCCTTGACCAAGAGAGCACTTCAAAGATCTATTTTTGATTTCCAGTTTTACAGATTGCTTTTAATTTTGACTTCTATTATTAATTTTTGTTGCTACTTTTATGAAAATATTTTAATCTATGTTTCCTTTGGACATTTTTCTCTTCCTGTCTCCTAACAGTACATGATGTCTATGTGGAACCCACTGTAAATGAAGCATTTCCAAGGCTTTAACCAAATAGCTGGTACTGAAAAAGGAAGCATGATTAAAGGTCTCTTACAATGCCAACTTTTATAGGAGCTTAGGGAAGGAGTCACATGATAGTTGGCAAGTCTAGTTAAAATCAAAGCTAGGGATTAGGTCTGAAGCACCACAATTACACCCAGCTGGGATTTCCACAGAGACTCTGCTGAACTCCTGCTGTAACGACAGCGGAACATTGATGGAAAGCCTGGGGAAAAGGCGGCAGCAGCTCTGGGGATTCCGCCAATCCTCTGTTAAAGTTACTGCAGCCAATCCGGCAGCACCTACAGAAATGTGGGCTGAGAATTCTCCCAGTGAGCTTTCCAAATGTCAACAATTTGCTTGCAATGACTCTTCAGTCAAACACCACACCCATAAGAAAATTGATTTGTAGTTTCCAAAGTGGAGGAGTGGCCTTAATGCTCATGTCAGTTTTGGGACTAAAGTGACCAACGGGCAGAAAATTAAGAAACATAGGGCAGAATTTTCCGCTTGTCGGGCGGGCGCGCGCCTGACCCAAACCAATGTCAAATGACGCATAATAATCTCAGGCAAGCGTCCCAATGTCATCGCACACTTGTCTGATACTTTGTTCGGCTGGTTTACAGGTGAGTCAGAGCCGCGCCCACCATTCATTAAGAGGCCAGTTAAGGCCGTTGACAAGCCAATTGACAGCTATTTAATGTTGCCCGTGTGATTTTTTGCTCGTCGCACGGGCAAAATTGGCAGCCCATAATTTGCAAAACCTCATCCACGGGCAGGATAAAAAGGGTCAGCAGCATTGTCAGCGTGAGTAGTGAGGAGTTTTGGAAATAGTTTGCTGCTGGTCACTTATCGGTACTTGGCAGCTTTATCACTGATCAGTGCTTCATTCTAAGCATTTCTAAGGGTCATTTCACAACTTATTGGTGTCTTCAAGGCCCCCTGAGGATACTCTGTGGACCCTTTCAGGTATCAGACAGTCTTCCCTTACCCTGGTAATGGGGATTGTGGTCTCCTCTTATAGCACATCCTCTGAGGAGGAAGAGAGGGGCAGAAGGGAGAGGAGGCCATGTTCCCAATGCAGCTTCCAGGGAAGGGACTGTAGGAGGAGAGGTGCAGGCACAAGGGGTGCAGGGTCAACAGGAAGTCCAAGGCAGAAAGGGCCGCAGAAGATGCCACTTTCCTGCTGCCAGAGTTTACAAGCGGTAATGCAGCTACCTCAATATGTCCGAGGTACAATGCCAAAGCAGGCTGCATCTCTCCAGGGAGACCGTGACTCCCATTTGTCAGATGATTAGGCCCGAGATCAGCTGTGACTGTGTGGGTAGAAACCCCATGCCAGTGGCTCTGAAGGTCACAGTGGCCCTCAACTTCTATGCCAGCGTCTCTTTCCAGGGCTCAGTGGGGGATCTGTGTGGAGCCTCCGAATCAGCTGTCCACAGTTTGTCAAACTAATGACAGAAGCTCTGTTCAGCCGAGTAATGATTTTCACTAATTTCCGGACGTACGAGGCCAGCCAGGCTGAGTGAGCCAGAGGCTTCGTGGCCATTGCTGGCTTCCCCCACGTCCAGGGCACAATGGACTGCACACATGTGGCTATCAAGTTGCCAGCAGGTCAGCCGGGCGCCTTAGTCAACAGGAAGGGATTCCACTCAATGAACGTGCAGATAGTGTGTGACCACAGGATGCTGATTCTGCAAGTCTGTGCAAGGTACCCAGGCAGCTCCCATGACGCTTATATCCTGAGACACTCCCAGGTGCCGAGGCTCTTCAGTGCTCCAGCCAGGCTGGATGGACGGCTGCTGGGTGACAAGGGCTATCCCCTCAGAAGGTGACTCATGATGCCTCTGCACCATCCAAGAATAGAGGCGGAGCAGTGGTACAACAGGAGCCACGCCTCCACAAGGGCAGTGATAGAGAGGATCATAGCTCTTCTGAAGATGCGCTTTCAATGCCTGGACCTTTCACAGGCACACTCCAATACCCCCCAGAGCAGGTGTCACTGGTAATGGTTGCATGCTGTGCTCTCCACAATCTGGCACTGGCAAGGGGGGACACACTGGAGGAAGAGGAGGTTGACGCAGCTGCACAGGCCACAGATGATGAGTCCAGTAGTGAGTCAGAAGAGGAGTATAGTGAGGAGAACGCTGGGGGCATGGAGGTAGACCTCAATAACCTCCAGGGAAGCAGGGACGCCTTGATCCAACGATCCCTCAGCTAGGCTGCCAAATAAGAGCTACCCCCTCATGCCAGGGCTGCTGCCAGGATCCTGGATCACAGTAATGGCCCTTTCCTTTGCCCCCAAGATACACTCAGTGCCTGTGCAATTAAGTTTCGAACCACCCAGGTCCAGCATTACAAATTGGTCTACCCTGCGCCTACAAAACAAATTAAGCATACTCAAGCTAATAACACAAAAGCAAATGTCATTTGAGGTTGGAACTCACAGATTATTGAACAGAACAATAGTCAATGTTGATAATCACACCATTAAAAAAAGTACATCAAAATGAGGGAACGAAAGATCACCTCTTGTGCATAAGTTGCTTTAAACGTACATTTACGGGTGCTTTGTCTAGGTGCTCCCCACTCACTGGCACCAGCATTGGAGACAGCCTGCTGACTCTACTGTGTTGTTGGCCTTGATGACCTTGGCGGCCGTCCTCTGGCCAGTGGAGCCTGTGCTGGCCCCCCCATAGAAGGGAGCAGCCAGTGCCACAGCTGGCATCTCCCCAGTCACCACAGCCTCATCAGATGCCACTGTCACTGGCAGAGGAGCGCAGGAGCTGCTGCCATCATCCAGAGCACCCTGAGAGGAGCCCGCAGAGACAACATGCCGCCCGTGTGCCAACGTGAAGTCGCTGTGGACCTCCCTGCTCACCATTGACGGTTGGGCACCTAGCTGGGAATCTGGATGCCTCATCCATCTCACACACAGACAATGACCACTTAATGTCAGTGCCTGTGTGATGGATTGCAGGTCTGAGCACAATCTCAGGAACCCCTCATTCTGTTCCTGAAGCAGCCTCTGCATGAAAAGCGCCACTCTTTCCATGGAGGAGGCATTGCGCTCGGCCATGAGTGTCAACACAGTGTTCACGCTCTGCAGAGACACCACAACGGAGACCACTGCATGCATACCCTCTTGGATCACCGCCAGATCCTCCCATACACCCTGCTGGACATTCGTTCATACAGCATCTGCTGCCTAATGGCCGTCTCTAGAGGCTCATCATCAGCCTTCGACTGAGCATCACCCTGGTGCCCAGCAGCCCTCCAACTGCTGGCGCCCTGGGCACTCTCTGCCTGCACCACAAGCGACAGTGAAGTGTCCTCATCAATGTGGACCGAGATACTAGTCACTGAACTAATGCCCACTGAGATGCTGGTATCTGCGCTGGTGCCTCATTCAGAGAGTGTGTGTGACGCAGGTGCTTCTGGAGCATGGTGGTCCTCCAGGGTCAGGGCTAGCTCCTGGAGGTCCTGATATTGGCTGTTTGGTGGCAGATCTAAGGGAGAACAAGGACATGTCATTAGTTTAACTCATGACACTGTCACTGTACATGCCAGGCACCCTGGTGAGACAATGGAGATCTGCATCATAGTGCCATCGTCTTTCAATGATTAATGAGGAATCCAGTCTCGAGGCTGCCATCAATGATGAGACTGTGCAGGAATGTTTGCAACATCCAAAACTCTCACCTCTGCACTGCACTCTTACCTTCGTCTGAGACCCTAGCCTCGCCACGGCCAGCTGATCGAGGTGTATGGCGCCTCTCAAGCTCCAAGGCCTCCTGCTTGTATCTGGAGAGGATGAGAAGGTGTGGGGGTCCTCCGCCCGTCTGTGACCTCTCAATATTGTAATGGGTTGTCTTCTCCTGAAAGGACAGAGTAGCATTGGTTAGTCCGCTCTCTACCTGCAGCGCCATTGCAGCCTGGCCAACCAGCCTGACGAACACCTTGTAAAGCAGATCCGAGTCATGGTGCTCGAGCCGCAAGGCACTCAGTCCAAGCAGCCAGGGCTCACCCCCTTGGCCAGCTGTGGCGCCATTGACAGTCAGCACTCAGACTCTAACACCCCTGATCTCCATAGGGGTACAACCAGCCCAAAACAATTCAACACATTGACCCATGCCAACACGGTACTGACCGTTCCTGAGTGCAGAAGATCATTGAAGCGCTTCCGGCACTGCACCCAGGCGCGCCACACCATGTTGTGGCTGCTCACCCGTGCTGCCACCTCCCCCCATGCCCTCTTTGTGACGTGCGGTGGCCTCTTCCTCCCATCTCTGGGGATAAGGGTCTCCATTCCGGCAGCCTCCGCCTCCAGGAGGATGGCGAGGCACTCAACGGAAAAACGGGGTGCCGAGTGCTGAGCCGACCTCACCTCCCAGCCACGTCGCTGCTGTAACTCCGGCGCGGTCAGCCTCCCTGGAGCCGCGCCCAACAGGGCCCCACCCCTGCCCGCTCCTTCTCAGACGTTCTGCAGCCGGCGCTCACGCTGGGCAGGCCTTCATTGGCCACAGCCTGATCGCGGGCCACTCCTGCCAAGCCCACCCAACGAGGGCAAAATTCTGACCATAGGTTGAGAAACGGGGCTGGGAGCTATGAGTGCTCTTAGGGCTCCAAAATGGCATCTGCTGTGCACGGACACGGGGGGGTGAATCATGCCGGAAGCCATATTGGTGAGGGCGAGAGGCCCCACACAGTGACTATCATTCAGAAGAATGCAGAGCAGGCAGTTTATCATGTCAGTTAATGTGGAATTCCGACTTGACACCAGTGTTGCCATTTTGGAGCACAGCATCCTCTCTTAACCTCATGTTGAGCAGCAGGAAGAACCCTGCACCAGCCCTATTTATTGGGATCATTAATTCCTTGTAAATTAGTTGCGAGTTGATTTCTCCTGGCTGCTGCCATGATTCTACATGTGCTTGGTGCTTTAAGTTGCTTCAGGTTGGAAAAGTCTAATGATGTGGCAGATGCTGGAGGAGGTTTCACTGGCTTCAAGCCTTTTGCACGAACCAGCTGCTCCCAGGCATCGGTGGACTAGCAGACGTCCTCTTTGGAATACAGTATGACTGGGAGAAAGAACGTGCAGTGCAGGCCAAGCTGCTGAAACGGGAGAAGAAAGAGGGGAGAAGGACCCTCACCAGGGGGGGGGGGATACACCTGTCCAGGCTGCTCAGGAAGTAATTCTATGAGCTGAACCCCAGCGAGAAAACTTGGGCAGAATTTTACGAAGGTAAAATGACGAGCGGTGACGCTGGGCGGAACTCCCGACATCACCCCGCCCGATTCAAATTTTCAGGAAGGCGGGAGCGCAGCAAAATCAGCTGTGCGCCCGCCGACCTGTCAATGGCCAATCGAGGCCATTGACAGGATCAATTAAGTAATTAAAGTACCTTCCTGTCCAACCTTAAGGTTGGCGGGCAGGCCAGGAGCCCCAGCGGGAACTAGAAAAAGCATGAAACCTCATCCACAGGCAGGATGAGGTTTCATGTCGGCTTTAAAAATTTTAATAAAGATTTTGTAAAAATTATGGACATGCCCGAACCCATGTGACATTGTCACATGAGGGGACATGTAAGGGCAATTTTATTTTCCTATTTTTATCTTTTTTACACATACAGCCAATCTCCCTGAGGCGGCACTTAGCCTCAGGGAGATGAGTGCACTTTGTCGTATGCATGCGCAAAAGAGCACACTCTCGATCTTGGGATTCCCCCACCCACACAGGGAGTGCACAGCGCTTCTGTGTGAATGTCATGCTGGGCTGGCCTTAATTGGCCCGCCCACATAAAATACCGGGGCGCCAATCAGAAGCACACCTGTACGCGCCCACCCATCAACATCCCCCCCCAACGGGGGGAAAATTCAACCCCGTGTGTGTAATGTCTGTGCTTTCATCAGAAATACCTCACTGAAATCTGTCACCTGAGCCGGTGACCATGGCAATGAACCTTTGTGCATCTGCTGACTTCCAGGCTGGAGCCGGAGATACTTGCAACATCTCCCAGTTTCCTATTCACTGTTGTGTCAGAGAGCTGATTACTTTTCATTGTCCCTTGCCAGAGAGAAGCAAGCGGGGAGAACATGGGGCTCTGCTAGCATGCTTTCCCATGGTGCAGGGTGCCACTGATTCCAGCCATATCCATTTGTGGCTGCTGCATGTTGACTCTGCCCGATACGAGAACTGAAACATCCAGCTAGTGTGTGTGATCATAGGCAGCAAATCTTGCAGGCCAATTCCCAGCCTCCTGGCAGCAGTCATGATGCCTACATTCTATAACAGTGTGCTGTGCCACCTGCATTCCAGCCACCAGGCAAATCCATGGGATGAAAACATTGTTGCATGATGAGAAGCTGAGTAAATTGGGTCATATCCTCTGGAGTTTGAATCAATGAGATGATCTCATTGAAACATATGAGATTCTGAAAGGATTCAACAGGGTTAACACTAAGAAATTGTTTCCTTTGGCTTTGAAATCCAGAACACGAAGAGGAGCTGCACAGCCTCAGGTCAAGGGGTCAATCATTTAGGACTGAGCTGAGGAAAATTTCTTCACTCAGAGGGGTTTGGATGGAATTCTCTGCTCCAGAAGGCCTTGGGTGCCCTACCATTAAATATAGTCAAGGCTGAATTAGAAATATTTTTGGTCTCTCAGGGAATTAAGGGATTTGGGGGTGTGAGTGGGTGGGAAAGTGGAATTGTGGCAGAAGACCAGTCATGATTGTATTGAATGACAGAACAGGCTCAAGAGGCTGAATGTTCTACTCCTGCTCCTACTTCTTACATTATGTCCTTAAAAGGTGGGTACCAGGTGACGAGGACTATCCAACAGTGACGTGGCTAATGACCGCTGAGCACAACCAAGTACATGTGTGCGGCATGCATACAATGAAAGCCATGCTTTTTTAAAAATTGTTCACGGGACAGGGCGTCGCTGGCTAGCCCAACATTTATTGCCCACCTCTAGTTGTACTTGAGAAAGCGGTCTGGAGCTGCCCTCTTGAACTGCTGCAGTACATGTGTTGTAGGGACATGCACGGTGCTGTTAAGAAGGCAGTTCCAGGATTTTGACCTAGTGACAGCGAAGGAATGGCGATATATTTCCAAGCAAGGATGATAAGTGGCTCAAAGGAGAACTTCCAGGTGGTGATGTTCCCATCTATCTGCTGCCCTTGTTCTTCTAGATGGTAATGGCCAGGGGTTTGAAAAGTGCTGTCTAAGGAGGCTTGGCGGGTTTCTGCAGTGAATCTTGTAGATGGTGCACACTGTTGCTACTGTACATTGGTGGTGGAGAGAGTGAATGTTTGTGGATGTGGTGCCAATCAAGCGGACTGCTTTGTCCTGGACATTGTCCAGCTTCTTAAGTGTTGTGGGAGCTGCACTCATCCAGGCAAGTGGAGAGTATTCCATCACACTCCTGACCTGTGCTTTGTAGATGGTGGACAGGCTTTGGGGAGTCAGGAGGTAAGTTCCTCATCACAGGATTCCTAGCATCTGACCTGCTGTTGTAGCCACAGTATTTATATGGCTAGTCCAGTTCAGTTTCTGGTCAATGGTAACCCCCAGGATGTCACATAAAAAGTGACAGAGCAGACCATTGGCATGTTGAAACTCCACTTCCCTGCCTGGACCACTCAGGAGGAGCCCTGCAGTACTCACCAGAGAGGGTGTAAATAGTCATGATCATCTGCTGCATGCTGAACAACCTCACCATCAGGAGAGGACAATCCCTGCTACCGAGCAGCAAGCGGCTGAGGAGCATGAGAAGGAGGAGGAGGAAGAAAAGGAAATGGAGAAAGGGGAGGCAGTAGGCAATGCAGAGAGCCCCTTTCTGAGCTGGCTTGTCTGTGAAGAGCTCACCCGAGTACAATAGTAGTAATTGCAACTCCTATTCCCCCGTCACTAATAATCTCTCTCCTTAGCTTCTCTCTGTCACTGACTACCAGTATCCACTTGGCCAGAACGCAAAAATAAAAGACACCACCAAATAAACATTCCAAACCAAATTTATACATAAAATCATGCCATATAGCATACAATGTTAATTAATCACTCTTATGAATCATCTTAGTGCTTGTTTTCCATGTACCTTTGACTGTCTAGAGTTCCTTGCAGTGCTGCTCCAATGGCTGCAGCATGGCTGGTGAAAGGTTGCTGACTTTCAGTGGAAGAAAGTGTGAACGGCCTTGCAAGGCAACCTTAAGCAGATCTGGGTCAGGCAGGAGACTGTAACATCTTGGGATGGGTGGCAGCAGCCTGCGCTGGCCAGGCTAGCAATAGCAGCAGACTGATGGAGTGGCAGGAGTGGGAGGACAAATGTTGTCTGCTTGAGAGAGGACAGCAGGTCCTCCTCCACCAAAGCCTCCAGTGCATCATCCAAAAACTTTGAAGGTGTCAGAATCGCTTCCTGAGCGAGTGCCAAGAGCTTCTCTGGCCACTGTGCACCTCCCCTTTAAGAGGTGCAGGCTAGCTTAAAGCAGGTTAGGTTAGTCAGGAAGTTATGAATTTGGGTCCCCTGCTGACATGTACAATGAAGATTGCGGGTCGCACTGGCAGCATGCAGCAATCATTCAACTAAACGGTGGGATCAAAGTTGCCGTGCTGACTGCATAACGTTGAATGGACGCAGGTTAATCACATATCACAATTTCACACCTGTTTTCCCAGGTTATCTAATTTAGCTTGCCACTGACTAAAGTTTACAGACGTGTTATTTGCACAACCTGGAAAGGCCTTAGGCAACTGAGAAAAATCAGTGAATATTTCACCCAAACGACTTCTGGACGATGCCTGTTATCTCCTGTATAGACAAATCTATCTACCTCTTTCAATGCTGCTGCAATTCCTCTTTTACAGATCTGTTCCATGAATATATTACTGCAAGGAACATACTAGCCCAGTGAAATCTGTTACACAGATAAACTGTAGCTTTTCTGCAATAGGATCCTGGTTTACAGTTGCCTGGACAAATTGTGAAATTGACTCCTTGGCCAACAGGGACAATTACATTTCTAAGACAATGGCAGCTGCAGATACCTCTTTAATGCTCCTCATTTTGCTACTATGGCACAGCTCAAACTGACTGAGTAAACATCACCATTAATAGCTTTATCTTAATTGAATTCCATAGATGGGAATTACTTGTAATAATTGCTTCCTACCATAGATTATGGATGAAAAGATATGGATCGCAATATGAAATTAAATCACGATGAATAGTTGTTGGCTAGATGATATTTTATGCTCTAATGTTAAAGATTTTTATTGTTAATATTTTCTATTTTTAATTAAAGTATATTGTTCTAATTAAAAAGCTGTACATAATGGACTAATGAAAACAATTAATCTTCTTAAATTCAAATATTTATAAATAGAAGTTACAATTTGAGGTGTCCTCGGATATGAAAGAGATCATAAACTGTTTCAATCAAACTTTACATTTCTGCTTATTTAAAAAGTGGGCTTTGCTGAACCAAAATGTGGCTGCTACAAGTCACATGACTCACATGTTGGCTACTGTTTCTGGAAATTTCCAACAGCAGTTAGTAGGCAAAAACTTAACCCTCATCCTAGTGGAATCTCATATCTCTCATTGTGAAGACACATTACAATCAATCAAACCAGGGATCTTTCTCCCCAGCCTGGTCCTACAACAAAGGGAGAGCCATTGAAAATTGTTATACATGCAGAGGCACTAATAGCCATCATCTATTTCCCAAAGTGAACAACAGATTTTGACGAGGGTCATAGAAACTGCTTGTTAGCCTGCAACTGACTCATTAATTGGCAACATCACATGACCTAAGCTTCTGGCCTTTGGAAAGTTTTAATATTGCATTTCTAGACTTACAACTCAGTCTGGTGTTTAACCTGCAATCTGCAAATGTCACAGCAGGAGTCCAGGCTAACCAACAGCCTGCATCAAGTCTAAGCCACCTGTTTCTCTGGACAATTCCTGCTATCGCCTGCTGAACAGACCAAGTCTCTGTATACCAATCTCATCTTGTTACATCACCATCTGAAGGAATCCTGCAACTTCTACTTCAGCCTGAACTGCAACTCCTCCATGAGTGAACCCCGACTGGACTCTGACTTTCTGGACTCTGGCAACCACATGAACTGACATCCATACCTGTGGTGCTTTTTTTTTTTTTTAAGTTATTCATAGTTGCAAAAACTCCTTTCCTATTTTCTTATTGTGTAGCTGTGTGTGTGTGCATAAAATTGCAACCATCCCCCAGGTTTGAGTATATGAGTAAACAATAATTCTGATCTAACTCTAAAGCAAGTTTGCTGCGAGTCACTTTAAAAACTCACCTAAGTAATGGAGGGTTTGGCAAAATACATCACAGCCTATTTCAAAAATTAAATCACCCCTGCTTACAGACAGACGACGAGAAAAATGAAGGAGTTCGGTTTTGCCTCTCTCCCTCTCTTCTGTCCACAACAGGGGTTTAATAGAATTTATTTTTCTCTTAATGGTTTCTCTTAACTCATTCCCTTGGATGTTGTCATCAAATGATGACTCCACAGTACTTTTTCTCTCTTCTGCCTTTGTAAATGTGCATGCCAATTGATTAATAATTATCTGACTTATAGGGTAAGAAAGCCTCAACTGCTATGTGTTGGGAGAGCTACGGCCACTGTATTAGTTATCTTTGGTCCCCAGTTTCTCTTCACTAAGGTTGAGGTATGATACTGTAAAGTTCAAGGCTAAGAAGGATGCCGATTGATTTTACTCAAACAAAACTTGAAGTGTCTCGATCGCTCCATTAGTTGCTTCATGTACGAATTTTGAGATGTTGGCCAGAGTAATGATGGCAGGCTCCCTGCTGCACAACACTGGCATTGATACAGGGATCAGCGTGCAGCTCAAACCCTTGTGCAAAATGAAGGCAAGAGCTCAATTTTATCTCAGGCTTCGGGACTCCAAGGTCAGATTGAAAAGTGGGTCCCCAGCCCACACTTGCTGGCAGTGGCACCAATTCGGTGATTTTACCACAGACGGACTCCAAATTGGTTGACTGTGAGGCTGCCACCCGATTAAGGACGATGGTCAGGCTCCCTCTGCTGCTGGCCCGATCAGAGTACCGGCAGCTCTGAAGCATCAGCAGTGCCACCAAGAGAGGTGGGCACTGATGTGGCAGATAGGCGATCGGGGCATCTCCATGTGAGTAAATTCAAACTAAAAAATTCAGGGAAGCAAGAATCAAAGAAGGAACCGTTGGAACTGTCTTCCCAACCTGTGACCCCCTCTTTGGGTCATGGAGCCTCTAGCTCCAAGGCCCACCCTCCCCCACCCACAGACTGCTGCAAGGAGGCCTCCACCATGAAGCTGGCTGTCACCCCATGTGGTGGTGGGTGGGAGCCATTGGCAAAATGCTGGTGGCCATGTAAAACAAGGCCTTTAATTCTGCAAATCAGCTGCCCGCATCCTTGAGGCAGGCAGCCAACCCGCCTCTCAACCCATCACTGGGGAACATCCCTGGCAGCAGGACTGCATCAGAGATCCTTGCCAACATGGCTCCCCGCTGTTTTACTGGACATCATTTGACACCACCCCCCCCCGCCCCACCACCCAACCCTATCCCCCTCAATCCTGCCACTCAGGGGCTGGTAAAATTCTGTCTAAGATGGTTTCATAACATTTCCCCACAGAGGAATATGGACTACTGTAGCACAAAAACAGCAGCCGCAATGGGAATTTGCAACATGTTTTGTTGGCAACAGGGCACTAACTCTACAAACAGCTTGCCTTAGTGGTGTCACAATCTGGATATCTGGTCTTTAACTTTTCATTGATATCATGTTGTTCAAATAGATTTGTTCTTTTCTGAAAGCCACTGATATTTGTCCAGATCTCATTTGCAACCAGGGTACCTCATGTGGTGCCTGGCTTTGGTGGTGATAATATCCATGAGATGAAATTAACCTCCCTCCTATCCAGAAAAACATTTCCAAATTCCAACAATGTTTGGAAATCGAGCTATCCTCATATAAAGCTGAAACGCTGTAGCCCTAGAAACATGCTCTTTGCCACTGGTGTCACAGTCAGAGTCATAGAGGTCTACAGCACAGAAAAAGACCCTTTGGCCCATTGAGTCTGCTCCGATCAAACAAGTACCTAACTATTCTAATCCCATTGCCTCGTATTCCACGGCATCGTAAGTGTGCATTGAAATACTTCTTAAATGTTATGAGGGTTTCTGTCTCTATCACCCTTTCAGGCAGTGAGTTCCAGATTCCCACCACCCTCTGGGTGAAGAAATTCTTCCTCACATCCCTTCTAAACCTCCTGCCCTTTATTTTAAATCTATGCTCCCTAGTTATTAATCCCTCCACCAGGGGGAAAAGTTCCTTCCTGTCTACTCTATCTATGCCACTCACAATTTTATACACCTCAATCATGTCCCCCCTCAATATCCTCTCTCCAAGGAAAATAACCCCAGTCTATCCAATCTCTCCTCACTAACTGCCATAACACATTGCCAAGTGTGGCATCAAGTGTTTGTGAGTGACCATTTTTCCACTTCTAAAATGGGAAAGCGGCACTTCTCTCTCTAAGTATCCACTAGAGAGAATTGGACCACCGAATAATTTCTGATAATCCAATTAGGATTAGCAACTTCAGGGTAAATGTCACAAAAATCCTAAAGAAGCTAAGAATAGTCTCAAAACAAATGAATCTCGAGGGATTGCAAGTTATTTATTCTGGGATACTAAGCGAGTCAGGGGTAAGATTAGATTGTGAAGAATGATGTCAATGAATGCTGGTGGAGGGACCTCACTAGACGGAAAACAAAATCCAATACATGCATTTTTGAGAAAGGTGATCAAAGAGGCACAGGCAACTACAGGCCATCTCACTGGTTAAATAAATTGTTTATCAGGAGCAAAATTGTGATATATCTTTATGACCTTAGTTATCTCAGCTTGTGCAAGTATTATGGGGGAGATTTTACCAAGCCCTTGGATGCAAACTTAAAGGTGGAGAGGGGGGAGGTTGTGAGAAAAATCAGAGAAAAATATGCAGGGCAGGTTTGCTGACATGTTCCTGTCCGGCCACTTTTTGCAGGGACCGGCTAAGCACATCTAAGGCAGGAATTCAATAAAGGTCACTGGGGAAGCCATTAGAAGCAATTTTCCCATCGTAATTCAATTTTTCCAGCAGTGCATCAGCTCCATGCTGGGTCTACACCTTGTCACCTCAGAGGAAGCGAGAACACAGCAGGAGGTCAGAGAGGCATGAACGTTTGATGAATCCTGATGTTGCTCGGGGTGATGCCAGCCCCATCAGCCTTACTGTACCTCCATTTCCTCCCTCTCTCGCCTGCTGCATTCCACTCAGCAATGTTCTCACTGGGGCCTCAGTGTAGGCCGCTAGCCAGTCTTGCAATTGAGCTCCGGCCTCCTCAGCCTTTCCGCTGCCCCTAATTGGATGGCAGTCCCTGAGGCGGCCTGTTAATCAGTCACCTTGAGGGAAATTGAGCTGCAGGGCTCCTCAGCATGTTTTTCTTCATTCCTTCATGGGATGTGGGCATCCCCAGGAAGGCCAGCATTTGTTTCCCACCCCTAATTGCCCTTGAACTGAGTGGATTGCTAGACCATTTGCTAGGCAGTTAAGAGTCACATTGCCCTGGGTCTGGAATCACATGTAGGCCAGATAAGGTAATGATGGCAGATTTCTTTCCCTAAAGGACATCAGTGAGCCAGATGGGTTTTTTTTTTTTACAATATTCCTTGGTAGTTGTCATGGTCACCATTACTAAGACTAGTTTTATATTCCAAATTCATTACCCATCCTGGAGAATTTGGTTCAGCAACAAAAGACACCAGTGGAAAATATATTACATATAACAGAATACAATTCTAATTGTCATTACCATTAACATGCCCCCTACATTGAATTCTGAAGAAGTGGGCATTGAAAGAACGTTGGCGTTCTAATATGATCTTTCTTCACTAAGTGGAAAACATCAAAAGGTTCTAAGACCATCAGTTGAGGCTGCAGCTTCCTGATTTCTGTGCCCTTTAAGACCAACCTCCATAATTGAATACGTACTTTAAAAGGTTTTTTGACATCGAGCAACCACAACGTATAATGTTGATTCACCGACAGCAGAAAGATATATTTGGAAATGCCAAAGCTTTGCTCCAGTATGGTCATTATGAACTGAAGCATGTTGTTCACAATGTACGTAGAGAACAGTACTGCAGCAGACAAAATTAGTTAGCATTTGCTTTTGTTATTTTCTGTGTTGCGGCAAAACACATTCTTGAATTCATTATCCTAATTCCTAGAGCCGATGGTGACAGCCTTCGCTTAAACTGGAACTTTCTCAACAAAATTAAATCTGGATTCAGTATTTCCTTTTATGGAGTTTCTATGTCAACATTCCTGTTGCTGCTTATCAATAGGTCTCAAGTTAGCTCCACCACAACCCTCAACAGCGCCTCAACATTTAAAAGTAATGTTGCTTCTTTATTTTGTCAGCGTACACATAAGAATCCGTTTATCACTAATTGTTATTTAACTCTAGGCTTTGTCAAATTTCTGATTGCTTTGATTATATACATCAATGTTAGGAAAACTTATACCAAGGTAACTTGCTGCTTTTGATGCTCAACTCCACAGATTGTATTTTGGAATGACACAAACTTATTACTGGCGGTTAGTTTTCATGCTGATAATCTTTTTAAGCATAAATTTGAACATTTTAAATAAAGTAATCATCGCGATTGATACCGTGCTATCATTAGTCTTACAGCTTGTAGCTTGGTTCATCAAAACCCAGGTTTTGTTATGTTTTTGATTGTTATTGACCAAAGCCCAATCCATTAACTTGAGGCATCCCTGGATGCACCTAACAGAGCTACAATCACCAGTCCTTATACTCTGGATCTGGAAAGCTACATTGCAGCAAACTGACCAGTTCCACTCACTGGGGGTGATTTGACTTTGGAGTGCGCTGGCCATTCCGGCAGCAAAGAGCCCCCCCATGGTTTTGGATCTCATATTCTATTTCACAACTAAAGATGTCCTACTCCAAGGCCTCTTCTACTAGAAATATATAACCGAGTATTTGAAGATGCTCACCAGTTCACTCAATCCTCCTTTTTTGTGGAACGGTGCCTGCTTTCATCTTTGCACCTCATACAGAAAGTTCAGTGGATCAACATGAGGAATATGAGCTGAAACTTATGTTTGACCACAGTGACCCTGAACCTTGGCTATGCCATGCTGTCACTTTATATTTGGTTACAAAACACAGATTAGCACTAGGTGCAGTAGTGGGTGGGAAAAAGGATGTTTTACCCATCGGCCACAATGGCGGCTTTTCGCACTATATCATCCCATTCCCATCTCATTAGTTATGCAGCCACAGGAAGCACTGTCTCGCTGGTGGATGGTGTCCAATTTGCCTGCCACACCATTACCTCACTGCTTCTTCACGCAGGGCATCATATTTAAACTGCAGCTACGTGCACATTTCTCAATGCTTGCAACCCATGAGGGCACCGCTGAAGACATAGCCCCAAAAAAAAGAGTGCAGCCTCCAATTTCAGTGAGGTGTCCCTGAGATGCCTTCTGGAAACCGTGGAGGCCCATCGTGATGCCCTCTACCTCTGCTCTGGCCCATCAGATTCACCACTCCAGCTTGGGAGGTGGTCAGTGCCAACATTGCACAGAAGAGGTTGGCCATCCAGTGCAGAAAGAGGGTGAATGATCTCATCCATGCCACCACAGTAAGGCAGCCATCTCATCACCCTAAACTCACACACTCAAGCCCATCACACATTCACTAATATCTCACTCACTGCCAGCTCAAGGGACATCACCACTCACTCTCTCACACACATCCGCACATCTCCATCTGGCCTCATCTCCTCTGCAGGCTGCCTTCTCAGCCCTCACCCTCTTCAGGCCACTTGCACAGATCACACACGTGTACCCCCACTCGCATCCTGGAATACCCCCTTCCCCATCACAGCCTTCACCCTGCAGCTTCTTCCTTGCCTGAGGCCACTTCTCCCCCTTCCCCAAGCAAGCCCTAGCCCTGCAGCCACTGCCTAATGGCTGATCTGGTAGGGAGAGCCCTGCTCGACAGCCCCCCTAAAAGTGATGCGGTGCTGCCTGCGAAGCCTGGCGCTAATGACTGCGAATGCTGCCCGAAGCAAGGTAGGCAAACAAATCTCAAAGTCCCAAGTGAAATGCATTTCGGGAGCTGCTCATCATTTATGTACCGTTGTGAATGACGTCTGAATGATCCACTCTTGGGGAATGTTTCCGGCGAGCAGGGCTTAAAGTGATATGCAGATATATTAAAATGACATTCCCGAAATGCAGTGGCAGGAAAGGTGGCCCGGCATTGACAGGTGGAGCAGATGATCACAAGCTGGTTTCACAACAGTGTGAAACCAATTTTTGGCCCTCTTGCCATATTGTCCACTCACACCCACCATGAAGCCCAACACCAACGGGGACAGAAAATTCCAGCAATTAACTGTAACAACGTGACCCTCAAAACAAATAAGTTCTCTAGGAACTATTTCAATAATAAAGCAGTGGCACAGATGCATTTCTGTCTTTAATCTATTCACTCATGTCTGCTGGACACTGGGCATTGCATTGGCCGCTCTGCAGGTTCTGTCATTCTCAATTTGCACAGATGTATTTTTTGGCCGTCACATGTTGGTACACATGAACGCTTTCAAGAGATTTCCACATTTATGCACAGAATTGAATCCCATTCCACAGCTCAGACTGTTCTTCCTATTCCCAAAGTAATATTATGCAACTCAGATGATTACAGCACTTTGAAGATTATCTTTTTTGCAATCATAAGTAATTATAGCAACAACTCAGGACATCCTAAAATGCTGTCAGCAGGAATCACAGCATTTAAAATGGTACTAATCTGCTGTCATGAGAGTCTTTTCAATATCTACAGATTTTTAAAAATTAAATCATGTTACATAAACTTCCATATGGATAGAGTTCTTAGACTTTTCAAAAAATTATTCAAAAAGACCAAATGATTTCCTTTCTCTAGTAGCTTTTGGCAATTATTGAGTGGGTAGTTTCATTCAATGAACTTAGTGTTTCAGTGCCAGCAAATGTTGCTGAAAATGTCTCTTTAAAAATATATGTGCACTGCTGATGGAGATTTCTTGTTACTCACAAGCACAGACACACAAGTACAGTTTCCAATACCGAAGAAGCTCGAAGTATAGACACTATTAACCTTGGCAATAGGAGAGTTCACCGTTTGTCCAAAGGAAAACCATTGGTTGTACCAATGAAGAGCTAATGCCACTCCATAACTGCGCACTGATAAAATAATGTATTGTCTTCATCATTTTTGTTAATTCTTCTGTTGGGTGTAGACAGCACTGGCAAAACAGTATTTACTGCCCTAGGGCGTTAAGGGCCCATAAAACCACATGGGTCCTCAGTAATGTGTAGGAGTGACAGGTGTTATGATGGGGCAGGTGATGTGTGCCAGGTGGATCAAACCCAGAAGGGAACCTTGGTCGCGCTATCACAACAGTTTTGCAATTTATATTTATTATGAGGTATGTGCACTGATTTCAGAAGTAATGAGTCCACCAAGGCCTTTAGAGATTTTTTTAAAATTAAATAATATTTAATAACAAAAGATTTCAAGCATATACATACAACTACAATTACTTACTACTAAAACAGATCCTAAAGTTCCTAACTGACCTGACTCCCAGTTATACACCCCCTTTAAGGCAACAGTCCAAAATAGATTTTAGATTTTAAACAATACCGACTTGACAGTGGAATTCCAAATAGATTCCCCACTTTTAGTTACTTTAAATAGCAGACTTATGCACAAATGGCTGGAGGCTTCTTGAAGGCTGTTTCACATACTCCTGTTAGATCTTAAATTTCTTTTCCTCACATTGCCTTTCATTCTCCTTTATATATGTTTCTCTGTCTTTGATACATAAATCCTGTTGTTTCATATGTCTTTGAAGCTGTATCTTCCTCATAATATAAAAACTTTCATGTTGCCAATATTGTAACCTTTGGGTTATCTGGCTGGTTGTAAACAGGCTAAGGTCCCTTTGAAATCCAAACAATCCCTTCAGTTATCTAAAAATGCAAATTCCCTTCACACCTTACATGCTAAGCCAGCATCCATGTTTACTTATTAGCATGTCAAGCACATTTCTACACCTAGCTTCTTTTGATGATTTCAAGCTTGCCGTCTACTTGACTCCAAATGAAATTAAATCACACAAACAGAACCACCTATACTTACCCCCATAAACCTACTTCACAGTGAACCAGAAAAATATTATGAAAATTATTATACTTTCGTCCCACAGGCTCCCTTCCCGAATGAATACTTGTGAACCAGTCAATTTTTATAACACCCTGGCAGCTACCTGGATTTATTGAGCTCACTTTCACAAGTTCCCATGGTGGAGTTTCAAACCTCAATGGTACAATTGCAGCACCATGAACACTAGGTTACTGTACTTTCTCTCTTGCATTTGTGGTAAACCTTCCCTTCTCAATGTTCAGGAACTTGTTCTGTGTAGATGAGGTTCAAGAACTCAAAGCAAAGTTGTGTTTCTCACAGCATCTTAAGCATCAGCATGTATTGGACCACTGGGATAGCAGCAAGCAGAAACCTTGGATCCCAGTGTAATTCCTATGATTCAAATTGGAAATTATTGAGTTATCCTAGGAATATCAAGAGCTTTTTTGTGGAATCATCATTCTTCAGGATTAGTGGAATTTAATGGGGCGCTGTGGGACCCAAAATCCCTCACCAAAAACTGGCAACGTCCCGGCTGATCTGGTCTCCTGGAGCCCCGAGGGAATTAAGATCCTAACTGGCAGCTGGAACCTTGCTGCCAGGGCTCCTGGTTCCATGGGGAACATTTAATTGCTGTACTCCCTCCAGTGGAGCGGGAATCGCAACCCTGACAACTGCCAGCCTACTTAAGATCCTCAATTCACATCCAGATGAGAAGGCCTTCCTGCCTCAGACTTAATCAGAGGGTGGCAGGATCTCCACCTTGCACCCTCCACCTGATCACATAGACCCCTCCTGCTTCTGAACCCACCTTGTGGGGGCATTAGATTCCACCCATTATGGACAGTGCCACCTTCTTGTTACCATTCATAGCAATATAGCCGAAATGCTTCATTTACGTTCACTCATATCTATTGGAGCTCAGCACAGGAACAAGTGGAAACCCATTATATTTAACAAACAAGTGAAATACCACCTGAAGTAGGTTAACTTTGAAACCTGCTGCTGAGCGTAGAATTGAGTATCTCCATATGGGACACGGCTTCTTCTTGGCTACTGCAAGACATCGGACAGATTTGAAATATCAGCCTTGTCTTTATAGATGGATCATTGCCCAGATTAGCCACCATTAGTGCCCTGGAAGGTATATGTTAACAGTCCATCAAAAGGAATGACCATAAGCAAGGGGAAATAAATAACTGAAGCTTCTTCTCAGAGAGAGAGGTAAGAAATTTCTTTAAAAAAATTAATAGCACAAGCAAGGTAAACATCCTTTTACCTCTCTACCTATTTTTATTAATCAGTTTTTCACTGATCTGCTGAACACTAAGGACATCATTAGTGGATCTGATTAGAGGAGTTAACAAGCCTAATACCATGTGATGCTGAATTAATATATTTGTGAAATGTGAAGGTCACTGACTTGTCCTGAATCCCGCCTCTGATCACAGCAGGAGTCCGGATTTGTCTGTAAACAGATTTCTACACAAAACTAACCCCAACTCTGCATCTAGGTTAATGGGATGTCAATAAGGAGCTGTTCCTGCCCCTACAGTTGTAGGTTCATAGAAAGCCACGACAGCAGGGTATGACTGGCAACTCAAGTAAACTGTCCATCATCACCTGGCCCTCCCTAAAATTATATTCTTCCAGTGGCTTCAGCAAAAGGCTCATGTTTAATATCGAGTTTGTTTCTCAGTTAAATCATCACAGCCGGCGCTTTATGTTAGGGGCTTTACAATTGGCCTCAGCAGCTGCAAGAAAAAGGAGCAAGAAAAACAGCTGCGCAAGCCGCCATGGTCGCCGTCCAGTGACTTTGGCAGGAAGGACGCATCAGATGAGGGCAAAACAGTTTCAGTTATGCAATTTCTGTCCTTGAGGTGGGCCTTAACAGATCAAGGAGGGGGAGGTGGGCAGACAAAACAATTTAGGGAGAAAATTTCAGAACTTGGGGACTTGTCGGTTTTGGAGTCAGGTCCAGTAGTCACAGGGACCAGGGATCAAAGGGCTGAGCATTGAAGGGGCCATGAAAATGGGGGTGGGCATAGAGAGGTCTGCAAATGGGAATTACTGCTTGCCAACGTCTGTGCCCTTGTGTCACACTCTGAGCATGGCCTTCAATGGGTCATGGATTGTTTCGTAAAAGCGGTTGATGACTATGGGCTAACTATCAGTTTAAAGAAGACAGAGATACTCCACCAACCATCACCAAACTTGACTATACCCCACCTATTACAACTAGCAATGACACAACCCTGAAGGCTTTAGATAACTTTACCAATCTCGGAAGAACAATGTCCAGAAGTGTCTGCATTGACAGCAAGGAGGCAAATAGAATTGCCAGAGCTAGCTCCGCGTCTGCCCATTTACACAAGAGACCGTGGAGGAAATGAAGTGATCAAACTTACAACAAAAGTTGCTGTGTACAAAGCTGTAGTTGTACCTACCCTCCTATATGCCTGTAAGACATGGAGTCCCTTCCATGTGACATATTGAGCAGTTGTATAGGTTCCTCACGAGATGTATTCAAAATACTTTGGTCACCAAACAAGGAGGATAAAGTGCCCAACACTGAAGTACTTCAAAGAGCTGAAATATCTGGAATTGGAGCATCTATTGGCAGGTGGTTTAGGCATGGAGAAAAGTTGGTCTTCAATCAATCAAGTAAATAAATGTGAAAAAGCTACCAGGCAATCCCCCAAGCACGGTTTCCCTCAGCACAGCCTCAGAACAAGGTAACCTTAAATTTGGAACCTCATACAGGTGTTGGGCTCTTTACTTGGATATGGAAAGAGAGTTACATTAGCTTCAGGCATGGCCGAAAGATACCATTTATCTTCTTCCCCAACTCCACCAGAAATTTCTGCCTGGTATTTTGGGGCTTGGCAGGCAGTTAGCACTTTAGAAATGAGTGCCGCACAGCTGAATTTAGAAGCCTATATTTCTTATTTAAAAAATTAAAGGAATGAAAATGTACTGCATGTATTGCAATAGAAAAAAATCCAATTGAAATTGTTGATAAAATACATTGTTTACGGTTGAAAAGAGGTGTTTCATAGAATGGAAAGGACATCGCATTGTACCATTGATTAGATAGAAATGGTTTTTAAATATTCATTGTCTGAAATGTAAAGGCCGACCTGCAGAAAGAACTCCTAATCATACATGATTGCGTATTTAGAAGGTGGTTACACATATTCAAGATAGGCTTTGCAGAAAACATAAGGCAATATCAATGCCAAAGCTGAAATAAGTGTGCCAGGTATAATTTATGCATCTCTGCATACATTCCAGAATCTTAATGATGCTATGAGATGAAAGGGTACATTTTATGAATTAATGTTGCTAATGCATTACGAACACATATCAGGAATTTGAGTGAGGAGGCCAACGGGCTCGACAGGATTTTCTGTCCATTAATTTTATGCCTCAAGCCTGTTCTGCCAATTTTTGCTTTCCCTGTGCCTGTTCTGCATCTGCAGTATCAGGGCAGATGAGCTGAAGATCTATCTTAATTGACTGTAATCTTGGTTCAAAGCAATTACTCTTATCACTTGATGCCATTTAACAGCCAGTTGCAAATCATTGGGATTCAAGCCTCACGTAAGCTGTCTAGCTGAAATCTCCTGTTAGGTTACAATTCAGCAGATGTGTGGGCCTAAAGATTTGTGCATCTGTGCTCCATCTGTGCCCCCTTCCCAACTACTTCCAAATATACCCATTATTGTGGATATCCTCAGATTGCAGGATTCACATTATTCCCACGATAGGAGTTATCAACTCAGAATACATTATTTTGGCTGAGGTAGCACCAGGAATTGTACAAAATGGGTGATATGGGTTGGGGGGGGGCGGGGGGGGGATGGTGGTGGGGCTGGTGGGTGATAAAGGGGTGGGGGAAAGCATAACTGATGAGAGATTGCATGCAGTTTGCCTCAGGTCAATCATGTATGATTAGGAGTTCTTTCTGCAGGTCGGCCTTTACATTTCAGACAATGAATATTTAAAAACCATTTCTATCTAATCAATGGTACAATGAGATGTCCTTTCCATTCTATGAAACACCTCTTTTCAACCGTAAACAATGTATTTTATCAACAATTTCAAAGCCGTGAAAACACATTTTGCGTAGTTAGGTGGTTATTAATAATTAATATAAAGCCACCTGGTTGCACTGTAAAACAGTGTAAACAAGTAGAAATGATAGGCTGGACATTGGTGTTGCCAAGTCAATCTCAGTGTTAGGAATCTGTGATAACGCAGATGTCAAAGCTGCTTTGGTACTATTAGTATTGGGTAAAAACAAAAAGCACAGTGAAAAAGGCTCTCAGTGTGTAATAAACAGAGCAGCAACATGATTCCTCTCGGTTCAAAGAATACTTAATAGCAGCTTCCTTTTGTACTGTCAACACTGATCCAAGAGTAATTTTACTTCTGTTCAAATTGCTTTTACAAAAAGCAACCATACTTAGGCCTTCCAGTTCTGGCATTTAATTTGGGGAGTACCGGTGTTTATTTCAGGTGACGACTTTTTTGGGTATCAAACGTTTGTCTAGGCAGCTCAGTCATTAGTTTTGAAAGTCTCGGTGGGGACACATGCTTTTTGGGAGATGTGGCAGTCAGAAGAGTTTGGTTATTGCTTATTTTTTGGTGACATCGGGACCTAGGTGAGTCAAAATGTCCCCTGACTTAATGTTGGGAAAATGGAGCCATCCCCTATGGCACAATCCACCACCTCCACTCGATCAATAGCTGTTATCTCAGGTTGAACCAGGCTGTGTGGAACCCTTGATGTCCTGCTAAACCAATTCGACTCCATTACAGAGATCATTCTCTTCCATCTGTGTAACACCTATCCTCTATCTTACCTTTCCCCCCCATCACCCATACTATAGGAACATATTAGAACATTCAGACCCTCGCACCAGTTCCATCATTTAATGAGATCATGCCAAATCTGTATCCTCACTCCATTCACCTGTCTTCGCACTGTATCCCTTAACACCTTTGGCTAGCAAAAATCAAGCAATCTCTGGTTTAAATTTATTAATTGAGCCAACAATTGCTTTTTGTGGGTATGTTCCATGCTTCTACCAACACTTGCATGAAGAACTGTTTCCCAACTTTGCTCTTGAGTGGCCTGACTTTGATGTTAAGGTTAGACCCCCTTATCCTAGTCAATCCCACCAGCAGAAAATGTTTTTATCCATTCCTTTCAAAATTCTAAAAGCTCTAGGACATGTCTTTATTTGATTGACTTCTCTAATGTACTTCACATGGCAGACATAAACACCATAATCACACAAGTTCCGCCCTTCCAGTACTCTGGTTTTGCCTGAATTCCACCTGATGCCCATTCTGTGAAATAGCTACAGAGCTATGCTCCTCACTATTAAGTCACTTCATGGCCCTACCCCACCTTATCCTAAAGATCTCCCACCAAATGTCCCCACAGGTACCCCATGTCCCTCTAACACCAGGCTAACCTTTGCTCCTGTTCCTTGCATTCCACTGTGGTGGTTGCTCATTAAGCCACTATACTCCTGCCATCTTAAACATATTAGTTCTCTTCACGTTTCCATCTCCTTCCTGCCTTTTTAAGCCTCCTTAAAACCCTTACCTTCTACTTTACCTTCGCAATTGCCCCTAACGTTCTCTTTTTCGTTCTTGCTTGTTGTTGACAATTTTTTTCTTTGTGACATCAGAAGCATTAAAATACAAATTGCTGGAGTTGTTGACTGTCAGGAAGATATAATAATTTTCATAATGTTATTGGAATTTACTGTAAAATAGAGTAATAGTGGGATCTGTGTGTGTGTGTGTGTGTGTGTGTACCTTAATTCAATTAAAGGCAGCTGAAGGCTTTGATGTATCAGGAGATAAGCCAGATTTGACATGTTAAGCAGGTAAACATGGCGGAAGTTTTAGAATGTAAGAGGTAAAGGGACCATTTGTATTTTAAATAAACTAGACTAGCTTGAATTCAAAGGAGGGGTGAAATATTTCACCTAGCCAGGGGAAATTAAGAAACAGTGGGCAGAATTTTGCCCTCGGTTGGTGGGCGGGCCCCACCGGCTCGGTGTCGGGCGGGCAGCCGAACTCCGCCACCGCAATGGGGCCCGCTGCCATTTTGAGTGGGCAGGCCAATTAAGGTCTGCCCGACAGGAAGCGCCATGTACTTCTTGTGCGGGGGGGGTGGGGGGTTGGTGGTGGGGGTGGAGGGATTCCCCATCTGTCAAAGTGCGCTCTTTCATGCACGTGCGCAAAAGAGCACACTGCTCCCTGAGACTAAGTGCTGTTTCAAGGAGATTAATGACTATCTAAAAAAACTTTAAAAATAGAAAAATTATAAAATTATTAACATGTCCCCCTCATGTGACAATGTCACGCGAGATGGGATATGTTAATAAATCTTACATAAAATTTATTAAAGTTTTTAAAAATGGACATGAAACCTCATCCCGTCGGTGGATGAGGTTTCATGTATATTCAGAAGCCCGCTGGGGCTCCTGGCCTGCCCGCCAACCTTAAGGTTGGACGGGCAGGTCTTTAATTATCTTAATTAATCTGTCAATGGCCTCAATTGGCCGTTGACAGGTCGACAGGTGGACAGCCGATTTCGCTGTCGTTCTGTGTCATTTTCCCGTCGGCAAGCGGACCCCGCCCCCAAATCACGGACGGGAAAATTCAGGCCAGTGTGTTTATTTTTCCCAAAGATTAGTGGTAAAATTGGTACGATGAGAGAGTTTTATTATTAGAGAGGTAAAGTCCAAAGACATAGGCCAGAATCTTCGGGTTGGTGAGCAGGGGTGGGCCCCACTTGCCGACGCATAAAATGACACTTGGTGAGGTCGGGTATCCCAACATCACCGCATGTCATTTAGATCTTCAGTTCGATGAGTACGCAACGAAGTTGGCTGTGCACCCATCGCACTGCCAAAGGCCTAATTAAGGCCTTTTAAAAACTAATTTAAAAAATTAACTGAGGCTACCCATCCAACCTTAAGCCCTCACATTTATCATGAAACCTCATCCACAGATGGGATGAGGTTTCATGAGGGTTTTTAAAGTGTATTAAAAATTTTTAATAAAATTCATTGACATGCCCCAGCTCATGTGACACTGTCACATGAGGGGACATGTCTTAAATTTTTTTTTCTTTATTAAAATCTTAACCAATCACACTAATCTCCTTGAGGCAGCTCTGTGCCTCAGGGAGATTTCTGCACTCCTACGCACACATGCGCATAAGAGCATAGGTCCCAACTCAGCCTACTCCCCCTGCTCACACAGGGAGTGCTCAGTACTTCCAGGCACGCATCACGCTGGGTGGGCCTTAATTGGCCTGCCCACGTAAAATGGAGGCGCGCAGCTGATCACGGGCAGCGATCTGCTGCGCATCTGCCCACACCCATGCCAGCACAACCCCCCCCCCCCCGCCACCCCTCAGACAGGGAGAAAATTCACCCCATAGTGAAACAATGGGAATTTACATTCAAAGGGGAAAATATATATAAAGGAGAGAAAGCTGTGTGTAAGGGGAGGCATTCTAAGATCTAAAACAAGTGTGAAAAGCATCCAACCTCTAAGCCTCAAGCTGCTGTCTACAAAGAAGTGAAGCTAAGAAAACTCACTTTGAATTGGATTGTCTAGGATGGATCGTGTTTCTTTGCCTAGGTCTTTTAAAATCTGTGTGTCTTACTGTTGCCTTGACAAAAGTGTAACTGGGAGTTAGGTTAATTAGGGGATTTAGAAGTTATCATAGTACTAATTTGTAGACCTATGTTTGTGCTTAAAATAAGTTCTTATTAATAAAGGTTTAATTTAATTTTGTAAGAAATCTAAAAGACTCGGTGGCTTTATTATACTGAATTCAGGGCATGCATCTTAAAATTTGTACAAATTGCAAAACAGTTGTGGCATTTGTTTCAAGTTTCCCTCTGGGATTTGAGCAGCTCAGCATTTACCATCGGCTGTGCCATAACATTGACTAACAATATGCCTTTTACATTGACGTCAAGTTTGATCCCTAGGCCGGAATCTTCAGGTCGGCGTGCGGAGGCGGGCCCCACTCGCCAACACATAAAATGATGCACGGTGTCATCAGGCCATGTGTCCCGATGTCAAAGTGCGTCATTCTGATCTTCAGTTCGGTGGGCGCGCACCGGAGTCGGCTGCGCACCCGCCAAACTGTCAAAGGCCTATTAAAGCCATTTAAATATCAATTAAAATAATTAACACAGCTGCCCGTCCAACCTTAAGGTTGGTGGGCAGGTGTAGAACCCAGGCAACCTTTGTATTTATCATGGAACCTCATCCATGGGCAGGATGAGATGTCATGAAGGTTTTAAAATTTAATAAAAATTTTCAATAAAATTCATAGACATATCCCAGTTCATGTGACACTGTCACATGAGGGGACATGTCTTAAAATTATTTTTTTCTTTATTAAAATTTTTCAAACTCAAACTAATCTCCCTGAGGGAGCTCTATGCCTCAGGGAGATTCTGGCACTCATTCGCACACATGCGTGAAAGAGCGCAAACCTCGACTCAGCCTCCTCCCCCGCACAGGGAGCGATCAGCACTTCCGGGTGCTCGTCACGCTGGGCGGGCCTTAATTGGCCCGCCCACGTAAAATGGCGGCGCACAGCCGATCGCCGTCCGCGTCCACCCACGCCTGCTCCCATCCAAGCCCCCCGACAGGGAGGAAATTCTCCTCCATATCTGGAACAGTCTTTAAGCCAGTATAGCATCATTTTCATGCCGATTGGAGGTCAGTGCAAAATTCAATGTGATGCAAATTCAACGGCCTGAATTTTCCGGTCGGCGATTTGGGGGCGGGGCCCGCTCACCGACAGGAAAATGACGTGGGATGAGGAACCCCCGATGTCATCCCGCCTCATTTAAATATTCAGGAAGGCGGGCGAACAGCTGATTTCGCTGTCCGCCCGCCGACCTGTCAATGGCCAATTGAGGCCATTGACAGGATAATTAAGGTAATTAAAGGCCCTGCCCGTCCAACCTTAAGGCTGGCGGGCAGGCCAGGAGCCCCAGCAGGCTTCTGATAATACATGAAACCTCATCCGCTGGCGGGGTGAGATTTCATGTCCGTTTTAAAAATCTTAAATAAACTTTATGTGAGACGTATCAACATGTCCCATCTCGTGTGACATTGTCACATCGGGGGGATATGTTAATATTTTTTTGATTTTTTTCTGTTTTGACACTTTGAAGCACTTCCTGTCGGGCAGACCACTGGGCGGGCCTTAATTGGCCCACCCACTTAAAATGGCGGGGGGGGGGGGGTGCCGGCTTCGGCAGCAGAGTTCGGCTGCCCCGGTGAGACCCGCCTGCCAACCGAGGGCAAAATTCTGCCCAACATCTGACTCAGAAGGTGTGTGCCAGCATCTGTGGAGAGAGAAACAGAGCGCATTCTTCAGAAGAGTCTGAAGAATAATCACATGAATTTGAAACGTTTCTCTCTCCACAGATGCAGCCAGTCCTGCTGAGTTTTTCCAGCATTTTCTGCTTTTATTTCAGATTTCCAGCATCTGCAGTATTTTGCTTTTATCAACATCTGACTCCCTGGAATCATTTAAACCGCACACATACATAAACTAATAATCATTAATAATTTTCAAATGTGAAATGTTTTCTCAAATTATCTAATTCTAAGGAAAGTCAATGACAGTTAAGAGGTTAAATGCATTTTAATGACTCTATTTGTCTACCAAATGGAACTGCAGTGCCGTGATCAGTAAGCCCCTGCCCCATGGGGATTGAAGGACAAAGTCTTTGATTTTAGATTGAAAACAGCAAAAAGTGAATTTCACACAGTCATTAGATGTTCTAATGGGATTTAATTAATATGGATTACAGTTCCTTCTTTAGTTTTTCTAAGACTGTATTTCAGATCAGCTGCTAGTCATTATCAGCAATGGCTACCCATGTTCAATGAACTGAAATATCCAACGGATCCAAAAGCAAAAACCAGCCAAAATGTGATCCCTGTCTTCTGTATATGCACACTTTCATGAGGCATTATTGAATTAGCTGAGCAACTGACCAACTAGGTATCTTATTTCACATTCTCACACTGTTGAAGATCCCAATCTAATTTGTTCTAAGCTGCTTTCGATTCATTACCTGTTTGAGGCTGCCTGCAACGTAATTGCATATAACAACTTGTAAAAGCAACTTATTGTTCCTGATTCAGAACAGCAGAAAACATTCTCTGCTTCCACACAAACTTACCGTTAATGCTGCTGTCCTGTCATCGGACTACTGATCAAACAAAGAATTGTGGTCATCTTTAGCTATCCATTCGATACAAAAAAAAAAAACTGCACACTGGGAAGGCACTTGATGAAAATCTGATTAATTCATTAGTTACATGTTAATATGCACATGTTCCTATGTCCTTGAAGTTAGAACTTTCAGGAATATTTAGGGGGTTCTGAAATATCTCTGCTGCAACAGAATGTTGCTTTAGCACTGTAGAGATGCACTTCACAGGGAGAAGTGATTCAACTGTTCATCTCAGTGAAATACAGTGCCTTTACTTATCCAGTAATGTCACATTTCTAAGTTATTACTGTTAGAAGAAAATTTTGACCAGAATTGGGGATTTGTTGGAAGAAAGGAAGCATTTGCTTTTATATAGTGCCTTTCACAACCTCAAAACATCAAAAGCACTTTAAAGCTCTTTTTTAAAGTGTAGCCACTGTTATAATGTAGAAAACATGGCAGCAAGCTCCACAAACAGCAATCTGATGATAAGCATATGATCTGTTTTGGTGGTGTTGGTTGAAGGATAAATATTGACCAGGATACTGGGAAGAATCCCCCCACCCCCACCATCTGCTCTTCTTCTGGATACACAACATCAGAGGCCTGGAAGGAGTTGAGTGTACACAATGTTGCGCCTCACAATGAAGTTAACGAGAGGATGTGGAACGTTACAGATAAAAATTTAAGGGAGGGAAGACAAGAGTTGGTCTGAAGGTAAGCAGTCGGACCAATCACACACACACTTTCATCGATCAAATTTTTATACTTCTCATCAACATAGGTTAGCTTAGTTGGCTGGACGGCTGGTGAGTGATGCCAACAGCGTGAGTTCAATTCCCATACAGGCTGAGGTTATCTATGAAGGCCCTGACTTCTCAATCTCTCCCCATGCCTGAGGTGTGGTGACCCGCAAGTTAAGCTCACCACCAGTTGTCTCTCTCTAACGAGACAGTAGCCTCTGGGACAACAGTGACTTTCACTTCACTCTTTCAATTGTCTGATTTTTCAGATTGTTTATACCTTTCACTGGCCTTGCTGAAGATCAGTGCAGCATTGGCAACAACTGTTGACAAGGTCATTATATTCTGCATGGCTACAGATTACTACAGGATATATATTTCAGAGACTGGAAGCTCTTGTGCTCAGCAGCGCCGCTGGGGAGACTGTGGTTGCTGCTGGAACTTCAGGCACCGGAGTCCCACGCGTGCAGATTGACCCAGGCCACAGGTAACTAATGGGGGGGGGCGAAGGAGATTTGTTGCGTGATGTCGTGGGGAGAGGTGTAGGGGATTTGGAAGCAAGGGTAGGGGTTGGCTCTCAGCTTCCCGATGTCTAGTGTCTCGCTCAGACACTGAGTGCCTTTGATCGAGGAGCCCCACCGCCCCCACCTCCCAGAAGTGGAAAGTTGGCCGCACAGTTTTACGTGTCATGCATGTCACATAGCAACAGGTCCTACTGCAGCTGGGACAATACCAGTGGCAGCAGGATGAGGCCCTGAAGTAGTCATTCATTTGCCACTCAAGATCATCAGTTGGCAGCAGGGTGGGAAGGTCAATCATGGGCCTTCCTGCCCAGAACTTGATTCTGGCAGAGACAGAGAGGCGGCGAGGTTCAGGTGCACCACCATCCTGCCTAATTAATTGTCCTTCCCACCTCCAAACTCGCCACCTGAGAGAGCAGAAGATTCTGCCCGTCCTATCAGAAATAAAATCTGTTTGGTGAACTGCCTTCTTAGTTCATCACCGCCACTCAAACCCAAACAGACCATGCTCTACCAAGAAAGCTTTAAAACTGCTTAACAATTTTTTTTTGACTTCTTACAAATTTGTGCTCCTGTTCAGAGCTTCACTTGCAAGGAAGTCAGTTCAGGTCAGTGCTGGATTATTTTCTCCATCAAAAATAATAATATGCAGTTTTTGGCTCTCATTCTGGTTGGTCTGTTTAAGGGGTGCGTCTGTTGATCTATTCGGTTGGCATTGTCTGGGTACACTCAATATCCAAATGTTACAGTAAAGTTTCAAATTATCCAATTAATCAACCATCAACCCACAGGTGCAGAACAACTTCATCAAACATCAAGCGCTCCACAAGGGGTGGAGGAAGGAAGGATTGGCATGGGAGGGGTGGTATGGCATGAGGCTGGCTATGGCGTTAGAGGATGACATAGAAGGGAAGGCATGGGGGTGAATGATGTAGGAGGGTCAGGATTGGGGGCTGAAGGTGGCATAGGCAGAAGGAATGGGATGGGATGGGGATGGAGATGGATTGTGAGGATGAAAGGAATGCGATGGGTATGGCATGGGAGGGATGGCATGGAATGCTACATGGGATGGGATGGGTGCAATAAAGACACTAATTTCACCACAAGTGCTTTGTTAGTTAACATGAATTGACAAGATCTCCTATTGGGTTTACTGTTCTTGATGCCTGAATGATTGATATGTTTTTCCCTCCCCTCACCCCCAACACCTTTAGTGCACGAAGTTCATTGCCAGGAGCATGAATTTGTAAGCGTTATCCTCGCAATATTTTGAAAGAAAATTGATTCAAGAAAAAATCCAAAAATGGGAATTCCATGATCTTTGGTATTTTGAGAGCTAGATTACAAAGAAAATGAAAATTGTTTGGAAATATTTGATGAGGCTTAACTCAGATAGGGCATGGTGACAGTGCTGTTATAAACCGCCAAAGTGAAGCTTGAAAGATTTATAAACTGGCCAACTACATGTTAGAATCAATCATCCATGCCCAAACTCATGGTGTGTTTTAATAAAATCTAGTATGTGCATTCTCTTCCCATTGATGGGCTCCACTACACTTTTTAATTACTGATATGACGACTACTATAACAAAGGGTTTTGGTGTGCAAGTTCACTTAGTGCAGCAGGAAAATTAAGTTTGTACCATAGAATGCACAGTTTATTTTCCTACATTTGGGAGTTTATGGTCAGGTATCCAGGCCATCCGCTTTATGTTACATATGCCTTTTTTGAGGCAAGCATATCAGGGAATAAATACACTATAATCTTCACATTTTTTATTTCAACAAGTGAAGGTTAACACTGCATTGCACATGGAACAAAGTTGCCTCATTGTAATAGTTACTGACAGTACAGTCACATCCAGGAACTAATTGCCTTGACAGGATGAGGCAGAAAACTCAGTCCAACTCAAACAAAGAGGTGCATGTCAATTTAAAACAAAGAACTTTTTTCTTTATTACAATCAGCAAGCATTATGAGACCTATTACAGTGCATTTTCCTACCTGGTGGCATCTCATTCACTTAGACTAAGGGAAAGAAATGAGCTTCCATCTAATAGAAATGATTCTGAGCATGGTAAATGCTACTTAACAGCAGAGGAATTGCTAATCTCAGACAGCAGGATATGCGTCTCATTCACAGCTTTTGGGTTTTGTACATTTTGGTGGAACTACTTTGTCGCCACTTTACATTTGCTGAAGATTTCTCTGTGAATGCCAATGCGATACTGCCAAAAGCACTGTGCAGATTGGTAAGAAGGTTTGATATCAGATTTCAGGGATCTTTTGCTTTGCATGGGGTGTTGAGGTTAAGCAGGTAAGAATATAGCGAGCATACTTCTTCAAGTGGCAAAGGATGATGCATCACCTGGAAATGTGATGAGGAAAACCTTTGTTGAAATAATCAACCTTCATCTCAATTTTTTTTTAAATTAGGGAGTTATCTGTTTTATGCAGATAGAAATCAGTGTTTGAGTTAAAAACTGAATTCAGTCAACACCATCAGCAATATTTAGACACTCTTCTCACATTCACAACATTAGAAACAAAAGCAACACACAATCAACATTTCTTAATAGCTTAAAGCAACAGTGAAAAACGCAGCAAAAAACATTGCACAAGGCAAAGCCAGTTGAGAATGAGCATCCCCTTGTGCAATACTCTCTTTATTAATTATTAATACACATCAAAGGATTAACCACATAACAGCTTCTCACATCTATATCACAGCCTTCACACCAAATCCCAGCATTTCTATTAAACATTCACCAGCAAGATAGCTGTGACAGGACTGTCTACAGTAATTAACTAATAAACAAAGGCCGCTACAATAGTCAAACTACATCCACTGCCCCTGCAAAAAAGACTTTGCAGAGTTGATCACAGGATGTGATATTTAAAGAAAGAGATTCCCACAGATTGAATTTCTAATGCCTTGAAGAAATTTTCATTTAAAATCGGATAAAGGATTGCTGTTAGTGGAAAAATTGATTGATAAAAGCTCACCTCCAGATTTAGGTTAGCTTGCAATGGGCTGCATAACTATGATTTAGCTGGAACATTACCTGGAAGCAATCTAGTGTTCTTTGTGTGTAAATGCAAAGATTTGGGATAACTCCCTTGCTGTTGTACTCTGTGCTTCTTTTTATAAAGCCAAGGTTTCAGATACCTTTTTAATAGCCTTCTCGACTTATTCCCCACTTGCAAAGACGTGAATGCATCAATCCTCCTACAGACCCTTTAAAATTGTAGCATTTACATTTCATTGACTCTCCTCATTCTTTTTTCCAAAACGTATCACTTTACACTTCACTTCTTACTGCAGGGGGAAGAAAAATTTATGGGCTACAGGGCAAAAGCAAAGGTGTGAGGCTTTCTTTCAAAGAGTTGGACCAGGGACAGTGGACCAAATGGCCTCCTTCTGAGTTGCATGATCCTATGAGTACATCCCCCCTGGGCCTATTATATTAAATTAATGGCTCAATATAACAATCATTCGTGGATCTCTGCTAAAGTCAAGCCCAGATTACTGCTTTGCATTTCCACAGAAAAGATAAACACAGGCCTCAGTTAAATGTCCTATGCCTCTCAATATGCACTCACGCGGTTTTGATGGGGAGCAACTTGCATGAGTATTTCATGAAACGTTATGTACTTCGTGAGCCACTTGTGATTTTCGCACAGAGATCTTAGCATTTCACTAAGTCAGTGAAGGGTGATGTGGAGATAAATTTCCCTAAGTGCTTTGCAAAGGTTTTAGGAGACCCCTACAAAATTAATTTTATTTGCCCTTCTCCGCAACCCCCCCACCCCTCCACCCCTCCACCCTCTCCCTGACTACACAGATCTTTCAGGGGCTTTGCATTCAAAAAGACTTCCAATGAAAAACATATATGCCTTTTTTAATAATAAATGCAATGCTTGGAAAGCTTCATTGCATGTGGGAATAACCATTTTTTTTCGTTGAAGAATCAAAATCACATTCACACTGTGACAGATCCGCATTGTGAAAAAGGTAGTTCATGCCAAGCCTGATTACCACAAGACAGAGTAAGAAGGGAGAAATTGCCGACACCTTTTAAAACAGTAAAAAAGCTGCTATTCTCTGCCCTTTACCTTTATTTGTGAAAATGCCCAATGCTCTCACAGAAGAAGCTGTAATAACTCATCACTTCTTTCAAACATTTTATGTGAGAATTAAGCTTGTGTCATCTTTTCACGAACTATTCTTATCACCATAAAGTACAACTTTATCAATTGGTAGACAGACGCCTTAGATTCTCTGTCCAGGTTACCCAGTTGATTTCTCTTCCTTCGCAAACGCAGGCATGGTGTAAACAATAAATACAGTTATGGACTCACCACAAGCTCATTATCGTTCCTGGCTTCCTCAAGATCAATTTCATTCCCCCTTTTTGGACAGGTTCTCTTCTTTCTGGTTTTCTCACTTTAGGCTTGTTTCTCCCTCCCAAAAAACACCCACATCGCTCTGCATTTGGAAGTCCGGCAGCCTTTTTTTAGTTTAAATTTTATTTTATTGACAGCACGTGCTGGAAGGTTTTATTGTACAGAGTGAACTGCACGGCTCCCTTGCTCTATGTAAATGCAGAGAGGGCTGGTTAGCAAGTCCCAGCTTTTCTGATTAACACCCGACAGCGATGATAAATTGCGAAAACAGTTATAATTCACCTGATGGGTTGCTGGCAAGACTATCACCCTGGTGGAATCAATTAACTCAGAGAGCTGCTTACTTCAGCCACTGTGAATATAGGTTCAGCATCCAGGAACATCGTTGGCTCCCTGACAGGAACACGTCCAAATTGTTTTCTCCACAGGTTTGGTTTTAAACTGACGAATTTTTACCTTCACAACCTGCTTGCTTTAAGCTTTATGAGCACTTTAACTGTTAATCAAATTTCCTTCCTATTACGAAGTTGTAATAAGATCTAGCTGTGGAGCTGCGTGTAAAATGCTGCTCTGTGACAGCCCAAACAGGAGGAGGCCATCCTGACCCTGAGTTACAATTGGCTATCTGTTTGATTGTCAATCTGCATGGGTGGTTTATTTAAGGTGCTCTATCAAAGCTAAAAGAGAGCCTGTTTCTGATTACCAACATGACACTTTTTTTATCCAGGCAAGTCTGAAGGATTGTAGACAAATTTATAAGAAGATGTGACATTAAGATTGTCCTATATGAACCATCGGTTATTTATGAATAAGAAGTATTGCTTGCCCTAGCCTCCGAGAATTGCAAAATCTACAAATTTTATTTCCTTGAGGTGGGACGACTGACCTTCAGAGCTCAAAACAGAATTCAGCTCAGCATTGCAAGATGATTGTTGCATTCAAAATCTAGGCTGACTCCCCAGTGCAGTAGTAGTGCTGCACTATCAGAGATGTTGTCTTTTGGATAAGATGTTAAACCAAGTAGACGTAAAAAAGCCCCTGGCACCATTTGAAGAATAGCAGAGAAGTTATCCTCTGAACCCTGGTCAATATTGATCCCTCAACCAACATCACTAAAGCAGCTTATCTGGTCATCGTCACATTGCTGTTTGGAGCTGGACATACTCAAATGGGCTAGCTGCCTGTAGAGGCATGAAAGTGCCAGCAACTTTCCAAATTTATTAAAGTCACACCCCTGACCCAATTGCAGACTGGCCATGGGCTTCCACAAGAATTTCTACCACTTTGTCTCATTACAATTTGTAAGATAAGCGTCTGGCACATATAGGGTTAACGTGGGACTGTGTACAGAACCATCCACACAGTGATGTAAAAGAACACATGACCCGCACCTAGGGGTCCGTCTGGTGTTGGACAGAGCCGTGTGTACTAGCAAGCATGGGGACAGCTCCTAATTTGAACCCTTTACTGTATACATGTATATAGTTCTTGTAGTTTGTACATATATACAGTTAACCTACTTAAAATGACAAAGACTTCATTAAGACCTACTGTACAGTGTCCAACAACCCACAATGTGTTGGCAGCAAATGGAAAAACCCAAAACCTCGCAAAAAATGCAGAGAAATACTAAAATGCTGCAAGGTGAAAGAAAAATTTGAAAAGCATTCTGACCTGAAGAAAAGCTTGAGAAGCAGATGCGCAGATAAAAATCAGCAGGGAAATGCTCCAAAGAAAGGCTTGGAAGCTGAAGGCAGAAATTTAAAATTCCTCACTGCAGCAGAAGACTCCTTAGGATCTCTTGGAATTCCAGCTTCAATTCCCAAGGTCGAGAGTCAGCAGACCCAGCAGGGATGAGCTAAAGCTTTTAAATTCCAGGATACAGCAAGTCCTGAGAAACTTTCAAATCATTCAGTGGTCAGAAATTGCTGTTTAAAAACATCGTCAGAAAAGCCAGATTCCCATGGCACCTGACCACATGGCACTCGAGCTCACTCAGAGAAGGAAAGAAAAATTAATTCCAAAGAATCACGACTAAGGATTTAGCCTTAAAGACCACCAAAGGCCATATTCGATGCTTTTCTGTCCCTAAAGCATAGTGCGGAAATGGAAAAGTCTGCAGATAGTCAATCCAAGCAGCCATTGTTCAAGGTTGAGCACAAAACCATTGCAACGGGAGCTTGCCAAACCTGACAACCATGGGAAATCCCTTTGTCTTCAAACGAACTGCGGTGCCATCTTGAATTTCAGCAACTTCTTAAAGCTGAACCTACACTTTAAAATTTTTTAACCATGGATTAGAAATCCACTCTTCCAGATCAGTTTCAATTTACCCAATGTCCAGATCAATCACATAATTGGGGACTTTGGAGAAAAAGACTCCTTAGGTACATGATTGCTCCAGGCCTGAATAAAAAGACAGAAGCTAACCGAGTTAGCACACAGTTCAGCAGGCCCGATAGCAGACCAACAGTATTGCTAGACATAGAATCAACAAATCGTTTGCTAACTTTGAAGAATTACTAAAATCATTCAATTTTTATTTTAACCTAAGAAGTAACAAAATCCTTGAAAGGACTAAATTTAATAAACGTGTCCAGCAGCCAGGAGAGCCTGTCGACTCATTCATTAGTGATCTAGAAAGCTATTCAGATTGTTAGGCGGTCTAAACTCTGAGTTGCTGCACAGGTCACAGGTCCATTTTAAGAGGTGAAAGTAAACCATGGGCAGGATTTTACGTCCCGCAGGCGAGCGCGCACCTGACCCGATCGGCCGTAAAATAGTGTCGGGCGAGTGTCTCGACGTCATCGTGCCCTGGCACGATATTTCGGTTGGCGGACATGCGTGAGAGTCAGCAGCACACCCGGGAACAATTAAGAGGCCTATTAAGGCCATTAATCGATGAATTTAAGCTTATTTTTCACTGCCCGTCGAACCTTATGATTGGCGGGTGGGCGAATCGACCAGGCGGCCTTTGGATTTTTTAGGAAACCTCATCCACGGGCGGGTTGAGGTTTCCAACGTTAATTTAAGAAAAAACATTTTTGACAATTTTTATAACATTTATGTTCATGTAAGTGAGTCCTATGTGGGGACGTGTTTTGCACATTTTCAAAATCATTATTTTTGATTTTAATATTGTTCGGCTCTCTGAGGCCGCTCCCTGCCTTCAGGGAGCTTTCAGTGTGCACTCCCCCCAGCACCCCGCCCCCCCCCCCCCCCCCCCCCCCCCCCCCAATCCCCCCCCCCCCCACCCCGCACACGCGTGGACTTTTACGCTGGCGCTCCTCCCGCCCCCACCCTGCCAACACTGAGTTTCTCAGCGCCCCTTTCATGCTGGTTGGCTGTCAATTGGCCATCCGGCGTGAAATCGCGGTCGGGAGCCGATCGCGGGCGGTTTCCCAGCCACTCCCGGGCCCGCCCGCCAAGGACCCGAAAATCCTGCCCCATGGTTACAAAGTTAGTTAAAGCAGCTCAGTAAGAGGCACCATCCAGGCCAGAGGAAGCAATACCCTAACTGACCAGTAGGACGACCAAACCGTTGCTATGGAGCAAAGCGCCCCGCAGGCAGGATCAATGCAGGAGCGTTTCAGCTCAATGCTTTCAATATCACAGTGTCGGACACTTAATTGGCAATCTGTGCAAGGCCAAAACATCTAAAAGCACAGCAGACCCAAAGATGATTCATGAGGTCGACACTGCACACCAAGAGGACAAACAGCCATGCTTCTTGGGTGAGCTCCACAATCCTGGATTTTCATTCTGGAATGCAGACATTTCAGTTAACGGCCATCCCACAAACTTTGAATTGGACATGGGAGCCAGTGTATCAGACCAAGAACTGTGGCTGTGAGACCTTTGGTTTTAAACAACAGGCACACCACCCTATGGGTCCGGAGGAATCCGACTTCTGGTCACAGGCATGACTCTGGAACCACTAAGGTATGGCAGCAAACAAATCTTTGACTTGATGTACGCCATCCAGAACCAGTCTTTTCCTCTTGTGAGCAGAGATGCCTGTGTAGCCCTGAATCTCCTCAAAATGGCAGAAGAGGTCAAGGCAACCACTGTCGTAAATTATACAGAACTGCAAGTTCCCGAGAGCTCCAACACGAAAGAGTGACCTGACCGGGACTTCAGTTCTGAAATGTCTTCTCTCTTTGCAGAGCAGGTTTGTCCATTTTTGTTACAGGTGCTGGGAAGCCACCATTGGTCAGACCAGCCAACCACTCAGGTGGTTATCACGGCACCTCCATTGGAAGATAGGCAAGAGAGCAACCAACAACTGGAACAGCCTCAAGCTCCGGCTCCGATAACTGTTGATGAGGTCAACAATGCAACCACAGAGCAAACGCTGCAACTCCCGGACAGTATGACAGTGCCACAGATAATGCTGGAACCTAGTAGCAGCCGTCTATTGCCGACAGCACCACCACACAGCCAAACACAAAGGTGAGCTCACTAGAAAACCACATTCTCATAACAGGAATGGCCATCTTCCATCACAGAGGACACCGCAACGACGCACATGACAAGGGGAGAAGAGAGAAAAAATGACATGGAAATAAGCACAGCATTATCCAGCCTGCAAGAAATGGGATGGAACAAAAACCACTTATCACCACAACTGCCAAATCAGCAAAGAGCAGTTCAATACCAAGGAATGGAAAAAGGGGATGAAAAGATACTAAGATTCCAGGACAATCTCCAAATCAACAGAATTTACTTGCAGTGACAAAGCCTACCACTCCTCTGACAGTAGTGTGAACGTGATATGGAAGGGTTATAAGGTCTCCAGACCGCCTGAACCTATGAACTTAGAGACTTGAAGGAGGGTGGTGGGGTAGTAATAACAATGTCAATAGATGGGATAAACTACAATAACGTGAAATACATTGGATAAAGACTTGGGGAGGGGGGAGGTGTAGTGTAGTGGTCTGGCACATATAAGGTTAACATGGGATTGAGTACAGTTTCATCTACACAGTGATATAAGAGAACACATGACCCACACCTAAGGGTCAGTCTAGTGTTGGACAGAGCAGTATGCACCAGCAAGCACGGAGACAGCTTCTTGCTTGAACCCTTTCCTGTCTTTATGTATATAGCTCTTGGAGCTAATAAATACATACAGTTAACCCACTTAAGACCACAAAGACTTTATTGAAATCTACCAGACAGTACCCAATACAATGTGTATTTTAAACTCACTTTACCTCGGCAAACCTATAGCGCATCCCAAGAATGAAATGCCACTGACAGAATGTGTTAAAGCGTTATAAATCACTGCACAATAGGCGGAATCAGTAAAAGCTGATTCTCTCTTCAACATAATGTTATGATGTTGGAAGGCTGCTTTATTTATTTTGAAGAAGATACTTCCAAACCTAATTTTGTGCTTGCATACGATAAAGAAAATCATTAACACATGCAGAATCAATTTTTGGTGATTCAGACACCTGAATGTGTCCTTACATTAATTTAGTAATAAATCACAAGCAGTTCTTGATTTGTATTTCGGTCCACAAATATCCTTTCAAAGTGGTTAATTAGATTTACTTTCTTGAATGCAGCAGCAATGTTCACTCTCCTGTTCTGAATTTCAAAGAAAGAGCATTCAAAAATATAGGCACAGAATTCGGACTATCAAATAACCCACCCAATTTATTTATTGTCCTGAGGGATAACTTCTGAGCTGACAAAGCCCCATGTAATCTCTCTCCAACCATCAAAGAAATGAAATAGAAACACCTGGACATCAGATTAATCGTAAAAATTCCATTAGTGAGCCTTGGCCACTTGCATTCTGGGATTAACATATCTAGAGCTTCAGAGGGACAGCTTATACATTTCCTTAGTGCAGACAACCACCAATGTTTGGATACAATAGTCACTAATAATAAATCCAATAAAAAATTCAGGAGAAACTTCCTCACTCAAGGAGTGGTGAGAGTATGGAACTTGCTACCTCGTGGAGCTGTTAAGACGAACAGCATTGATGCATTTAAGGGGAAGCTAGATAAGCACATGAGGGAGAAAGGGATAGAAGGATTTACAGATTGGGCTGGATGGAGTAGAATGGAAGGAGGTTTCTGTGGAGTGTAAACGTGGGCTAGCTAGTTATTGGCCAGGATTTTTCAGTCGGCGTGCGGGGACAGGCCCGACATGCTGGCACGCAAAATGATACCCGATGACATCGGGCATGCGTCCCGACATCATTGCGCTGTCTTGCGGTGTTTCGTTTGGCAGGAGCACGCTGGAATCGGCTGCGCACCCGCCAATAATTGAAAGGCCTATTAAGGCCATTAACAAATTAATTAATGTCAAGTTAACACTGTCCATCCAACCTTACGGTTGGTGGGCAGGCGAAAAGGCCAAGCGGCCTTTACGTTTTTTAGGAAACACCTCATCCAGGAGCGGGATGAGGTTTCCTAAAGCTTTTATGAATTAAATAAAAAGTTTTCCTGAAAAATAAAAACATGATCCATCTCATGTGACACAGTCACGCGAGGGGACATGTTTCATTAAATTTTTATTGATTTTATTTATTATTTTCAAAAGTGCTTCAATTTCCCTTGCCTCAGCTCCAAACCTCAGGGGGATTGAAGTGCTCTTTCATGCGCAGGCACTAAAGAGCACTGGCTCCGACACGCTCTCCTCCCCCCGCCCTCATAGGTAGCGCTCCGCTCGCGTATTACGCTGGGTGGGCCTTAATTGGCCCACCCGCATAAAATGGCATTGCGGAGCCGATCGTGGGAGGTGGTCAGCTCCGAGACCGCCCCCACCCGCTCCTGCCGAGCCCACCCGACGAGGGAAAAATTTAGGTCATTCCTGTCCTCGTAAGTGCAAAATTCCATCTTTCCACTCCTGGGGTGACACTTAATCCAACCCGTCACGGTGGGTAACATGGTGGCTGTGCCCACTTAATTGCGGGAGGGGGCCTCATGTCAGTCTGCTGGCAGAGGGAAAAACACCGATGATTAAATCGAGGCTGGAAGGGGCGGATGCAAGGAACCCGCCCGCTCCCATGCAGCTTCGAGAACCCACCTGCCTCCTACATGCCCTCTGGCCATGAATTGGCCGATTCAGGCAGAATCAATGTCAAATGCCTTTTCCACAATCCAGGTCAGGAACCCCATTCGATCCTGACATTGGGGTTCTAGCCCAAGAAGAAAAATCCTGCCCTTGAAGCACAAAACCTAGGCTGCAATTCCAGTGCAACACTGAGGTGGTGCTACAATGTTGGAGGTTCAGATGAGCTGTTAAGCTAAGACCCTGCCTGCTCTCTCAGGTGGATGTAAAAGATCCCATGGCACATGGAACCCCAATAACCTGGCCATCCTTAGGACAATCTCACTAACAAAATACATGGAGCTGCTTATTGAACCTGGCTTTGCACAAGTTGTTGCCATGTTTCCCATATTACAAGGTGACAACAATTCAAAAATCTAGGCTGTAAAGCACTTTTGAATGTCTTGAGATCATGAAAGGGATGATATATGTGAGGTGGGGCGATGGCATCGTGGGATTGTTGCTCAGCTAGTAATCCAGAGACCCAAGGTAATGCTCTGGGACTTGGGTTTGAATCCTGCAATGATAGATGGTGGAATTTAAATTCATTAAAAAGCTGGAATTAAAAGTCTACTGATGACCCTGAAGCCATTGCCGATTGTTGTAAAAACCCATCTGGTTCGCTAATGTGCTCTAGGGAAGGAAATCTGGTGTCCTTAACTGGCTTACATGTGACCCCAGACCCACAACAATGTGGTTGACTCTTAAGTGCCGTCTGAACAAGGGCAATTAGGGATAGGAAATAAATGCTGGCCTAGCCAATGATGTCCACATCAAAGAAATAAATGCAAGTTTTTCTTTCTTTTTATAACTCATAGCTCATAACTGTTGTATTAAATTATAACATTCACAATAGCTCAGTGTTCTTTTTCATTTTTTCCATTTTTTCAGCCTCCACATAAGCTATTGGGCATAACCCTGTCTCTCCATAAACTACAGGCAGGCTCTTACGTTTGTCAGCCAGATACATTCCAGAAAAAGATTGTGAGCAAATACATTTGAATGACGGTCCATCAGATTTTGGAAAGGCAGCCATGCAAGCCCATGTTTAAACAAAGATGTTGTACTGTAAGACATTTGCACTTACATTGAATGGCTTGGCCCCTTCCTCAGACAAGCAAGTGATTACAGTAATTATATCAAAATAAGCTGGCACATTTTTCTTTCTGTGAATCACTGAATGATACAGCAGAGTCAAGACCATTCAGCCCATCATACCCATTCCAGCTCTTTGAAAGATCTATTCAATTCAATCATTTCCCTGCCCTTCCCCAAAGCCCTATAAATTTCACTCCTTCAAGTATTTATCCAATTCCCTTTTGAAACCTATTATTGAGTCTGCTACCACCGCCTTCTCAAGTAGTGAACGCCAGGTCACAAAAGTTTCTTTTTTATTCTTTCGTGTGATGTGTCGCTGGCAAGGCAAGCAAATGTCGCCTACCCCTAATTGCCCTTGAACTGAGTGACGTGCTAGGACATTTCAAGGGGCAGTTAAGATGTCAACCACATAGCTGTGGGCCTGGAGTCACATGTAGGCAAGACTAGGTAAGGACAGCAGATTTCCTTCTCTACAGTGAAGCAGATGGGTTTTTATGACAATCGATGATAGCTTAATGGTCACCTTTACTGAAACTAGATTTATATCCCAGATTTTTTTTTATAAATCAAATTTAAATTCCACCAGCTGCCGTGGTGGGGTTTCAACCCATGTCCCCAGAGCATCAGCCTGGGCCTTTGGATTATTAGTCAAGTGCCATTATCACTATGCCACCATCTTCCCTTTTAACATATTATGTGCCATGACAGAATTAAAGAAAGAAATAGAGTGTTACATTTTAGGTACAAAGCTTGCTGTCTGTCAAACGCACATGCTTTCAGCTTTGACTTTGGTAGCACCACAAAACTTAAAAGTGTAAATTGGCAGACTGATTTACATTGAAGATAACCAAATTGCCAGTTGTGAAGTATCCATTGGTAACCAAACTGAACAATTCACCTAAATAATGCTCCTGCGCAGGCAAGGTAACATACCTTGGTTTAGGTGAAAGAAAGGTATGTGTAGCCAGCCATTGAAAGCACGGTGTCAGTATAGAATGGATAGACATTTTTGACCTTTCGGTTCATTGTGACAAAATAGAACACACACTAATGCCATGTTCTTTAAGGAGTTTCAAGTAGCACAGGAGTTTATTCATTCAGGGGATGATTATTAGATCACCTATAAAAAGATGTGTCATGATTCTAGGATGAGTCGTGCATTAAGGAAATGTCACTTTAGTCCAAAGAAGAGTCGTATTGGACTCAAAATGTTACCTCTGTTTCTTCGTCTACAGGTGCTGCCAGACCAGCCATGTCTTTCCAGCACTTTCTGTTTTTATTTAAGATTTCCAGCATCCGCAGTATTTTGCTTTTGCTTTCACTTTATTTGAACGTGAGGAGGAGCAACAAGAATTCATTGTAAGTGAAGTGTTTTCAGAGAGGGTGACACTCTTATTTTTCTGCTTTTTTGCAAAGCAAGAAGTGTGGTTTCTCACATGAAAGGGTGTTTTTACTGAAAAGAATGTTTCACCATCGACTAAACTGAGAGGTAGAAAGCATAGCCGTTTGCTAGTGATCTCATAACAGTAACATCACAAAGTGAACCTTTTAGTGATCACGTCTGAATTGTATAGGACAGCTCATCAGCTGATTTCAGTCATAGAAAATGAATCACTTGTGCACAGCAGTGTGTTTATAATTATATTATTAAGTTTGTTGTAAAAACATTGGATACATGGTATGAATACAAATGATATCATCTCACTGTTTAATGGCAATAAACTGCTTGAGCACCTTTCCAGCTTCTTGTTATCGAACCCAGGCATTGTCCTTTCCTGTCAAAACTCCCAGACAGCCAATATTCCAATGAAGCATTTTTGAAATGTAGGCACTGTTGATATTCAGGACGTTATATTCCTGTATTTATTATTTTGACTATTTTTATTTTATTAAGAAGAAACTGAAAGATCTACCTAACAGGAATTTTGCACACATTAAGAGTTGCACATGCTTGAGCTTCACTATACAGTAGGATATGTTGTTATAATCATTTGGTGAAGGAGAAGTCAGTCTTCGTTAAGTTTAGATTTATTCACAAAGTGAAACATTAGACATCTATAACTCCTCACCCTACTCACCACCCCAGTGTCAACTTTATACTCTTTTGAATACAATTGTGAAACTCATAAATTAATTAAATAATTAATTCATTAACAGCCCCTTAAAGGGGCACTGTGACAAAGATCAAAAGTTTAAAGGAAACTTATTTAAATTAAAGCAATATCTTGGGTAGAGATAATGCACCCCAGCCCCTTTGGCACCCACTGGTCACGGAAGGCCTCAAGCATACCAGCAGACACCTGGGCGCTAACATAGCCATTGTAGGAGGGCAGTCGGACCAAATGACCCTCTCAACTGCCCGCTGCCTGGGCCTGTTAATGGCCACCTTGGCCAGGCCCAGGAGCAGGTTAACAAGGAGGTCCTCCGATCTGTCCATCCCCCTCTGCACCGGGTGGCCAAAGATCAGGAGCCTGGGGCTGAAGCGCAAGCAAAACTTGAGAAGCAGCCCCTCCCTCCTCAAGTAGCGAAAAGGGGCTGCAAACTCGGACAACTTATATATATGACACAGACTCCTCAAGGCTGCAGAAAATACAGGTGATAAAATACAGGAGTCCATGGACATTAATCTTCTACTGCTGCACAGGACTGCTGCATGTAACACTCAGCACACCAAATCCCCAGTGGAAAAGGGGAGGACTCCCACATGGAGAGCCTCCACCGGGGGCCCCCGCTGTCTCCGGACGGCAGGATGGAACACCACCGTATGTCCAGACAGCTGTGAGGGTGAGGAAGTGAAGGGTGTGCAGCAGCAGCTGGTACAGGAAACCCCACTGTGCAGAGTAGAATGGCACAGAGGGGAGATGTGTCTTTATACGTTCTCAAATAATGAATGTCCTCCATCTATTTGTCTTTACCCTCAATTTGTACAATTAACAGTTATATTACAACTGGATTGCACATGCATGATCAAACTTTGAATAAGTGCAATTGAGCTATGTATTTGCCTGCACCTTTGCTATAATGGAGCCCTTTCAACTAAAATCGGACCACAATTTGTCATGTAACGTGAATTGTCACGGACTAATCAAACCTTTATTGAATCAACATCAACTTGTCCTGTCTTACAAATAATAATGTTTTTTTTCAGATCAGATGGTACTTTCTTTATGCATCCGTTCCTCAATTGTCCAAGCATTAGTAGCTCTCGAGTAAATTTCAAATCTAGGAAAGTATACAGTGTAGCATAAAAGGTTAACAGAATATATATGTTAATCTATGGGGTACATGATGATGTGGCACTGATGTGAGGGTAGCAGAAGGCAGCCCTGAGGGGAGATGTGCCTTCCCTGTAACTCGCAATGTACATACTGTGAATAATGTAAATAAACTAGTTATTAAGCAGATACCCTGATGCTCCTGCAGCTCTTCTTTGTTGAATCCTGGCTTAGCACATTCTACAAAATAATGTTTCAATATAAAATGGTATCAGCATCAATAAGAACGGTGTATGTGCAGTTGTTTAATGTTTTTGAGTGCTTTACACAAATCAATTAAAATCTCAGCTGGAAATATCAACTGTGTTCATTCATATGTAATAATATTTTAACTTTGAGACAGATAAATGACCAAATTATGTGAGCCAGGTTGCAAAAATGTTACCTGCATTTTGTACACTTACAGACCTAGGGCAGGATTTTTAGGTTGATGGGAATATCGACCAACCTTCAATGCATGAATCTTTTCTCCCGTCATTTCAGAAATCAATTGATGATAAACTCAACCTCTAAATGATGGCTAATAAATGGGTGGTTTATTACCAAATGGCCAATGGCCCCTCTGAGGAATATATAAACAAAATGCACCCATGTGAATTGGTTTGTGACTAGTGTGGATTTTTCTTAATTCTTTTCCATATGCTCTGGCATTGTGCTCCCCCCTTGCTTGCTGATCTGCCTGCCCCTTTGCCCAATGACTTTGGCGGATGTCCTCTGTGCAGCTGAGGCCTTGAGGGCCTCGCCACATTACAAGTCTCCTGCTGAGTGGTATCGGAGCTTCTATCAATGCAGCAATCGAGGAGGAATATGTCAATGGCAGAGGGGCAGAGGAAAGGCTGCTCCATTCAGAAGTGTCCTGAGAGGTGCTTCCAGAGGCAGCAGCTGTTGTTCATCCTCCGCCATGAGGACTAGTTGGTCCTCCCTGCCCTCCCATGAAGTCCCAGGAGCTGTCCAGGCTCACAGTCCCCCTGTTGCCTTGGATCTGGGTCCCTGAGCTCAGAGTCAGGCTGTTGGTGTGCAGGACAGAGTGCATATCCATGATTGCTTCTGCAATCTGGTGGACAGTTGCCAGTCTGCCCATGGAGGAAGTTTGGTGCAGAGTGGGAGAACACAGTTCCATATCCTGAGCTAGAGCATGCAGCCCCTCTGGTATCTCCACCAACTCTCCACGTACCTCGCACTGGACATCCAGCATCTGCCATCTCATAGACAACCCCAGAGACTTATCATCCGACTCAGACTCAGTCTATGGATCACCTCGAGCAGTCCTCCGACTGTCTGAGGCTTGCTCCACCACACTCTCTGGCAGCTGCACATGCAAGTGCAAAGTGCCCTCACCAGATTTTGCTTTCCCTCTTTCTGTCACGCTAATCCCTGCCGAGGTGCCCATATCTGCACTGGTGCCTGGTACAAGATGTGGCGCTGCACCCTCCGAAGCTTCCTCTCCCTCCTCGGGGTCTAGTGTGGGTCCCTCAGGGCTGGTGGGCTCAGGAGATGATGATTCACCTGCGCAGGGAACACAGAAGAATGGGTGTCAATTGACCTTTCCCAGCCTTCACGCGGTGTGCGAGAACAGAAGATTAAACACCATTAGTACTTTATGGATTATGAGATATGACACCTTGCAACTATTAAGCTATTTTTAACATCCTCATATGGTTTCCTTCAGGAAGTTCTTGAGTCTTTGAATATTTACAAATTTACGATTCATGTAAGCATGCCAGGCACCATTCACTCTCCCGCTAGCACTCTCCCCATCTCTGCTCCAAATGTGGATAATGCCCCTTGCAATCTCACCACCTCAAGGCCTTCCTCCAGTTTCACCTCTGCCAATTGACTGGCTCCATTCAGTCGAGGACAACTGCAGAATCTCCTCCTCCACCGATGTGAAGAATGTCTGTGTTGGATACACCACCTCCAGTCCTGTTCCTCTCCCTGGCTTCGTGGGCTTGCTTTTCCAGAAATGATGTGTGGCAGTGCTATGATTTTCATTCTCAGGGCAATGATTTCATCATGATTCCAAGCGCTATGAGGAATGCATAATCTGCACAATGATTGGCAGACAATACTCTATGCACCATCTGCAATCCTAAGTGCCTCCTGCTCCCTTGCCACTCCAGGAACATCAACACCTCCACAAAAGCATCAAGGCCACAAACAATGTAATTTGTGTGTAATGCTGCTTCGGACATCTGTACTCTCAGTGCACGACCCTTATTGAGCTTTCCCTGTACCTCTGTATACACTGGTAGAAAGAGTGCAGACTTACCTTTGCGAATTTAACCTCTTCCAGTACTGCCTCCAGCTTCAAGGCACCACACCAGTGCTGCTGACCACTGCGGCCAACTCCATCTGAACAGCTCTGGTCATTGTGGGAGGTCTTCTCTACTGGTCCACTAACATTGAAACCTCACACCTGGTGAACACAGCCTGGAGGAGGGATCGGAAGGAGTCATCATCAAAACCTTGCATGGTTTGGCACCTTCTTCCCCCCTCAACCCTCGCTACCTTCTCTCTGCTATCCACGGAAGAATGAATGTTATAACAATTCAGCTGCTCAATATTCACATCTTAACATTATGCAGATGCTTACAATACAGGCCATGTGTATTCCCTGCAGGAAATCCTTAATGCTGACCCTCTGTAGAATTTCACACATCATTCAGATTAATAAAACTTACTTCAGCCAATGCTTGTCAATCTTGCAAAAGTCCAAAAATTCCTACCTCCTTCCAACTCCAGTAAATCGCAGGTGCACCTGACACTGGCCTGGGCCAGGCGCCCCTTTAGATTAGTGGCCATGACCTCCGTCCCGGTCACGACCTGCAAATTTGGACACCGGATATCCTGCCCTCCATTTCTGATTGGGCAGGGGAACGACATTCATGCAACATTGCAGGCTGCTAGTGGCTACTAATTGGACCATTGCCATGTTATACGGCCGGCGATGATGGCAAGGATGGGAGTCAGCAAGCCACCCATTTCCAGGCCCAAGTCCCATCCACTAAGATGCTGCGTTTTATTCAGTGTATAGGATTAAGCAGTCTCCCCTCCCAGACTGCAGTGGAGGAAAGGAAAGGTAGCACCTGTGAATTCTTACTGATGCGTCCCTCTCAGCTGTGTTAGCCTTTCTTGATATTACTGACACACAACAGATCCCCAACTGCCACCCACAGGCTCTAAAGAGTTTCTCGAATGGACTTGCTGAGGATAATGTTTGCTGCCTCCACCCAGCTTTAGCGGGTTGCCTACTTCAGGTGGGAGACCACTTAGAATATGCAAATCAGAGTTCCGTAGTGCACACAGTAAATTGCAATCTTGGTTACAGAGAATAAGCACCACCATCGATCCACCCATTTGTGCTGGCATTAGCCAGCATGACCAACATACTCTGTGTGACCTCCTCTAATCCTGGCTACTTGCACTTCCCCAATTTTCATCTCACCACTATTTGCAGACTTGCAGTGGCCTAGGCCCTGAGATCTGGAATTGCCTTCGGATCAGATTGAGTGACAGGGTATGTCAGTGGTTAAGTCTCTTGGTTTTGCTAAATGTGATCTTTACCCTGACCAACTTATATAATATAGATTTGAAAGAGTCTGCATAATTATACAGTGGTTATGGAACAAAGCCTTATATTAGAAATAGTCGTTTGGTAGTACAAAACCTGCGGACTGCTGAAAAAAGACATTTTGTTGAAGTTTTGGGTTTGCACTTATCATGATAATCGCAAGAATACCAATGTCAGGAGAAGCAACAGTATAAAATTGGTATTCTTGCAATTGTCCTGATGAGTGCAAGATGAAAATCTTCTAAGAAATGTCTTTTTTCAGCAATGCCCTTATATTAGAGATGTACTAAATTGGTTACGAGCATAATAGTGCAACTTTTAAAGAATTTGTGTGTGTGTGTGTGTGTGTGTTTGCGTGTGTGTGACTTTTCAAGTTTCTGTCAACAACGTTGCATTTTTCCAGGATCTCTCCTTCCTTCTCCTGGACAGGGGTTTGACTCTTCCTGACTTCATGGAAGAACAAGTCAATTAGCTGGAATATTTTTGCTTCCTTTTGAGAAACGTTAGCCAATCTCTTGTGGTGTTGCATAAGGAAAGTCAGTGAGTGTAGATTTTAAGGCAAGTGGTGGGATAATTCAGGAAGGATGGGGGAAGCAAGAAAGAGCTGTAAGGAGACAGGAGAGCAGAAGGTAGGAGGAAAATGAGGAAAGAAGGAGGAGAAGAAAGGATTTGCGATGTTTCAAGAAAGCCCAGCACCACCTTGTCAAAGGAATAAAAGTTAGGCCTTGACAAAATCATCTGAAAAATAAATGAACAAAGAATTTCTAATGCCACCTGTACTGTTGTAAGGAGGTGAGGGATGCCAATTACTCCACACATGGAAGTAAAAATCACAAGGAGAATCACCCTTCACAATTTTTTCCTCTCTGTGCATCTTTTCTTGGCTAGATAAAGAGTAATACTGGCAACATCTTGAGAATAGGAGACCTGCCTGTCTTCTGAACGGATGCAGATATATAGCAGGAAGTGGAGAGAAAGTTTTATTACTGAAAAAAGCATTGCTCCTCAGATCTTACAACATTGGTGTTGGAGCTCAATGTTCACAATCCTTCCAATTGATGACATCCCAGTTGCATTCTCCAAGGTCCCATTTCATCAGCATCTTGCTCAGCAAGCAAAGAATCATTACTTTGAAGCAGAAGGCCCTCGTCCCCAAATGTCTACCATGGATCTTTGTAGAACGTGATGATACAATTAAAATCAAAGTGCCTTTCTAATAATCTGATGGTGGGTGAACAGTTTGAGTGAATATTGAGAGGTTTTGAGGAAGTGGATAAAAGCAGTTACAAATGGATCTTCAGTGAAATCTTGCAGGTATACTCTGTGGACTGATAGTCCTCTGCTTTGAATATTATATAGCCAAGAGGCCTAAATGTAATGAGCTTTATCAAGAAAATGATTAACCTTTGAGTTTGGAATTTTCTCCAAAGGATCCTTTCTGTTCTATATGTAATTTTTCTTAACAAATAATTTTTCTTCACTATCATTATTTTAATTTAGCTTGATCAGAAAGTAATTTTCTTTGGCTTTATAAGAATTTTCCTTATGTCTTTGCTTTTTTTTTATCTACATTTAAATTTAACAATCTATCATTTTGAGTTTTAATTAAGATTGGCTTTTAATGAAGTGTATAATTGTATTATAATTGTTTTGAGGGTTTCATTGTGGCATTTTAAGTCCGCCCTGTGAAAGAGACAGCCTTCATTATACTCCCAGACTTGTCAGGATAAGGCTTTGAAGAGCACTTTTTAGTTACAACATACTCGAGGGAAGAGGAGAATGTGTTCGCCTCTATCCAGACATTAGGTTTGAAGGGGACAAATCTAAACTTTAAATATTGAGGTAGGCGAGTTCAATGTGTGTGTCTTAAGGCAGTTTATGATGTGGGATATGTAAGCTGGGGCAAATCTACACTATTAAAAAAAAATTTAGTGTGAATGGATGTACTATGTCATGAATATTATTTAGGTGTTGTATCTTTCCTTTCAGTTAACCTTTTGATTGTCCTTGTGTGAGGGACATATTGAGTTATCATTGTATCATTTATTGGGTGCAATTAAGGCAGGCAGGTGTTATGCAAACTAATAGGTGGTGAAATAAGAACAAAAAAACTGCGGATGCTGGAAATCCAAAACAAAAACAGAATTACCTGGAAAAACTCAGCAGGTCTGGCAGCATCGGCGGAGAAGAAAAGAGTTGACGTTTCGAGTCCTCATGACCCTTCGACAGAACTTGCGTTCGAGTCCAAGAAAGAGTTGAAATATAAGCTGGTTTAAGGTGTGTGTGTGGGGGGCGGAGAGATAGAGAGACAAAGAGGTGGAGGGGGGGGGTGGGGGTGTGTGGTTGTAGGGACAAACAAGCAGTGATAGAAGCAGATCATCAAAAGATGTCAACGACAATAGTACAATAGAACACATAGGTGTTAAAATTAAAGTTGGTGATATTATCTAAATGAATGTGCTAATTAAGAATGGATGGTAGGGCACTCAAGGTATAGCTCTAGTGGGTTTTTTTTTATTTTTTTTTAATATATAATGGAAATAGGTGGGAAAAGGAAAATCTTCATAATTTATTGGAAAAAAAAAGGGAAGGGGGAAACAGAAAGGGGGTGGGGATGGGGGAGGGAGCTTACGACCTAAAGTTGTTGAATTCAATATTCAGTCCAGAAGGCTGTAAAGTCCCTAGTCGGAAGATGAGGTGTTGTTCCTCCAGTTTGCGTTGGGCTTCACTGGAACAATGCAGCAAGCCAAGGACAGACATGTGGGCAAGAGAGCAGGGTGGAGTGTTGAAATGGCAAGCGACAGGGAGGTTTGGGTCATTCTTGCGGACAGACCGCAGGTGTTCTGCAAAGCGGTTGCCCAGTTTACGTTTGGTCTCTCCAATGTAGAGGAGACCACATTGGGAGCAACGGATGCAGTAGACTAAGTTGGGGGAAATGCAAGTGAAATGCTGCTTCACTTGAAAGGAGTGTTTGGGTCCTTGGACGGTGAGGAGAGAGGAAGTGAAGGGGCAGGTATTGCATTTTTTGCGTGGGCATGGGGTGGTGCCATAGGAGGGGGTTGAGGAGTAGGGGGTGATGGAGGAGTGGACCAGGGTGTCCCGGAGGGAGCGATCCCTACGGAATGCCGATAAGGGGGGTGAAGGGAAGATGTGTTTGGTGGTGGCATCATGCTGGAGTTGGCGGAAATGGCGGAGGATGATCCTTTGAATGCGGAGGCTGGTGGGGTGATAAGTGAGGACAAGGGGGACCCTATCATGTTTCTGGGAGGGAGGAGAAGGCGTGAGGGCGGATGCGCGGGGGATGGGCCGGACACGGTTGAGGGCCCTGTCAACGACCGTGGGTGGAAAACCTCGGTTAAGGAAGAAGGAGGACATGTCAGAGGAACTGTTTTTGAATGTAGCATCATCGGAACAGATGCGACGGAGGCGAAGGAATTGAGAGAATGGGATGGAGTCCTTACAGGAAGCAGGGTGTGAGGAGCTGTAGTCGAGATAGCTGTGGGAGTCGGTGGGTTTGTAATGGATATTGGTGGACAGTCTATCACCAGAGATTGAGACAGAGAGGTCAAGGAAGGGAAGGGAAGTGTCAGAGATGGACCATGTGAAAATGATGGAGGGGTGGAGATTGGAAGCAAAATTAATAAATTTTTTCAAGTCCTGACGAGAGCATGAAGCGGCACCGAAGTAATCATCGATGTACCGGAGAAAGAGTTGTGGAAGGGGGCCAGAGTAGGACTGCAACAAGGAATGTTCCACATACCCCATAAAGAGACAGGCATAGCTGGGGCCCATGCGGGTACCCATAGCCACACCTTTTATTTGGAGGAAGTGAGAGGAGTTGAAGGAGAAATTGTTCAGTGTGAGAACAAGTTCAGCCAGACGGAGGAGAGTAGTGGTGGATGGGGATTGTTCGGGCCTCTGTTCGAGGAAGAAGCTAAGGGCCCTCAGACCATCCTGGTGGGGGATGGAGGTGTAGAGGGATTGGACGTCCATGGTGAAGAGTAAGCGGTTGGGGCCAGGGAACTGGAAATTGTTGATGTGACGTAAGGTGTCAGAGGAATCACGGATGTAGGTGGGAAGGGACTGGACAAGGGGAGAGAGAAGGGAGTCAAGATAACGAGAAATGAGTTCTGTGGGGCAGGAGCAAGCTGAGACGATCGGTCTACCGGGGCAGTTCTGTTTGTGGATTTTGGGTAGGAGATAGAAGCGGGCCGTCCGAGGTTGGGCGACTATCAGGTTGGAAGTTGTGGGAGGGAGATCCCCAGAGGAGATGAGGTCAGTGACAGTCTTGGAAACAATGGTGGTGAAACTAGTCAATGGGAGTAACACAAAATAGACCTATTGTGAGTGGGCAGCCTGCTTCATATCTCAATTGAAACCAAAGGAGAAGCAAATCAGGTGCAGTGAAAGTAAGAGACAAAAAAAATGCAAGTTCTTTCCTTCTAACAGTGAGTCAGAAATGCCGAAAACTTCAGATTCTATCAATTGCAAATTTTATTGATGGCAAGGCAACCATTTGGTGGTATTTACCAACTACTTTGAGACTACATGCTAAGACAATATGGGTTAAAAACAAAAAACTGTGGATGCTGGAAATCCAAAACAAAAGCAGAATTACCTGGAAAAACTCAGCAGTTCTGGCAGCATCGGCGGAGAAGAAAAGAGTTGATGTTTCGAGTCCTCATGACCCTTCAACAGGACACTATGGGGTCCAGTCAAATCAACAGGAACACAAAAGGTCAGAATGGAATCTAATTTGTTTCGCAGAGAAGGTAGGCATGGAGCTGGTCGCCCATGCAGCTTAGCATTCTCATTTACTGATTGCTGTGACATTACCCTGAATGGTCACAAAGCAATGTTTTGAAGGACAGGGAAAGCAGCTTGCACTTTGGCTGGAAACTTGTTGATCTGAACAATCATGTAGTGGAACATGACATGGGAAGTCTCAAGAAATGGAACATCAACAATATCAGCAAAAGCATCAGAGTGATGATTAATAGTGGGAAAAAAAGAAAGTTATGCAAAAGTAAACCATTTGACACATGATATTCACATAATTGTGCCTGAGAAAGTCCTGAAGATCGTGAACCAATTTACTTTGGTTCAGCTGCTACACAGCTTGGGTCAGTTAAGAACAAGCAGAGCATTTGATATTATGCTAAAGTCTGGAAATAGAAGAAACTCTTACTGCCAGTCAGGCTCACCCAGTGCATCTCACCATACTATAGTAAAGCATGGAGTCATTGTTTTTCACGGATGGGTACAAGCAAGCAATACAACTGCAGAAGAATATAAATGAGTCAATCAAGACAGAAAATTAGGAATGTGGTTGCTGAAGAAAAGTCTAAGCTAATTATTCAAAGTGGATGGTCCAATTTAGTCACATTACAAGATCCTGCAACAGAAAATTTCTGATGAAACCCTATTCATCGGCTGCAGTCAGGAAAGGAAGAGAAAATGAGAGACCAGAAAGCTGCGGGAGATAGTCTTTCCTAGGAGGATGGATTTTCAAGGCACACTAACTTTTCAAGCAAACTGGAGGGAGCAGGAGAGTTGCAGCAGGAACAAATATTTGGTTGTAAAATGGTGGGGAGGGGCAATATCTCAAGATATACCCCCACAGAAAGCAAGCATGCCATATTAGCCATTGCAATTTGAGAGCTTGCTTGTTCCCCAGAGGTCACCAGAGCAATAGACTCTAAACTGTATAACCACTTGGGTTATGTAAAAACTTGTTATGCCTGCAAAACTGTTAACAGGCTTATCTCACAGCTGGGACTGTCCATTTCAAATGAGGATCATTGAGGGTTCAAGTGGATGTTATTTGCATCTTGATAAGCTTATCCTTCTAGCAGAGTCAAAGGGTCTGCCTAGACAATTGCTTCCCGACTCAAGACCCTCAATATCGATGGTAACTCTTTCAACAGCTAATGACTGGGGCATTATCAGTCCTGAAATCAAAGTCAGTTCCAGACACTAGATAATCATTCCTTTTGAAATCATTGTGGAGGAAGAAGGTCACATGACTCAAGTGACCATTTTGAAATCTTTACACCATTTTGAAATCTTTATGTTTCTTTGAGAACCGAGAAATCCTCAGCCTGCTGTTTTAACACCAAGTAGAAAGGACTCCTGCAGCCCGGCTGAGCAAGCAGTCAATTACCATCTCCCAAATCCATGAAGCTTGCTTTATTTTAAAGTCTCTGATCAATGCCTGCCAAGTGGTCTAAGCACATAAAGCCCATTGTGTTACAGCATCATTCATTTCAAGGGTTTTCATCCAGAAACTCATTGGGTCTGAACTCCACCCTGAAGGAAACACCCTCTGGACTTTGACTTCTCGGACTCTGAAGATCACATGAACAAATACTTATTTGGTAGTCCAGAACATGGGAGTCCAGAAAAAGCAGATATTTTTTGTCAAAGCTTTTTGTTTTGCACTGATCAGGAGCATGAAACAGCTAGCTTCACCTGTTGCTCAAATGTTGAGATACTTTGCCCTTCTAGGGTAATCTGAGGTAGAATGGGCACTTTTCAGGGCCAAAAGTGATGGCCTTCAGCCCATTCGTGAATTTGCATGATATACAGCATGAAATGATCTGATCAGAGTAGCCATTATCCCGCAGGATGTCTTTGAGGTGAAGGAATTGACAGGAGAAGCTAGCTGTTTAACACTGTTACTAATCAGAGTCAAGCTGCCTGGTTTAAATTTGAAACAACGCTTGGCAATTAACTGTCAGTCACAATCAACAGTACATTTTCCATGGCAATGCTTCTACCAACCAAAGTCCACTTGCCAACCAATCAGCACTCACTTCTCATATGGATTAAATATGTTGTTTCTCCTGACATTGGTATTTTCTTATGAATTGCCCTAATGAGTGCAAGACAAATAGCTTTGACAAAAAATGTCTCTTTTTTCCAGCAAGAACTAATACTCATTTCTATGGTTCTTGTACCTGTTACTATCCATAGTTGTAAAACTCATTTTTTTCTATCCTCCCCCCCACTCCCCACCACCACACCCCCCCCAACCCCCACCCTCCGCCCCCTTACTCTGTGCGCGCGTAGAGGAGTGGGAAGTTGCAAACACTCTTCCCTCAGGTTTTGAATGTGAAATAAACTAACCTTCTGAGTTAATCATAATGTGAGTTTGCAGTGAGCTATTAGTAACTTGGATCACACAAACTGAAGGTTTTGGAAAACACGCCATAGCATACTTTAAAGATCAAAACACCTTCTGCTTATGGACAGTCGGTGAGAGGAAAGTACAGTTTTCCCATGTCTTTCCTGTCAGAACAACATTTTTTAGTGGGCCAAAACCACACATGTGGTACACAGAGTAATGAAGAAAGGAACATTTAGTCAGACTGTTGAGAAGCTAGTTGTAATGTGGAGTTAACACTAGAACAGATATGATGGGCTGAATGGTCTCTTTCTGTACAGTATTCAAATATCTCTGACACCATGCCCCCTTGATTTGATCTGTGGTTGTCCCTTACCATAGTATGTGCACTGTGGTAAGGGTGTCAGTTAATTGAGGTATATGACAGGCAGGAGATTTATAATAAGGCAGGAAATCTATAATGAGCAGGCAACCTTCAGTGGACAGGAGACTTACAGTGAGGAGAAGATCTACAATGGACAGGATCTAAATGGGAAAGAGCTCTACAATGGACAGGGCCTACAAACACAGGAAATCTACAACAGACAGGATCTACTAATGTGCAGGTGATCTATAGTGGGCAGGATCTACACTGAACCGGCAATCTATATTGGGGAGGAGATCTGCTCTGCCACATCGCTGCTCAGGTGGTGAAGATAACATTGACACCCTGTCCACCCCTCCCTCGCCATGTGTGAACGAACACCCTTGCACTTAATCTTGCCCTTTTTTGTTTATATCTTCCTTGAATCTGACTGATTCGGTTCTGCTATAAGCTAACAGTAACCCTGTTTCAAATAGATAACTATGGAACACCCAAAATTCTTGAACTATAAACGAACAACAACAAGAGAAGTAAAAAGCAAAATACTGCGGATGCTGGAAATCTGAAACATAAACAAAGATAGCTGGAAAAACTCAGCATGTCTGACAGCACTTGCAGAGAGGAACACAGCCATCACCTCAACTCCATATGACTCTTCATCAGTGTTTTGTAAATGCAAAGGAACTGGAGCCCATTGAAATACCAGTTTGTTCGTTTTTTCCATTGTTCAAGGTTTAGTTTTGCTCCCTGAGATACATGAAAGCATTATAAAGACCAAACCTTGCTTTAACATCTCTGCCAATTTTATTGTATAATAAGTGGATTGAAAGCACATGAGAGTGACCTTAACTCTAATCTTGAGTTCCAACTTGCCTGTGGAGAAGTGCCTTACCTTCACTCTTTACCTCCTCTTTCATCTCACCCGACAAGAAATTAGCACTCAAGGGATTACCTGCACAAACTTACTTCCTGCACACCCCCATCTTTTGTTTGCTTTTTGACCTTTGGACTCATAGACATTTTCACCTCGATTATCTATGTTCTCCATGACTTTATGATTGCTCGCAATTGCCCAAGAGGCACGATTAATCAATCCACAGCAAGACCTTAAGTCCATTTCATTGTTGTAAAATCTGATACCTTCAAACCAAATCATTTCCCACCCCAATCATTTTTTTTTCCTGTCTCCAGGGACTCATTAGGTTCCATGCTTTGAAATATTTTATAAAATGAGGTCATAGAGTTTGAGAGGTGCAAACTTTAGAGGCTTTACTCAAATGGAAATTGACCAAATTTTAATAAGATGCGCTGAGAACAGGCACTTTTTGAAAATATGACACTTTTTTAGATTTATAAGTAGTGAAACTATGCATTTAACAGAACATGTGGACAAATCAAACATTGTCCTGCATCACTTATCTGAAGACCAGCCGTGCTCCCTGCCTCACATCCTGACAAAACTTTTTATTTACAAAGATAGAAATTTAATGAATTAGTTGTGGCAGACGTGCATGCATCAATGATTGTGTCCCTTTGCTCATAAATAAGGTAAAATGTCTTGCAACTTTTATCTGGAGAAGACAGGTGATTTAAACATATGTCAGAGCAGATGGGACTTGGTAATAGAGTAGATTTAGTACACGATGCTTTCACATCTCATTTGAATCCACCCAGATCAATGGGATGAAGACTCCCTGCTCGCCAAGCTATACACATCCTATGCAAAATGAGTTGAGATGAGTCTAATTCATAGTGAGAACAGGTCATATCACAAATCTAGTCATAATTGGGGTAAGTCATATCAGGGTGGAGGGGAAGTGGGGATGGCGGGGGAGAGATTTTGTCTGCTTCTTGTTGGTAGTGACATGGTAAGTTCAGCAGAAAGATTTTCTTCCAGAAAAACCAGTGGCAACATGTTCACAGCATGTTGTTTTTCAAATAAAATTATGATGTTGATGGAAATTTCAAGCGTGAGGCCAATTTGGACTTCTCTTAAACACTCACAACTAAACACGCACCTCCCCCTTCCCCCCGCCCCATCTACAGTGTTATTTAAAGAATTCTCATCCGACTTGCAGGTGAGGTGCTTTTGACTTTATTTTGTTGGTGCAGAGTTTGTGGAAGTCCTGTGTACTGTGTTGCAGGAGGAGCTCCCACAATTTCTTCCAGTCAGAAGAGAGTGGGACCGGACCATTGCAAGGAATGGTGTGGACTTGAAAAGCCCCTATCAACGTAAGATATCCAGGGAGCATGTTTCTTACTTCCACCTCAGCCAGGAGGAGTGTCTGTGGTAGTTACATTTTACCAAGGAGCTGGTCACTGATCTGTGCCACCTCCTTGAACCAGACCTACAACCACAAGCAGGGCGAGGACAGCATTGACTGTTGCCGTCAAGGTGACAGTGAGCCTCAATTGCCAACCTCAGGATCCTTCCAGGTTGGAGCTGGCAACATCACCAACATTTCTCAAATTGTCATACATAGCTACATCAAAAAGGTCACCGAGGTCCTGTGCCCAAGAAGATGGGACTTCATTGCCTTCTATCTAAGCTGAGAGAAGCAGGTGGATTGGGCACATGGGCTTTGCCAGGGTAGCAGGTTTCCCTATGATGCAGAGCCATTGACTCCACACATGTGGCTCAGAGGGCACCACATCTCAACAAGGAGATGCAGTGGAACTGCGAAAGGTTCCACTGCCTGAACATGAAATTAGTATGCAACCATGTTGTATCATGTTGGTAAAGTCCCCCTATCCTGGCAGCAGTCACAATGCTTTCATCCTGCACCAGTCAGTCATTCCCACCATCTTCGAGCCACCACTTCAAACAAGAGTGCAGCTGTAGTGTGCTAAGGGCCACCCACTCTTTACATAGCTAATGACTCCCCCCGCCACCAGACCACACATGGACAGTGCTCCACCAATGAGAACCAGGCTGCAAAGATTGTGGAGCAGACTATCAGTAGCCCAAACAACAGTTCTCCTGCCTTGAGCATTCTGAAGAAGACCTACAGCACTTGCCTTGTGTGCCTGGTGATTCATGGTGTTCAGCTGTGTCCTCCACAACCTGCCACAGCTCTGCCACAAGGCCTTCGTCGACCGTCCCAGAAGGAGAAGGAAGAGGTAGAGGGGGAGGCAACTGGGATATCATTGCTTCAGATGGGGCTATAAGTGAGCAACTCTTCAGACTCTGACTTACGTGAAATCACTTTGCCACCTTTCTATCACTCTGCTGTGGAACAGCACAGTGTTCTCTTGGCCAAAACCCTGAAATAAAAACAAACCAACTGTTCTGTATCAACTTTATCAAACAACACTTTCAATGATACACACATTACTCAACTAACCACCCTTGTACTTTCCCTTAGTGCCTATCTTCTGCTTTCCTTTGTCTGTCCTAGTGCCCCTAGTGCTACCCCAGCATAGGTGGAAGGATATGGACTTACACTGGGGGAGACTGCAGATGACCTTGCAGAGCAACTTCGAGCAGTTCTGGGCCTTGAGGGCCCTGCTTCAAATCACCTTGACATGGAAGACTGGCTGGGAGACAATAGCAAGGGCACAGACACAGTGACAAGGTGGGGACACAAATGCAGTCCTGCTGAGAGAGGATAGAGTTTCAAGCACCATGGAGCCACTGTCACTCCCCTGGGGGTGACACCTCAACAGTCCCGGTAATCTGCTGGAGCACAGATTGCTGGACTGCTGCGAGAGCCTGCATTCAAATCTGCAACCATAATGGCAGCAGTCTGAGCCTGCATGGCACCAAACTGGGCTTGCATGGCAACAAGCAGAGATCTCATGACCTCAATCTGAGCTTCCACTGCACCATTTAGACAATTGGGTGGTTTCTGCTTAGGCTGCAATGGAAGCTGAGATTTCAGTCATTAGATGCTGTACCACGGTTGGGTTCTTATGGAGCTGTCCACTGCTGAAAAAAATGGACTCGAGCTCTGCGTGAAGCCTTGTGTCAAGTTGGAGCTGAGCTCTGCCATGGGTGACAAGAGTATTTTTTGGCACAGGCCTGCCAATGCTGTAAGCATTTCTGCATACATGCTCATCAGCCTTTTCCTGTACTCCATCGAAGTCCTCATCTGAGTGCTCTGCAGCAGAAATATGTAGAAGCTGCAAGAATTGGATGTGAGATTTGCAGCAGTGGTAAGTATGTGAGGCTGTGATGGAGCTTTTAAATGTTGAACAGGAGTCCTGATTGTTAGGGATTATTGATGGGTGAAGGATGAAGGTGTTGTGGGTTGAGCAGTGTTTGAGGTTGGGTGTGCGTTGGGATAAGGCATGAAATTTGGAGTCTTGGTGAGTTGCAACATTGTATGTTGTAGATGGTACATTCTTCTGCCAGTGTGCATTGGTGGTGGGGGGAATGAATGTTTAAGTTGGTGGATGGAATGCCCCAGAAGTGGACTGCTTTATCCTGGATGGTGCCAAGTTTCTTGAGTGTTGTTAGAGGTGCAATCATCCAGGGATGTGTAAAGTATTCCATTACACTCCTGACTTGCATAACAAATGCAAGGATTTATAAGATGATTATGTTTTGGACTATCTCTTTGATTCAAGGTAAAATGGAGTCATGAAGAGAGTCATGCGACCCACTATGAATTCTGCCCGGCAACAAGCCTCTATGGCTTGGTTAGCATGGGGACTGGGGGCCCAGGTCAGATGTAATTGTAATATACTAGGCTTAACATGTGGAAACAAAGGCAGAAGCATGTGTTCTTGTTATTGTAGACTTTGAACAGGAACAGATGGAAATGGAGAGAGAAGAAACAACAATTACTGTGATCTGCAGAGAGAACAAGCTGTTTTCTCTGTTAGCCATCGGACAGAATGCTGTAAATAGCTTGTTGAAGAGAAGGAACCTGCAGCAATTTAAGGACATTGGAAAATTTGCCCTGGTGAGGCCATGGGGAAAAAACAATCACTGGAGTGGGCCTTACTGCCAAATTTCTGTTTGGGAATTTTCAAAGAACTGAGGGAAAGGATCTTTGATGGTCACTGGGCATTATGATGCAGTGCAATCGGGAACTATGAAACAATTAGAAGCTGGGAGTGACTTTAGACTGTTTCCCGGAAAGACTGCAGTTGTGTGGAAAGTGTGCTGTACGGCATATATGCAGTATGAGGTTACTGTTCGCATCAAGACATTAACATCAAGGTTATCTTTTCTGTAGTTTAGAATATTAGTTGCCTACTAAGTAATGTTTAGTCATGTTGCTTTTTATTTGTTTGTTACAGCAAAAATCTAGATACTTCAAACCTTGCTGTAAAATTCCTTTAAGTTGGGCATTGGGAACTCAAATAAAGTTATTGGTCTCTAAGGGAATTGTTAACACTTGTGCCTTGTAGATGGTGGTCAGGCTTTCGGGATTCAGGAGGTAGGTTACTTACCTCGGAATTCCCAGTCTCTGACATGCTCCTGTAGTTTTTGGTCAATTGTAACCCCCAGCTTGTTGATATTGGGGATTCAGCAATGGTAATTCAGCCATTGAATATCAAGATGGTTAGATTCTCTGATTGGAGATGGTCATTGTTTGGCATTTGTGTGCTGTGAATGTTACTTGGCAATTATCAGCCCAAGCCTGAGTGTTGTCCAGGTCTTGCTGCATATGGGCTACTTCAGCTTCTGAGGAGTTTCAAATGGTACTAAACATTGTACAATCATCAGCGAACATTAACACTGCTGACCTTATGATAAAGGGAAGGTCATTGACGATGCAGCTGAAGATGGTTGGGCTTAGGACACTACCCAGAGGAACTCCTGGGACAATGAGATGATTAGCCTCCAACAAACTCAATCATTTTCCTTTGTGCTAGGTATGGTTCTAACCAGTGGAGAGTTTTCCCCCGATTCCTATTGACTTCAGTTTTGCCAGACTCTGTTAAATGCTATATTGATGTCAAGAGCGGTCACTCTCCTCATCTCGAGTTCAGCTCTTTTGTCCATGTTTGGACCAAGGCTGTAATGAGGTCAGTAGCCAAGTGGCACTGGTAGAATCCAAACTGAGCATCAGTGAGCAGGTTATTGCTGTGTAAGTGCCACTTGATAGCACTGTCAACAAACCCTTCCATTGTTTTTCTGATAATATAGAGTAGGCTGATGGGCCTGTAATTGGTTGGGTTGGATTCGTCCTGATCTTTGTGGACAGGACATCACAGAGCAACTTTACACATTGTCAGATATATGCCAATGTTGTAACTGTACCTATCATGGCTAGGGACGTGGCTAGCTCTGGAGCACAAGTCTTAATTACTATTGCCAGGATGTTATCAGGGCCCATAGCCTTTGCTGTATCCAGCGCCTTCAGCCATTTCTTGATATCACGTGGAGTGAATCGAATTGGCTGAAAACTGATCTCAGGTGGAGGCCGAGATGGATCATCCACTCGGCAATTCTGGCTGAAGATGGTTAAAAATGCTTCAGCTTTGTATTTTGCTCTTAGATGCTTGGCTCCCCCCATCATTGAGATTGGGATATTTAGGGGGCTTCCTCCCCAGATTAGTTGTTTAATTGTCCACCACCATTTTGGGGTGCCTCCTAGCCCCCGGAGAAGAGATGAATTCTCCTCTCCCTTCCACCTCCTGCACTAAGGCTTCCTGCACTGCATCAGAGAAGCTGGGAGCCCACTCACTGACCTGCTGCTCCATTGCTCCACATTCTTCCTTCAAAGGAACTCTTCCACATACAGCTCCAGCCCAAATGCACCTCCTCTTCAAGAGCTGCTGGCTGACTTTAAGAAGGGCAGTTTAGTTATATTTGGGACTAGCCTTGCATGAACATAGGCCCCTGCTGAACATACAGCCACTCAGCAGTTTGTCAGTGTTGAGCTACACACCACCATCATGGAGATGAGCAGGCAGCATGAGGTTTGTACACTGCCTGCATCACACTAGGTGCAGATTGCTCCCACTAATGGGCTTTATCTAATTTTTAGTTTAAATGATCATCTGACTATATTCATGATAACACAAATGATCAGAGGAAACCTGCCTCTTTGGTTAAGCAAATCATGGCATCCTTTACTTTAACTTAGGTCTGTGCTGTATCTGTTTGGGGAGTAATTGATGATAACATTAGATGACAGACATCATAAAATATTCTATTGTCTAGCATGACATTAATGATAATCAGTAAGCACACCCATGAACTCCCTCAGGACATTCTAATATTTTAAAGGCACCATATAAATGTAAGTTGTTGTTGACGATAATGAAAAAAACTAACCACAAAAGTAAAGTGAATAACTGCAGCAAACAGCAGACAGTAAAGCAACATGGATCGCTCGATCTGTTGTTAACAACCTGAAGAACTGGACCAATTCCCTCTACCTCAAGCATCAGGCACACTGACCACATGTTCCAGACTGTCTCACATCAGGGAATGCATTCTGGTTGTGACAAGTTTTAAGTTTATGAGCTTGTCGTGTTTTGCCCTGAAGCAGCACCAGTGAGAATCCCGCCAGCTCTGCTTTGGTCCCTCAGTTTCACAGTTCATCAAAAGATAATGATGCTTTGGTTCACAACATTTCATTCTTAACTCCCTGGATCTGTTGCTGTTCTCCTCACTGAAAACTGCGATCTTCATTTCCAAGCTCCTGGGAAAAATTAGGCAGGCTAACAATTTGAATTATTCCATTTTGATATCAACTCTGCAATACTGAAGAAGCACCATTTTAAAACATGTTGTACAATTATACTTCTTAATTAACTAAATATTATTATGGGATCAATATTGCAGACATTTACAATTTTGTTTGCTTTATTTTGTGATTTTCTAAAGGGGTCTCCAAACTTTATCAGCAGTCACAGCTTGTATTGAAGGTCTAACTTGTTGCAAGTAATTACATAGAAGGTACAGCCCAAAAATAGGCCATTTGGCCTAACTGGTCCATGTTGATATTTGTGCTGCACAAGCAACTCATCCAGCCCTACTTCATCCAACTCTATTAACATATACCTTTTTTCCCCTCATGTGTTCATCCAGCTTCCCCTTAAATGTGTCTGTGCTCATCACCTCAACTTCTCCTTGTGGTTGTGAGTTTCACACTTCTAACCCAGGCTTTTCCTAACCGTGGGCCGAGGCCCTTAGTGGGGTCATGGGGCGAGCAATTGGGGTCACGGCCGGAATTGGCTCTGAGGCCCCGACACACACATAGACACAATTTCTTTTCTTAGCCCCTGTATCGCTGAGAGGGGAGGGAAGGAGCTCTGAGGCAGCATCAGTGCCTGCCAAGAGCGCACCTGATTATTTTTTCTGTGGCCCCGGTTCACTGGGAGGTGAGGGGAGAGTGCCTTTAGGCGACAGCTGAATGTTTAGGCCCATATGAGTACATAAGATAACATTTTCAGAAAATAGTTTAAAATCACACATTTTCATATGTTTGTGCTGTATTTAATGTTTATCTTTAATATGCAAACTTTAATAATTAAATATTGAATGTTATTATCCTGCTGTTTTGTTTTTGTTGGCATCTAGGGTTATGTCAATTTTGAAGTGTCAAAATTGGTAACAGTGGGAAAAAGTTTGGAAAGCGCTATTTTAACCACTCTGGGTAATGAAGTTTTCTCCTGAATTCCCTGTTGGATTTATTAATGACAATCTTATATTTACGACCCCTGATTTTGGTATCCCCCCACGTATGGAAATATCTTCTCTACATCTACCCTATCAAACTCAGAATCTCATTCAGGTCACGCATCAGTTTTCCCCTTTCTAGAGAAAAAAAATCAACCCAGCCTCTTCACTCTTTAATAATAGGTAATGCCTCAGTATTTTGGTACCATCCTTGTAATAAAGTCCATTGCTGGCCCCAGCCATCTTTTAAAGCCCAATCAGTTCAGCACAAGCCCTGCTATTAAACACCTGTGCCACACTGTAACAGGTAGATGACTAAACAACTCACTGAAACTGGCCAACAAAGCCATTACAAGCAAGGCAATGCTGCCAATTCTTGCTAGTAGAGGAAGCTGAAGCCAGCTGTCCTTCCAGCCCCTGTCCCTGAAGCCAGCACTGCATTATGCAGCTACCTTGGTGGGTTAGCCCCAAATGGTCTCCTGGTGGACTCAGAGCCTCCAGATAATGGTGCTTCTCCTGACCCTGTGCACTTTGGCTGGGTCAGTCCTTGAGGTCTCCAGCAGTTGGATCTTAGCATCTTTGCCAGAGATTGATACAAAGTCAGCATTGCACACTGTATTGGTCTTAAATTAGTGAAAACTCTATTAGTTTTACTGTGGCATTTTCTCTGGACTTGATTGCATTTTGCGTGGGTTTTTCCTTCTGATACACAATGGAACTCTTCAACCGCTACTGTTGGGAACATTTTGTCGGCTGTACATTTGCTACTCACATTCTTTCCATTACAAGTAGTGGACACACTCAATTTAAAAGGCAATCAACATGACCCCTAGTTTGAAATGTGGCAGGAAAATTTAGAAACAGTTTACATACTTTCCTTTGTCTCACAACTTAGACTCAGAGAGGATAGTGAAAAATGCCAAGTCTGTGTGAACCTTGGAACATAAGTGTTGTATTTATTGATCTAAATTAATATAAAACATTTCACAACGAAATAATAGATTTTGGTGATGGGCCAGACAAAACAGACATAAATTATATCTTCACTGTCTACCTACTGTGTTCCAAATATCAAATTCCTGCTTTAGAAAAATCAGTTAGATAAAAATGGTATAACATTGACTCAAGTATGTGTGTGATGAATAACAGTAATGTCCCTGCACCTCAATTACTCTGACAAGCATAAACATTTAGAATGATGGATTATGTGAACTACAGAATAGCATAGCGAAATTCAAAAATAATGCCAATCATTATGACTATTAGAGTCATTACAGAGCAGCAGGACTGACTAGACTTAAACAGTAAGAAAGAGTATGCAGTTATAGTGGGCCAAGCGCTACCCAGAACATCCCAAAGCACCTTACAGCTAATGACATATCTTTTTGAAGTCGGTGCAGCAAGTTCCCTCCAAATACCAATGAGATAACCAACAGGATATTCTGTTTTAATGGTATTGATTGAAGATTAAACATTGGGCAGGACACCCCTGCTCTTCTTCAAAATAGTGCCATGGGATCTTTCATCCACCTGAAAAGGCGAATGTGGCCTCGGTTTAACGTTTCATTGAAAAGATGCTGTCCGTGCAGCATTCCTTCAGTACTGCAGTGGAGTGTCAGCCTAGATTTTGTGCACAGGTCTCTGCAGGGGGCAGAGTGCTACCAGATGACCCAAGGCTGGCACATATTGGCATGAGAAGCTTGAAACTTGATTACAGCATCAAAGTTACTCTGGTATCAATTACTTTTTATAGTTATACCTCGATTTAATTTTATCTGTACATGTATCCACTTGGGGGTTAATATTTTTGCCAGGAGCATCTGTGAGCATAGACTGGATTATAACTGTAAGTATTGGATTATAAAGAGCACAAACAAAATAAGCCATAGCTCCTGCTCTTGGCTATGCTAAAACGACTCTGTGGTTGTCAGATGAGACCACAGTGACTGCAGCTATGGTGCCTTCTACAGTTAAATAGTCACTGGAACTCACTGTACAGTCTTATATACAATGAAAAACGACTTGGGGATACCAGCAAGCGTATTCAATGTAAATCATCAGTTTCAGGAAAGCTGGGGAGATAAATAAATCCGTTCTGTGTTCATTGATGCATAATCACATCAAAACTGACTATTGAAGGATTTTTTGACAGGGCTGTTAATTTATTGATGAATTATCAGCATTTGGTAATTATAGTGTTCTTTTGTCCATGATACATATGTGTATTTAATTATGGCAACAGTTGCTCATCTTACCTTCACGCAGTGTGGAAATAGCTGAATTTGTTTAATCATTTCCTCAGTGGTTCAGTACATTTATAAGACATTACTTAATGGTTCTAAAGCCATGCTGACTGCACCCTATGAATTTAACGTTCTTAAAAGGAATATTTATTGTATCCCGTAGTATCCTTTCAAGCTTTATTAGACCAACTACAGCTCCTTGACAAATAGCTCCTTTTTAAAATAATCAGTATTGCATGAGCTAATCTTCAATCTTTATTATAAGATTTTCATATTCCTCATACTCTTGAACCTTCATTTCGTCATGGATTCTGGCTCTTTGCCCAGTGCTTTGGCTGGAGAACTGTTTTGGGAAGAGGTGGCGGGGGTAAATTAGTTGCGCTCATTAAGGTGTTATAGCAGTTAAATGGGAAGTTTATTTTTCCGACTTCTTGAGAGCCATTGCTCCCAAGTTGGGCCCAGCGCAGGTTAAATGTTCTCTTGTTTCCAAACAATGGCCATGATTGTCTGTGCCCTCTGGTGTCAAGCGTGTTCGGTAGCGTGAGCGGACAATATGGCGACAAGGCCAAAAAATCGGTTTCACGACGTCGTGAAACCAGTTTGCAATTCTGCTCAGCCCACTGTCGGTGAGCTGCGTTCCCCGCCATTGGACAACGGGAACCTCATTGCAATACATCAGCATATCATTATAAGGCCAGCCCGCCGGACTCATCCCCCCACCACCTGCTGGATCGTCTGCGCAGGCCGGTGGGAAAATATGCCAGTGCGGAACACACCTTGACAAATGTGACTTGAAGAAGTCAGGACTTACCCACGCCCCGGGCCTTGGTCACATCACGGACATCCGAGGAGCAGAAAGTACTGGAGTCCAACAGCAACGGCACACTACAGGAACATCCATGGCATGTTGGGTGGATTCTCATGGACGTGGCTCTGCTCCAAAGCAGCTCGTGGAATTTGGAAAGTCACTATTGATGCTCACAATGGATGGTGGTTGAGGGGGTGTGAGAGGGAGGTCTAGGTTCGACTGGGAGAGGAAGAGGTTGGTAGAGGGAGAATTAAAGTGTCGGGGGGTGAGATTGGGAAGGGGGAAATTAAGGTGTTGGGGGGGTGAGGTTGGGAGGGGGTGGAAGGAGTACGGGGAGGAGGGGGTAATGGGGGAGAAGATGACAAATGAGGAGGTAGGTATAAGAGAGTTGGAAGGTGGAAGGGAAGGGGTTCGGACGGGTGTTGGTATGCTGAAGGAGTCCAGGGGACAAAGGGGTGTGGGGAAGGGAGGGAGTCCAAGGAGAGCAAGGAATGCAGAGGGGGAGGGAGTCTGAGAGGAGGAAGGAGTGTGGAGAGGGGAGGGAGCTCAGGGTGGGGTGGGGGGGGGGCGGGGGGAAGAAGTAAGGGTGGAAGAAGGAGTCAGGAAGGGGGAAGGAGTAAAGCTGGAAGAAGAAGTGAGGGTGGCTGAGGGAGTGAGGGAGTCAGGACAGGGGAAGGAGTAAGGCTGGAGGAAGAAGTGAGACTGGAGGGGAGAAAGAGGCAAAGCCGGAGGAAGCAGTCCAGAGGTGGGAAGGACTAAGGGTGTCAGAAGAAGCAAGGGTGTCTGAGGGAGTCAGGAAGGGTGGTTGGACTAAGTAGGTGTTGGGAATTCAGGGGGAGTGGGAGAACTAAGCGGGGGAGAAGGTGTTCTGCGGGAGAAGGGGTCCAGAGCGGTGATGTCCAGGTGAACATGCAAGGGAGGGGTCTAATGGGTCCATGACTGCCTCCTGGGGAGTGAACTGAGGGTGGGCGTGGTATAAGGAAACGGTGAAAATGACCAAAGGCAGAGTGAGATGGTAGGATGGGAGGGTGAGGGTTCGATAGGAATGGGAAAAGGGATGGTGTGAATGGTCGATGGGGACTTGGAGGCAAACATGGACCCTGGGGGTGGGAAGGAGGAGGTTGGGGAGGTGAATGTGGATGGGGGTGGGATTTTTGGGAAGGAAGACAATATATATGTTGACAGATCACCCCCAAAGGAGAAAGATTGTGGTTGGTAGGTCATGGAGGGGAGGTGGAAGGAAATGCCGAGGTGGGGGGTATGGTCAGCTGTCAGGGGGAAAGGAAATGGATGACTGGAGGCAGGGAAAAGACAGGGGAGAGCTCAAAAAATCGAATCCAGACTATGCTGTCCAAATCAAAAGTGAAATGAAAATCATGGTGGGCGAGATTAGGTGCTGTATGGGAGTGTGATCATTGAAGGTGCAGAGATGCAGGTCAGCTCAGATGGAGAACTGAAAGTGAGCCCCAGCAGGTAGTATCCAAAATGCTCAGGACATTGAGATGAGTGTGATGAAGCATCCACGTGCGTGGGAGAGTGCTTGCACGAGGCCCTGAAAGACCCTGCCACAAACACACTTCATCCTCCAGAATCACTCATTAGCCAGCTACTCCCTCTACGGTGACAGAGGACAAGTTTGAGGGGCCCATAGGCAAAGGGGACTCAGAAGAAGAGAACAGCCTCTGAGATTCCTTAGTCAATGACCTAGGGGTGTCCAGCTGCTGCTCCTCCTCCCTTCAGTGCCCAAGAGCCCTGGCCTGACTCCTTGAGGGAAAGGAGCATCTGGGGTGCCTCGTTTCCCTCTTATAAGAGTCATAGATAGAGTCTTGGAGTTATACAGCACAGAAACAGACCCTTCAGCCCATCATGTCGTGCTGACCATCAAGCACCTCTCTAATCTAATCCCATTTTCCAGCACTTGGCCCATAGCCCTGTATGCTATGGCATTTCAAGTGCTCATCTAAATACTTCTTCATCCAAAGGAAGGGAGTGTGCATGTTCACCTGGACACCCCTGAAGGAAAAAGGCTGTGTCTTGTACGTCACACAGGGGAGGTGGAAGGTGATGCCAGGGGGTGTCACCCGAAATACTTCTAAATACTCTCGTGTTGCCACTGCAGGAACTCACCCATGACTCCCTTAATGGAGTGCAGGTCTGCGCACGTCTCCATGTTCTGCTGGACCAAGGTCTCCATAGTGCCCGCCATTCTCCCCATGGAAACCTCTATAAATGCACATGTGGGCACCACTTCATCAGAGAGCTGGCGGGCATGCTCCTCTGACTGGCATGCCACTCTGCTAAGAGCTTCCAACAGCTCTTATGTGATGTTCCCCTGCCTACTGCTGACTCTCCAAGATGAGTTGGGAGGCCACATATAGAGGCTTGTCATCTGACTCGGACCTCACAGGTGCCCCTTCCCCAGTAGTCCTCCGAGTGCTGGGGAGCTCGACTGAACCTGCTTTCTCCTGCTGTAGGCATGTGTCTGAGTGGTGACCACCAGATTGTGAACCCAAGCCTGCTCTAGATCTAGGTCCCACCGAGGTTGTGTCTCCATGCTGGTGGAGGGTGTGGGTAAGTGCTGTGACACATCTTCCAGGCTGATTATTTCCAGCTCTTCAATGGAGGGTGTGTCCTCTTGGCTGGAGGTGAGGATGTGGATGGAGATGAGGGAATGGCTGACTGAGAGTGTCAGTTGCTATACAGAGCTCCCTGTGATCCAAAGTAGAGATACTCAGTGCATGTCCACAGAGTCAAAAGCAGGAGAGAGAGCACTCATATTTGCGTTGAGAGAGGGATGATGTGGTGCAGGATCCACATGAGGGTGTTCCGCCGACATCAGCATTACCACAGGCATGGTCCATGTCCTCACCAGTCAGCATGATTGCACACTCCTCAAAGTGAGTGAGAGGCCTAATGTGGGCCACTCCACCAACCACCACCACACCCCACACCACCCCCCCCCCCACCCCCCACCCCCCAGTCTGAGACCTCTCCCTGCAGATGTGAGCAGGTTTCTCCTGCATGAAAACAGGTGGAGAGAGTATGAGCAGGGCACATGGCACTGCGTGGAATGTTTGTGTGGTGAGCGGAGCCATGGGCAGGATGAAGATGCTAGCTCGAATGGGTGTGAGTCTGATGAAGATGTGAGGATGTGTGTGAGGGTTAGTGGTGTTGTCCCTTGAGGTTTGGAATCCCTGTGGATGTGTGATGGGTTTGTGAGTGTGTGAGTTGAGAATGATGAGAAGAGTGACTTGTCCTGGAGGAGATCATTCATCCCCTTGCGGCACACAGTGGCTGTCCTCTTTTGCAGGGTGTTGGCGTTGACCACCAGTGCCACCACCGCCCAAGCCAGATTAGTGAGGTTGCTACCCATCCTGCAACCAGAGCAGGGGTAGAGGACATCACAGAGAGCCTCCACTGCGTCCAAAAGGCGGTCAAGGGACGTGTCATTGAACCTGGGGGCTGCAGTCTTTTTGTCTTTCAGCACCATGTCTTCTTTGCAGCAGTCATGGGCTGGAATCACTGAGATGTCTGTGCGTGGCTGGACTTTAAATATGGTGTCAGTGTGCTGAAGCAGCAAGGTGATGGCATGGCGGGCGAATGAGAGCCAGCCCACCATGGAAATGCCATGTTTCCTGGGAATATATAATTAATGCGGCGGCTTTGGGTCAATACTGCGTGAACAGGCGCCATTGCATCTGGCCCATGCTATAGCACTTAGTGCAAATCTGGGACAATTCCACCCAATATTTATTAACTTCAGAAGAGCACACCCACTCACATGTTACATTTGCAATTTGAATCAGGTTACCAATTGTTAATACAAACCACTTCTGAAATATAAGCAGTTTTGTGTTCACATCCACTAGGAATTGGGTTGACATCTTCTGAATTATGTTGAATACAGTTGAGTATCCCCATCAATCTAGATGGGGCTGAAATCCAACTCTTAAAGATGAACCCAGCTCCCAAAGATGAAAGTGTGCCAACCCAGTGCATCACTGAATTCTTGCAGTATAGACCTTAATAGTAGCTTCCCCCTGTACATTCAGTGCAAGACAAGTGGAGGCCTTGAGTTGTATTCTTCATTTGCCAAAACTCAACCTGCAAGCTCAAAAATAACACCAGTAACAAATGCCGCTCTACATCTGCACAACTTTCCATTGCTCTTAATTGTATTGGTATTTTTTTTTATTCATTTGTGGGACTTTCACTGTCGCTGGGCCCAATTCCTGGAACTCCCTCCCTAACAGCATTGTGTGTGTACCAATGCTACGTGGTCTGCAATGGTTCAAGAAGGCAGCTCACCACCACCTTCCCAAGAGCAATGAGGGATGGGCAATAAATGCTGGCCCAGCCAGTGACTCCCACATCCAGTGAATGAATTAAGAAAAATATTGGCACCCAGCATGAGGAGCCTCCATCTCCTCTTCTAGTCACTTAATGTCTGGCAGCATTTTTATGGATACTGTTCCCAGTCCGCCAAGGAATTTCCATGTGGAATATAGCCAGATCACAAATCAAGCCTGCTAATGCTATTCAGTATTCCTTTTGAGTTACTCCTGTAATCCAAGTCTTGTAGCACAGTTATATCAACTCTTATGCCTTGACAATACTGCTGAGAAGTTGTCAGTCAAAACCTTTGTGATAGCTGGCAGCCAGTTGCTGACTGTGGGGAGCACTATCAAACATTGGAATTTATCTCAAAAATATTTTTTCTGCCTTGTCTGTCAGTGCCATCTGGAAAGTCCTCCTGTTTAGGACAATCACTCTGCTCTTGTGCACCCATTGTGGTCTTATTGACTTTCTATCTAGCTTCCCACACTTGCCAGAGTAGGAATCTTGCTTTACACCCTATAGCAATCTTCATTTCTTCTCAAGTAACCTGACAAACAGACACAGACACTAATTGTAATTCCATCTATATTTACTCTGCTTAAGGTCCATTATCTATGCTGAAGGTATGTGACCCTACTTAGTAAGCGCTTTGCTATGGGCCCTGTTAACCTTTCACTCCATAGGGCTTATTTAATGACACCATACTACTTCTTGTTTGCATGTGTTGACAAAACGTAAGGGGCTAAAAATTTGTTTCCTCTCATTTTTGGCTTGGGGGTTGCAATTTGTGGCCTGACCATGCCCCTTCTCACTGAAGCAGGCAGCACACAGACTTGACACTGCCTCTCCATTTCCATGATTTCAGCATGCAGTACAGAGCAAATTGTGCTGCTGGCTGGCTGCATACACAACAGCAGCCTAATAGCATGGAAGGCTAGCACGTGTTGCAGCTAACGTGCGTTGCAGCTAAACCTGCAGCTCTTAAGTACAGCCTGGCCCTTTTAAAGCGAATCTGCACTGAACTGTGGGAGGCTGCTGCTGAATGCTATTGCTGCCATGCTATTCAACACAAGGCAAATGGAACACCAGGCAACACCTCGCAGATTTGCCGATGTGCACCTGAGACATTAATCATGGGAATGAACAGGAGAAATGCAATCTTCCCGTAGGGTGGGGAGGTGCAGGGTGGTGGGGAACGGGGGGATGGGGGGGGCGTAGGGGGATGAGGCCCTCAATGCAAACCCTTAAAGAGGATGCGAACAAGGGCAAGGGAGGTCAATACAAGGAGGCCGGCCCCGGAGCACCGGACAAAAGTGTCAGAAGAAGTTTAATGACTTCACACGGGTCATCAAGGTCAGTGAATGAATCTGCCTATGACATCTCTTACCCACCAAAGCACCAATCTCTCATGCTGCTCAATACCACACCCCCAGCACTCACCTAGCAGCAGTACCTGGCTCACAGATAGTACACCTCACGCTCACACACCTTCCAATAACACCAGCCTCACATCCACCTGTCACTGCCTCCATATACCTCCAGCTATTCATCTCTGACCAGTATATCACCTAAACATGGTGTGCTACAATCAATTACACTTTTCCCTCTCTTTTTCAGAACAAGGTATCCCATAAAAGGAGAGAGCATTGCTAATGGGGTGGGGCAAGAGGGATGGGGGGCAAAGGACCTCGTGCCTTCATCCACTGAAATGGTGCTGTGCCTCATGAGACAGGCTGCAATGAAGCTTATGGAATCTGGCATCACCGAGACAATGCAGGGCGATGGTACATTCCTCATGCCTCAACTCAGTTCCCTTCTCACTCTCATCCTGCTGCCTGGCATGATATGACTGTAGAACGCTTGCTTTCCTTCCCACCCCACGACCCCTACCTTTCCTCACCATAAGTTCTCCCTTCCAATGTTATTTTTTCATATATTCAAGCGAAGTCAGCTGGCCAGCCATAGCACAGTTAGGAGAAAGAGAGAGAGCAACTCCATACCAGTGATCAGGAAGCACCGTCACTTGATCTGACACTCACAGCCACCTTCCCAGACACTGGCAGAGCACACACCTTAGAGACTAGTTAGTATCTGCATGTGGTTAATCACTGGGCGTGAGTGGACTGCAGCCAAATCAGGTGGAAAGAAACATTTTGAGTGCCAGATCCCTGGAGGGCAAAGTCGCGGACAATTTCTGCCACAGGGGACTCAGACTTGGTGCGCGACATGCAGGAGAACACTGATGACATTCATACCAAGATGTGTGGTGCATTGGCTGCCACACAGTCTTCTGGCACCACATCACACTGACCGTCATCTATGCATGCTGCCATCATGGCTGCAGATCCCAGTGCACAAAGGGGCTTGCAGGGTGCCATAGCAGCCCAGCTATCTGTACCCTAGCAAATTACTAGGACTGCAGAAGCGCTACCTCAGCAGAGTGGCAGTGGCTTAGTGGCGCACAAGCCCATGCTCTCTCAGGATGACAATATTAGTGCTCCCACCACTGCCATTCCACCTGTGCCTTGCTGCACGCCTCCATTTTAACTGGGTTTTTATTTTTGACACATGGAGGCCAGGATTCCTGGGCTTCGGGATCTCCGTAGTTCAAAGAAGAGAGAAGCTGGATCCATATACCTACTGCTTGGAGGCCAGGAAGAACTATGGTGTCTAGCTCCAGGTCCAAAAGCTTACTTCTATATGATTGGATCCCCATAATTGGCCAACACGCACCATCACCACCCCCCACGATGTCTGACTCTCCTCCCCTGTGATGTTCAACCCCCTCATTACAACATCTGTCCCCCTGATAAAATAGTCACTCCCAGCCCAACAATGTCAAATTTACCTGCCATGGGTTGCTTTCTCATCCATCAACCTGGTTGGCTGTTAGGCGGGAAACATGTTAAAAAATATATATAAAAAGGTGTCCAGCAGTTAATTTCTGCAGAAGTTTGGGAAACCTATACTGTACATCTGAGTCGCCCTTCTGAAAATCCTCACTCGTTTCCTACATTCTTCTCAGCCCTGTTTAAGTATTCTGCGAACTCTGATGTGAATTCAACTTGGATAACAGGTATGCAGCCTGCACCTATTTTTAAAACCTGTTTTGATTATCCCTGTTCTTGGTCCACATGTTATGTCAATGTAGACCTCATGAGCAGTCCTACGTGGCCTGTGGTGTGCATCCAAAGCTTTATCTAGGAGACAGATGATGCAGAGCACAGAGAGTATCAGGATGGTAACAACTTGTGGGTAAATATCCTCAGGAAATGTCTTCTGGTTTCTGTAAACATACTTTGCACATGTGAAAAAATTAGAAATTGTTTGTTTTCCCTGGCCTTTTGTGATGAAGATGAATCCACATGGGTTTAGTGTGCGTGTGGTTTGAGGAGACTGCATTGTTATATGATAATCTGGTATATATTTATATTGAAAGGTCTGCTAACAAAATTCAAAACCATTACCTTTCATTAGGACTAATGATTTATTTTATATTAGCACTTTACTCTAATTGTCCTTGGTTCAAATAATCCATGAAATGGTCTTCTGCTGAATATCCCTTATTTGGATATGTGAATTTATACTTTGTTTGGCCTGTGGAGTTTGGTTTGGAAGGATTTAACTCTTCGTTTTTATTGAGGTGCTCGCAAGCTGAGTGACTTTTCATCTTTCTTGTTCTGTGAAAATATACGCTACAAATCCCTTATAATCTCCTCCCAATCTCCTCAAAGCATGAGTTTGGAGTAAATATTCTTGTTCCCGAATAGAAATCCTCCAACGCTCCTGTCATAACAAAGCTTCTCTTAAGAGACATCAACAACTGCACGTATGTTGGTATCTTCATTTACAGTATTATTTTTCTTTTCATAATTACTCTTACCTTGTGAGAAGATTTGTTCTAGTCATTGTGACCATGGAATGATCTATGAACATTAGCAGACAAACTTTCAAGGACACCTTGCCATTCTAGATTTAGAAATGGATAATTAACAGGAATTGGTTAAACATCTGACAGTAAGAGAAGCTCTTGTGAATGTTGGGGAAGTGGGAAGTGGTCATCAAAACAGAAAAGCAGAATACTTGTTAAAAGGCATGAAACTTGTAAATGTTGATGTTCATAGGGACTTGGGTGTACTCCCACAAGGAACACAGAAAGTTAGCAAGCAGGTCCAGCAAGCAATTAGGAAAGCAAATGGCATGTTGTCCTTTATTGCAAGGGGATTGGAGTACAAGAATTAAGAAGTTTTGTTACATTTGGTGAGACCATACCTGGAGCACTGTGTATAACTTTGTTCTCCATATTTAAAGAAGGCTATGCTTCCATTATGCCATTATGGAGTCTCGTGGTGTAGTAAGTAGCATACCTGCCTCCAAGCCAGTGACATTTGAGATTTTCTCAAGAACTAGATGGCCAAGGAATGTGTGTCCATAACATGGCCAAACAGGTTGACTGTCAACTTGTAAATCCTTATAATATGCCTATGGCAGGCGGTAAGATTGGGTGAGTCTCCTGGTCAGCCATGTTTGATGCAGAGTGATGTCCCTCAAGCTATAGCCTCTGACGACAGGTTGGCGACCTGGTCCTGCAAACACTAGCCATGGAAACAGACATAGACACTTGCTTCATCTGCCTTAATGTGCTACCAAGCATGGAAAAGAAAGAAAGATATTTGCATTGGAGGTGATCCGACTAAGATTCACAAGGTCCCTGTGACAAAAGAATTGTCCGACGATGTCCTAAAAACATAGGAAATAAGAGATGGAGTAGCCCACATGTCCCATCAAGCCTGCTCCACCATTCCAAAAGCTCATGGCTGATCTTCTACCTCAATTCCGCCTACTCTTTGGTTCCAAGAAAGACAAATCAGAATACTTTCTTAACAGTGAGGGACTGGGGGCTGTGAAGTAACAAAGACGTTTAGGTGTATATATACATAAATCACTGTAGTGCAGAAGTACAAAATGTAATCCAAAAAAGCTAACAAAATGCTGGTTTTCATCACAGGAGATTGGAATACAAAACTGAGGATGTGATGCTTCAATTGTCTTGTGCCTTGGTTAGAACAGATCACGAGTGTTGCTTTTATTTTGGGGACAATACCTCAGGAGGGAGATATTGGCCTTGGAGAATCACCACAATCATACCCAGGCCTTAAGAGCTAAATTATGAGGATAGGTTGCATAAACTGGGTTTATATTCCCTTAAATATAGAATGTCGATGGGTGATAATCAAGATGTATGAAATGATTGAGAGATTCGATAGAGAAAATGTTTCCTCTGACAGGAACATCTAGGACAAGGGGACATAACCTTATAATGAGAGCTAAGCCATTTTGGAGCGAAATTGAGAAGCAGTTTGGTATACTTTTGGTAGAGATCTGGAACTGTCTTTCCCCCAAAAGGTTGCAGGCACTGAGTCAGTTTAAATTTTCAAGACTGTGATGGAGAGACTTTTGTTAGGTAAAGGCATCAAGTGATTATGGATCAAAGAAGGGCAAGTGAAGTTGAGGTCTAGATCAGCATTGATCTGATTGGATGGTGGAACAGTCTTGAGCTTGAATGGCCTATTTCTGATTGTGTCTTCTTATAATTATCTGAAATTTTTTTACTGCTCTTTTTAGTTAAGATGGTAACTTGTTTATCTTAAAAGAATTGACAATTAATCAAAAATAGCAGAGGAGGATCTTTTGACAAATGTGAAAAGCAATATCATCCACAGCATAATATCAAAGGTCATTATGCGCCAGAAAAATCATAAAAACAATGGGAAGGCATCATAAATTAATTATTCTAGCTAAATCACAAAATTACTGTAAAGGGCAGGCAAAGAATTTCGTTAGAAATAGCAACCAGAGGAAATTTTCCAACTATGCCTACAATGCCATTGACATGTAGCAGCTAAATAAAATCTCCCCTCCCCCAATGCTCTCTCTTATTTCCCAATATAGAGTTGTAGTCCATGTTAGGACATATACATGGTACTACAGGAACTGAGGAATCCTTCACGCTTCATAGAATGTTTTATTGCCGTTATCTATTCTTGCTGTTATCACCATCAATTCTGCTCTTAAAACGATAATTTATACAAATGTTTTTCGACACTTTAATCAACAGAGTCTGGATTATATATCCATTATTCTCTGAATATTTATCTCCTTTCTTAACAGTTTCAAATTTATTAAAACAATTCACAATTTCGATGTTCATCTAGCATATTTCATGCCACTTACTATGTCCAAGATTGAGATTATGATCACTTCCAGCCAGTTTTTCTTCAAAGCAGATGAGTCTATTTCTATGAATAATGTAAAGCCCAAGATCTAAATTGGTTTTAGTCACTCTCCTCACTATATTAACATAAGGTGAGCAAGATGTGGGCCACCCTCATCTATAACCACTGTGATTGGGAAGGGTGATTCATAAACATGCACATACACATAGCTTTGTAGCTCCTCAAGAGGTAAGTGACAGCACATTGCCTCAATTAAAGAGGGGGGGGAGGGGTTTCAAAAAAATATAACTTGAGAAATAGGAGTAGACCATCTCTCTCCTCCAGACTGCTCTGCCATTTGATATGATCATGGCTAATCTCTGAGCTTCATTCCATCTTCCCACACCATCCCCTTAATCCTTAATTCCTTTAGTATCTAACAATTTATTGATCTCTGTCTTGAATATACTGAATCACTAAGAATCCACAATTCTGTGGGGGAAGGAATTCCAAAGATCCACAGCCCTTTGAGTGATTTTTTTTTTCCTTGTCTCAATCCTAAATAGCCAATCCCATATCATGAGACAGTGATCTCTAGTTCCGGACTCCATGCTAGGGGAAGTATCTTCTCAGCATCTGCCTGTTTCTTGTCTCAATAAATGGCATTTGATAACAGGTGGGCCATCTCAAATTTCCATTAATCCCCAAAGCCCAACGCATGCAATTTCCAGGCAGGCCTATAAATGGATGAGCAGCCGACCGGTCCAAAAAGGGAAAATGGTTGTCAATTGTAGGTACATAGGGCAGAATTTTACATCCCGGAGGGAGGCACACACCTGACCCATTCGGGTGTAAAATAGCACGCGATGATGTCGGGTAAGCGTTCCGACGTCATTGCACATTCGCGTAATATTTCAGTCAGCAAGCACGCTCGCCAACAATTAAGAGGCCTGTTAAGGCCATTAATGTAGTAATTGCCCTGGATTTTTCGCTGCCCGTTCAACGTTACAGTTGACTCGGCCAGCCGGCCTTTGGATTTTTGAGGAAATCTCATCCAAGGACAGGATGAAATTTCCGATATTAATTTAAAAAAGCAAAAATGTTTGGGCAGAATTTTTATCATCAATATGTTTAAGTGAGTGATTCTTACAAGTGGAAATTTTTGGGGGAATTTCATGTTTATTTTTGGCTTCAAAGTTCTTCAGTTCCCTGAGGCAGCTCTCTGCCTTCAGGGAGCTTTCATTGCGCACTCTCCCCAGCCCGCGCTGACTTCAGTGCTCGCCTTCTTCCCGCCCCTACCCCAGCAGCACTGGGCCTTTAAGCGCGCCTTTCATGCTGGCTGGCTGTTAAATGGCCAGCCAGCGTGAAATCGCACCCGGGGCTGATCGCAGGCGGCAACCCATTTACCGGCCACTCCCAGGCCCACCCATCACACCCACCCGGCGACCGGAAAATCCCGCCCATTATTGCAGCTCTCAGGAACAAATGAAACACTATACTCATTCATTTCAGGCATTGGCCAACCTAACCAATGGTTGCTTAAGGGGCCAATGGAGGATGGTTAAAGATTGGCCATGCCAATTTTTAATTTAATGTAGACAAGAAGAGCAGAGTACTCCCTTTAACATTAGGTTTCTATTATGACAGAGCATAGCACTAGAAGGATTTTATTTCTTTGAAGAGATTCGAATACAGTTATTTTGGGTAATAACAAAACTGCCGATATAACTCATTACAGTGGATAATTATAATCTTTAATATAGAACCAGTAACATGATAGAGGAATTTGAATTTATAATTGTGGCCTTCCACTGTTTTAGACAATCCACCAGCAATCAATAACACAGGAATAAAAAATTAAGACAGCAACAGAAAATTTTGCAAAAGCACAGCCGATCAATCATAACTGCTTTTATTCTAAGATTTGCAGTATTACTGGTTTTCTATTTACCCTTGAGTGATGAATGCCTGTCTTTTACCTCGAGAGACTTGGCATTTAAATCCTGGCAGCCACTTTTTATGCAGAGTTATTGTTGAATCCAACAGTGAAATAATTCCTTTGAAGGCCTACTTCAGGAAACAAAATGAATCCTTGCTTCTTCAGTCGCAACACAAAGGAAGCACAGCAAGTCATCTGCCACAAAATTTCAATATGTGGCATTCATTTTGGGGCACTACAGGTGACCTTAGAGGTCCAAAATCGCTTCTGTGACATGCATGTATACTTCTGGTGCGAGTGTGCAGCTGCCAGAATTGTGCAGGGTAGGCAGATTGTGATGCCAATGAGCGTGACACCAGCAGTGTCACTTTGCAGCTCAACACTCCATCTAACGCCCTCTCTTGATCACTCACAGCTGCATGGGTATGTAGCAGCAAGAAGACCCACCCTGCTACCCCCACCAGACTCGGCCCCATCTAGGTCTATTTAAAAGAATCATCAGCTACTTGCAGGTTAGTTGTTGATTGATTTCAATTGGCTGTTACTATAATTGTACAAGAGTTTGGTGATTTCTAGAGTTCTTTAAAGTTGCAAAAGTCTACAAGGAGCGATGTGACAGGAGCTCAAGGATTTCAAGGCTTCTGCACAAAGCAGTTGACCCCACTTATGAGACTGGTAGAAGGCATTCCCTTTGGAATGCAGCATGATAGGGAGAATGAACAGAGGCGGTACAAAGAGGGACAAGCTGCCAGAAGAAGGAGGAAGGCTCTCAAGAGGCAATTATTTCCACCCCAGGTGTTTATAAAGCAATTCTCCTAACTGAGGCTCAACGGGGGTCAATATGTGCAACCTACATGCTCCAGTAAGGAAGCCCCCACTGAAACTTCCATCTGCCATCTGCTGCAGTCACAACCCCAACCTCAGAACAGGACAAAGCTGCCATTGCCAGTGGCTGTGAAGGTGGCCATGGCCATGAATTTTGATGCATTGGGCTCCTTTCAGGTGAAGGTTAGAGATATTTGCAACATCTTGCACTTCACTGTCCATTATTGTGTTCTCTAGTCAAAGAGAATTGAATACAGTTCATTCTCTCTGCCAGGGGACAGCAGGCAGAGTGAACACAGGGCTTTGCGCACACACATGTGCACACATATATATACAGATGCACACATATAGACATACAGCAAGGGTCCCACCTCCGGGATTATAAGCACGGGATAACCCTGATTTGGCAGGAGACAGGATCTGGGGCAGCATTTTACAGGTGGCAGCCAATTAAGTGGCTGCTGTCAGGCCTGCCATCCTACTAAGGACAGCGGTCCACCTCCACAAGAGCCACTGGTCCCTTCCACATCTGGCTGCATTCACTTGGGCACCACCGTGTCCTGCAAGAGAGACAGAGAAATGTATCAGTGATTGTGTCATAGTCTCATAGATGGCAGTGTGTGCAAGCTGAGGGATGTATGTGAGGCTTGCTGCAGTGTAAAGTGAGTGAAGCTGAGGTGAAGCTATGGATGTGAGGTATGAGCCCTGATTGATACAGAGATTTTTAGTAGATGAATAATATGGGCTGTGGTGCATTGAGCTGTGGCTGAGGGTCGTGTGCAGTTGATAAGGCATAGCATTTGAAGATGCATTCACTGACCTTGACCACTTGTATAAGGTCATTGAACTTTTTGTGTCCTCAGGACTTGACTGCCACGTCTACCTGGTCCCTGAGCTCCTGAGAGCTTGTCTGGAATGCCACCTGAGCCCCAAAGACAGCACATCACTCCTCCTCTGCACCTTTTCAACGAAGACCTCCAGCGCAGCATCGGAAAATCTTGGAACCCACTCTCTCCTATGTAATGCCATTATTGAGTATTTCCTAGTTCAGAATTGGTTGTAGAATGACTTCCAGCACCTGCTCCTACCACAGTGCACCCCTTGCCTTTATGCAGGCTAGCCCATCTAATTTTAAATTTATTTCGATCTATTGTTTTATCACCATCTTTTAGCCCATTTCGATTCCTTCCCCCCACCCCACCCCCACTAAGGGCCTTCTGCCACTAGCTTGTCCTGCTTGCTACCTTTAATGTCCCCATTAGCACATTCCTTAGATAATATCACCACCATCAACACCCCTTTGTCCTTTTGTCTACGACATCTTTGGCAATCTTTTCTTTGCCTCCACCTATCACTGGCCCTCTTTCCAGCTCTACCTGTCCCACCCCCTCTACCAGCTTATATTTCACCTCATTTCTCTATTTCCTTAGTTCTGATGAAGAGTCATACGGACTCGAAATCTCAACTGTGTTCCTCTCCCCAGATGTTGTCAGACCTGCTGAGTTTTTCCAGCTATTTTTGTTTTTGTTTCAGATTTCCAGCATCCGCAGTATTTTGCTTTTAGCTTTAATTAATGCTAGCTTCTCACAATTGTGGGCCCCCAGCTGAGGCATGCAGTTAGATTAGTAGCGCTGTTAGTGCTGGCTACATTAGGAAATTAGCAGGCATGCCGCCTGCATTGGATGCAATGGGTACAGGTTAATCATAGATCACAATCCCTGCTCCTGTTTTCAGGGCTATCAATTTTTGAGTCCATTCAGTTCAGAGCAGACTTAACAGGTTGATTTTCAAGCTGAATTGCCTAGGCAGCACTATGGGTTCTATTATTGCTAACTTATAATATACTTCATTCTCCACTATTGAACACTGTCAGCTAAAGCAAAACTGAATTAATTTCCCCATCTCCAGCAGTGGTAATCCTTCCTCACTCCCACTGAGCAGCAGAAAATGCCGCTTATAACAGTCCCATTAATGGCTGGCAGCTGATGGATAATGATGAACCATTAGATCTTTAGACACAGTTTATCGCCCCCAGAGGAGCCAGTTAATGTTGTGTGGTATGAGAACCAAGGACAACAAGATTCAAAGATTGTCATTTCCTTCACTGAAAGAATATTCGCCATTGTTGCCTTTTCTTCCTGTCGTTCTGCATTGCTGGGTCATTTAGGGAAACAGAAATCGATAGTTGCAAATATACGTTGAGCAAGATTAACAAAACAATCATTTTTCTCCTTTTAATGTTTCTTTGTGGGTCAAAGAGGGAGATGAAAGCAAGTCCCTTGACACATCAAATGAAAAAATTAGATTACAGTCATTTAAAACAAAAGTAATAAAAAAATACTTTCAGTTTAAAAAGGTTGGTTAAAAATAACACCTAAATCATTTACTTAAAACTCAGAAAGCTTCATCAGGAAGCTGAACAGACCTTAATATATGAAGTTGCATAATGATACAGTGCAGGGTGTGTTTTTCAATTGACAAGATACAAGCCTGAGACTGTTAGCTACTGAATCAAATCACCGCTTGCTTGGAGAGGAACTTGCAGGTGGTGGTCTTCCATTGCATCCACTGCCCTTGTCCTTCTAGGTGGTGGAGTCCGTGGGTTTAGAATGTGCTGTCAAAAGAGGTTTGGCAAGTGCCGCAGTGCATATTGTAGATGGTGCACACTGCTCCCACTGTGCGTTAGTGGTGGAGGGAGTGAATGTTTAAGGCGGTGGAAGAGGTATCGATCAAGTGGGCTGCTTTGTCCTGAATGGTGTTAATCTTTGTTAGTATTGTTGGAGCTGCACTCACCCAGGATGTAATCATTACTTTATTCATCTCAAAAACTCTAAGTTGGAAAGAAATAGCCCAGCAGTTTGATATTTTCTAATTACACTGGGACTAAGGAAAGCATAAAAGAGATGGATTGCGGGAAGGAGGTAAATCCTAAATTTATTAAAAGTGAAATGAAAGATATAATAACTCAAAGGAAAGTTTTAGATAAGTTAGTGAAGCTAAACGAGGACACAGAGCCAGCACCCGATGGGATGACACCCAAAGATTCTGGGGGATATGGGTGAAGAAAAACATCAAAGCATCAGAAATTATGGGATTGTTGTTAACAGAGGTGAGATCCCTGTGAGATGCACCCTGATGTCGGAAAGAAAGACCAGCCAATTTTAACTGGCAAGTATTATCATAATAGGAGTGAAGGGGCGGCCAGCCAATCGCATGGTAGCAGGCTGCCCTGTGACCTTCACCTCACAATATCCAGCGGCAGTCTCAGGACACTGTTTCAAAGTATAAATGCATCTCTTAAAGAGAGATTGCTTTCACTCAATTTAAAGCCTTGCTTCCTGCTTATGCTGCCATTTGGATCAGGTTTGAAGGAGGGGCAAGATTGTGCCCCCAAACCCCCCAAACCCGGGGCAAAATTTTCTTTTCGACGTATGGGGGTGGGCCCCGCACGCCCACGTGCGGTGGCATCAGGCATGCGTCCCGGCGTCACCATGCGTCGTTCAGATCTTACGGGCGCGCACCGGAGTTGGCTGCACACCTGCCAAACTGTCAAAGGCCTGTTAAGGCCATTAATAAACTAATTAGCCAAATTGACAGGGCTGCCTGTCCAACCTTAAGGATGGCGGAGGGGCAGGTGAAGAGCCCAGGCGGCCTTCGCATTTTTCATGAAACCTCATCCACGGGCAGGACAAGGTTTCATGAAGGGTTTAAATTAAGAAATATTTTTTAAACATTTGATAAACATGTCCCAGCTCATGTGGCGCTGTCACACAAGGGGTCGCGTGTAAATGATTTTTAGCTTTATTTATTTTGAAGTTTCAAATTCAACTTAATCTTCCTGAGGCAGCTCCGTACCTCAGGGAGATTTCAACGCTCTGCGCATGCATGCGCAAAAGAGCGCAGGCCCTGACTCTCTCTCCTCCCCCCCCCCCACCCAAACAGGTAGCGCTGAGCACTACCGGGCGTGCGTCACTTAATTGGCCCGCTCACATAAAATGGCGGCACGCATCTGATCGTAGGCAGCGATCAGCTCTGCACCCACTCCCAACCGGCCAGCCCAAAAGGCAGAAGATTCTGCCATCTGTTTTTAGACCCGAAGGTGTTCCTGGCAGCAATCAGCACCAGCAAGGGAGCACCCTTCCCAAGAGAGGATGGCCAACAGCTTGACAATAGAAAATGAGGAAGTTACTAGCAGGAACATCATTCTGAGGACCAAAATCCAGTTCAGCAAGAAATTCAATTACATCACTAGTTTAGAAGTGGTGAGTGTACCACCTCCTATTTCCATTTCTTGCTCTCTGTCTAACTTTTCCCTATCACATCATTTCAACAAATGGCCAACTCTGTAACACATTCATCCCACAAATCACTGTACCATCGCTCCTCACACACTCATCTGTTGCTTGCTCCCTCCATTGCTTCCACTACGAGCTTGCTCTTCTAACCTGCTCTGAGTTGTTGAACATACAACCCCTCTCATGACATCATCTTCAATTCAGACTCAAGCCACTCACTTCCACACAAGACACTCCCATGTCTTTAGTAGCTTACATTTTTCCCCTCTCAGCTTATGCACTATATGACACTCAGATCTCCACTTGCCACTCATAACTCTGCTGTAGTGTATACAGCACCATAGACAGAAATAAGACCAGGTATCATGCCCCCAAACTAGGTGGGCGCATCAAGGATTGGAAATAAGAGGAGTTTCAAGAACTTTGGGATAGCATGCTGGTGGCTCTGCTAAGCAATTGTACCCATTCAGGTGTGACAAACCATTGCACTTTCAGCCTATCTGAATAAGGATTGTCAAGACTTGAACAAAGGTGGTTAAGACTTTTTCCTACAAATGTCCAGTGTCTCATTGTTAGCCTAATTCTTATACCTTTCCACATCACTCTAACTCCTTCCCAGCAGAAAGAATCCCTTGAAGAAATTCCTGAAGGCAGCTCAGAGCAGATCGTTACCTGTTCCACTCTTTAGAAGAGGCAACGTAGGTCAGCATCTTAGGAGGCCTAGGTAGTGAGTACCAGTGAGCATGGGCAGGCACCCATGGCAGGAAAGCTGAGGAGACGATTCCTCAGAGATACATGGCCTCTTTTTGCCATTGACTCGGTTCAGTGATATGTTTCTCCAGGATTCAACCATGAAGTAAAAATGCTGGGCCACACAAGAGATTTCATACAACATAAGGTACTGGAAGGGCTGGCATAGACTGTCACCACCATGTCTGAACGTATGGAAGCGTTCACTGTCAGCCTGTGCCTAGTTATCCCTCATGGGCCTCTCCATTCTGCAATCCATGGTGGCGTGTGTAGCCACCTCCAGTGATACTGCAGCTGGACTCACATAACATGAGTCTCCCCCACCAGCCTTTTCAGCTTCAATGGAAGCACCAGGCTCTGCAAACCCATGCTTGCTTCACCTTGGATAGACTGTAGTATCAGATGGACAGACCACATTGGCAGGGTCTTTCAAAGTGTCGCTCTTTTCTTGCAGTTCATCCTTCCTCAGATCAGGGGGAGCACTGAGCTGTTGAACCCATAGGGCTGACAGTGAGATTACAAAGGGGGAAGACAAAGGCTGCCCTCTCTCAGGATGCCAGCATGTCTGCTAACCTTGCCATCTCCTCAGCCAATATCTACCATAGTACCTGAAAAACTGCTGGGCCAGACAAGTCTTGGATGCGATTTTCCCTGGTGCCCTCACTACTCCTATAAATCACTGGCTCCAAGTATCTCAAGGCTCTCAGTGTGATCCAATGCAGCCTATCGCTAGCTGTGCTGACAGCACTGGAGCAGAATTTTGCAGAAGTAACTGTGAGTAAACCTTTAAAAGAGGAATTTTGGTTTGAGGTTTGAGTTCAATGGTTTGATGCATATTATTGTATTTAGTACTTCGGTCTGGCAAACATTTTCAGAGCAGCTTAGGCATTTACCTCATTAGGTAACAGCTACCCACTGTTTGGTTCCTTAATTGGCCTATTAAGATCGCTCTCCATTGGCAGTCAGGGCACCCCCAAACCCAGTGAGGCTGAATCCCAACCAGACACCTCGCAGCAGACCTGGTGATGTGTGAGGGGCAGGATGGTCCAACACGCCATTTATCATTTTTAAATCCTCCCCCTACCCAACAACAAGGCCATGAGTGCAAGATGGCCACAGCTGCAGACTGCCCTATGGAGAGGTTCCCTTCCCAAAGACAGCCTGAAGCTTGGGCGTCTTTTTATTTTTAAGTTTAAGTCTTCAAAGGGCATCTACATCTTGAGGCGCCCAGTTTTTCGTTTACCTACTTCAGCAGCTCCCATGTCTGGTGGGGCTGTTGATGTGCCATTGGTGGAGGGTCTCCTGTTCATCCTCCAGCCAAGGGACCCCACCTCCTTAAATGGGCAGCAAATAGACTCATAGATTCATTAAAAAAGGGGGGATCGGAAAGGGGGTGGGGATGGAGGAGAGAGTTCATGAGGTGCTGTTCCTTCAGTTTGCATTGAGCTTCACTGGAACAATGCAGCAGGCCAAGGACGGACATGTGGGCATGAGAGCAGGGTGGAGTGTTGAAATGGCAAGCAACAATGGCAAGGGAGGTCTGGGTAATGCTTGCGAAGGTGTTCTGCAAAGCGGTCACCCAGTCTGCAACGCAAACTGGAGGAACAGCACCTCTTCTTCCGACTAGGCACTTTACAGACTTCCAGACTGAATATTGAGTTCAACAATTTTAGATCATGAACTCTCTCCTCCATCCCCACCCCCTTTCCGATCCCCCCCTTTTTTCCAATAATTTATATAGATTTTTCTTTTCCCACCTATTTCCATTATTTTTAAATATATTTCCATCCATTGTTTTATCTCTACCTTTTAGCCTTTTTGAATTCCTTCACCCCACCAGCACTAGGGCTATCTGTACCTTGCTCATCCTGTTTTTTCATCCTTAATTAGCACATTCCTTACATAATATCACCACCTTCAACACCTCTTTGTCCTTTTGTCTGTGACATCTTTTGGTTATCTCCATCTATCACTGGCCCTCTATCCAGCTCTACTTGTCCCACCCCACCTTAAACCATCTTATATTTCACCTCCCTTCTATTTTTACTTAGTTCTGTTGAAGGGTCATTCAGACTTGAAACATTAACTGTGTTCCTCTCTGCAGATGCTGCCAGACCTGCTGAGTTCGTCCAGGTATTTTTGTTTTTGTTGTGGGAACTGTAGGATCAGAATCCCTTCCAACTGGACTTTATTAAATATAAAAATCCCAAAGACCTTGTTTCGTGGACAAACACTGCAAAACAAAACAGGCCAAACCTCATCACAGAGAAAGGCTGTTCACAAGGGGTTAATCCTCAAACATGTCAATACTGAAACCACATCAATACTGTGTAAAGATACTGGACATTATCGTCTAAAAGGCACAAAGCAGGTGCCATCAGACAATCCAATTAAAGAAGCTGGGAGACCATCACAGCAAATGGCCCTAGACGACAGGCATCGCACAAACAAACATCGACAGCAGCTGAGGAGAAATGGATCTTATCGCATGCACATTAACTTGAGATCCAGAGACATCACACTGGGTTGGGGTCAATAGTTTCAATCATGGAAACAACATCATGATGAATGGGTTGTCTGAACCAAGGCAGAAACCAGGCTAAAGAGATTAAGGGGTGCTAAGCACCGACCATCCAAACAGAATGTGCTCTAGGAAATGTACTTTGATACTATAAACAAGATTTGTAATAAAAAGGCCAAGGCCATGGGTCTGGCACTGCAGTCACCAAGGAGGATCAGGAATGGTCAACCTGGTTCGCAGACCTACAGCTTACATGGGAGGGACCAACCGTGTGGGGAGTTGTAAGTATCAGACAGATCCACGAGTTTTGGGGCTGAGAATTAAGGATAGCTTTAAGGGCAGTAACTAAACCCTGAGAGGGTGCTTGAGTTGGAGTGAGTAAATTTTGGGGCAGAAACATGAGTTTTTGCCTGTGGTTCCACTTTTCAGTGGAGTTCTGTAAATGAATTTGTGGTTTAGGGTGTTGTGCGGCATCATCACACTGGTTTAGAGCTCTTGTATTAGGGGCAGTGGAGGTGTTCTGTCAATCAATAAGTTTGTGATTGAGACCCTTGTGTCCCTGTGAGTTTGTCCTTTATAAAATCCTAAAGTCAAGAACTAACAGTAAGGGTAAACAAGCACTGATTGAAACCCTTACAGAACACAGGGTTAGGACTACTGTTCATGCAGAGGATAAACACGTCCACAAACTAATTTGGTCCAACAGCTGGTTTCCAGGTTGTAATTTTTGTGAATTCGGTGTAGAAAAAAGTGCTCACCATGATCTGCCATTTATTCACACACTTTTGCATAACAATGTTCAGAGAAGTTCTTTTGAACCTTAACACCCACACATAATTAAAATGGTCTTGCTACATGTCTAGTTACTGAATAGAAACATTTGCAAGAAAATATGCTTTTATTTTCAGCACATAATGTGGGTTGACAGATGAGTGTCTGTATTACAGGTAATTAGACATTAACTTCCTGCCTTCAAACAGATAGGATGCTGGGTTGTCCAGGCTCCTAGACAAAACATTCATAATTTCCCAAATTGGATTCTTTCTCAGGGAGGGTGTGGCAGATTGTGAGGCTGGAGGAAACACCCCCTAGGCTGTTTGGCCACCTTCTCTTCATTTTCCTGAGACTGAATTCTCTTGCAAATGCTGCCTGACAATCTGCTGCTGCAAGGAGCTGCTTCTCACCTGCTAATGCAAGCCCAGGCCTTTAAATGCTAACCTCCATTCACAGCCCCTCTTTTTAGATCTTGCAAGTCCAGAGCCCAGCAGTAGTAGATAAAAAGTAGGGCGGCCATCAGGAACACGTACGATCAATCTCTCTAACCCTTGTAGGCAAAAGCGCAAAAATCAATAGCTTGCATACCATAGGGAGTGAACTTCAGGGATGAATATTGGGTGATTCACTGCTCACAGGTCAACAGTGGTTAGGGCAGGGGTAAAAGATGGCAAAGGACACACCTCTCTAGAGGGCAAGCTCAAGTAGAAGGTACAAATGCAGCTTTCAAAGGCACAGCTTTTAAGAGAAGAGTGATAGCCGTGCAGCTGCTTAATGCATCTGACTGCCTGTCATGTCAGACAGTGTGGGAGATGTGACTTACAATTTGAGTGCCATCGAGGTAGTGCAGTTAACAAAGCAGCATGTCACCAGCTCTTTCACGGTGAAGGAGAGTCCTGAATTCAGGCATCAGCACTGGCTGCTTCGATCGAAATTCAAATTGGTGCCATTCAGACTTTTTGTTCTCCCGTCTGCACAGGCTTGCAAAGTTTTTAAGGAAGTGTGGACAGGGGCCTCAGTAGCTCCCCTGAAGTCTGCTGTCCCATAGATCATTGCGAGAATGAGGCGCAGAGCCATGTGAGAGGAAGTGGCACCATGGAAGGAGGCATATGCTGATCTTTCTCAGAATAAAAACACGCCTACTTCCCTGCCCCTCAATGAACCAGCACCCATTCTAGTGCCAGAAAGTCAGCTAGGTTAGACTGCTCTGCAGTAGCCAAGATGCTGCAATTTCAGCTCTTGAGCTCCTCCTGCCCCCACCGATCATGGCCTTCTCAACTGCTCTTATCAGAGGCACAACGGCCTTCCACATCCAAAACTGAAGCTACTGGAGTCGCACCTTGTTCAGGCAATGGAATGGGTAGAAAAGCACACGGACAGGTATTAAAGGTTTGATGATTATTTATACATGGATGTGTTTGTGTTGTGAATAGCTTTTTATGGAACTCTTGGTGTTCAGAGTTTGTTTTGTGATTTGAGAGAAATGTCCATGCCAAAAAAGGGATGAGGGAATGGGAATGATGTTGGAAAGAACTTGTGTTGCAGTAGAATAGGGATGGTTTAGCCAAAACACTTCTAAATAACCCACAGCTGGCATGATAGGTGGATTTTCCTCTACCTTGGCATTCTTCATTTTTCTCCACCTTCATGTCATTCTCCACAGGTGGCTCAATGAGTTGTTTCTTGTGCAGGGCAAAGTTGGGGCACATGCGAAACACAGTGATGATCCTGGAAACTCTTTGGGGACTGCACTGCAGGAAGACCCTATCCTTAACCAGTGAGCAGAACTGTTGCTTCAGGATGCCAATGGTTTGCTCAATTGAAGCTTTGGTGGGAGAGGGGCCAGGATCACATTTGTGGATGAATTTCTATTATATGTCTCCAAGGAACAGCGGATGGGGTTGACTTAAACATCATGATCTACAGTATTTTTATAGTCATCGATGAAAGGGACGTTAATGCCGGATAATGAAACACTTCTGATTTCAGCCACAAATTGGCAGTATCAAATATTCCTTGGATATCAAAGGTTAGGGATGGCTTTGTTAGATGCCATCTTGGGATGTGAGCATTACTGGCAAGGCCCTTGTTGCCCTTGAACTGAGTGACTTGCTCAGATATTCAGAGAGCAGTTAAGAGTCAATCACATTGCTGCTGGTCTGGTATCAAGTGGAGGGTGAGGACAGCCGATTTTCTCCTCTGAAGGGTATTTATTCGTCAACCAGAAGGGTTTTTACAACAATCTTTTACTTTCATGATCATTATTAATAACAGTAGCATTTTATTCTAGAGTTACTGATTAATTGAATCCAATTGTTATGGTAGGATTTGAACTCCTGCCTCTGGAGCATTAGTCCTAACCTATAGATTACTAGTCCAGTAACATGACCACTATCCTACCATGCCACTACTACAAAAAGATTATTTTTTTTCCCATTTCCCATGCCAAGTGACCTTGAGTGAGATTGCAAGTTGATATCAAACTAGAAGAGGTTTTGTGCTGTAGAGACACACCCATTTGTAAATAGGTTGAGACTGCCCACACTAATTTGGCACCTCACAGTCATCTGGCACTGTGTCCATTTGGTGAAGTCCAATCCATTCCACCAACCCAGTCCCCTGGCTAGCACTTTCAAGCAGATAGCAATAGGTGTGCCACTAGATTGTGGAATATAGTTTGAGAACATTTTGAGTGACACTGTGAAAGTTCAGGTAAGGAATGCAAAAGCTGCAATGAGCAGTTAGCATGGCTTTAGAAGCAATAATCTATGCCTCATAAATTTACTGAATTTCTTTGAGAAAGTGATTAAACTGATCCATTGGACCTAGAAAATATAGATTTCAGAAGACATTTGAAAAGGTTTTTCATCTGAAGACTTGAAATGAATGACAATTACCCAGATAGATTAAAGATTTGCTTGGCAATAGAACAAAGAATGTCGTGCATCCGTAGAAACAAAGTTGCTGCAGTTCATTGTTGAATTCCCTGTTCTTCCCCATGGTGATCAAAGCAGGGGCACAAATGTGGTTATTCAAACACAAAATTGTTCTTCAACTTCTTTAAAAAAAGATCCAAGTATCTAAATGCATGGGAGGTCTATAAACAGCAATAAAAGAATACGTAGAATCATTCCTCCTGCCCCAACAAATGCATGCTTTAGCTTTCATTATGTCTAAATATATTCAATGTAAGGTATATTATATATAGGATATGACAAATTATCATCAGATACAGAGTGCAGAACAGAAAATTCTATCACAATACATTACATGATAAGTTGTACAGTATTGTAGCATGCTATTCTGTAATATGCTTTATCGTACTGCTTTAGATGGTTTTCTATTACGATTCGGAGTATATAATATAATTATATAACTTTCCCTGACCACCTGACCTAGGTTGGTAACTCTGTAACTGAGGAAATATGGTTGCAAACCGACCTTGTCCTTCTTTGTGGCATGGTTTGCTGATACACAAGCAACACTCAGGGCTCTTATTTAAATTTGGTAAGTTCCTTTACTGGGGTCAAGAGGATTATATTGTTTAAGGGCAGAATCATCCCCAGATTTGCACCACTACTATCCTACCATCCCACTACTGCACCAAGGTGTATTTGGGTATGCTAGGAATAAGGTATATCTTTAAGTATGAGCTTTAGCTTTAATGTTTAAGTTTAATTTGTATGTTTATATTTGTGTGTTAAGAAAAGAAGTTGAGTTTTAGTTTCACTTTAAAAGATGCCTGCATTCTAATGAGATTTTTACGACTCTTGAAGAGAAATTAAAACAAACAAGAGTAGAAAACTGTGCTGTTGCCTAGCAACAGAGGTCCAGAGATGGTGGCCCCCACCCACACATGCATGCAGATAAAAGGGTAGTTTGAGTTCAGTTGCAAGCAGTTTGAGTTCAGTTGCAAGCGGTTTGATTTCAGTTGCAAGCAGTTGCCAACAGAAGCAGCAGAGGGACAGAAAGTAAGTCCAAAATTAAAGTTGAAGCCAGCTGCAAGGAGAAGCTGGACACTGGAGAAGGAACTTCAGAAGAAGGTTCCAGAAATTAAAGAAGAAAGTCCCCAAATCCAGGGGAGTGGAAGTGAAAAGGTCCCAACAGGGCTGTCTAGTCAAAGGGCAAGGGCAGGAATCTAGTAAAGGTCCTGTTCTGTGGAAGTGAAAGAGGAAGGCTCCAAGCTTCAAGCTTAAAGAGAAGAAAGCTGCAGGAGGCAAACTTAAAACAAAATAGAAGCAAGAAGATCCCAGGGGACAGCTGAAGGTCTGTAACTCTTTACTATGGGCATGTGAAGCAGTGGTGCACTGTTGGCATGGCTGAGCATTTGAGAGAGAGTGCCCAGAAGGAAGTTTGAATGCACGTGGCAATCCAAGGGGGAAGAACATCGGAAGGTGAGTTCAAAACGCTGGGAGGCGGATCCTTATGGAAGGCGTTTGCAAGAAAGCGTTGTTTGGGAGAAGATTCCAAAGCAAGTTCTTGGAGAGTGGAGATTGGAAACCCTCATGTGAAAGATCGAGTTCAGTGAGACTGGTTGGCTCATGGTATGACAAGCATCTGGGGGGAGTTAATGAGAAATCCATAGCATCTGTTTGGGGTGGCAGCTGTCACTTGGTTACAGAGTGTGGCGTGTCCAACCACAGGTCACCTATTGGTTTACATGGACGGGGTACTTACTGTGGACATTAGAGTATAAAATACTTTTGTAATTTGTGTTATCCTTACGAATCTGGATATATCTGTAAAGAATCTGTGGGTGGAGGAGTATTGTAATATAGTTCATCTTTTCTTGTTTAATAAACATTTTATTCTTTTGTTAAAATTTAATCAGCAGGCTCCTGTGATTCAGTTCAGTAGCCACTCCCCACGTATCTAAACAAAAAAATAAAAATTAGGATCTATCAAGCCAGGCTCCCCACAGAGATCTAACTTGTCCAGCAATAAGATCAGCTGGGATCATAACACACTGGGCACATTAGTGATGCCTGCATCTCTGTGGTGCTCGGCACTGCTGCCAGAGTGGTGTTGGCAGGCACCACAGAGCTCTGTCATTCTTCTGTGTGCTCTCAGCACCTTCGAGGTGGGGCTGCCACCCCCCACAATCTCCCCCCCCCATCTCTTCAGCATCTGTGTCCTGTGATGGTGTACTCCTGCAGAGGACAGATGCTGAAAGCTGACAAAGGATCAGGTACATTTAAAGTCCCACGGCTGTGTCTCCATGATATGACCCTGATCATAGAGCGCAAGTGAGCTGTCCTCATCCAAACAGGAGTCAGATATTCACAGAGACAATGTGAAGATCTATGGAGTGTCCTCACTGCATGTCACCATCATTCTCCTGGAACCTAGCGACTGTTAGAGCCTCCACTGTGCCTTGATGTCATGAGCCTGAGCACTGAGGGTATGTGCGCTATCATCAGCCACACAGGAATCAAATATTCACAGATGCAAGGTGAGGATGTCAGGACTATCCTCACTGCATCTTGTCATTATCTTCCACGAATCATGATGCTGTGAGGGCCTCTCAAGCGCACCTGCCTCGTCTAACCAGTGCAATGGCCACATTCGTGGCATCCTCGCATTTGAAAACCTCGTCACTGTCATCTGCTTTGACGTCCTCCTCATTGGCGGAGGCATGGAGATCCTCCATCTCCTCCTCAGCTAGGCTCTCCCCCTGTTGCAGCACCAGGTTGTGTCACGCACAGAACCTCTGGTGACTCTATTGCAGTGCTCCACTGGGCCTGTCAAGGCACTGGAACCTCATTTTCAAGGTGCCTATCATTTGCTCGACCAAAGTCCAGATCGTGGCATGAGCCTCATTATACTGTCGCCCTGCTGCAGCCTGAGGCCGCCGCACGAGCATCATCAGCCACACCTTCTGTGGGTAGCCTTTGTCCACGAAGAGCCACCCCGACAGCCTTCGTGGACCCTGGAAGATGTCAGGGATCTGAAACCTGCTACGGACTTAGGAGTCGTGGATGCTCCCTGGGAATCGTGCGCAGACCTGTAAGATGCATTTGTGGTGGTCGTAGACCAGCTGAACGTTCAACAAGAGGAAGCCCTTGCAGTTGATTGCTTGATGCCATGGAGACCTAAGCACCATGTGAGTGCAGTCGATGGTACCCTGCACCTGTGGGAAACCTGAGATCTGGGCAAATCCCAATGCTCTTTCTTCCTGGCTTTCCTGATTCCGGTCAGAATGCACATAGTTCTGTGCTTTCCTGAAGATGGCTTCTGTGACCTCCCAGATACATTGGTGAGTGGAGGCTCGTGAGATCCCACACAGATCATCTGTGGAGCCCTGGAAGGAGCCATTGGCGTAAAAATTGAGCACCACAGTCACTTTCACATCCACTGGCAGTGGATACCCTCCATGTGTTTATTTCTCCTAATCTAAGTGGAAAGAGCCTACTTGTATTTATTCTGTCTATACCCCTCATAATTTTGTAAACTTCTATCATATCTCCCCTCATTCTTCTACGCTCCAAGGAATAAAGTCCTAACCTGTTTAATCTTTCCCTGTAACTCAACTCCTTAAGACCCGGCAACATCCTAGTAAATTTTCTCTGCACTCTCTCAATCTTACTGATATCCTTCCTGTAGTTAGGCGACCAGAACAGCACACAATACTCCAAAGTTGGCCTCACCAATGTCTTATACAACCTCACCATAACATCCCAACTCCTACACTCAATAATTTGATTTATGAAGGCCGAAAGCTTTCTTTACAACCTTGTCTACCTGTGACGCCACTTTCAAGGAACTATGTATCTGAACTCCCGGATCCCTTTGTTCCTCCGCACTCCTCAGTGCCCTACCATTTACAGCGTATGTCCTACCTTGGTTTGACCTTCCAAAATGTAACACCTCACAATTTTCCACATTAAATTCCATCTGCCATTTTCCAGCCCATTTTTCCAGTTGGTCCAGATCTCTCTGTAAGCTTTGAAAGCCTTCCTCTCTGTCCACAATGCCTCCAATCTTAGTGTCATCAGCAAACTTGCTGATCCAATTCACCACATTATCATCCAAATCATTGATATAGACAACAAACAACAATGGTCCCAGCACAGATCCCTGAGGCATGCCACTAGTCACAGACCTCCAGTCTGAGAAGCAATCATCCACTACCACTCTCTGTCTTCTCCCACACAGCCAATTTCGAATCCAGTTTACAACCTCTCCATGGATACCAAGTGTCTGAATCTTCTGAACTAACCTCCCATGTGGGACCTTGTCAAAGGCCTTACTAAAGTCCATGTAGACAACATCCACAGCCTTTCCTTCATCTACTTTCTTGGTAACCTCCTCGAAAAACTCTACAAGGTTTGTTAAACTTGACCTACCCCGCACAAAGCCACTGCTGACTATCCTTAATCAGCCCTTGGCTGTCCAAATAATTATATATCTGATCTCTCAGAATACCTTCCAATAATTTACCTACTACTGACTTCAGGCTCACTGGCCTGTAATTACCTGGTTTACTTTTGGAGCCTTTTTTAAACAACGGAACAACATGAGCTACCTTCCAATCCTCCGGCACCTCACCTGTGGCTAAGGACATTTTAAATATTTCTGCCAGGGCCCCTGCAATTTCTACACTAGTCTCCCTCAAGGTCCGAGGGAATATCATGTCGGGCCCAGGGGATTTATCTACCTTTATTCGCTGTAAGGCAGCAAGCACCTCATCCTCTTTAATCTCTCTTTGTTCCATGAAACTACTGCTTGTTTCCCTTCCTTCCTTATACACTATGCCAGTTTCCTGACTAAATACTGATGCAAAAAAACTATTTAAGATCTCCCCCATCTCGTGAGGCTCCACACATAGATGACCACTCTGATCTTCAAAGGTACTAATTGTGTCCCTTACTATCCTTTTACTCTTAATATACTTGTAGAAACCCTTCGGGTTTACCTTCACATTATCTGCCAAAGCAACCTCATGTCTTCTTTTTGCCTTCCTGATTTCTTTTTAGTATTTTCTTACATTTTCTTTACTCTACAAGTACCTCATTTGCTTCTTGTAGTCTATACCTGCTATACACCTCTCTCTCTTCTTCTTAACCAGATTGCCAATATCCCTTGAAAACCAAGGTTCCCTGTGCCTGTTAACTTTGTCTTTAATCCTGACAGGAACATGCAAACTCTGCACTCACAAAATTTCGCCTTTGAATGCCTTCCACTTACTGAACACATCCTTGCCAGAAAACAACTTATGCCAATCCACTCTTCCTGGATCTTTTCTCATTTCCACAAAATTGACCTTTCTCCAATTTAGAAACTCAACTCGAGGACCAGACCTATCCTTATCCATAATTAGCTTAAAACTAATGACATTGTGGTCACTGGACCCAAAATGTTCACCTACACATACTTCTGTCACCTGACCTGTCTGGTTCCCTAATAGGAGATCAAGTATTGCATCCTCTCTCATTGGTACCTATATATATTGATTTAGAAAACTTTCCTGAACACATTTGACAAACTCCAAGCCATCCAGCCCTCTTACAGTATAGGAATCCCAGTCAATATGTGGAAAGTTAAAATCACTTACTATCACAACTTTCTGTTTCTTACATCGGTCTGCTATCTCTCTACAGATTTGCTCCTCCAATTCTCTCTGACTATTGGGTGGTCTATAATACAACCCTATTAGTGTGGTCATTCCTCAGCTCCACCCATATGGCCTCTGTAGACGAGCCCTCCAGGCTGTCCTGCTTACGCACAGCTGTGATATTTTCCCTGACTAGTAATGCCACTCCTCCCCCTTTCATCCCTCGCCCTCTATCACGTCTGAAACAACGGAACCCCGGAACATTGAGCTGCCAGTCCTGCCCCTCCTGCAACCAAGTCTCACTAATAACAATAATGTCGTAATCCCACGTGCCAATCCACGCCCTAAGCTCATCTGCCTTTCCGACAATACTCCTTGCATTGAAATAGATGCACCTGAAAGCATTTCTATCATGTACGGACCCTTGATTTCTGTCTATACATGCATTCCTCGCTTGACTTTTATCCTCCTCCACCTCACTATCTGCTCTAACACTCTGGTTCCCCTCCCCCTGCAAATCTAGTTTAAATACCCCGGAGCAGCACTAGCAAACCTACCCACAAGGATGTTAGTCCCCCTCCAGTTCACGTGCAAACTGTCCCGTCGGAACAGGTCCTACCTTCCCTGGAACAGAGCCCAATTGTCAAGAAACATGAAGACCTCCCTCCTGCACCATCTCCTTAGCCACGTATTTAGCTGCATTATCCTCCTATTTCTAGCCTCACTAGCACGTGGCATGGGTAGCACTCCTGAGATCGTAACCCTGGAGGTCCTGTCCTTCAACTTAGCACCTAACTCCCCAAACTCTCTTTGCAGGACCTCCTCCTCCTTCCTATCCACCTCATTGGTCCCTACATGGATCACGACATTTGGCTGCTCACCCTCCCTCCTGAGAATACTGAGAACTCGATCCAAGATATCGCGGACCCTGGCACCAGGGAGGCAACAGACCATCCAGGATTCTCGATCTCTCCCACTGAATCTCCTATCTGTCCCCCTAACTATCGAATCCCCTATCACTACTGCTCTCCTCTTTTCCCTCCCTCCTTTCCGAGCTGAGGGTCCAGCCTCGGTGCCAGAGATGCGACCACCACAACTTGTCCCTGGTAGGTCATCCCCACCAATAGTATCCAAAACGGTATACTTATTGTCAATGGGAACGGCCACGGGGGTGCTCTGCTCTGTCTGTCTATTCCCCTTCCGTCTCCTGACATTCACCCAGCTGCCTGCCTCCTGACTTTTAGGGGTGACTGTCTCCCTGAAACTCCTATCTATTACTGCCTCTGCCTCCCGTATGATCTGAAGTTCATCCAGCTCCAGCTCCAGTTCCCTAACTCGGCTTCTCAGGAGCTGCAGCTGGATGCACCTTTTGCAGGTGTAGTCATCAGGGACAATTGTGCTGTCCCTGACTTCCCACATGCTGCATTCGGAGCACTCAACTGCCCCAACTGCTGCCTCCATTACCTACTCCTAATTTACTTAAAGGACTTTACCCGGCCTTACCCCACTGGGAGCAAGCTCGTCCTCAGCCTCTCGAGCCAAAGCCTCAAAGCTCCACTCCTTCACAGGGCCACTCACACACTGGCCGCTCCTCTTCAGCTTCCCCTCCTTTTATTTTCAATCTCCGCGCTCTTTTTCAAATGTTGAGTGCAAGAGTCCTCCTCCTCGATTCCCTCCTGAGTCGTGGTCACTGCGCTGACTTCTCCCAGAATGCTTCAGTCACTTTTCACCAGCGCCCTCTGTTGGATCAGATTGGATTATGTGTCATAAGAACCTCTTTTGGTTAAGTTTGAAGGCCCCTTCACGCATTTAGGAGAGTGCTGAACGCCACTTGGATAGCCAGTGTATAATGCACTTCATGGCTGTCCGAAACCCCACCCACCTCCGGCCCACTCCACTTAACTGATTGGCAGCAGCTTCAGCCGCTGGACTACATGCTGTGCTCTCAGCTCACGTGCAGCGATTCTTCTAACCCACGCTTCAAGGCTGCACTGTTAGCTTGAACCATGATGGATACTGGTCCAAACCTTAATAAAGACATTGCAAGAGGCTGTGAGCGTCTCCGCCAGTGACTGTGCCATGGCCACCTCTTGCAAAGGGATTGGACTAATTGCCCAGTCGGTCAATTGCTCTGTTGCCCCCTAAAATGCAAATTAATTTGCAGTCTGCATTCAACGGGTAAAAACTTCTGGAGCATTTGGTGACATTTTTATACTTTTGTGTTGCTTGAGTGGGCAGAAAAACTTCAGAGGCCCGACTCCAAGCATGAGAATGGAGCTGCTGCTCAATGGTCTCAGCTGCAGAAGAATGCTCACTTTTGACAAGTTTTTCCAAGCACAAGGCCACTTCCCTCATCCACCACCCCACCCCCCACCCCCACACCACACCCCACCCCTGGCATGTGCTTGTGTATTTCCTTCAGTCTGTGCCATTCTGCCCCACCCCCTCCCCCAATCCCCAGCCTTGCCCGCACTGGAGTCCTTGCCCAGGCACTGCACTGATAGCCAGCTGGGAAAAACCGACTTGCCTGTGAGAGGTAGATAGATCCTTCTTAGGCAAGGGAAACATACATTATCGGGGTGGATACGAATGTGGAATTCGAAACACAAGCAAATAGGCCACAATCTTATTGAATGATCTCGAGGGGCCAAATGGCCTACTCCTGCTCCTATTTCTTTTGTTCATCTTAAGTACTCTGGTCCACGTCCTAAGGCATTGAAAAGGATACACAGACACACACAATCAGTGGTAAGGTTTTGCGAAATCATGCCGAATACTTAATGGTGCTGGGTGCTCCAATTTGATTCCTTTCCACATGACGATATCGATCGTCAGTGTTGTTTACTAAATAATAAAGAATTCATTCGTACAAATTGTGGGATAAGGGGGTCTGCAGGCGAGAAAAGTTTCCAACCTTGAAATCTGCTGACATTAGGAAATCAATTGCAAAGGTACACTGTGTCTGATTCTCCAGCTATTAAATTTGATGAAAGTAAGAATTGTGCAGGACACATTGATAGTCACAGCAGAATCCTTCATACAGGCTCTTGTTGCATAAAATTCTGCACTTGGAGCATTAATTCATCAAATTAACCATGAATCATGAAAGTATAATAATTCTCATAATATTTTTACGGTTTATTGTAAAAGTAAGTTTATGGGCCTTGTGTTTTTCTGTCTATGTGTGATTTAACTACATTTTTTAGTCATGTAGACTGCAAACTTGAGCTAATCAAAAGAAGTAAGGCGTCTGTAAAATGCTTAGTAGGTAAACATGATTCGGGTCTTAGCTTGTACGGTCTGATGGAAATTTGCGTTTTTGGATGGATGAAGGGAGATTTGGATTTCAAAGGGATCTCAGTCTGTTTAAAAATAGCCAGACAAGCAAACTAAGGAATGTGTTTGTTTTTCCCAAGGGATACTGACAATACATAGTGACAACATGTAAGTTTTTATGTTATGAGGGAGATACAATTTTAAAGACATATGGAAACAATGGAATTTATATATTAAAAGAGAGAAACACATATAAAGGAGAATGAGTCTATGGGTCAGGAGAGGGCATTGTAAGATCTAACAGAAGTGTGTGAAGTCACCTTAATGAAGTCTCCAGTATTTGTGCATAGGCCTGCTGTCTACAGAAACCGAAGCTGGAGAAAGCCATTTTGAATTCCGCTGTCCAGGGTATTGGGGAGGATTTTTCCCTAGGCGGGCAGGCTCAGTGGGAGTGGGCGGGGGCAGTCGGGAAGCCGAATGCTGCCCGCAATCGGGGCAGGACCACGATTTCACGCTGTTAGGCCAATTAAGCTCAGTGCTGCCTGTGTGAGGGGGGAGGGGAGGAGGGAGAGTGCAAACTTCACACATATGCGCAGGTGCATGCTGGAAAAGCTCCCTGAGGCACAGGGCTGCCTCAAGGAGATGAACACTCTTGAAAATAAAAAAATAAAGATTTCTAAAATGTTATAAAACATGTCCCCTCAAACATGAGCAGGAACATGTTAAAAATGAAATTTAAAAATGTTTATTTTAAATTTTATTTGCTTTTGGAAACCTCATCCCGCCCATGGTTGAGGTTTCCTAAAAAATGCAAAGGCCACTTGGCCTTTTCGCCTGCTCGCCCACTATAAGGTTGGAAGGACAGCGAAAAATTTCTTTCAATTACCGTGACCTCCCAATGAGCTAAAAATTCTCCCCATTATGTTAATTTTCTGCATCTGTTTAAAATCTAAAAATTTATTTTTGGACCTTTGCTTTAAAGGGGATGTAACTGGGAGTCAGGTTAATTCGGGACTTTAGGAGTTATTATAATAGTAATTTGCGGTTCAATGTATGTGCTTGAAATCTTTTCTTTTGTTAATAAATATTTTAATTTAGTTTTATTTTTAAAACTTTCTAAAAGTCTTGATGGACTTATTACTTCTGAATTCAGGGTTCGCATCTTAAAATAAATACAAATTGTAAAACCATTGTGATAGCGCGATCACGTTTCCCTCGTGGATTTGATTTGCCTGGTACACATCATCTCCCACATCATACAGTATGTTGTGTCACTCCAAGCACTCTGAATCCTCAAATACAAATCTTCAAATTGCATAGGTCAAAAAGCTAAGGAAGAAAATATCTCACGTAGGCTGTTGCCTGTCAGTAGACAGTACAGAAAAAGTGTCATGTCTTCTGATACCCAAAAGTTAGAAATAATCACACTTTAGGCTCAAAATGCTGGAACTTTGTTGAGCGTCTTTCCTTCTGTGCTCCATGTGGCTGGTGGACTGATAGACTGAAGCATTGTTGTACTTGGCACATAACTGCAGTGCGACAGCGAATACACATCCTGGGATATATATTCCCAAAACAATTAGTTCCTAGCTCTTTACGAATAATATAACGATATAATAAGATGACAGTAAAATACTCCCTTGCAGCATGTACTGTCCACCAAAGAATCAGTGATGAGTGGGGCGCTATAGAGCATGAGTCAGTGCTTCTAGAGAGGAGGTGAAAAAGAATATTTGTTCTGAAAATGCTTTGTGTCTCACATAGCAATATATTAGCACCTTGTTCACTATAATGTAGCTGATTGGTATTAAAATGTTTCTAGTACTGTATCATGCCCAGGCCTGATGAAACACTAACTCTGTTTCTCCCTCCACACATGCTGCCTGACATGTTGAGGGTCTCCACCGATCTCTGTTCTTATTTTAGAGTTTCACCCTCCACAATGTTTTGCTTGGGCCCACACTGTTTGATGGCTTATTGAGCTCCGCAGTTCAGAAAAGACTCTGATTTAATCACTGGTCAGGGCTCAAGTCAGTTTACCTTAGATAGGACAACAGTTGGGGGCTGGAATTAGGTCACTCCCATGAGGAAAGATGAGGAAAACGAGTTCTGCGGTCATCTTTACTGAAAGTCACCTGAAGACATAATCGGTCCTGATGGGGGAACTTGTCAGCCCCTGAAGCATGTCCACTTGCCCACAATCCGGCAGTGCTGTCAGCACACATGGCCTGATGTCCTGGAATTTGTCTCTAACTTCATGAGAGGAAAAAGGAAAAACAAATCAGGAGCAGGTGTTCTAATTACATCAAATCAAATTTAAGCATTTGGAAGAATCTACAGCGGAACATTATTCTAAAAATGTGAGTTGTCACGGTAATAGAAAGCTCATTTCTTTTATCTCAATCAGGATAAAATGTGCTTTGCAAATCACTCTCCTGAGAAACTACATGGAGCACAAACCATCAGTCAAGCCTGCCACATAAAGCTGGGTTTCAAGAAATTAAACCTTAAGTGCTGCAAAAAATTGCTGCTCGTGTGAAAGCAGCAGAACAGTAGAAATTGGGCTGCAAAGCATTTGTTAATAAGGCACCATGCAAGTTACTCAGCCCCTAAAATAGTGGATAGGAAAGGCACACAAATAACTGGCCAGAAGTGGACCACCATGCCATACTGGTAGAGGCTGTGGCACTTGTGTCACGAGTGCATGTCAACAGCAGTCAGTTAAAGGTAATATATGCAGCTGAGGTCTTGAGCTTCATGCATGACCCTTTTTCCGTTTTGAATTGTGTCCAGCAAAGGAGGAAGAGCTCCCTAAGCAATCATGACTCTTAGGTTCTGTTCCAGCCCTCTGTGTTGCCTATTACAACCAGGCTGGCTGCAGCTAAGCCAAAAAGATTACTCCCTCTGGACATGACTCATGATTCGACACGAACCTTTTAGGAACGTGTGCACACCTGCAAAGAGAGTTATTCTGTCACAAGGAACATCTTTGGGCAAACTATTGGTGTGCTTTAAGCTTTCACTGGCTGGGCTGTTCCAGAGGAGCTTTGCAGTGCAGGCCTGAGCTGTATACCACGTCTTTCTCATCATGAGGGAACAGCCCTTATCACCAGCTGCAATGGAGGAGCAGAACAATGAAGATCAGGAGGCTGAAATCCCCAGAGCCATTATCTGCTCTCGGAGACCAGCTTATTGAAGGGAGCATTGACTAAGTCAGTGCAGCCATTGCACAGTCACCAATAGACATACAATCCTTACCGTTCTTATAGGCATCTCTGGAGAACAAAATCTGGAACTTACCTTTCATCCTCAAGTTGAGTCTAGAGTACTGGGTAATACTGGCAGACAAGACTGAAAGCTGGTAAATATTGATGTGGTCCAGCCATTTCTTGTGGCTCAGTAGGTAATGCCCCTACCTCTGAGCCAGAAACTCTGGGTTTAAGTCAGACTCCAAGACTTGTTGGCCACAAAAGGAGCATTCTTGGTGTGGTTCAATAGCTTGATAATCAACCTGCTAATCATTCCCCACTATTCCCCAAATCATGTGTGAAGATATGAAACAAATAAGGTCTTACAATGGGTGGCTAACTGTAGGATTATGACACTCCATACTGGCTTGTCTGCTGACTGATGCCTTTTGTCCCAGAGTACTGCAAGAAATACTGAAGGTATTATGAAAGCCTCTGATTCATATCTTTAATAGCTTTTTGAGCTCTGGGCTCAGATAGGAGGGACAATCTCATGGCCCCAAAATTTAAAGGGTGTGTAATTATAGGGGATAAAAGTCCCATTAGTCAGCTGCCAGTTGCAGGGTGAAACGGTGGATGAAATTTGAAATGACAGCCTAGATCTTCCAATCTCCAGATCATTGGAGACCGTACCTACCCGGTACACTTTGGGACCCTGCAGAAGTCTGATGCCCATGAGGACTCGAAACGTCAACTCTTTTCTTCTCCGCCAATGCTGCCAAACCTGCTGAGTTTTTCCAGGTAATCCTGTTTTTGTTTTGTGGTGGTAATTCCGTTCTGCTAGATGTTGTATACCTTAATTTCCAGAAAGCCTTTGAGAAGATGCCACAAAGCCAGCTTTGGATCATGTAACACCAATGGTCAGTGGTTATACTGGATAGGAAAATAGTTACAATCTCTAGGTAAAGAATCAACAGCGGGAGTGAAGACGTGAGGGGCCTATCTTCAAACCATTAGTTTACAGCATCTGCAGAAATCATTTGGAATGAGGGCTATTCACAAATTTATGGATTAAAATGTGCATAGGAACTTGGAATTCAGATCAAATAAATTGGTTGGATCTGATTTATCTAAATTGGGGAGCATGCTCTTGTGTGGCGAGATATTTTTCAAAATTGATAAGTGCAGACTGTTAAATAGAAAGCAAGTGACATAAAGATTATCAGTAAGAAAATGCAAACAACATAGACAAGACAAAGGATTGTGCAAACAGTGGGGAGGGAATGAAAGGCAAACAGGAAACATGGAACAAAAGCATAAGAATTAAACAGAAAGGTAGAGAAAAAAATACTTTCTTTCAAAAGACTGCAGGAAGTAAATGAAAATAGAAAACTCAAGCAAAGCGTGGTGATTACATCAATTGCCTGAAGACAAAAAGAATTGGCTGACACTAAAAATCTAAACACCTGCCTGAATTCTGATAAAAGATATCCAACCCAAACACTGATAGACCCACCTTACATCATAAAGCAGCCACTGCTGTGAGGAGAACCGAGGATGTAGCTAAGGTCTAAAGTTATTAAAATCAATGTTCACAGTATGCCCAGCAGAAAGGTTTCAGAGTTGCTGCATCTGCAACCCTTTTACGTTTCTCTCTTTCATTTTGTTTTATTGCTTATCCTTTTGTGGTACACATTTTGTTGTATATACTTTGCTGTAAACCTCTTCTGTGTCTTTTCAACAACCATGCCCTCCACCAAGATGAAAGCAAAATACTGCAGATGCTGGAAATCAGAAATAGAAATGGAAAATGCTGGTAAAACTCAGCAGGTCTGGCAGCACCTGTGGAGAGAGAAATAGAGTTAATGTTTGGAGTCCATATGACCCTTCTTCAGTGCTAAAGAGAAGTAGAAATGAGATGGATTTTATACTGTTAAGAGGGGGTAGAGCAGTTGAAGCAAGATAGAAGGTCAGGGATAGGTGACAGCTAAGGAGAGATTGACAAAGATATCATGAACACAAGACAAAGGGAGTGTTAATGGAATGGTAAAGAGTAAAGAAGGTGCTGATAGTGGCATAAAGGTAAGATAGCAGAAGGTGTTAATAGTAGAAAAAGGGGCAGAGCTCTGTGAAAGCAAGTGCATGGGAAGTTGCACCTTTTGTGATTGCATGGGAAGAGAATGAGGAGATGGGAGCAATGGAGGAGTGGACCAGGGTGTCACAAAGGGAATGGACCCTACAGAATGTTAATGGCGGGGTGGGGGGTGGGGGGTGAGGGGAAGATGTGTTTTGTGGTGGCATCATGCTGGAGTTGGCGGAAATGGCAGAGGATGATCCTTTGATCATTTGAATGTGGTGGGGTGAAAAGTGAAGACAAGGGAGATGCTATCCTGGTTCTGGGAGGGAGAAGGGGTGAGGGCAGAAGTGCTAGAGATGGGTCGGACACGATTGAGGGCCCTGTCAACCACCTCGGTTAAGGAAAAAGGAAGACATGTCAGAAGTGCTGTTTTGGAAAGTGGCAACATTGGAACAGATGCAACGGAAGCGAAGGAATGGAGAGAGAATGTGATGCAGTCTTTACTGGAAGTAGGGTGTGAGGAGCTGTAGTTGACATAGCTGTGGAAGCCAGTGGGCTTATAGTGAATATCGGTGGATAGTCTATCACCAGAAATAGAGACAGAGAAGCCAAGGAAGGGAAGGGAGGTGTCAGAGATGGACCATAGATGGGTGGAAATTGGGAGCAAAAATCAATAATTTTCCAGGTCCAGGCGAGATCAAGAAGCAGCACCAATACAGTCATCAATGTACCAAAAGAAGAATTGTAGGAGGGGCCCTGAGTAGAACTGGAACAAGGAATGTTCCAAATATTCCACAAAAAGACAGGCATAGCTGGTGCCTGTGCAGGCAACCATAGCCATACCTTTTATTTAGAGGAAGTGAGACAAGTTAAAGGAGAAATTTTCAGTGAGATAACAAGTTCAGCCAGGGAGAGGAGAGCGGTGGTGGATGAGGATTGTTCGGGCCTCACCTGCCCCTTTACCTCCTCCTTCCTCTCTGTCCAAGGCCCCAAACACTCCTTTCAAGTGAAGCAGTGCTTCACTTGCACCTCCTTCAATTTGGTCTACTGTATTCGCTGCTCCCAATGTTGTCTCCTCTATAGTGGGGAGACTAAAAGCAGACTGGGCAACCACTTTGCGGAACACCCTCGGTCACTGCGTAAGCATGACCCAGACCTCCCTGTCGCTTGCCATTTCAACACTCCACCCTGCTCTCATGCCCACATGTCTGTCCTTGGCCTGCTGCAATGTTCCAGTGAAGCTCAATGCAAACTGGAGGAACAGCACCTCATCTCCAGATTAGGCACTTTACAGACTTAACATTGAGTTCAAAAACTTCAGACCATGAGGTCTCCTGTCCACCTTGACCCCCTTTTTAATCCAATTTTTATTTATTTATAACAAAAACAGAATTACCTGGAAAAACTCAGCAGGTCTGGCAGCATCAGCGGAGAAGAAAAGAGTTGACGTTTCGAGTCCTCATGACCCTTTGACAGAACTTGAGTTCGAGTCCAAGAAAGAGTTGAAATATAAGCTGGTTTATTTATTTATGTTTATTTTATTTATTTGTTCATTTTTTATCTGTTTACCACAAGCGGGGGCCAACAGGGCCAAATGTCACTTGTTTCTATACTGTGCTTTCACAGAGTGCTGACCCTTGTTCTGCTATTAACACCTTCTGTTATCTTATCTTTATGCCACTATCAGCAATTTCTTTACTCTTTAACGATACCATTAACACTCCCTTTGTCTTGTGTCCATTACATCTTTGTCAATCTCTTCTTAGCTGTCACCAATCCCTGACCTTCTATCTTGCTCCACCTGCTCCACCCCCTCTTAAACAATATGAAATCAATCACAGTTCTACTTCTCTTTAGCACTGAAGAGTCACATGGACTTGAAACATTAACTCTGTTTCTTTCTCCACCGATGCTGCCAGACATGCTGAGTTTTACCAGCATTTTTTTTTTATTTCGTGCCCTCCACCACCTGCCCTATCCCTCTAAAATATTTGTACCATATTTTGTCTATCCAACATTTGCAATTTCTGGATTATTAGTCCTGAATCACACCCAACACATGTTCATAGTCAAGATTACATGGTTGCTGAAACATTTGGACTCTTTAAGGTTAAAATTACCATTGGTGATGTGACTGGAAAAATACTTAAAATATACTTATGATATTCCTCTGTCCACTATTTTAATCAACATGTTAATTCTTTCAAAATGCCAATGAGTTTTCAGCCAAGTAATGTTGTTCCTCATGCTTCTCTTCATCAAGTTACCATGGTAACAGAAGTGTTATAACTTATTAACTTATATTCTTTCCTCCATCTGATGTCAAACTTATTTGTCCTAATACTTTAAAAACCTCTCCCAAGCTCCTTATTAATCAGTTTTATACATAATTCATAACCTCATCAATTCCTTTATAACTTGTAGCCCTTCTCTCCTCTGTAGCTCAGATTAATGTTGGTGATAATTGGTGACAACTGATTTGCTATTCACTTTTACTGACCCTTCTACAGCTTTAATATAAAATCAAAATACTACAAATGCTGAAGTGTCACATTCGGCTCAAAACTTGAACTTTGTTTCTCTCTCCACAGATGCCGCCAGACCTGCTGAGCATTTCCAGCATTTTCTGATTTTAATTGAAGGTTTGTTGTGTTCTGTAATAATATCTTGGTACTTTACCCAACTGGCATTATTTGTGTCTCTGTTTCAATATATCTCCTGGGTGACTTTTTTACTCAGGTTTTTTTTACTGTCTCTTGATTGATTTTTAAATCGCTGTTCCATCCCCAGTGAACACTTCTTCACTCACCCAGTATTTTTAATAGTTGACTTGCTGATTAATTTCTGAATCAGATTGATGCTTCAGGGGAGCATTGTCAGAGGCGCCATCATTTAGTTGTGTCATTAAATTGGTGCTGTCTACTTGTTCTGATCTTTCAGATGGGCATTAAAGATCATAAAACATTACCCAATGAGTGTTCCCATGGTGTTCCTTTCAACGCCAACACCACCACAAGCAGATTAATTGGCCATTGTTGGGTAGTGTAAAATGACTACTGTCTTTGCCTGCAAAGCAGCAGTCACTGCTTGAAAACAGTTAATTAGACAGAGTTAAATGGAGAAAAGTAATGAAAGCAAGGTTCAAATGAATGTCAACCTAGACCAATTGTATGCAATGTATTTGAAGACTTTTCTGGGAAAAGTGATAAGATTGTCATAATAATAAATTGTTTTTATATATATATTTCTGACTGCATTGTGAGATTTTTTTTCCTTCATCTTTTATCCTGTTCCTAGAATTGCTGACTGATGTTCTTTGATTTTATCTCCCTTTTGATGGAACTTTCATTAGATTCTCCCTTTCACTATCTCTTGCTCAGCCCTGTCCAATTCCCACATCAACAAATCACTTTCAGCTGAAATATCTGACTTTTCTCCTTCATAGAATTAGCTGCCAGCATTTGCATGCTTCAACATTCCACTTTCCAGTAATTCCCTATCTCGTCCTCTCTTTAACCTGCTACTGCCACTTTCACAATTTTACCAGATTCCGGTTCATGGCACAAATTTGTACCTTACTCGTTTAGTATATTGCATTATTCCAATATACAAAGCAAATGACCTTTGTGTACTTCAAGTGTAGTACACATCAGAAGTTTTATTGTACCCGTGACTGTTTCACCTACAGCTTCATTTTGCACCAAAATATGGTTGTGATGAATTCTCAGTTTGCTAACCACGTCAAGGATGCTGGTCAAGTCAGCTAAGACTGCATAAAGGTCCTTATGCTGCTCCATTTATTTGTCCTGAATCGGCCAGGTGAAGAAAATCATGCCAATGATGCTGTGATTCGATCTGAAGCCATTATCCACCAGAGGACTGAACCAGTCAAGCCTATGACTGAGAAGAAACTCTTCAGTATTTCCCATCAACTGAAAGGTGTGACCTTCCATGATTCTTGCCACAACTGCTGCTCCCTCCTTTCTGCTTGTAGATTGGATTTATCCAGCACCTTGAACATGGTAAAACTTTCCAAGGTGCTTCACAGGAGCAATTAACCATTAAAAATTGACACTGAGTTACATTAAGGAGATATTAGGACAAGCGGCTGAAAAGCTGGTCAAAGAAGTAGGCTTTAAGGAGCATCTTATAAGAGGAGAGAGCAGTAGAGAGAGGAAAAGGTTTAGGGAGGGAATTCTACTGCTCAGAGCCTTGGCAGCTGAAGGCATAATCATTATTGGTAGAGCAATTAAAATCAGGGTTGCGCAAGAGGCCAGAATTGTAGAAGAGCAGACATATATATGGCATCCTTAAGGCTTCGTGGGAATCTGCAATCTCTCAAGGTCAATAATAGCCATTCTCCCATTTAAAACAAAGATGAGAAAGAATTCCTTCTCTCAGAGGTTTGTTAGTCTTTGGAATTCTCTTCCCCAGAGAGCGCTGGAGATTGGGTCATTTAATATATTCTAGGGTGAGTTGGACAGACTTTTGATTGACAACAGAGTGAAGGATTATTGGGGGACAAGCAAGAAAGTGGAGTAAAGGCCACAATCAGGTCAGCCATTATCTTATTGAATGACGGAGTGGGCTCAATGGACTGGATAGCCTACTACTGCTCCTATTTCTTATGATCTTAGATCCCATTCAATCTTGGAGCTTTACAGGTTTCCACTTCCTTGATATCTTCACAAGTATCACTGACATCAAGTTTCATGTAACTTTGCTGATCTCACTGTACTCTTGCCCCAACAAGGTTCTGCATTCAAAACAAAAAGTTCTGGAAAAGCTCAGCAGGTCTAGCAATATTTAGCAAGAAAAACAGAGTGAATGTTTCGAGTCCACAGGACTCGTCTTCAGAACTGGATTTGCCTCTTGACAAAGTCCTCCAGCACTCTTGAATTCTCAGTAATCACTAGTATCAAATTCACGATCGTCAGTCCATGTTGTACATGATGCGTTATGGCACATAACTTTTGAAAAATAAATATCAATAAGAAGAAATCAGGGACAGAATTTTCTGCCCGTCAGGGGAGCCGGATGGGAGCGGGCGCAAGCAGGCGCAGAGCCTATCGCCGCCCACGATCAGCTGCGCGCCACCATTTTCCATAAGCGGGCTAATTAAGGCCCGCCCAGCGTGACACACAGCCAGTAGCACTAAGCGCTGCCTGTGCCGGCGGGCGGGGTGGGGGGGAGAGTCCGGGCCTGCACTCTTTCACGCACGGAGCTGCCTCAGGGAGATTAAGTTCAGATTGAATGTTTTAAATAAAGAAAGATTAAAATTATTTAGGCATGTCTCCTCATGTGACAGTGCCACATGAGCTGGGAAATGTTTTTGAATTGTGAAAAGAATATCTGTTGACTTAATAAAGCCTTCAGGATACCTCATCCCGCCCGTGGATGAGGTTTCCTGAAAAACGCAAAGGCCGTTTGGGCTCTTCGCCTGCCCACCCCGATCTGAAGGTTGGACAGGCAGCGTTGATAATTACTTCAATTGGTTTTTTTAATGGCCTTAACAGGCCTTTGACAGTTCGGCAGATGTGCCGCCACCTCTGGCGCGCGCCTGCCAATCGAAAGATCTGAATGATGTGTAATGATGTCGGGATGCACGCCCGATGTCACTGCGCATCATTTTATGTGTCGGCCCCCGCACTCCAGCATGTAAATTCTGGCCCAGGAAATGAACAATCCTTAAATCCCAACAACGGACTAATCAAGTCAGTGGCTGCTGTTTATGGTACCTACACATAACAACCCTCTGCGGTTTTCAAAGATATAAACACCGAAGTTTATCTGTAATATTTTTGGTGTTTTACAACAGGCAGAACAAGAGGAATTAAAATTTTAGAGCTTAAGATAAAAGCAAAATACTGCGAATGCTGGAAATCTGAAATAAAAACAAAAAATGCTGGAAAAGCTCAGCAGGTCTGACAGCATCTGCGGAGGGAGAAACAGAGTTAATGTTTCGAGTCCCCATGGCCCTTCTTCAGAACTGGATTTGCCCCTCGATTTGTCCGTTGCTCTAAAGAAGGGTCACACGGACTCTGCTTCTCTCTCCACAGATGCTGTCAGACCTGCAGGGCAGGATTTTCCCTTCATCAGACGGGCGCGGCAAGCAGGCCCAGGAGCTGCTGCAAAATGGGCCACCACCCGCGATCAGGCCCCGACTGTGATTTCACACTGGCCCGCCAGTGTAAAAGCGGCCCAGGCAGCCCCTGGAAGGCTGTCACGGAGGACGTTCCCCATGGGCCGGAGTGCAGCTGGACACAGCAGGCGAGAGGGCAGGTCGGGTGGGCGCTCGGCCCCCCTCCCCCCCACTTTTCCAACGAGTGCCTCATTGCCCCCCTGGAGGAGGTGGGTGCCAGGAGGGGCACCCTTGTCCTCAGTGATGGGAAGAGGAGGCCACCGCACCTCACCAAGTGGATATGGGCGGAGGTGGCAGCGCTGGTCAGGAGCAACAATGTGGTCCGGCACACCTGGCTGCAGTGCCGGAAATGCTTCAATGACCAGCTGTGCTCATGAAGGGTGAGTACTGTGTTGGCTTGGATCAGTGTGCAGAAGTGTTAAGGTCTGGCCATCCCCCTGTGGACCTCAGGGGTGTTAGGGTCTGAGTACCAACTGTCAATGATGCCAGAGCTAGCCAACGGGGTGAGCCCTGGCTGCTCGGACTGACCGCCTTGAGGCTTGAGGGCCAGGGCTCGGAAGTGCCCTGTCACATGCTGCTCAGCTGGGGTTGGCCAGGCTACAATGGCGCCGCAGATAGAGCTTGGACTAATCAATACTCCTCTGTTGTTTCAGGAGAAGACGGCCCACAACAATATAGAAAGGTCGCCGATCGGCGGAGGCCCTGCTAGCCTCCTAATTCTTTTGAAGTATGAGCAAGATGCCCTGGAGCTTGAGAGCCAGCATGCCCCATATGCAACTGGCTAGTATCTCGGTGCACATTGGTGAGGGCACTTCTCACTCGCTTGAAGTGCACGCAGAGGCAGAGAGTGCCCAGGGCGCCAGCAGTTGGAGGATTGCTGGGGACCAGGATGATGCTCAGTTGAAGGTTGATGATGAGCCTCTGGAATCATCCATTAGGCAGCAGATGCTGGATGTCCAGCAGGGTGTGCAGGAGGATCTGGCAGAGATCTATGAAGATGTGCGTGCCATGGTGTCCATGATAGAGGAGAACACGTTAAGCGTGAGCACTGCGCTATCATGGCCGAGCGCACTGCCTCCTCTGCTGAAAGAGTGGAGACTCTCGTGGAAAGGCAGCTCCAAGGACAGAATATGGGGTCCCTGGGGCTGTGCTCAGATCTGCAAGCCCTCACACAGGTACTGACCTCAGGTGGTCATATCAGCTTGGAAGATGGATGAGACACCCAGTAACCCGGCTAGGTGCTGGCCCTCAATGGTGTGCAGGGAAATCCAGAGCAACATCACGTTGGCACATGAACTGCCTGTCGTCTCTGCTCTGGATGATGGCAGCAGCTCCTCCGCCCCTCTGCCAGTGACCGTGGCAACTGATGAGGCTGCAGCGACTGGGGAGATGTCAGCCATGGCACTGGCCACTCCCTCCCAGGCAGGGCCAGCACAGGCACCTCTGGCCAGAGGACGCCCGCCAAGGTCATCAAGGCCAACAAGACAGCAGAGTCAGCAGGCTGTCTCCAACGCCGCTGCCAGCAAATGGGGAGCACCCAGGCATAGCACTCGCAAACATGAGTTAAAGGCACTATGAACATGAGTGGGACTGGTCACGGGTGATTTTATGTTCGTTTTTGTTAACTTTATGTATACTGGTCCAATGTTGAATACCAGAGATAAAAACAAAAATAAAAACAAAAAACTGCGGATGCTGGAAATCCTAAACAAAAACAGAATTACCTGGAAATACTCAGCAGGTCTGGCAGCATGGGCGGAGAAGAGAAGAGTTGACGTTTCGAGTCCTCATAACCCTTCCACAGAACACAGGAACATTTCTGTTAAGATTATTGAATTGTCAGAATTATATAAATTGTGTTTTTGTCTTCATGGCCTGACTATGCTTCACCTTTTTGTTTTATTGGTACAGGGAATGCCAGTATATAATGCTGGATATAGGTGACTCTGAACTTTATTGCACATGCACTGAGTGTTCTTTATGTTCCAATGTTCAGTACATACTTCATAAATATTTGTGTTGTTTGTGCTGTTTTGCTGTAGTTTACAAAAGTTTTAATTTTAATGTCAATGGATTAATCCAGCCTGTTGGATATGGCGCTATGTTTTGCTGCAGTCATTAACTAGCCTGCCATCATGTGGCTTAATGTGGTGTTAAATTCCAGAGCTTATTAAAGTTGAACTGCTTTTCTTTCATCCACTTGTTCAACCTCATCATTAGGTCATTAATGTCAGTATTTAAGTCATGAATATTTGCTTTATATATTATTTTGAGCTGCAAAGAGACCTTTGAAACCCACATAAGGGATCAGAGAAGAATGATTTTAGCATAAGTAAGTGATTCTGTGATTCGTTGTGATAATGGTCCTCACGTGTGCTCAGCTGGGGAATTATGAAAGATTCAATTTATGGAGGATTATTCAGATCAGCTAAGTTTTCCAGAACAATACAGATAGTCATATAAGCTTTATTGCCACATTTGCCGTATGTGTACTTTGCCAATTTTAAGTTACCATAATGATGTAAAAGTCAAATTTTTGAGAGCAATGTTTTAGGCTAAAAGGGCAGGATTTTACATTGTGCCGAGGTTCCTGGAAAGTCTGCAGTAGCCCACCCCTGCTCCAGTGCATTGTCCCACAGCCATTTAACACTTTTTAAAAATGTATTCTTTCATGGGGATGTGGACATCGTTGACAAGGCCAGCATTTGTCGCCCATCCCTAATTGCCCTTGAACAGGCCATTTCAGAGAGTAGCTAAAAGTCAACTACATTACTGTGGGTTAGGAGTCACATGTAGGCCACACCAGGTAAGGGTGGCAGATTTCCTTCCATAGACAGCATTAGCAAACCAGATGGGTTTTTTTTATGACAATCAATGATGAGGCTAGCTGACCAGCTTTCAATTCCAGATTTTAATTTAGAGGCAGAAGTGAAACTAAAACTGGATCACATGACATGCTTCCCTTCTAGTGATGTCATGCTGCTATCCCTTAAAGGCATATTACAATAACAAATATGAATTCTTTGGTACTGTTCGTTTTTATTTGATTCCATTGCGACAATGTTTTTTTGGATTTCACTTGGGCTCAAATCAAGCACACGTGTCAGCCTATTGTTACGATCAGGTGAGGAGGGGTCGGTTGTCTCCCTTCTTTTCCCTCTCCTTGTTTGACCGCAACAGTTTTTTTTTTTAATACTGACCAATTCAGTGAGTGTTAAATGGTTTAACCACTGTGACCATATAAGATGCAATCAGAGGTTTTTATGAGTTTTAACAATGAGAAGAGAATAGTTTTTATTGTACTTAACCCAGTCTAAGGAAAATAATAAAATACACTCCAACAAAGTGTAGCTCCCAAAGATAGCACCTCATCTCCCTTCCTGCCCTTTGGAGAATTAAAAAAAAATCAGGCTGCCCACTCCTATCTGGCTGCCCACGTCAACCATTTCCTCGTGTGGGCAGCATGTTCTGGGAGTCAGCTGCGGGTGTTATGGTGGAAACCTGCCCTATTTTATGTGCTCCCCTGCCAAAAGCAAGCCCGGCGGGAGCACTTAAAATGCAGCATAATGGAGGTAATGAAAGTGTTCACTATGCCTTCTTCCTTAGTGAATATTTTAGTTCCTTTTAACGCCTAATTGTTTCACATCTTTTGGATAATGCGTTTGAGAGCTTAATGTAAAATAAAAACAGAAATTGCTGGAAAAACTTAATCCTTAAGATGTTTATTTACACACACATCCAAGAGCTGAACAACACTCATACGACTACCAATAATGACTGCCATGTTGGTGTTGGTCAACCTCATATAACTGACTACATCAGCAACAAGATGGGATTTGAGCATGTCGTGGATGAACAAACATTTTTCTTTGTGTAATCTTCTTGGTCTCACATCCCACATTTCTTTGATCCATTTCTTGCAACTATCTTCATCCATCCAGCCTTTCTTGTGAACAAGGATGTCAATGCTATTCTAGAACCTCTCTTTAGGGACCACATTTGCACTTAAATATCACTATTGGCTTTAATTTTTTGTCATCTGCCATAAAAGGTGGAATTATTGTGAACCCCAACTTTTCATAGCCAGTTGTCTTGACAAGGATGGTTTTTCCCGCCAATCTCCATTACGGCCTTATTTGCTGGCATGTCGAAGTTAATCAGCGTTCCATCCATATTTCCCCATGAAGCCCAATTGATGGGAAGTTGCAATTTGGTGATTTCATCGTCAAGTTCAGGTCACAGATGCTGTGAAATTTTTATTTTCTGACGGAGTACTGAATCGTGCCTTTTCATGACTCTTGTACACCACCTGGCACTGGCCTTGAATTCTGGAATACCACCTGTCCTCACCTCTCCGAGGGTTTGGAGTCAGATAGCTCCACGGATGATAATATGACCATTTTTGCAATGCTTATTAACCAATTCTGCCACTTTTCTTCCCCAGTTAAAATTGAGCTGCATACTTGTTACTCTTCCTCAAATTCATCATGATAGACATGTGGTGCACACTGGTCTGGTCAACTGGCTGGGAAATTGCTGCTAGAATTCCTGCAAGGATTATCTAAAGGTTTCCACACAAGCCTCCAAATTTATGAACCATAGTAAACACCAGTAAGTAATTAACACTCATAACCCTCATCCTTGAAAAACTAGGGTCAATGGTTACAGGAGTATATGACCAAATGTCATGGGCCCAAATTTCACACTCCCCTGTCAGTGGGCTTTTAGTGGGAGGAAGCATGAAATAGAAGGAATGGACTTCCCTCTGGATTCCTGCCCACCCTGACCTTGTAGCAATTTTATACTGGGCAGACAAGGCCTCGGATGGACTGCCTGTCCTTGCCCCAACTGAGGCACTTAAGTGGCCAATAATTGGCCACTTATGGGCCGTTTCCCACCCAGCCTCAATTTTTAGGCTGGTGGGAGGATTTCCAGGGCGTGGGGAAGGACAAAAAATGATTGGGCTTAGGTCTCAGGCAGAAAGGGGTATGACTCCATCAGAAGCCCCCTTCTAACTTTGGGCACCAACCACCCCCACCACCACCCCCCCGACCCCCCAACCCCCCCCCCCACGACCACCCCCACCAAAGGTCCAGAAGGCACTGGACCTTGCTCCCAACCTCCCTGTGGCGTCTCCCCCAACACCTATTCACCCACTTTCCACTCCCCAGGCCTTCTCTACCAGGCAGCTCTCTAAGGCAGGACTTCCGCCTGAGTAAGGGGCAGAAATCCCACCTGCAGACAATTGATGCTCCTTCAAGGCTGCAGGGCACTCAGAGTTGGTGGGGATGTGCTCCTCGCTGACTCTTCAGATGGAGGGACGGGAAAACACGCCATCAGAAATATGCTGGCCAGAGAGTCGACTTTTACGCAAGATAGACTTTTATACTAGTATATACAGTATGTATATGTTAGTCTAGAAACGTAAAAGTAACAGCGAATTCACGGTGCCCACCGTCGTTCAAATGTAAAATGAATAGCTATTTGTAGTGAAGAGATATGTGAGCTAAGGAACAAAAAGGGTGCAATTACATTGCTCGGTGTAGTCTATAGACTGCCAACTAGTGCGAAGGATGTAGAAGAACAAATCTGCAGGGAAATGCAGAGTGATGCAAGCATTATGGAGTAGTTATAATGGGTGACTTTAATTACCCAGATGTAGACTGGGATAGTGGTAGTGTAAATAGCAGAGAGTGGCAAAAGTTCCTAGATTGTGTTGAGGAAAATTTTCTATCGCAGTATGTGTCCAGTCCATGGAGGGTAACTGTAGATCAAATATCAGTGGGGAAATATTTAGGAGACAGTGATGATTGTATTGTATAATTTAGGATGAAGGTAGAAAAGGATGTTAGGCAATCTAGAGTAAAAATAAATAACTGGACGAGAGCCGACTTCGTTGGGGCAAGAACAGAGCTGGGCTAGATAGACTGGAATGAAAGATTGGCCGGAAAAACTATGGCTGTACAATGGGCTACCTTCAAAAAAGAATTGGTTCGGGCACAGTCAAGGTATATTCCATTGAAAGGGAAAGGTAAGGCAAATAAATCCAGAGCTCCCTGGATGAAAAAGGAGATAGAAGTTAAGAAAAAGAAGAATAAATGTGCTTATGACAGGTGTCAGGTAGAAAATACAATTGAGAACCAAGCAGAATACAGAAGGTTCAGAGGGGAGGAGAAAAAGCATATTAGAGAAGTGAAGAGGTATTGTAAGAAAAGACTAGTAGACAACATAAAGGGAATCCCAAAATCTTCTAGAGGCATATAAATAGTAAAAGGGTGTTAAAAGGAGGCATAGGACCGATTAGGGACCTAAAAGAGAATTTACAGATGGATGAAAGAGCCATGGCTGAGGTATTAAATTAATATTTTGCATCCGCCTTTACCAATGGATAGATGCTACCCAGGCCTTGGCAGCAGATGAGGAAACTCTGTCATTAGAAGGGTTCAAAATTGAAAAGGAGGAAGTGTTGAATAGACTGTCGGTATGTAAAGTTGACAAGGCACCCAGACCAGATGAGATGCATCCAAGGATATTGAAAGAAGTGAGAGTAGAAATTGTAGGGCACTGGCCATAATCTTTCAGTCTTCTCAAGACTCTAGACTCAGGGGAGGTGCCAGAGGAGTGGAGAATGTGCAAAAAAGGTTGTAAGGATAGGGCCAGCAATTATAGACCAATCAGCTTAACTTCAGTGGTGAGCAAGATTCTAGGAACAATTATTCAGGACAGAATTAGTAGTCACATGGAAAGATATGGGTTGATAAGGAAGAGCCAGCATGGATTTCTAAAGGGGAAATTGTGATTAACTAACTTGCTGGAATTTTTTGAAGAGGTAACATAAAAGGTCAATGAGGGTAATGCTGTTGATATGGTGTACATGGACTTTCAAAAGGCATTTGATACAGTGCCACAAAACAGATTTGTGAGAAAAGTTATTGCTCATGGAATAAAAGGGACAGTAGCAACGTGGATACAAAATTTGCTGAAAAATAGCAAGCAGAGAGTAATGGTCAATGGATATTTTTTGGGCTGGAGGAAAGTTTGTCATGGAGTTCTTCAGTTATCGGCATTGGGACCCTTGCTTTTCCTGATATATATTAATGATCTAGATCTTGGTGTGCAGGGGACAATTTCAAAGTTACTGATGATACGAAGCTTGGGAGTGTTGTAAACTGTGAGGAGGACAGTGTGAAAGTTCAAAAGGACACAGACAATTTGGTGGAGTGGGCAGATAGGTGGCAGATGAAGTTCAATGCAGAGAAGTGTGAGGTGATGCATTTTGGTAGGAAGAACATGGAGAGACAAGATAAAATAAGGGGTACAACTCTAAAGGGTGTACAGGAGCACAGGGACCTGGGTGTATATGTGTATAGATCATTGAAGGTGGCAAGACAGATGGAGGGAGCAGTTAATAGAGCACTTAGTATCCTAAGCTTTATTAATAGGGGCACAGAGTACAAGAACAGGGAGATTATGCTGAACTTACATAAGATATTCATTAGACCTCAGCTGGAGTATTGTGTACAGTTCTGGGCACCAAATTATAGGAAGGATGTCAATACATTGCGGAGAGTACAGAAAAGGTTTAGAAGAATGGTTCCAGGGATGAAAAACTTCAGTTACAAGGAGAGATTGGAGAGGTTGGTCTGTTCTCCTTGGAGAGAAGAAGGCTAAGAGGAGATTTGACAAAGACATTCAAAATCACAAGGGGGCTGGACAGAGTAGGTAGGGAGAAGCTGTTCCCGCTTGTAAAAGGATCAAGAATGACAGGGCACAGATTTAAAGTGATTTGCAAAATAAGCAAATTTGACGTGAGCAAAATCTTAGTCACACAACGAATGGTTCGGGTCTGGAGTACATTGACTGGAAGTGTGGTGGAGCAGGTTCAATTGAGGCATTCAAGAGGGCATTAGATGATTATTTGAACAGAAACAACGTGCAGGGGTATGGGGAAAAGGCAGGGCAGTGGCACTAGGTCATAACGCTCCTTTGGAGAGCCGTGCAGACACGATGAGCCAAATGGCCTCCTTCTGTGCCGTTACAATTCCGTGATTCTGTGATGAGTTACAATATGTCTCAAATTGATGGAGTTTGCAACCCTGTTGACCTCACAGCACCATTCTCAAATCGTACTTCCAACAATTCACGTTGCAAAAATCTTTGGAACTGAAAGGTGCAGAAAGAAAATCTAATTCACCGTGAGGTGCTCTAATTCATCAAATTCTGAACTCTTATTTCTTTAAGAAGATCAGCATATGTTACAGATTTGATGGAAGAACAGCCAAGGTTGCATGCATGCCAAATTACATTGCCACTGATGAATGTAAGCACAATGCCAAAATATGATTCGTATTTAGTACTAAAATAAATTATTTAAAATTCACTACTGTTTGAATCCTTATTAGGGCCATTCTCACAAAAGTGGTTGATCACCATTTGCTGGGCACAAAATGTATCCCCACTTTAACAACTGGTGTTTATATAGTACCTTTAACATAGAGATAAGTATCCCAGTGTTCCACAGATGGATGATCAAAAATGAATGCTGTACCAAAATAAGAAGAGATAATAGAATAAACGTTTGGTCAGGAGTGTGTTTTAATTAGACTTTTAAAGCAGGATGGGGAGGGGGAACAGAGGGGATTTAGGAATTCAACAGCAAAGGTCCTAAACAGGTGAAGGCACAGGTATCTGGAGCAGGAATGAAGTAGAAACAGAAGGCAGAGATGCAGAAATTTCAGATGATGAGTTTATAGGGAGGCCATGATGGTACTTAAGACTAATGCACCAGATTTTGCTGGACAAGATAACAGTCTGAGCGGCGCAAATCAATAGTAAAGCACAAATTGGCCAGGGACTTGGAGTGAAGAAAAGTTATCTCATGAATTGTGAATCACCAACAGTTGTTCCACTGTTATCTTCGCAAAACTGGTTTTTCACCCTTTAACCTCCTGTGATTTTCATTGCATCGCCACATCTGTGCACTAATTGCATATTAACCCACCACAATAAGTTCAATCTGGTAAGTACAAGTGCAAGTGCCAACACACTCTCTTAATTTTTTATGTAGTGCATGGGCCATTTAATTTTTTTGTGTGTGACCACGCACATGTAATAACTTAAAGGGGTCGAAGTGTGCATGTCCTCTCTGGGAGCTTTCAGGTCTCTGCACAGCTGCACAATTTAGAGGGGCCATTTGTAGTTACCCTTTTAACAATGTGATAATTGTTAATGACTGCCATGTGCCTAGAAAGTGAACAATTATAAGTGTGGAGACTCATTCCATCAGAATGCGCATTGTATTAGGAAATATTAAAAAGGCCATTTTTAAACTCTGTTTGTCTCTTTTTCTCTCTCTTTTAATCTAATCTTTCTTTCCCTTTTGTAACTTCTCCTTCCCCATCCAATTTGATGTTGTATTTACCCACTGTAATTCACCCTCCTTCTCAGCCCTTCCTGTTTATTTCTCAATCCTCTAATCTCATTGGTTAAGGAACTGCATAGTTTGTCCCATTGTTCACCAAGACTCCCTATTAACGTCCCTGCACCATTATCAACTTGCATCTCCAGCAACACTGTGAGCAGAAAATCCTAACATCTAAGTCTAATGAACAGGGCACACCCCATGATGCCCAAGTCAGCAAATTCTGGCACAATGAAAGAAATAATAAACATGAGGCATAAATGACTGAAATTTGTGATCCTGGTGCAGGATTGGATAAGGACAGCAGAGTTTTATATGAGTTTTATGCATGCTGGAGATTGAGAAGCCAGTGAGGAAAGGAATGAAATTGTCAAGGATGGAGGATTGAAATTGTCAGAAATGGAGGTGATAATGCCATGAACGATGGTTTCAGTGACAGATGGACTGAGATGGGGGTAGAAGTTGATGATGTTATGAGGTGGAAGTAAACAGTTGCTGTGATTGCGAGGGTTCGGGGTCAAAAGTGCAGCCTTGGTTCAAATAGGATGCTGAAGTTACCAACAATCTGGTTTAGCCCGAGACGAGTTGAGAAAGGGAATGGGATCGGTGGCATGGAAACGGAGCTAGTGGCAGAAGCTTCGGTCCTCCTAATGTAGGAAATTAGATCTGAACCAAGGCTGATCATCGAATAAGTGTTCCACCATCACGGAAGTCATGAAGGAGCGGAGATTGGAGCTTGGAATCATAGAATTATACAACGTTTACAGCACAGAAAGAGGCCACTTGGCCATCATGTATGTGCTGGCCAAAAAACAAGCCACAGCCCAATGCCAATTTCCAGCATTTGGTCTGTAGCCTTGCAGATTACAGCACTAGAGCTGCATATCCAGATTACTGTTAAATGAGTTGAGGGATTCTGCCTCTATTGCCTTTTCAGACAATGAGTTCCAGACCCTCATAACCCTCTTGGTGAAAACAATTTTCCTCATCTCCCCTCTAATCCTTCTACCAATCACTTTAAATCTATGCACCCTAGTCACTGACCTCTCTGCTAATGTAAGCCTTTCTCATCCGCTCTATCTAGGCCGCTCACAATTTTGTACACCTCAATCAGAGCTCGAAGAAGGGTCATACAGACTCAAAACTCTGTTTCTCTCTCCACAGATGCTGCTAGACCTGCTGAGTTTTTCCAGCATTTTCTGTTTTTGGATCAATTATCCTTTGTTTCCTGTTGGTTGGCATCAGCCTTCCTCTGGAAACTGATCTTGTGTCAGAGGGTGATGTTGTCAAGGGGCAGGAAAGAAGCCATCACAGGTAATGCTTTGGCCATGATGAAGGTAAGCATGGAAATGTATTTGGTTTACACTGCTGAATATATTTCAACACATAAGAATAGATAGGTTAGAGTGGGTAATAAGGTTTTTACCCTCTATTGTACAGGTTTAAATGAGTTTAATGTACAGACATAGTCAAGCATTGGTATATAATTCAAGGGCATGTTATGGGTTAAAAGAAGTTATGCTAATCCCTCATAACAATTTAACGAGACCACATTGGATATGACCTGCAGTTTGAGGTACCTTACCTTCAACATAGATGCTTTGGTAAAGGTTCACATAAGAGTGATGTTTCTTGGACTACTCAAAATCATCAGTTGAAAATCACAAAATTTTCCCTTTTTGGAGAGAAGGTACAGACGCAAAAAGATCGAGTATTTAAAATTATTAAGTTGTATTCATGATACCGTCATGGAAATTGCAGGATTAATTACTTGATCTCAAGATTCCAGCGGGGAGAATCCAGTCCAAGGAAATGTGTCAAATACCAGAATATCGTAGTTCCAATTCTCCAGCCCTACAAGCATGGCTTCCTGCTTGAGGCACTGGAACCAGCAATTTGACATTCTTTTAACTTGATTTGTTACAGTAATTGTAGAAGAATGAAGGAGATGTATAAAAAACAGGTGACTCTCAACTGCCAATCTTGATAAAGCACTAGATTTTTTTTTGATGTTACGCACAGGAGGGGGTAAATTCAAACAGCACAGTTTTCACCTTACCACCTGTCCATAAACAGAAGGTGTTTTGGTTAGTTATCTTTAGAATAAGGTATGGCATATTTACCCAAACCCTCGATTTGTGTGTGATCCAATTTTACTAATAATACCACAGGAAACTCAAGTTAACATTAACTCAGCAGGTTAGGTTGTTGTACACATTCAAAACCACGCAAAGGAGTGTTCGCAACCTTCCAATCCACATTCACACAGTAATGGGAAGGGTAGAGGAAATGAGGCTTTTAAACACAAAGACCACAGGAAAACTGAATATTGGTTCACATAAGTTCCAAAGTCCCAAAATCAGAGTCCAGTTAGGAAGTCTTTCACATAGGCATTCAACGATTGACTGGCTAGAGACCGGTGTTGTAAGATTCACTTTTCCAGGTGGCATTGATGTCACAAGGTGAAGTAGACATGCAAAAATGGCATCAATAGGTGATGATACAAAATCTTCCAGTAGAATCAAGTTAGATGGGCCAGTGGTCCAACCTGGACAGAAATTGCTGCTATGTGTCCTGCCAGTTGGATGTCAAACAATGGACGGGTTGCACAGCTCAAAAAGGTAATATTAAAATGCTTTAAAGGCCAGAGTCTTGGGTCATGTGACCTTTCTTCTCCACAGTGACTTCAACAAAGGATGTTTATCCAGCATCTGGAATTTGGCTTTGTTTTCAGGACTGATAATGTCTCAGCCATTATGGGTTGAAATGGGTGCCACTCGTATTGAAGGACTGGTATTTGGGAAACCATAGTCTCGACAGACCCACAGACTCCACTAGGCTGATCAAGTACAAGTGACATCCCTCTAGCTCCTCTTGAAATGAGTCTATACAATCCCAGGTGCTCTGTTTGAGGCTCCTTAGGCACAACAAGGCATAGCGTTCTCAAAACTGAGAAGAGAATGTTTTTGTCCTGGAGACCACTTGGGGATAATTTCCAGATAGATGGTCAACTGCCTTAATTGTCTGTGTTCAGCAGAAAAGTCTATTTAATAAGAAATAGTAATAAGGATAAAGTTTTTAAATATATACAGGGTTGGTTTTCTGTGTCTATGTCGGAGGAACCCAACCTTACACGTAACAGTAAAAACCTGAAGCAGACAATAAACAAAGCATTTAACTTAAATCTTGGTTAAATGCTTTGAAAAGGGAAGTGACTACATTTCTAGTTAAAATTAAGAATGGAGACTACATATGCAATTACAGATGTAGCTGATCATCATGCTAATTTCCTTCTTGACTTTAGAACTGTAAAACTAATCATTCCCACTAAAGATATTCATCAAAACACAGCATGAAGCATCAAAGTCCTTTCCAACCTCAGCTGGAGGGTAGATAAATACCTCATTTTGTCTTTACCTGGGGGATAGTGATTTTTAAATAATTCTTAAACTATAAAGATGCAAATGTCCATGGAATTAGAGTATTATGGGCAATATTTTTTGATTGTTATTAAAAGACTGACAATGGAAGCTGTAATAAATATTAAAATATACAAATAAATCCAAGATGTAAAATACCCCTGTCAAGTATCAAAGCAAAGGCATGTTGTGAGAGCGAAAGATTTATTAAAGCCAGACTGTCAGGGTATAGTAATAAATCCCAAGGCTAGTTTCCATTTGATGTTTTAGCAAATTTCTCCGCAATCTCATGTAAAAACATTTGGATACTTTACACTTTAATTAATGATGGAAGATTGTCTGATACCTGCCACTAGATAAATAATGTGCACGAATGAGTCCTATTAAAGTAACGCAATGTGTGGCAGCTGTAAGCTTCGGGAGTTTTGTCAATAATTCTTGTGATTATTATGACCGCATTTCTGCTGAGCAAAATGTAGAGGGTTGACAGTAGTGGAGAGTGGACATTATCCAACAGCTTTGTAATAGGAAACACTTTCAAGTCAGCAGCAGCGTAGATGTGAAATAACACAGAAAGCAAGCCTTTGTACTGTCTGTGCCTGCAGTGAAATCACCAACCTGTCCTTTATAAGTGAATTTACTTTTCATCTATGCACACACATGCAAAGAGTGTCCCTCCAAAACCCATTATTATCTTGAGTACATAATTGTGCTCTCAGAATCAGCTTTACCGGAGCAATTCCCTCCACATTGTTGCCCTGTGGAGGGCTCAATGCAGAATATCAATGATGAACATAGAAATTGCGAATTATAGATGTGAGAAACTGTTAAAGAGGTAAAGCTTGCTTTCTTCAGAAAGTATGGAATTTCCAGTTGAAGATTATGAAGGAACCTGACTATATTTAACCAGGAAAATAAGAGACAGTCAATGTTTCGGTGAGGAGACTCCAGTTCTGGCTGCCCCCCACCCCTCTTCTGGACGGCCTGGGGGAGGCTGCCTCCTTTGAGTGAGGCCTCCTCAAGTGGCATGGGGCTGCTCTGCCAGTAGCAAAATGGCAGCAAGGCTGCAAGGTCACCCTTCATTGGAGCCTCAATAGTGTTCACTGGCTTCCTGCCTCCATATGTGGGCAGCCAATTCACATCCCAGCCCAAACCTTGGAAAAGATCCCCAGTTTCAGGAATGCTCTGATGAGCCATCCCGATGCAGCGCCATCTCAAAGCCCACCACCACAATGTTGGGAAAATTTCACCCAACCTTTCAGGCCAATGGCCTCCATTAACTCTGGTTCTCTCTTCACAGATGCTGCCTGACCTGCTGGGTATTTCTAGTGTTTTCCATTTTTTCCTAATTTCCAGCATCAGCAATATTTTGCTTTTGCCCTGGCGTTTAAAATTCATAAATTGGGAGCAAGAGAGGAAGCTAGGTGGAACTTCATCATCACAAAAGGTAATATGGTTGTGGAATAATGTAGCGGGGGGAAAGACAATAAAGTGTAACAATACTAATGGATTCAATCGACAATCGAATGTGTTTTTTGGAGAAAGAAAGGAATTAAGAGGTGGGGAGAAAACGAGGTTGGCTAATCTCTGACAAAGGGTCAGTATTATTGGGATTAATAGTCATTCCTGTCCATAAAGATTCTTATATTCTTACAACCTTACAAGAATGTGATATTTCTTTTCCCCAAACACTTTGCTCTGGATTTACTGAACTGTCACATTATCAAATTCAATTCAGTTAAAGCTACTTTTCCTCTAATAAATCACACTCTGAGAACTAGACTGAGACAAGAGTTCCCACTTTACAGTAACTCAGCAATTTAAACTTTCTGAGACTCAGGGTCAGCTGCAATAGGATGAAAATTTTCTCTCTTGGATAGGGCTCAGGGGCTGGTGTGAAGCATCTCTCAGCAGTATTAATACGTCTCTTAGTCTGGCAGGGAGACTGTATCATAGTGGTCACGTTACTGAACCAGTAATCCAAAGGCTAATGCTCCAGAGAGGTGAATTCAAACTCCACTATAGGGAAATTTAAAATAAAGACAAAAAATGCTGGAAAAGCTCAAAAGGCCTGGAAGCATCGATGGTGGAGATTTAATTTATTTGTTCATGGGATGTTGGCATCACTGACTATGTCAGCATTTATTCAGAGGGCATTTAAGAGTCAACCACAGTGCTGTGGGACTAGAGACATGTAGGGCAGACTAGGTGAGGATGGCAGATTTCCTTCCCTAAAGGGCATAAGTGAACCAGATGGGATTTTATGACAATTAACAATTCCAGATTTTTCTGAATTAGATTTATTGAACTCAAATTTCATTATCTGCCATGGTGGGATTTGAACCCAGGCCCCCAGAGCATTACACTGGGTCTCTAGAATACCTGTACAGTGACAATACCACTTTGCCACCGCCATACCACCAACATGGCTCTTCTTCAGAACTGGGGAGAGGTAGAGATGTGATGGATTTTAGGCTGTTGAAAAAGGAGGGAGGGGCAGATAGAGCAAATTAGAAAGTCAGCGATAGGTTAGCGGGTGGGGAGATTAAATCACAAAAGTGTCATGGAATACAAGACAAAGGGAGTGGTAATGATAATATTATGGACTAAAGTATTGAACCAGAATAGATGTCAATAGTAGAATAAAGGTCAACACTGTCTGAAAGCAAAATAGCAGAATGTGTTAATAGCAGAAAAGGGATTAGCGCTGTCTGAAAGCAAAAATATGCAAATAAGATAAAGACTGGCACTTGGGGGAAAAAATCTAAATGGAGGATAGAGTTCATGGCCTGAAGCTTTTCAATTCAATGGTGAGTTGCTCTCATGTTTACATTTTTGTACTTGTCCTGCTACAATGTTCTAGTGAAGGCCAACGCAAGCTGGAGGAACAGCACTTCATCTTCCGATTAGGCACTTTACAGCCTTCTGGACTCAACATCACTCTCCACAGATGCTGCCAGACCTGCTGAGTTTCTCCTGCTTTTTTCTGTTTTTATTTCAGCTTTCCAGCATCCGCGTTATGGGGGAATTTAATTTCAATTAATTAATACATCTGGAATAATATGCGAGTCTCATTAATAATGGTCTTGACACTGCCAGATTTTCATTAAAAACCCATTTGCATCAATAATGCTCTTCGGGGAGAGAACCTGCTATCCTTATCAGCTGGCCCAAATGTGGTTTCAGACCCATAACAATGGGGTTGACTCTCAACTGGTCTCTGAAATGGCCTAGCAAGACACTCAGTTGGTCCCAAAAACAAAGCACTGTGAGTCTACCCACATGGATTGCAGTGGTTCAAGAAGGCAGCTCACTTCTAGAGAATAAATTAGGAATGGGCAATTAACACTAGCCTTGCCAGCGATGTTTACATCCCAAGAACAAATGTAAAAATAAATAAATAAAATCGCCTTCATACAGTACTGAATTTGGTGATCTCGCCCAAAGGGATCACAGGCCAACTTGTGTATGTGGTGAATTTTCACACTGGTGCAATAAAACATATTCTCCTGGGGTGGGACTGACCTTATTCTACCTCTAACTGTACTATTTGTGGCATAGCAGTTTTTGATGTTCAATGATGTGAAAGGGCGTTCCATTTTCCGACACTATTATCATTCACCTTGATGAACAAAAGTGGAAAAGGATGAGAAGAAGTTGATAATGGTCATAAAAATCAGAACTTATGAACTTACTTTTGGAATTCAAAGTCACTGCTAGTTACCTGCAGGCAGAGGCCTCATAGGGAATGTTTACCACAAAGAGTTGAGAGTCAACCGCATCAATTTAGTTTGGTAATTTGTCTCCATGACTTGTCAACCCAATGCCATCAAGCTTTTTTTTTTAACCAAACAGTTGGCATTATTTTATTAGCTAGTGTTTAGACTTAGCCAATAAATACAATCCCCATTCCAGACAAGTAAATAATGGACAAACACATGGGCCTGTAGGTGACCACTTAAAGTATGTGAACGATACATGACTTAAAGTATTTGGAGGGGGTCGAACACAGATTTGAGAAAAACAAATGTCAGAGGAGAAGAAAAATGGAACTTGCTGAAAAGACTTAATGTACAGTGAAGTGAGATGGGAAATGGGAAAGTGAGCATACTGGAGTCCAGAGGTCCTATAAGGTAAAGGGGTGAAGGACTGCTAAATATATATTAACTATTTAATCAGGACTGGTTGCTTGGAGACCCGAGAGGCCACAGGATGAGACAATGTCTACTTATCTTCCTGGGAGATGATAAGGGAGCTAGTTGCCATGTGCGGTTGAAACTGAGAGATGAGACACTTAAAAAACAAGCAGATGTTTGGACTGGCGAAAGGTCAACTGACTATAGTGGACGTTGCACACTTGTGACGCCTGCCAGTGGTCAACTGACCAATCATCAAAAACTGGAGGCTGGGGTTGACCTAGCAAAGCCTGATCATACAAGATGCATGTCGGGAATGGGGTATAAGAGAAGGTGCTCTGAAGGTAATAAGTCAGTTAGCTCAGGAATGAAGTAACTCTTTCGAGTACAAACCCATTTCCATCTGTTTCAGATGAAGTTACATTGTGTCATAGTGAGATTTGAACTCTTGATCTTGGGGTTACAAACCCAGTACCATAACCACTTGGCTATTTAGGCCAAGCAAACATGTTTCCATCTGTTCCTATTCAGATGAAGTTACATAGTTTCATAGTTTGCCATTGTGAGATTTGAACTCTTGATCTTGGGGTTACAAGCCCAGTACCATAACCACTTGTCTATTTAGGCCAAGCCAAAATCAACCAATGTCAAAGACATTTCCAATTTCATGTGTTTCCTCTTGTAAAGATGATAGATGTAAGCAGGAATGAAGTAGTCTGATCAACTACTTGGCAATCAGAACGAGGAGGACTGAACATCCCCTCCAATCTTATTTTCGGACCTTCCAAGCAACCAGCAACCCGATCTGCATGGATACGTGAGTATATGATTGTGTTAAGTGTCATGAAGCACTAAATAAATTGTTTGGCGTGGACAAACTTGGTAGTTTTGGGTTATTGATACCCAGATTAAACCCACGAACCAGGGGTAGGAACAGCCTAGTAGTAACCTCCACACTCCCCAGCGTCAGATTCCCTCTGGGAATTTCCCAGGTAAAGGTTTGCACAGCAATTGCCCAGAAGTGCAAACTTCCTCTGGACAAGTGCACTGCAATGGGAACCATCCGAAAATTCAATTTAAATTGCAAGCTTCAGATGGTTTCATCAGGGTTATACCTATAGTTATCCAGAAAAGTTAGAAGAATTAAAACCTTTTCTAACTTCTGGGTAACTATTGTAAAGACCCAGACCAACATCCCCATGGGACTCCTCCCACGGCCCTGACACCCCCTCAGGGGACACCCACACCCCTGACTAACCATACCCCCACACGGTATTCCCCACCCACCAACCCCCACAATGGGATGTCCCCCACCCATACAGGACTCCTCACCCAAGACCCCCCTTGCCCCATGGGCCTGACTCTTACCCCCCAACCTGTCCCTCCAACACCCCCTTGTCCAACCCACACACCCCGAAATTCCAACCTCCCACCCACCGAATGTCCGGCCCGGTCCAACACCTCCCGACGTCTGGCCCCCACCCAGCACCCCCCAAATCTGACCTCCCAGCACCACACCCTCCACATGTCAGGCCCGCTTCACCCTCTCCCGATGTCTGACGCCAACAGTCCTCCCGCTGTCCGAACGCCCTCACCCAACAAATGTCCGGCCCGCTGCACCCACTTCCAATGTCCAACACCCCCCAGCTCCCCCCCCACCACCCCGATGTCCAGCCCCCTCCCCCCATCCCCACCCAAACTCCAAAACCTCCACCCACCTTAGCTTAGGCACTTACCTTCTCCCTGGCCTGTCAATTTCAATGGGACCTTTAAACTTACCAGCTTTCTGGCAGCTAGTGTTGTAAAAAAGGGACCTAATGCTCCTTCAATTCGACAGCGCTGGACTTCAACGCTGGACTTTGGAGACAGCTGCGCTGCCTGGATCTCACCTGGCCTGAGTTGGAAGGACAGACGAGACAGGCGCAGAAGAAATTTGGTGTAGCTAAGTGGGCATGGAGTGGCAATCAGACACTGATTGCCGCTCTGAGGAAGTGACAGTCCATGACATTGCATTGCTAAATATGTTTTAAAATACCAATTATTAAAAGAAGGAACCTAACCAGTGAATTTGTTCAATGGATCTGTAATTTTAAAGGTGAAATTGATATTCAATCGAAAAAAAAGTGAGCAATTATGTTTTCTTTACATAGACTGTCTAGATAATTCAGTGAGCACCTCAGCCAATCAGAAAACATCAGAAACCATCATACTCAATGCAGTAATTATAGTTTAGATAAACATAGGACTGTAGCTTTAAGAATAATCCTGTATTGTAAGACCACATGATCTGTATAAACCAATGGGTTAGCAGCACAGGGGACCTCTAGGAGAGAGTTCTTCTTTAGTTATAGAGTTAGATGCACACATGTAGTTGCTGCTGCTGTCTGTAAATAAAGCTCAATGTTCACACCAAGGAAGGTTGCCTGGAAAATCAACTCTACAACAAACTGGCAATGAGATAAAGCAGATCCGGTACTGTCCCTTGCTCAGCGATTGTGAGTATCTAAGATAATTAAAAAGAAAGGAAGATATACTCATCCAAGATGCCACAGTTGGCAGAATCGATGCCTTTGAACCAGCCACAGATGACAGGTTTCAAAATATAGAAAATCTTGCATTCTACTTTCAAGCCAATGTAACCACAGGGGAGGAAAAAAGAGAGCGATTCTCCTGGGTATTTGTGGGAGCATGACCTACAGTTTAATTCGAAATAACAGTCCCCAGCGCCCCAAGTTCCAAGACCTTCAGTGAATTAGTAGACCTCATTAACGGACATTTTCAACCCAAGCTCTCAGTCACAATGCAGAGGTTCAGGTTCAATTCACGGAATAGAGCCCGGGGGAGACCATTACTCCTACGTGGGGAAATTAAAACAATTAATGAAAGATTGTGATTTTGGTGAAACCTTGCAAGATATGCTCAGGGATTGGCTTGTCTGTGGCGTGCAAGAGGATGCTCTTCAGCACAGATTATTGGCTGAAGTGGACCTTGATTTTAAGAAAGCGTTAGAAATAACGCTTGCGATGGAAAATGCTGTAAGGGATTCACAAGCAATTCAAGGTGTGCAAAATATCACCGTTTGTCTATTTGGCTGGGAACAGTCAGCCGAACATGGTGTGAAAAGCTGGGACGCCAATGTGAAGCAGGAAACAGCCCCTGCTAACCAAAAATTAAGAGGAAACAGCTTAGCAGCAAATTCGAAAACTAATTTTTATCGACATGGAAACAATCATTAACTGGAAATTTAAAAAGGTGTAGTGTTATTTTTATCACAAAAGTGGACACATGATGAAACATTGCAAAGCAAAATTAAAACAGGTTTCCAGGCAACAAATGAAGTCCAATGAAGTATATAGCATGGAAGAGCCAGGAACAACCAATTCTGACATTTATTCCTTATTCAACAGGAAAGTTGGGAAGACAGAGCCAATTACTGTCACAATGCAAGTGAATGGTAAATCCTCAAAAATGGAAGTAGACACAGGTGCTTCTACCATGGTTATAGGAGAACACATTTTCAAATGTTTAAATAAAGGTGATCAACAATTAAATTTGGAACCAACTTCTGCCAAGTTGAAAACGTAAACAGGCGAAGAAATTCAGGTAAAAGTAATCACCAGAATAACTGCTTTTTTTTATTCATTCACGGGATGTGGACTTTGCTGGCTGGGCCAGCATTTATTGCCCATCTCTAGTTGCCCTTGAGAAGGTGGTGCTGAGCTGTCTACTTGAACCACTGCAGTCCCTGTGGTGTAAGTACACCCACAGTGCTGTTAGGAAGGGAACTCCAGGACTTTGACCCAGCAACAATGAAGGAATAGCAATACATTTCCAAGTGAGTCACTTGGAGGGGAACTTCCTGGTGGTGGTGTTCCCATGTGTCTGCTGTCCTTGTAGGTGGTAGTGGTTGTGGGTTTGGAAGGTGCTATCAAAGGAACCTTGGTGAATTCCAGCAGTGCATCCTGTAGATGGTATACACTGCTGCTACTGTGAATCAGTGGCAGAGGGAGTGAATGTTTGTGCATGTAGTGCCAATCAAGCAGGCTGCTTTATCCTGGATGGTGTCAAGCTTCTTGAGTGTTGTGGGAGCTGCACTCATCCAGGCAAGTGGAGAGTATTCCATCACACTCCTGACTTGTGCCTTGTAGATGGTGGACAGGCTTTGGGGAGTCAGGGGGTGAGTTCTTGTCACACAACTCCTAGCCTCTGACCTGCTCCTGTAGCTACAGTATTTATATGGCAAGTTCAGTTCAGTTTCTGGTCAATAGTAACCCCCAGGATGTTGATAGTGGGGGATTCAGTGATGGTAATGCCATTGAACATCAAGGGGCAATGGTTGGATTATTTCTTGTTGGCGATGATTATTGCCTGACACTCGTGTGGCACAAATGTTGCTTGCCACTTGTCAGGATGACTATGTCAGGCTGTTGCTTGACAAGTCTGTGAGACAACTCTTCCTTAGTAAAGTTCGACAGGGCTGCCTAGATCAATGCCAGGTGGTCTGTCCAGTTTCATTCTTTTTTTGAGTTGTTGTAGTGGTTTGGTACAACTGATTGGCTTGCTAGGCCACACCAGGTAAGGATGACTGATTTCCTTCCCTAAAGGGCATTAGTGAACCAAATGGATTTTTACAACAATCGACAATGGTTTCAGAACCCCATGGCGGGATTCAAACCTGGGTCCCCGGAGCATTACCCTGGGTCTCTAGGTTACTAATTCCAGCGACAATACCACTATGCCATTGCCTCCCCTAATTATAAACACCAATATGGCTTATTATAGACACCAAGCAGCATAGCTATCAGTGATGGTATTAGAAAGTAGAGGAACAAGCCTTCTAGGCCGAAGATGGTTGAGGGAAATTAACCTTGATTGGCCAGTGAGATTTCAAAAGGAAGCTGGAAGAGTTCCTGAGTTGAAAAGGAACAAGGCAAGGGACTTCAGAAAGAGCCTAGAGAGTCCAAGGACACAACAGGATGAAAAAGGAATGTGTAAACATTCAGCAACCTGAAGAAATGAAGACTGTTGTAAACAATGACATGGAGGAACCGTAGAATAAACTCAAGGAGACTCTGCTGAATGAAAGAATTCAAGATGAAGCGAGTGAGCTTTGCAAAGAAAAGGAAAACCTGCTGAAAGAGCTTCACACACTATAAGGATCCTTCAGGTCAAAGTTTGTGCCTCTAGAAAATTACAAAGAGAAACAGGGAGAATTTAATGTCACTCTGAACAAACTGAAGAGCCAATTGGCAGAGAAGACGCAGCAATGTTCAAGGTTCCAGGAGGAAGCCAGTTGATAAAAGGAGACAGGAGAGCTGAAGAATCAGCTGAGTGAAGCTAAAGAGGCTTTGAAAGCATAAGTCGTAGAACTTTCCAAGATGTGAGTAGATAATGAAATCATGAGTTGCTCAACTACTGAACTAAGACAAGTTGAGATTTCACCTGAGAGAAGTCTAGCCGATAGTTAAAAAAGTTATAAAAAAAAAGGCCGAGACTAAATTCTGTGGTAGAAAGAAGATGACACGTAGAAAAAGGATGCAGAATTACTGATGAGGCGCAGTCTTCGAACAAGACTAAGCCTGATACTTCCCAATTTGGAGGGGAAGGTGGAGAAAAGTCAAGGGAACCAAAAAGCAACTTATGATTTGCATAGTCGTGAGTGAAAATTTAATGTTGGAGAAGCAGTATATTTAAGGAATTTCGGTGGAGGACAGAAGTGGTTACCTGGTAAAGTAAGCTCTGTGAGCGGACCATTGTGGAACTTGAGGGCCGGATCACCTATAAACATGTGGATCATTTAAAAAAAAGGGAGATACCCAACAAAATGATGTTCCACCTGTAACCATTGCTGAACCTGCGGTTCCTGTTGAAGTTGCTTAACCAAGGACAGACATGCCCGAAACCTCTGTCTGAGTGGAAGACACTGAACTGCATGTGCCTAATGAGGTACCTGATGTTAATGTGGTTCCAAAGAATGTGGTTCCTGTCAAAGAATTAGAAGTCGTGGAGCTACGGCGTTCCACAGGGATCAGGAAACCACCTGAAAGACTGAACTAGTAATTTCATGACCTGTGTAAATATTGTAATGTCATGAAATAAATATCCTTGTAAATACAAAATGTACAGAAAAGTTAAAGGGGGAGGAATGTAGTAATTATAGTTTTGATAAACGCGGGACTGTAATTTTAAGAATAATCCTGTATTGTAAGATCACATAGTCTGTGTAAACCAATGAGTTAGCAGCACGGGGAGCCTCCAGGGTAGAGTTTTTCTTTAGTTATAGAGTTAGATGCACCATGTGTAGTTACTGCTGCTGTCTTGTAAATAAAGTTCAATGTTTCCACCAAGAAAAGTTGCCTGGAAAATCAACCCTATAACACTCAAGCACTTCTTAAGCATTTAGTGAACAGTTAACAATTAACAGTCAATAACTTGTAATCTCCCACAATGTTGTTAATATACCTATGCAATGTGTGTGCTTAGTTAAAAACAAAAAAACTGCAGATGCTGGAAATCCAAAACAAAAACAGAATTACCTGGAAAAACTCAGCAGGTCTGGCAGCATCGGCGGAGAAGAAAAGAGTTGACGTTTCGAGTCCTCATGACCCTTCGACAGAACTTGAGTTCGAGTCCAAGAAAGAGTTGAAATATAAGCTGGTTTAAGGTGTGTGTGTGGGGGGGCGGAGAGATAGAGAGAGAGAGAGAGGTGGAGGTGGGGGGGTGGTTGTAGGGACAAACAAGCAGTGATAGAAGCAGATCATCAAAAGATGTCAACGACAATATTACAATAGAACACATAGGTGTTAAAGTTAAAGTTGGTGATATTATCTAAACGAATGTGCTAATTAAGAATGGATGGTAGGGCACTCAAGTTATAGCTCTAGTGGGGTTTTTTTTTTAAATAATGGAAATAGGTGGGAAAAGGAAAATCTTTATAATTTATTGGAAAAAAAACAGTTCCTCTGACATGTCCTCCTTCTTCCTTAACCGAGATTTTCCACCCACGGTCGTTGACAAGGCCCTCAACCGTGTCCGGCCCATCTCTCGCGCATCCGCCCTCATGCCTTCTCCTCCCTCCCAGAAACATGATAGGGTCCCCCTTGTCCTCACTTATCACCCCACCAGCCTCCGCATTCAAAGGATCATCCTCCGCCATTTCCGCCAACTCCAGCATGATGCCACCACCAAACACATCTTCCCTTCACCCCCCCTTATCGGCATTCCGTAGGGATCGCTCCCTCCGGGACACCCTGGTCCACTCCTCCATCACCCCCTACTCCTCAACCCCCTCCTATGGCACCACTCCATGCCCATGCAAAAGATGCAACACCTGCCCCTTCACTTCCTCTCTCCTCACTGTCCAAGGACCCAAACATAACCTCAATGAATTTCGGGCTCGGCATGATACTGAACTCTTCTTCCGCCGTCTTCGTCTCCGGGCTCACTTCTTTGGGCAGGAATCCTCTCCCAGTTCAACGGATCCTTTTACCCATCTCCAATATTCTCCCTCCACCTGGACCCCTCCCTCTGGATTCTTACCTTCTCTCGATCTTTTCATTGAGAACTGTCGGCGCGACATTAGTCGTCTCAAGTTCTCTGCTCCTCTCACCCATTCTAACCTGTCTCTCTCTGAACTTACTGCACTCCATTCTCTCAGGTCCAACCCTGACATTGTCATCAAAACCGCTGACAAGGGTGGTGCTGTTGTTGTCTGGCGCACTGACCTCTACCTCGCGGAGGCTGAGCGTCAACTCGCAGACGCTTCCTCCTACCTCTCCCTGGACCATGACCCCATCACTGAACATCAAGCCATTGTTTCCAGGACTGTCACTGACCTCATCTCCTCTGGGGATCTCCCTCCCACAGCTTCCAACCTGATAGTCGCCCAACCTCGGACGGCCCGCTTCTATCTCCTACCCAAAATCCACAAACAGAACTGCCCCGGTTGACCGATCGTCTCAGCTTGCTCCTGCCCCACAGAACTCATTTCTCGTTATCTTGACTCCCTTCTCTCTCCCCTTGTCCAGTCCCTTCCCACCTACATCCGTGATTCCTCTGACACCTTACATCACATCAACAATTTCCAGTTCCCTGGCCCCATCCGCTTCCTCTTCACCATGTACGTCCAATCCCTCTACACCTCCATCCCCCACCAGGATGGTCTGAGGGCCCTTAGCTTCTTTCTCGAACAGAGACCAGAAAAATCCCCATCCACCACTACCCTCCTCCATCTGGCTGAACTTGTTCTCACGCTGAACAATTTCTCCTTCAACTCCTCTCACTTCCTCCAAATAAAAGGTGTGGCTATGGGTACCCGCATGGGCCCCAGTTATGCCTGTCTCTTTATGGGGTATGTGGAACATTCCTTGTTGCAGTCCTACTCCGGCCCCCTTCCACAACTCTTTCTCCGGTACATCGATGATTACTTCGGTGCCGCTTCATGCTCTCGTCGGGACTTGGAAAAATTTATTAATTTTGCTTCTAATCTCCACCCCTCCATCATTTTCACGTGGTCCATCTCTGACACTTCCCTTCCCTTCCTTGACCTCTCTGTCTCAATCTCTGGTGATAGACTGTCCACCAATATCCATTACAAACCCACCGACTCCCACAGCTATCTCGACTACAGCTCCACACACCCCGCTTCCTGTAAGGACTCCATCCCATTCTCTCAGTTCCTTCGCTTCCGTTGCATCTGTTCCAATGATGCTACCTTCAAAAACAGTTCCTCTGACATGTCCTCCTTCTTCCTTAACCGAGGTTTTCCACCCACGGTCGTTGACAGGGCCCTCAACCGTGTCCGGCCCATCTCCCGCGCATCCGCCCTCACACCTTCTGCTCCCTCCCAGAAAAATGCTAGGGTCCCCCTTGTCCTCACTTATCACCCCACCAGCCTCCGTATTCAAAGGATCATCCTCCGCCATTTCCGCCAACTCCAGCATGATGCCACCACCAAACACATCTTCCCTTCACCCCCCTTATCGGCATTCCGTAGGGATCGCTCCCTCCGGGACACCCTGGTCCATTCCTCCATCACCCCCTACTCCTCAACCCCCTCCTATGGCACCACCCCATGCCCACGCAAAAGATGCAACACCTACCCCTTCACTTCCTCTCTCCTCACCGTCCAAGGACCCAAGCACTCCTTTCAAGTGAAGCAGCATTTCACTTGCATTTCCCCCAACTTAGTCTATTGCATTCGTTGCTCCCAATGTGGTCTCCTCTACATTGGAGAGACCAAACGTAAACCGGGTGACCGCTTTGCAGAACACCTGCGGTCTGTCCGCAAGAATGACCCAAACCTCCCTGTCGCTTGCCATTTTAACACTCCACCCTGCTCTCTTGCCCACATGTCTGTCCTTGGCTTGCTGCATTGTTCCAGTGAAGCCCAATGCAAACTGGAGGAACAACACCTCATCTTCCGACTAGGCACTTTACAGCCTTCTGGACTGAATATTGAATTCAACAACTTTAGGTCGTGAGCTCCCTCCCCCATCCCCACCCCCTTTCTGTTTCCCCCTTCCTTTTTTTCCAATAAATTATAAAGATTTTCCTTTTTCCACCTATTTCCATTATTTAAAAAAAAATAAAAAAATAAACCCCCACTAGAGCTATACCTTGAGTGCCCTACCATCCATTCTTAATTAGCACATTCGTTTAGATAATATCACCAACTTTAACACCTATGTGTTCTATTTTACTATTGTCATTGACATCTTTTGATGATCTGCTTCTATCACTGCTTGTTTGTCCCTACAACCACACCCCTACCCTCCACCTCTCTCCCTCTCTATCTCTCCGCCCCCCACACACACACCTTAAACCAGCTTATATTTTAACTCTTTCTTGGACTCGAACTCAAGTTCTGTCGAAGGGTCATGAGGACTCGAAACGTCAACTCTTTTCTTCTCCGCCGATGCTGCCAGATCTGCTGAGTTTTTCCAGGTAATTCTGTTTTTGTGTGTGCTTAGTTGCTAGGCTGAAAGCATGGAAATCCCAATAGGCCATGGCTCTACATGTACCCTGCCCTGTACTGGTTTACTGCTTTGTGTGAATAAAAGTGCTGGCCGTGGTTGCTCTATTATATGTTGGAGTGCTCACTGCAGTCCATTTGATGTGGCTCTTAACCAACATGTTCACTGAGTTCATAAACAGAGCTGCAACAACAGTAAAATCCGAAGGGAAAATAAGATCAGTTGATTAACAAGAGTAATTGGGCATGCCCTGACCGAAAGGAACTCCCACTGGGCTTGTTAGTGGAGAATATTCTGTCTGCACCAAATACAACCATCGCTGCATGGCGGAGGAGCTGTTGGTGCTGATTCCCTACATTAGGAGTTCCCACATCCCCGGCTTGCATTAGGGATTGGGATTGGGGGACTGTGAATTGCAAGATAAAATGTACTTATCAACCAAATGGTGTCAGTGGGCTCCACTTGAATTTCAGGCAATGACTATGTCTTGGATCTACCAAGGGAAAATGTGTATATTCTTAAAGAATGTTAAATGAAATACCCTTATAAAGAGGACATACCTAATAGTTGTTTCCAAAAGGATCGTAATATGCCAGCTGGCACACTTCCACCACTATTTATAGCTTCTTTGGTGGCTAGTTACTTATGTTTGCTTGGGCACAAGCTGTTATCTTTTAACTCAAAGGACGTCCCTGACAGTGGACATCCCAGACCAGCCCATTCTAGCGCTTCTAATAAGACTTGTCCCACATTCCACAGATTTTCAATCCCCATATTTTTGTGCAGAAGTGGATCATTTTCCATTTAGCGCACTATGTTAGTAAGTTTTGTGATCCGTACAGTCTTTAATAAATAAATATTACTTCATAAAATTACTTTAAAAAAATCCTTCAGCCTCACCAAGGATGCAAAATTGGAAGATTTTATAATGACTTTCTAATGCAATCTAGTCCCCATAAATAATCTATTTTATTCCCTAATCGCAACAAAGAAGCTACAATAACAGGTTTTGATGATTACAGGTGATGCCTCTCAAAGGTTTTGCTTGTCAATGAGAAGTTCACAATTAAAAAGCACAATTGTTAATATGTGTGAATATTGTCACAAAGGCTGAAATAGAAGCTTTAAGAATTCAATTTTTAGTTTCTTCTATTCCTTTGGAGAAAACAAGGCAAAAAAAGTCTCTCACAGAATAAGATGTCACCCAAAACTACTACTCCTTTTGGCACTCAGGTTGCATATGGAGAATTCAGAGAACTGCACATTGACAGAATTCATACTAGGGTAGAAAGCTCTCTCGAACTGTCATGAGATAGAGAAAAAAAATAAGGGGAGAAATTGTCCCCCTTCTGCCCAGAATACGGAGAGAAAACAGTCAAAAGAAGTACCAATTTCAGGGTGCACCTTAGTGGCCACCTAAAAGGGTCATTAGACCCTTGAATAAGTTAGTGAGGAGCCTATTGCCTCCTTAATCATCTTTCCATAAAATTCCTCATGGTTTAGTCTAACTGGCCCTATCATCTCAGTTTTTCAGATCATAAAGAGGCCGTAAATGAGCTACTCAAGACAGCCAAAGAAAGAATTGGTAAAATTTAAAATGAATTAAATTAATCTTCATGTAGAACTGGGGAAGCAGGAGTGGCCCTCCAGCTCCACAACATTTGTGACAGTTGCTGTCATTCCACATTCTCCTTCCTCTCCTCCTACATGGCAACTCCTGTCAGTCCACATCCATCTTCGTCAGCACAGCGAGCTGCCTCTGGATGCCTAATTGGTTTCTGCAGCTCTCTTGGAATATGCTGATAAGATCCTTGACCTGAATTTCATGTCAGCCTTGGACTTTAGGTGCATGGTCCTAGTGTGGCACCCCATATTTCAGGCCTGCAAATGGGCCTCGGCCAATTTCTAGTCCATCCAGGCCTTGGCCAATCCCTAGTCCATCTAGGCAAAGTAATTGGTGCTCATTCATTTGGCTCATCATTAACTGAAAAGTTAATAAGGTTTTCCTGTTTTGTTGGCATTTTCAACATTAAATGGTCACACAAAGGCATGAAGCAAGATCATGACCAACAAGAAATATTGTTTGTGTACAGGTAATACATGTCAGAGGAAAGACTTTTTAACATAAAATAGATATCTGCTCCACTGTCTTGAAGGATCCTCATTCCATACACAGTCTCCAAGCGCTTTGTATGTACCTTATCAAGACCCGTAGATGTGCTGGAGCAATTCACAACTTTAGGCAATTACAGACACAGTTGCTTAACGATCAGTGGCACAACTGTAGACTGGAATAAAACGGCAGTACTACATTAAGTGCAGGAAAGGTAGGTGACAGGAGATGAAGTTCAAGTAGTCATTCAGAAAATGTTAAATACAATTTAAAAGGAGAAATTCCCAATTTCTCAAGTAGGTTACTTATAAAATTGCAACTGCTAGTTTTTTTTTTAAATCACAGAATTACATAGAATATACAGAACAGAAAAAGGCCATTCAGCCCAATTGGTCTGTCCTGTCTTTGTATTCCACATGAGTCTCCTCCCATTCATCATCTGAGCCTTTCAGCATCTCTCTTCTATTCCCTTTTCTCTCATGTACTGATGTAAAGTCCTTTAGAAACTAATAGGCTAAAAGCCGATAAGTCCCCTGGACCTGATGGGCTGCCTCCTAGGATATTAAAGGAAGTAGCTACAGAGATAGTGAATGCACTGGTAGTAATCTTCCAAGAATCCTTAGATTCTGGAAAAATCCCAGAAGATTTGAAAACTGCCAATGTAACACCCTTATTCACCCATTAACACAAAAAGGGAGAAAGACAAAATACAAGTAACTATAGGCCAGTTAGCTTAACATCTGTCATGGGGAAAATATTGGAGTCTATTATAAAGGATGTAATAGCAGCGCATTTAGGAATACATAATCTAATCAAGCAGAGTCAGCATGGCTTCATGAAGAAGAAATCATGCCTGACAAATTTATTAGAATTCTTTGAGGAGGTAACTAGCAGAATAGGTAAAAGGGAACCAGTAGATGTAATGTATTTGGATTCATGTTCGATAAGGTGCCACAAGTAAGGCTACATAATAAGATAAGAGCCCATGGGTTGGGGGATGGTATATTAGCATGGATAGAGGATTGGTGAACTAATAGAAGACAGAGAGTTGTGATAAGGGGGGATTTTTCAGGATGGCAACCTGTAACTAGAGGAGTGCCACAGGGATGAGTGCTGGGGCCTCATTTATTTACAATATATATTATTGACTTAGATGAGGGAAGTGAATGTACTATCACCAAATTTGTGGATGATACAAAAATAGGTGGAAAGGCAAGTGGTGAGGATGACATAAGGAGTTTACAGAGGGATATAGACAGATTAAGTGAGTGGGCAAAAAAGTGGCAGGTGGAATATAATGTGGAAAAATGTGAGGTTATGCACTTTGGCAGGAAGAATAGAGGAGCTGAATATTATCTAAATGGAGAAAGACTACAGAAGACTGCAGCACAGAGGGATTTGGAAGTCCATGCGCATGAATCCCAAAAAGCTAACATACAAGTTCAACAGATAATAGGGAAGGCAAATACAACGTTGGTCTTTATTTCAAAGGGAATGGAGTATAAAAATAGGGAAGTCTTGCTAAAACTATACAAGACACAAGTTAGATCACACCTAGAATACCGTGAACAGTTTTGGTCCCCTTACCTAAGGAAAGATATACTGGCATTGGAGGCAGTCCAGAGAAGGTTCACTAGGTTGATTCTGGATATGGAAAGGTTTTCTTATAAGGAGAGGTTGAACAGGTTGGGCCTGTACTCATTGGAGTTTAGAAGAATGAGAGGCGAACTTATTGAAACATGTAAGATTCTTAGGGGGCTTGACAGGGTAGATGCTGAGAGGTTGTTTCCCCTTGGGGGAGAGTCTAGGACCAGATTAAGGGGATGCCCATTTAAAACAGACAAGGAGGAATTCTTTACCACAAAGGGCTGTAGAAGTTGGGTCATTAGTATATTCAAGGCTGAGATAGACAGATTTTTAATCAGTAAGGGAATCAAGGGTTATTGGGAAAAGGCAGGAAAGTGAAGTTGAGTATTATCAGATCAGCCATGATCTCATTGAATGGCAGAGCAGACTCAATGGACCGAATGGCCTACTTCTGCTCCTACGTCATATGGTCTTATGACCTAAAGGATCCAAGCTACTTGACAGGGTGGATGATGAAAGGATGTTTCCCCTTGTGGGAGAGAATAGAACTAGGACAAACAATTTAAAATAAGGGATCTCCCATTTAAGATGGAGATGATAAGAAAATTTTTCTCTCAGAGGGTCGTGAATTTTTGGAACTCTCTTCCTCAGAGACTGCTGGAGGCAAGCTGGTCAATTAATATTTTTAAGTCAGAGGTGGATAGATTCTTGACTATCAAGGGAGTCAAAGGTTATCGGGAGTAGGCAGAGCGTGGAGCTAAGGCCACAATCAGATCAGCCATGATCTTATTGAAAGGCGGAGAAGGGTCAATGGGCTGAATGGTCTACTCAGGCTTGCTTTGTGTGTTTGTATTGTTTCAACCATTTCCAATCGGAGTGAATTCTGCATTCTAACCACTCCCTGAATAAAGAAATTTCTCCTTATTTCTCTATTGAATTTACTGAGAATGATTTTGTATTAGGGCACAATCAAACATTGAGAGAGAGATTAATCCAAGTCTTACTGTGGAGACTGTAAAATGTTACACATGGTTAATCATTTCCAAATAGTATTAGCAGAAGCCTAGCTAAATTGTTTTCATTCAAGCTTATGTTCCGGGAGGCAAAGCGTACACGATGACCTTTCAGGCTCCCATGGGTAGTTGACTGGCTGATCGTGCAGTGAAAAGACCATCATTTCATCAAATTACAAACCCACTATGGTCAATGTGCTGTGAAATTTTTTCAAGACCATTCATTCTTTTAGCAAAGCAGCAAGGATTTGAACTATCATTTCTAGTGTCAGGTTTGTCACATTATGAAGGACAATAACCTCCACTGAGCATTGATTCCCATCACACCTGGCCCCTTCCAAATCAATTTTTCACTGTTTATGAATAAAACACACCAATTCTTCAGCAGCCGCAGTCCTTTCTTTCTTTACTAAATACCGGCCGGCTTATTGTCATCTCTTAAAACCTTTCAGCATCTTCACTGTTTAATTGCTCCATTTTTCCAATGGTCCAATGATGCAGGTGCTAGTCATGGTGAATTCTTTTGTATAAAACCTCAATTCTAGCAAAACAAAGCACTGGATTTTTACTCAGAAGCAAGGAATCAGCTGGTGGAGGAGGGGTGGGGGCAGAGGACAAAGTAGAAAAACCCAAAAGTATGCATTTCCAGAAGGTTCTGCCACCAAAAAGACATACAGCTGCATTTTACATGGGTGGGGGTGGGGTGGGGTTGGGCGGGTGGTGCGCAGATGCATCTATCCATGACAGTGTCGGCATGAGTGAGCACCACACAGTCGTTGTGGAGACAAAGTCCTGCCTTCACATTGAGGATGCCCTCCATTGTGTTTTGTGGAACTACCACCGTGCTAAATGGGATAGATTTCGAACAGATCTAGCAACTCAAGACTGGCATCAACGAGACGCCATGGACCATCAGCAGCAGCAGAATTGTACTTGAACACAATCTGTATCCTCATGGTCTTGTATATCCCCCACTCTACCATAACCATTAAGCCAGGGGATCAACCCTGATTCAATGAAGAGTGCAGGAGGACATGCCAGGAGCAGCACCAAGCATACCTAAAAATGAGGTCAACCTGCATGCCAAACAACATAAGTAGCAAGTGATAGAGAGAGCTAAACAATTCCACAACCAACGGATCAGGTCTAAGCTCTGCAGTCCTGCCACGTCAAGTTGTGAATGATAGTCGACAATTAAACAACTCACTGGAGAAGGAGGTTCCACAAGTATCCCTATCCTTAAAGGTGGAGGAGCCCAGCACATCAGTGCAAAAGATAAGGCTGAAGCATTTTCTATAATCTTCAGCCAGAAGTGGACAATCTGCCTTGGCCTCTGCCAGAGGTCCCCAGCATCAAAGATGCCAGTCTTCAGCCAATTCAATTCACTCCATGTGCTATCAGGAAATGGCTGAAGGCACTGGATAGTGCAAAGGCTTTGGGCCCTGACAATATTCCGGCAATAATACTGAAGACTTATGCTCCAGAATTTGCTGCACCCCTAGCTAAGCTGTCCCAGCACAGCTACAACACTGGCATCTACCTGGCTATGTGGAAAATTGCCCAGGTATATCCTGTACACAAAAAGCAGGACAAATTCAACTCGGCCAATTACCACCCATAAGTCTACTCTTGATCATCAGTAAACTAATGGAAGGGACCCTCATCAACAGTGCTTATCAAGCAGCATTTGCTTAGCAATAATCTGCTCACAGTCACCCAGTTTGGGTTCCGTCAGGGCCACTCAGCTCCTGACCTCATTACAGCCTTGGTTCAAACATGGACCAAAGAGCTGAACTCCTAAGGAGAGATGAGAGTGACTGCCCTTGACATCAAGGCAGCATTTGACCAAGTGTGGCATCGAGGAGCCCTAGCAAAACTGGAGTCAATGGGAATCAGGGGGAAAACTGTCCGCTGCTTGGAATCATTTCTAGCACAATGGTTGTTGGAGTCCAGTCATCTCAGCTCCAGGACGTCACTGCAGGAGTTCCTCAGGGTAGTGTCCTCGGCCCAACCACCTTCAGCTGCTTCATCAATGAACTTCCTTCCATCATAAATTCAGAAGTGGGATGTTCACTGATGATTGCACATCGTCCAGCACCATTTGTGACTCTTCAGATACTGAAGCAGTCCATGTCCAAATGCAGCAAGACCTGGACAATACCCAGGCTTGGGCTGACAAATGTCAAGTAACGCAAGTGCCAGGCAATGACTATCTCCAACAAGACAGAATCTAATCATCACTCCTTGATGTTCAATGGCATTACCATCACTGAACCACCCACTATGCACATCCCGGGGGCTTATCATTGACCAGAAACTGAACTGGACTAGTCATATAAATACTGTAGCTACAAGGGAAGTCAGAGGCTAGGAATCCTGTGGCGAGTAACTCACCTCCTGAATCCCCAAAGCCTGTCCACCATCTACAAGGCACAAATCAAGAATGTGATGGAATACTTCCCACTTGACTGGATGAGTGCAGCTCCCAAAACACTGAAGAAGCTCAACACCATCCAGGATAAAGCAGCCCGCTTGATTGGCACCACATCCACAAACATTCACTTCCTCCCCCACCAATGCACAGTAGCAGCAGTGTGTACCATCTACAAGGTGCACTGCAGGAATTCACCAAGGCTCTTTAGACAGCACCTTCCAAACCCATGACCGCTACCATCTAAAAGGACAAGGGCAGCAGGCAGATGGGAACACCACCACCTGGAAGTTCCCCTCTAAGCCACTCACCATCCTGACTTGGAAATATTTTGACGTTCCTTCACTTGTCACTGGGTCAAAGTCCTGGAACTCCCTCCCTAATAGCACTGTAGGTGTACATACACCACATGGACTTCAGCGGTTTAAGAAGGCCGCTCACCACCAGCTTCTCAAGGGCAATTAGGGATGGGCAACAGATGCTGGCCTAGCCAACAAAGTCCACATCCCATGAATGAATTAAAAAAACACCCCACCCCTGCCAAACCCCAGTAGTCAACATGCCTGAAAGAAGCCTGCCCTGTAGTCTTAACATGTTGGGAGAGGGGTAGCCAAAGGAAAAGTGGGACTTATGCCCCCTTATTCCAGCAGCAGTAGAAATCAGTGGTGTGCACTGCCAGGACTGCAAGGAGGAGGACAAAGGAAAGTGATAGCTGCCGGAAAAAGGTAAAACCAGACTTTTGTGGGGGGTGGGGATGTGGAGGGATATGAGAGGGAGGGGGTAGAGGCTGGTGGGGGGGGGGCTGGGTTCTGATGGGCAGGCAGCAACAAAGCAAGGAGGTCCTGATATGTTGGGGGTGCCCCCGATGTACAGATGGCAGCCCCCGAATGAGATGCCGTCCCCACCCCTCCTTTCCCACTTTTTCTCACCTAGGCCTTAAAAGATGGCTTGCCCACTCCCAGCTGACTGCCCACTCCAACTGTATTGTGGTGTGGGCAGCATACTATCCCAGTCAACAGGCCTGCTAACAGGCCTAATTGGCCTTTAATAATTTAAATTTGAGAGGAAGGTTGGTTGCCAGGTGGTAAGGAGGGACAGAGGGAGATGAGGGCTCAGGAGCCATAGGTGTGTGGTCAGAGATTGGGGGCCTGGAGGATTGTAGCTGGGGGGGTGGGGGGGGCGGAAGGGTTACAGAGATTGAGGCTTACACAATAAATGGCCGGGTGGGGAAGTGATGTATGCTGTGGGGTGAAGTTTGGAGACCTGGGGGTAGGATTGAGGGAGTGGTGGAAGATTGGAGGCCAGGGGAGTTGGGGAGCTGTGGTAGATTGGATGCTGGCAGAGGGGGAGGGACTGGTGGGAGATTGGAGGCTAGGAGTTTGAAATGGGAGAGCAGAAAGTTTGGGTGACACACCCAACCATTGGCGTTTGACGAGGCAAAATGGAAAAGCGTTTACATTCTATACCCAGCAATCCTCATCTTCCTTTGGGTGTCCCAAGGCCAGAGAAACCCAACCAGTCAGAGTTAAAGTTGAACATGAGTCAATATGAGGCTCCATGCCTGATTATGATACGTAGATAGTCAAACTGCCTCTGGGGACCGGGTCGGTTTCCCACCCCTGTCACATCTCCATTACAACTGGAAGTGGACTAGTTGGAGGGGATTTGAGATTAGGTCAGATTTTTAACACTTTACCCTCCCAACCATACCAAATCCACCCACTCCACCCAAAGGAGTAGAGTTGCAAAACTATTATAGAAGAAGGAAACTTCTGTGAGTTAACACAGATAAGAACTGAGTCAAAGGGAATTATAGGTTATAAAACATAAAGAATTACCATTTTCACATTGGGTACTTTTTGTCTGCATTGTGGAACCTCTGTACATAAAATTCAAGTTCCAATTAATTCAGCCCTGAGTGTTGTTAATGTATTATGAAGTTACTGCACTAGACTTATTAAAAGGCAGTGAATCTATCAGAGTGTTCTTCCAGAGTACTAGGTGCATTTTATTTTCAGAAATCGGGCATGCTGCCCCCTTCCCCCCACCCCCTCTCTTACATAAAACCAGCGTGCTGATATCATATTACCACCCAATGTCATCACGTCGGTCTCCAATAATACTGAAGTTGAGTGGGTGCTAATTAACTAAGTAAAGGTCAATTCATCTTGTGAATAAGCCAACAGACTCGTATTTTACTTTGCCCACACCATTTTTCACTGGCCACACATGAAAAACATTTGGAGTGGGTTACACGTATATGAAGAGGCTGTGCAAGGGTGGATAGAAATGCTGCAAGTGGCTGCATTCAGCAGAGGAATCTGCTGGTGAAGGTAGGAAAGTTTCCCACTATTTTCAGTGCATTCATTCATCATTTTTGGCCTGCGGGTAGGGCCTGCAGATAGGCCTAAACTGAAGTTTGCAGAGTCCAGCATTGGACCGGAGATCCAGGTCCTCCATGGGCATTGTCCACACTGGAGGGGGCTCCTCCTCCAGTGAGGAGGGAAGGAGGAGAAGGTGATGGAGGAGGGTAGCTGGCCAGGGACTGATGCATCACGTGGTCCAGCAAGGTGAGGAACCTGCTGCTGTGCAGAGGAGGCAGGCAGAGGTTGGCATAGACACTATCTTGCCAACAAAGTCTACAGGGTAAGGATGACCTACCTGCAAAGGTCAGAGCCCCAGTGCCTTAGAAGACTGCATCCCTCCAGGGAGACAGTCACGTCATTGCGTGGCATGTTGGTTGGAGAGATCATTTCAAATAGTGTTGGTGGACACCCTATGCCTATGGATTTGAAGGTTACAGGGGCCTTGAAATTTTTTGTACCTGGGTCCTTCCAGGTACCAGCTGGACACCTTTGCGGAATCTCGCAACCAACAGCCGATCATTGTAGCAAGGTTGACACAAATGCAACACTTGGATAGGCTTATGAATTCATATCATTCAGCGCAGACAATGCCAGTCGAGCTGAGAGGGCCAGAGGCTTTGCTACAATAATTAGGTTCCCCAAAGTGCAAGGGGTCTTAGAGTGCACACATGTGACAACATCAGGACAGCTAAAAGGCTTTGTGAAAAGGAAAGGGGTTCTTTCAATCAATGTCCAGCTGGTTTGTGACCAGAGGCAGAGAATTGTGCAGGTGTGTGCTCAGGATCCTGGGAGCATATATACATCCTACATATTTAGGCACTCCCAGGTACCAGGGATGTTCTGCCCAACAGCACCTTTGGATGGCTGGCTACTGGGAGACAAGGGATACCCGCTCAGGAGATGGCTCATGACTCCAGTCAGGCCTATGATCTGCTCAAAATGAGATTTAAATGTCTGGACAGTTCAGCTGGCAGAATCACAATATTCTCCTGCTCGTGTGTAACTCATGGTCATGGTCTGTTGTACATTACACAACCTGGCGCTCCAGAGAGAGGAGGCCCTAGCAGAGGAGGATGGAATACAGCAAGTTGCATCCTCTGAAGAAGAGTCTGAGGAGGAGTCTGATCATGAGGGGCGGTGAGCCATGCCAGCCAGCTGCGGAAGTCAATGTACAGCAGGGTTTGGATACCAGAGAGAGCTGCGAGTATCTAATAATGTGAAGATTTACCTATTAATTCATCCTATGAGACCATCTTTGCCATACTCTCCTCTTCTTCATCTCTCCCAAACATCAACACGAGGGCAGCCTGTGCATGTTCCAATGGTGAGGGACTAAACGAGGTTAAGCAAAGGGGCCCACATGAGCAAAAACCCCCTCGAGTTTGAGGATGGCTTGCTTCCACTCCACTTTGAGGATTATCAAGGTGGCTGATTAGTCTAATGCACAATCTGTAGATTCTGCCACATGCAGAAACCAAGGTGGTGTTGAAGGGTTAGCTTGGACACTTGTGCGCTCCCTCTGACCTCTCAGCTTCACCTCTGTATGTTCCCAACAAAGTTTCTTGATGTGTTTAGTGCCTTCCCGAATGAATCTCCTCCATTTTAGTTGGTCACAGGCCAGGGATTCCCATGAGTCAGTGGGGATATTTGACCTTGTCATAGATGCTTTGAGGACACCCCTAAAGCGTTTCATGCATTCACATTCAGATGCATAAATTTCTTCCATAACAAGTCCTGTTCGGGTTTTTGCAGTGGAACTAAGTCCAATCTGTCTTTAAACATGGGTCCTACAATAAGTGAGTGCCAAACTGTAGCAATGTTACTGGTAGGACAAAATTCCATCTCTCATAATCTGATCTTCCTTAGCTCCAATAACCAAGTCCATCTTTTCTTCAGCAAGTACAAGTTGGTAATAGCTGTTTCTATGGCGACCTTCCTTAAGATGGACCTCAGATGACCACAGGCCTGATTTTAACACATTCAAAACCAACCCACTTGCAGAGTTGAATTAAGCCCCATTTGTGTCCCCATAGCCCCATAGAGTCAGTGACTCTACCACAGGTCCATGATGTTATGATCTTGGTTTCGGAATCTTTTCACTTAAGAAAAGATAACCTATTACCAAGGACAAAGCATTTGCTCATCAAGTTCAGAGTGTTCGTAGATGAAAGTGATATTTTGTTAATTAAAACTGAAGACCATTTCTCAAATGTTAAACAGTTCACAAGGAGACGAACTAACTATCAAATTACTATCCTTTATCTACCCAATTTTGTGTACAATTAGCTTCTAAATGAGTTCAATCAAAAATACTATAAATTCTACTAAATCAGAAGAGCTTGGAAGGTGAAAGCAGACAGATCTGAAGCAAAGAATAATTAGTGTTTATTATTATGGCAATAAACCTTTTAAAGGTTTTCTTCATGAGGTCATCTCTGCTGCAGTCATTAATCACTTTCTGGGCATATTTAATCAAGGCAATTCATGTGGGCCAATAAATACCATATTTTAATTAAACCTGTACTGATTACAATTAGAATCTGATTACCTTTATGTCTGCAGTTAAACTGAACTCAGTGAAATTTGTGATCTTAATAATCTCATGAGCAGTTTGCTTCAAAAATATTTTAAAAAGCAAATCCAAATTCTGCAAGTAGATCAGGTTCTGGCCACACCCTAAGAGTGGTTCACAAATTCACAGTCCAACAACTGACTGAGTCTATAAATATGTCACTGGGTAAATTTGCTGGGTACAGCAGCATTAACACCAGGAGCTGGCTCATGGGTCTTGACTTCCAACAAGGCCCAGGTATCTATGTAATAATTTTCAGTTTGTGATTAAAGCAATGGAAGATTGGCAATCAAATCGACCCCACCCCCCAAACATTACTTATTGTTGCTTCCACAATGTGCCACCAATGCCCTATTATAAAGTCCACAGAAAAAAGCTCTGAACGCTATTCAGGAGGCACAGAAACGGAGGACCATTGAAAGAAGAGCTCCATCCACCGCAGGATGTGCATGCTTCTGCCTCCAAAGGCACCCTGTCAAAGTAAAGGTGCCTTAAATTATCAGGTCTAAAATTCATAAGTATGTAATGCACATACTAGCAAATGTCACCAATTAAATAACTAAAGACGATATCGTTTTTGCAGAGATAACAAATTTCCACATTTAAAAAGAGAAGTGGTGTTAGAAATAACCACTCTGTTTTGGGACAGATACAATCCACAAGGAGTTTTTGAGCACTTGCTACAGCAGAGGATGTGAGACTGAAGCACGAGGCTAAAGAAGATGGTGTAAGGAACAACCTGTGCAGTGTATCTTTACTGGGGTACAGTTTGGTTCTTGTCGTGCCCGTTTTCTGCAAAGCCCAATTTCCATGGCCAATACCTTATATCCCAAGGTGCCTGACATAAAGTCCTACCTTAAATCGGGCTGGCCATTTTTCAGTTATCCCTGGACACCTCTTACAACATGCATTATGTAAATGAGGGGTCCAAATGCCTGTCTTTGGTCTCCCTCACAGAAATTGGATATCAATGATCAGTTTTCAGGTTTGCTTCACTTAGGACTCTCCAGTACCGCTGTGGCCTAAGCAATGGCGACCAACTAAAGGTCAGTTTCTCAAAATATAATTTGGGAAGAGCAGCAGTGCTCGTCCAACTCCACAGTCCTCATCATCACCTTCCGCCTCCTCTGCTCCCCAGCCACCCCACCCCACCCCCCACATCTCTTCATGCTTCAGTCCCCTTCCTATATAGGCTGCTGCCAACAAGGGAAGTGGCCCAATATCCTTCGAAGTAAAATACATGTATAAACGCTGGCAGTTTGTGCAAAAAAAAAGTCTGTGACGCCCAAGGCCTAACTCTGTGGGAGTATCAAGCCTCCTGTTTGGGGTCCAAATGTGTGCAGAACTCATTCTGGGCTTAGCTGATTTTCTTACCCTCTAGTGTTCTTTATTCATTATAGGTCCTATCCCTCACAAATCCAAATCACCTTCAAGGCTTCACACATCATATTGAAAGTAGTAAAACACTTTGGCAAATGTCATTCGATTGATATTGCTTTTGTCTTCAAGTACCAACAGAGAATATCGCACCAATTTATTTTTATTCATTTACAGGATGTGGGTGTCACTGGCTAGGCCAGCATTTATCGCCCATCCTTAAATGTCCTTGTTCAGAGGGCATTTAAGAGTCAACCACATTGCTGTGGGTCTGGAGTCACATGCAGGCCAGACCAGGTAAGGACGGCAGATTTCCTTCCCTAAAGGATATTAACAAACCAGATGGGTTTTTACAACAATCAGCAATGGTTTCATGGTTATCATTAGATTTCTTATTCCAGATTTTTATTGAATTCAAATTCCGCCATCTGTGGTGGGATTCGAACCCTGGTCCCCAGAGCATTACCCTGGGGCTCTGGATTACTAGTCCAGTGACAGTACCACTATGCCATCACCTCCACCTGATTAAAATAAATCAACACTAAAATTAATCTTAAAAAATTCGAACAATGGCAGGGACTAAACAATTACAAAGAGGTCAGATAATAATTGTAAATAGCTCCAGTTTTCCTAACATTACCAAGAAATTTTACTCTCAATAATGTCAAAGTCAAGCATCTAAAAGTATTACTGAACCATTTTTGCCAGATATGTCACTTCTCTTGTCTGATGATGCAAGACAGGCAATATGGTGACCATTATCTGCAGGTTTAACTTCATTACAGAGCCTAATATTACATTTGTGTTGTTTTGAACTGATGAGTTTAAACAGAAAGGGTCCCATTTCATGGGAGACTGGCATCGGTAAGATGTGTACCATTAGGAGGGGTTCCAACTGAACAGGACCAGGTCTTAGTAGAAAGGCTAAATGGGACTTTAAACTAGTAAGTGGGAGGACTCAGGTAGAGAACGTAGCATAAATAATGGATTGAAAACAAATGAGAGGGAAAAGGTTAGGGAGACAATCAGAAATTGTATTACAGACACTACAGGTGAAGGGAAATCTAAAATATGTTAAGTGATAAAACTAAGAGAGAAATAAGAAACACGTGAGTAAAATATCAAAGGAGGAGGACAGGTTAGCGCCTGTGGCCCACGTAAGTATTCTTCATACAAACGCATGGAGCATCAGGAATAAACTGAATGAATTACAGATGCATATTCAAATTGAAGGTATAACATGGCAGCCATTACTGAGACGTGACTGTATGATGGTGCAGACTGGGAACAAAAGATACCAAGGTTAGAAGATCTTCAGGGAAGATAGGGAAAATAGTAAAGGGGGAGGAGGAATTTTAGTGATTAATCAAAAAGAAATAAGAAAGGGTATAAATCAGGAAGGGTGACTTGATGTGTAGAATTACAAAACTGTAAAGGATTAAAGACTGTAGTGGGAGTTGTGTAAAGGCCTCCTTTTGGTTAAGGATCAGATTCAATAGATTTTATCTGCTTCCTGATCCAAATGGTCCTTTTTTTTAGGTTAAAACTGTGCCGTCTCAGTTTCATTGCATTGAAGTCAGCATTACCAAAATCTAGAACTTCAGTAGCTACTTTGTGTTTCTCCCTTTCAAATTTAACTTGATCATATCATGATTGCTATTAGGTAAATGTTCATGTACCATTAGGTTGTAAACTAAATCATTACTTGGTACTAAATCTAATACGACATGTCCCCTTGTTGGTTCTGAGACATGTTGTTTCATAACAACTATCTTGAACATACTCAAAAATTCATTACCTTTCTGATATTTGCTGGTCTACTTACCCCAATCTATACAAATGTTAAAATCCGCCCCCCCCCCCCATTAAAAGCATTTCTGCTTTTGCTAAATGCTAATATAATCTCTGCATTTATACATTCTTCCAAAAGGCATTTGTTAAAGTCCGTGATAAGAGACGGTTAGCTGAAGTTGAATCCCATGGAATTGAAGACAAATTATTGACCTAGTGAGGAAATTGGCTGAGAGGAAGGGGACAAAGAGTAGGGATAATGGGCAGCATTCCAATGTGACTAATGGTATCCTATAATAATCTGTGTTGGGGCCCCAACAATTCACCCTGTTTATTAATGACTTAGATAATGGGATAGAAAGCCACATATCTAAATTTGGCAATGGCACAGAGATTGTAAGCAGCGTCAACAGAGGCATAAAATTACAAAGATATTGATAGATTAAGTGAATGGGCAAAACTGCAGCAAATGGATTTAATGTAGGCAAATGTGAATTTATCTACTTTGGACCTAAAAAGATAGAACAGACACTTTCTAAATGGTAAAAAGCTAGAAACAGTCAAGGTCCAAAAGACTTTGGGGTGCAGGTACACGGTTATTGAAATTTCATGAACATGCACAGAAAGTAATCAAAAGGCTAGTGGAACGTTAGCCTTTATATCTAGAGAACTAGAATACAAAGGGGTAGGAGTCATACTTCAGCTATACAAAGCCCTAGTTAGACTGCAGCTGGAGTACTGTGAGCAGTTTGGCGTACCATAACTTGGGAAGGATATATTGGCCTTGGATGGAGTTCAGCATAGATTTACTAGAATGATAACTGGGGCCGGAACCTCCAAGCTCCCCAGTGTCAGATTTGGGGAGTACCCCAAAGATGCGCTGGGGAACCCCTCTTGGAAGTTCCCATGTAAGAGTTTGCATAGCAATTGCCCAGAATTACACAATTGCACTGTGCTGGGAACCATCCGAAAATGCGGTTTAAATTGCAAACTTCAGATGGTACTGCAGGGTTACACCAATAGTTACTCAGAAAAAGTTAGAAGAGTTAAAACCTCTTCTAACTTCTGGGTAACTGTTGTAAAGGCCCAGGCCAACCCCACGGGACACCCCCCACACTCCTGATTCCCACTACCCCCACTCCCCTGATCACCCTCCCAAATGCCGTAAAAAAGGGGGCATATCCTCCTTGAATCCGCCAGAGCTACACTTCCCTGGAGTCTGTGGGGTGTACTTCGATGCAGCCCCAAGCAGCTCCAACGAACGGAAGGGCCAGTGTAATTTTCAAGACCAGTTAAGCCTGCATTTATTTCTTCTAATTCCTGCAGGCCAGCACTTTCTAACGAGCGATTACACAAATTCAGGTTGTATTCCCTAAGAAGGTTAGGGGGTTATTTGATCAAGGTTTTCAAATTATTGAGGGGAACAGAAAGGATAGATAGAGGGAAACTATTTCTGCTGGCTGGAGAGTCTAAGGCAAAGGCGTTGGTCTAAAAATTAGTGTCAGTCCTTTCAAGGAGTTAAATTAGGAAACACTTATACATGTAAAGAGTGGAAGAAATTTGGAACTTTTTTCCACGAATGGTACTTGATGCTAGATCAATTGTTAATTTTAAAATTGAGATTGATAGATTTTTATTAACGAAAAGTGGGAAGGAATATGGGACAAAGGCAGGTATGTGGATCTAGGTTACAGATCAGTTATGATCTGGCTGAATGGTGGAACAGGCTCCAAGGTCCTGTTCCTATGTTCTAAGACAAATGCAGATATTGCTCCAAAGAAATTCCCCCTTTAGAAAAATTAATAGGTAACTTAATATTTGCTATTTAATTAATGGAAATTAATTATTCATCAATTTGAAAATGTCTTTTGATCTTTCAGCTGACTTTGACTTTAATTGGTTTTGAAGTAATTCTGATAACTGCTTTTCCTCTTTAATTTTGTTTTCGATTTCCAGCATCCGCAGTTTTTTTTGCTTTTAATTCAATTAATTTACTTGCCCGCGTGTCTATTCTTTTCTCACTTGGCCCTAATCCAATTCCTGTGTATTTGTTTACTGTCTGACAAAGCTACAACTGCACTTGTACAGTTTGTGGATCTGTGCCCAATGCGTCTGATACAGTGTAGGGGCAAATGTGTGTGAGCAGCCAGTCAGAATTACTTACAGTAGTCGTTGGGGAATTAGCTTACATGAGTTGGTGCAGTATTCATTTACTCATTTTCTACTAAGTGCCATCAGTGGGGTGAGAAGACCTTGCTCACAACCCTGTGAACTGCCAGCAATGACTTCCTTGTGTTCATGTTGCTAGGCTGAAGGCACATGGGAACAAGGTCAGCAAAGGATCGACAAAAAGCTGCTGATCTCTCCTCATGTGTGCACATTGCTATGACAATGAGAGAGTATGGAAATTGGTCATTTTTCTGCTTGTCTACCTATGCTGCAACACTCTAAGAAGAAGGGAAGCGTTCCAATTCAACTGATTTCATCCTTCTTTCAGGAACCAATATCTTGCACCCCATGCATACTTGACAAAATAACCTACCTGAAACTGTACCGACTTTAATCATTTATTCACAAATAAGTATTCTTAACCATGGACTGTTGCATCATGGAGAAAGTCTTTCATTAATTTGGTTGAATGGGTTCTAATCATAGTTTTGAGTGTTAGCATTACCGAGTGGGTGATATGAGTAAACCATGATTTTTCACATGGCAAATTAACCAAGTGGCCGGGGGGCCAAAGGGGGGAGTTTTCCAAATTCACACTGTCAATGGTAAACCTCGTCCATTGGTCAACCACATTAGGAGATCAAAGGCTGAGGATGAGTTTCTATTAATTATGGCAAAAATGGTAGCAGAGGGTGCACCAGAGGGTGGTTGGAGTCTGGAACAAACTTCCTGAAGAGGTGGTGGAGGCAGGTTCGATCAAGGTATTCAAAAGAGAATTGGATTGCTACCTGAAAAGAGAGAATGTGCAAGATTAAGGGGATAAGGCAGGGGAGCAAGACTAGGTGGAATGGTCTTTCAGAGAGCTAGTGCAGACTTGATGGGCCAAATGGCCTCCTTCTGCACTGTAAAGATACTGTGACGTACAGTTGGTACATGAAACTCCCCAACTGAAGCGCAAACTTGGAAAATCAGACTTAATGCTCATTGGATCTTATAACTCAGCTTCTGAATCCTAATTTTCCATTCCTATTGTAAATGTGATTTTGGGGAGATTCTCCACTTTTTGCTTGCCACCCCATGAGTTTCCATTATCACTATTCACAAAATCATGGACAGCAGCAGCAGAAGCAGAAAATGTTCAAGATCTGGCCACATCCTTCCCTCAGCCAACAAAAAACACAGACAGACTTAATGGGGTATTAATCTCAATTGCTTTTCCTAACAGCAAATTCACATCAAAAGAGGTGAATCATTGATTGTAAAGAACTTCAATTGTCCTGACCATGAGGTGTAACATTATTGAAATGCAAGCTCTGCTTATGGTAAGAAATGTTTTGCTTATGGCAGCTTTGCCGGTGTAAATTCATGTAAAAGCTGCTTAGTTGTCATCGAAGTACGCATATTTACTTTTTAATTAGACTCAGTTTATTTATGCCAGTAATCCTGAATACTAAAAATGATCATGGGCCAGTCATTCAGGAGCTTGGTTTCTGCTCCATAGAAAACAGTTTAATGCTTTATAACTTCTGATAACAATTGTACATGAATGACTTGGAACCCAAAATCCAGCCTTCTATCAAGTTTTACTTTTTAAGCAATACACTAGATATTTTGACAGGATAAAACAGGTAACCGTTTGTTTATAAAATAAGGTCTCAAATTTTAACAAAGAAATGTTAGAAGCCATTTTATAATTTGCCCCCAGTTACAGGATGCATATAGTCAAAGGCAGACTGTCAACTTGTCAAACAGCTGTTTAAGCTCACAGTGCTGTAAAAGGAAAAGCAAAGAGTCTCTGCATTTAATGCAACAAGTGTAGACACTTCCTACACTGTAACAGAGAAAAAAAATTACTTTAACTTAGATAGACGTGAGGTTTCCTTGGGCAAAATAATGAGGTAGCCAAGTTTAGCACTGTGCATTTTCTGAAGAGTTACATAAGTCAACCATTCAACATGTTTTACTTTGCTAAGGTTCTCAGTTCTATGATGTTCTGTTACAAATCTGCTGTTAGTCAAACTACTGCTGCTAATGGTCCAGATTTCAAGGGGTTGAAATTATGATATATGTGCCTGGCACATATAAGGTTAATGTGGGACTGAATACAGTACCGCACAACGATGTAAAAAGGCACATGACTCAGGCCCAGGGTCATTGTGATGTTGAGCAGAGACGTGTATAGACCTAAGCATGGAGACATCTCCTAGCTTGTAGCTTTACTGTACATGTGTAAATAATTCTAGTAGTTAATAAAGACTTACAGTTAACCTACAGAAGACTATGGAGACTTAAGACATACCAATCTGTAACCAAAACCCTCCCAACAGAAATCTGAGGCCACAAGCACAGCTACCAATTGTAAAACATTGACAAAAGTTTGTTAAGTACAGCCTATACATATTGCAGGATTTACCATGCAGATGTTGATTACATTTTTGATGTTTTGCAGAATGGAAAGTTAAAGAATATTTATTACTATAAATCACAGCATTGCAATAAAGTTCAAGAGATGAGGGGTTTAAAGTAATTAAAAATCTTATACTTGTAGCCTTGCAACCCATTCACATTTATATTGTATGTAGTCTGTGCTTAAGTTAATGGAAATAAGAATAACGCACACTGGAAGTCTGAAATAAAAACTGGAAATATTTGAAAACACACAACAGGTCAGTCAGCATCTGCAAGAGAAAAGATAAACTAATCGATCAAATGTAATTCTTCATTAGAATTGTCTCACTGTGTCTGACAATGATCCATTGCTGGAGCGACGGATAGTTTCCATCTACAACACATTAAAATGACCAACTACAATTAGTGTTGAGACATACTACACTGCTACCCACCTGCATAAGGGAGATCCACTGTGTCTCCAGAAAACTAACAAGGGTCTGGTTGGAAGGGTACAATCTTTTACATTTTCTGGTCTTGCCAAACAAACCTATGGAATCCAAAGGGTCATCAAGTGCACAGCTGAGTCAAATCCAGTGAAGCAATGTCTGGGCTTTTACAGCAGAGCCATCATGACTCAGGTAGAATCAAATTCCTAAGACTCTAGAATCATCCATCCCATTGACATGGTGGCAGGTGGCAGGTGGACCCCTCCACCCAGGAGGAGCTCATGGAGCTAAGGAAAGTAACGCAGTCCAAAACAATCCCACTCAACGATTAAAACTTTCTGATTTCTATACGATTGTTTTAGTCATTAGGGCACAATGAAGTCAACCACAAAGCTTAATGCAATAATTTACTGTTGTTGTTGTAGTCTATTGCTGGTTATCACTTTATTCTCTTAATCAGATGCCCTCGAGTAATACAGCATTGATTTAAACTCTGCTGGAATTAATTAGACAATCTGTCCCCAGGCAGGAATGCTGCTCTAATCATGCTCCCATTAAACAATATTGGGCAATTACATCACTAATTGTTGTTTCTATTGAGAATGATATTTCGGAGCAGGAAATCTCTGCAATCAAGGGTGAACAGAAATGGGGTTTGTCCAATTCATGCTGAGTGAAAGAGTTACACACAGGGAAGGCTTGGCCTAAATAGCCAAGTGGTTATGGTACTGGGCTTATAACCCCAAGATCAAGAGTTCAAATCTCACAATGGCAAGCTATGAAACAATGTAACTTCATCTGAATAGGAACAGATGGAAATGTGTTTGTACTTGAAAGAGTTACAATGCCATAGTGACCAAATAATCTATGCTTGGCCTAAATAGCCAAGTGGTTATGGTACTGGGTTTGTAACCCCAAGATCAAGAGTTCAAATCTCACAATGGCAAACTATGAAACAATGTAACTTCATCTGAAAAAGATGGAAACAGGTTTACTCAAAAGAGTATCAAGAGTTCTAAATCTCACAATGGCAAACCATGAAACAATGTAACTTCATCTGAATAGGAACAGATGGAAACGTGTTTGTACTCGAAAGAGTTATACACAGGGAAGATGACTGCTTTCCTTAATGGATGCTTGTGTTGGCTGAAGTAGAGCTGTAACTCTGGACAGGAAAACATGTTGCAGGTACAGCCTCCACAACTTTGGAGTTCTGCCTTCAGTGAAGGGCAGTTTGCCTAGAAGGAAAATGCTTGTGGGCAGTTGCATCATGTGATCTCAGAAGAAAGGTGATTGAATGGTCTTGTGCACAGCTACATTGCAACATTTTCAGCTTGGTGGGCGCGATCGGCGGGCCCAGGATCAGCCCGGAAATGGACCGCCAACCGCGATTGGCCCCCGACCGTGCTTTCATGCTGGCTGGCCAACCAATCAACAGCCAGCCAGCCTGAAAAGCTGTGCTGCTGGGGTGGGGGGGGGGAGGGGGAAGAGGGAAGGCGCTGACACCAATGTGGGCGTGGGGCCAGCACTGACAGAAAGCTCCCTGATGGCAGAGTGGTGCCTCAGGGAGCTGAAGACCTGAAACAGCAAAAATGACGGTGTCTAAAGCTGGAAAATGCACCACAATTAGTCACCTAAAAATTTAGCTACTGCAAATACTGTCCACAGAAATTTATTTATATTGCATTTTATCACAGAAATTTCATCCCGCCCGTGGATGAGGGTTGATGAAAAATGTAAAGACCACCTGGCCAATTCACCCATCCGCCAACCGTTAAGGTAAAATGACAGACAATTGCACCATTAATGGGATTAGTTGCCCCCTTTATTGTCGGCGGGCAAGCACAGGATGACACCGGGACATTCACCTGACGTCAGCTCGTACAATTTCGCACCTGATCAGCGTAAAGTTCAGCTCTATGTTTCCCAGAAGCAGAGAAAAAAAATTCATAAAATGTCAGATGTGAATCATGAAGTGATTGGTGCCAGGTTTAGAAAAACTTGTAAACAATCAACTGGTGAAGTCAAGTGTAGGAGTTATGTTCTGGTTTATGGACACTGTAGATGGCTACAATAATTACCCAATGATGTCAAACAGCTGTTTCTACAGACTGATAAAAGTTTACTCTTTGTTACGTTACATCTGGACAATAACTTAAAGTAGAAAAACAGGTTAATAAGGCCAACATTTCTAGAGGGATAAAATTAAAAAGCAGAGCAGTTATGTTGTAACTTGAAGTACGCTTTAGTTGGATCACACTTAGCATGCTGTGCACAGTTCTGTGGTCAAATTTTTGTCTAGGTGCAGAGGCGCGTTTCAGTCGTGAATGGTCACACTTAATTTGCTTTGGAGGAAATCCGATTCTTCATCTGTATTCCTGACCCTGTATCATTTTCCTCTGTCCGTTTTGTGGGTCGGGGATGCCTAGTTTGAAAAATACAACATGCCCCCACTGAAATCAGATTGCCATTTTAAATGGGGCACAAAAATCATATTTCCTCCCGCACAACATTTCTGGCTGGCATTGCAGGACTTTGGAAGTGCATTAAAAACACACCAGGTTTGAGAGTTCAAGAAGAAACTGGAGAGCCTGCCGAGGAGTCTGGAACATTCCAAAAGGTACATGTAAAGTGTTTTCGCACCTTCAAATATCATTATTAGGTGCTGTATTGAAATGTAGATGTGTTTTTAATGCAGTGATTCATCATGAGGATCTGTCCTAGAAAGGTAAGCTTCTTTCGCAAATATTAAATCAGCCAGTACCTTTGGAACCCTGTCCCAGCTGGAATTAATGTCGTCAAGGGAGAGAGAATCAGGCAAAACTTGGAGGGAGGGAGGAGAACAGTGTTGAAAACTGTACCTTCCACTTTGTAAAAGAAAATGAAGAGTGTGTGTTTTTATTCTGAATGTTTTATTTCGAAAGATTGGCATTACAATTTAAAACAACTCAAATGAAGTATTCTACACTCAATTACTTTACAATGGTGTTCGGTGAAATCCCTGAATGGATATTGCTTCAGCTTCAGTCAGAAATGAGTGGGCAGTTATTCCTCAATCACTATATTTAATACAAGTGGCAGAAAAAATGGGAGGCAACAACCAAGTTTAAACACTGCATTCTTGGCTGATGAAACTGGTTCTGAATCTACAATAAAGTACACATCACTTGGTAACTACAGAGTTATCAATAACCTTAAACCTAAAAAATAGTTGTTACATTGATCAGCTTGCCATTTTATTTTCTCTTTTGCTTGCATAATAAACATGCAATGAAATATCTTTTTTTTTCTGAAAGAATCTTTTATGCAAAGATTCAGACTGTTGCTGTATTGCATATGAGCATTACCAAAATAAGGAAGAGCTAAATAAACAGAAACTAACATCTTGGGTTCATGTGAATGTCCTACACTTCTCCTGAGACACACGGCAGTCAGACAGAAGCATGTACATCAAAAGTTTGATTTACAGTGTGACACGGTCATGCACACAACTTCTTGCATAGCTCAACCCACATATAGTAAGGCACTATTTCCTCATCGCAGCCCAGTGTCCATAAGCAGATTGCTCCGCACATTAAAAAGTATATAATACCATTCCAGATGAAGAAATACATAAATGTATAGGACGAGAGCAATTTATCATCTTTCACGTATGTGCTCACAAGATGAAGGAAATGTCTTAAAACGTCTCTGCACAATATTTTTTTTTCTCTACATCAATTTGAAAGCAGATGCGCTGACAGAGCAGACTCAGTGAGCTATAGCTTCGGTGTTCCAAGTGCACACTGAACAGGTTATATACAAATAAAGGTTTGAAAGCATTCAAAGAGGAAATCTGTAGGTATTTCAATGTTTGTGGGTCAGCTTAGTCCTCATTTAGTTGAGCTGGTCTTCATACTGCTTGCGGAAGCAATCTCCGGCAGGAAAGAATTCCCAGCAGCGCTCTTGATACATTTTCCACACGTAGGACTCCTGTCAGATAAACAAAAATGGGTTATCTTGTACATGCCAGTGCACGTCATGGTCTTTACACCCAATGAACAGTGCAGTACCATGTCAGCTTCTAACAAATGCCTACATGAAAAATGAGTAAGAGTGTCTCATCCACACAGAGCACAAAAGAGTCATGGTGTAGACAATTGTGGGCCGCAGAGTTGCTCAAGGTATCAGGTCAATACAGTAAATGCCACAGTGACTCTGCATATCAGTATTTTAATGCACAAAAGGATGTCTAATTCATTTGCACATTCATTTGATATATTTTACCCCAAACCAGGCAAGTAATAAATTTTACCACAGGTAACAGGACCCCGAACGTCACGGTAAAAAGCAGGTTCCGAGCCCAGACTGGCCGGCAGCAGAGCTGCCTCAGCAATTTTACTGTGGGCAGCCTCGCCATCCAATTAGTGATGGCTGGCAGGCTCCTGGTGCTACTGGCTCAATCAGAGAGCTGGCAGCTCTGAAGCCTCGGAAGTGTCACTGGGGGAGGCAGCCGTTACTGAAGTACGCAGAAAACCTCGGGAGCTGGGCCAGGTGAGTTTTTTTTAAAAAAAAATTAAAAATCATGGGGCTAAGTGTTGGAAGGGAATGGCAGGGCCACGATGTCTGCCTTCCCTGCCCGTAGTGCCACCTTTTTGCCATCGAGCCTGGCCCCCACCCCCCACACCGAGGCTGCCGCAGGAGGCGGCCTCCATTTAGCTGGCAGCCTCCCCACGTGACGGGTGAGGGTGGGTTACCTCTCCAAAAGCAGAATGCCAACAGCACTGTAAAATGACCCCTAACTGGGCCTTTAACCATGGTAATCAGTTGCCCGCCTCCTTGGGGCAGATAGCTTCTCCCCTTCCAGTTCCACCCCTGGGACCACTTCAGGAAGCCGATCTGACGCGGCTTCCTCCACCTCCCGGGGTTGGCAAAATCCTGGCCTATATCCCGGCAAAACATCTCTTCTTGTTGGCTTGACCTCACTTTAACCTTGATCTAGTATTATGAAGTTTCTAAATATGGCCACTTGCTGTCATGTGGTGTAAAACCCAGCAAGGAATTGACAATGCTTAGTAACAATCGAGGAAGGGGTGAATTCTTATAGGAAAGCTAGACTGTATGGAGATTATATTTAAAAAATGATGGCCATGTGTGTATCCTGAGGAAGAACATTTTCTTTGTGTTTGAACTCTCTCTTATAATTAATGCCAACTGAGTTCCCACAGACATCTTGCATCATTGCAGCATAAGTCCAACCTTTTTCATCCTCTTATTAGAAAGTGGTGGGGCCTCACCTGCCCGGTGTGCTCTGTTTCATCTTTGTTAATAAGGTACATCAAGAAAAACCTGTAGGAATAAAGATACATGTAGGCAGCATCTATATAAACATCATGCATGTTGGTCTGAAACTGATTCATATGGAAATTCCATGTCAATCAATGGACCATACCTTTATAACATAGGCTTTTTTAAAACAATGCATTGGTTGTGATAATACATGCTACATCACCACTGAAGTTCTCCTGGAATTAGTTCCAATTTCCATCTTATAGGTTTGGCGACTGATTCTCTCTGTTACTCACCTTTGAGTTGTAAGGGTCTGTTAAAATCAAGATAGCTGTCGGCAACAAGTGATTTCACACTCTATTTTCCCCTCCATTTCCTGGCAAAAGACTAAGGGTGGGATTTTCCGGCCCTGCTCACCACCGGGATTGCCTGGTCCTGCCGATAGTCAATGGACTGTTGGCTGGGCTGCCTAATCTCCAGCGGCAGGTACCACCATGACAGGGCCAGAAAATCCCAGCCTGAGGCTTTCATATTTCTTTTTTTTTAAACTGGTTAAAAATCCTTAATCTGAACAAAACTTTCATGTTTTTGTTTCTGCCACCATTTATTTTTTTTAAGTCCTAATGAGAAACTACCTGTAGTTTTGCCCTTTTCTTTTAAAAGGCAGTTGCTGGGCACCAAATCAGAGGGCTGCATATTGCATTGTAGTAAGATGCTGCAGCACAAAGTGTTAGGCTGCTTGTTGACCATCATCCATGGCTCCCAACACTTTGAGACCCTGAATTCAGCCCCCTTTTGTTACTGAACTAAAAGTCGAGGCTTCTTCAGAGAGCTCGGGGAGGTTTACGCTGAATTACTTTTATACACATCCTAGCAATAGAAAGCCGGGAACAGGGTCATGTGTCTCCTCATTTAATTTGGGAGGAGGGAGGAATGAAACACAGACCTGAGAGATATACAAGGGAGAAAAGAGAAAAACGCAAAATAAATCACTGAAAAATAACACTACTGCATATCTAGGTGTCCGGGATTAATGGTTAAAAAAAGATGAGCATTTGGCGGGCAGTTGAATCACACTGTACACACACGTTTGTGATAGGCTTCTTGCTACATGCTCAATAACATGATAGTGTAGTGGCATGGTGTTAAACTAGCAACCCAAACAGTATGAATCCCACCATAACAAATTCAATAAATCGAGCTAACGTTTCGTTGTGTCCTGGTGTAGTAACAGGAAATTTCCCCCATGGTGCATGGAATATTCAAACTGACCCATAATGTAATACCTGCCATGTGAATTCCATGAATAGTCAAGATCGCTGAAGTTAAACCTTCTCCCAAATGAATGCACTGTCTTGAAAGTAATACACTTCTGATGGTGAAAAACCAATTCAAATGACTGCTTGCCTGTTTTCACCAGGCACAGCTAAGAATTGTAATACACAACAGGTGATTAAATTAAACTGCTTGCAATTTTCTTAATGTTGTTGTAAATTAATGTTAATCCCAATCTTCTACTTCCTTCTCATTACCAGAATATTTGGGTTCATTTAAATCTGCTAAAGTGCTGCTCACACTATTTTCACTGTACACATGGAATCTTCGCAGTACGAATTAAAATGTTGCTTTCATAGTCAATGTTGCTGGCCAAGAGTATTCCATTGTGAACTGTGTTACAGTAGCACTGACAAATTGGCATTACATGACCCATTACATTCACTCTGAATTTGAAACATATGTCACCATTGGCACATACTATATTTTGTGTCATACTCTATTGTTATTATATATACGGTTCTTAGTTTCCCCTCTATAAAGTAATAGAGCAATGTTGTCTTCCAAGATACATTGCTGGAGGGTGTTGCTGGTGTTTGGGCTGAAATGGCAGGAGAGTAGCATGGTCTGCTAAGAATGATGTGAGCACCTTGGGATGTGGGAGCAATGAGTGGGATTCCACGCTGTGGCAGTATAAGACAATGGTGCTGGGGTGTGATGTTTGGATTTGAGATGACTTGGAAAGGAGTTAGGGCAATAGCAACCATGGGAAACCATGGCATTTGGCATGGGAAGAAACGAACAATGAGAAAAGGCAAGAAGCCGATTGGAAGAAAGGTTAAGAGTAGCAAAAAGCAGTGCAAGGGAGTGTGAGAGGAAAAGAGATATAGGTACTCAGGACGGTTTGCGGCACTGGAGTGCTACTTTGGGTTGCATTAGAGTGCTTAAGTTGGAGTTTGGTGAGTGGGGGAGTGCGGTGAAGAGGGAGGGAGGTGACCCTTTCATTTTCTGTCTTTCCTCAAAAAAGAGCGACGGCCTTGGTAAGTAGAACCTGGTGAGTATTTCTACTGTACGTAATATTCGCTAAACTAGAGTAAGTAAAAGTAAAGGGAGTAATTTAAGGCTAAGTCATGGCAGGGCAGCTCAGCCACGTGGAGTGATCCTCCTGTGCAATGTGGGAAGTCAGGGACACTTCCAATGTCCAGGGCAACTATGGGGGCAAGAAGTGTCTCCAGCTGCAGCTACTCGAAATCCCCGCGGCTGGAGTCCCTGTGGAGCATCTGCAAGGATGAGATCTTTGTGGACAGCAGTAAAGACAGGTGGTCACAACGCAAGTGAGGAGTGCACAGGCAGAAAGGGAATGGGTAACGGCCAGACAGAGTAAAAGCACTAGGCAGGTAGGGCAGGAGTCCCCTGGGTCCAACTGCCCCTCTAACAGATTTTCTGTATTGGATACTGCTGGGGAGATGTTTTCTCAGGGGATGCAGCAAAAGCCAAATCCGTGGCACCATGAGTGGCTCAGCTGCACTGTGGGAGTGGGGGGGGGGGGGGGGGGGGGGGGGGGGGTGGGGGGGGGGGGGGGGTGGTGGGGAGACTGGGAGGTTAGAAAAAGAGTGGGAGAGAAATATTGACAGGGGATTCTATCATAATAAGAACAGATAGACGTTTCTGCGGCCTCAGACGTGACAACAGGATGGTACTTTGCCTCCCTGGTGCCAGGGTCAAGGATGTCACTGAGCAATTGCATGACATTCTGAAGAGGGAGGGCAAACAGCCAGAGATTGTGATCCATATTGGTACCAACGACATAGGTAAAAAGAGGGATGAGGTCCTGGAAGCAGAATATAGGGAGCTAGGAAATAAATTAAAAAGCAGGACCTCAAAGTTGGCAATCAGAGGATTATTCGCAATGCCATGCGCTAGTGAGATCAGGAATAGGAGAATAGATGAGGTGAATGCACGGCTGGAGAGACTGTTTAGGAGGGAGGGATTTAGATCCCTGAGGCATTGGTGCCGATTCTGGAGAAGATGGGACCTCTACAAGCTGGATTGATTGCACCCCAGCAGGACCGGGGTCAATGTCCTCACAGGGGTATTCGCCAGTATTGTGGGGGAGGGTTTAAACTAGAGTGGCAGGGGGATGGGAACCTGAGTAGGGAGACACAAGAGAGGGAAACAAATATAGGAATGAAAGACAGAAAAGTAGAAAACAAAAGTGGAAGGCAGAGTAAACAATGGGTAGTAGCAAATAGAGCCATAGTACAAAAGAAGGTGTGTAAAAATGTTAAAAAGACAAGCCTAAAGGCACTGTATTTGAATGCAAGGAGCATTTGCAATAAGGTAGACAAATTAACAATGAAAATAGATGTAAATGATTACGTTATGATTGTGATTACAGAGACATGGCTGCAGGGTGACCAAAGCTGGGAACTGAATATCCAAGGGTAATTGATATTTAGGGAAGACAGACAAAAAAGGGTGGCATTGTTAGTTAAGGTTGAAGTCAGTGCAATAGTGAGAGAGGATATTGGCTCAGAAAATCTAGATGTAGAAACAATCTGAGTAGAGCTAAGCAACAAGGGGCAGAAAACGTTAGTGGGAGTTGTCTACAGGCCTCTAAACAGCAGTGATAAGGTAGGGAAAAAGGGTGTTACAGTAATAATGGGTGACGTTAATCTATATATAGACTGGGCAAACCAAATTATCAATAATACTGTGGTGGAGGAATTCCGTACAAGATGATTTTTTTAGACCAGTACGTCAAGGAACCAACTAGGGAATAGGCTATCCTAGATTTGATATTGTGCAATGAGAAGCGGTTAATTAATCATCTTTTTGAGCAGCGTCCTTTGGATAATAATGACCATAACATGATAGAATTCTTCATTAGGGTGGAAAGTGAAGTAGTCCAATCCGAAACTAGGGTCCTAAATCTAAACAAAGGAAACTATGAAAGCATGGAGCGTGAGTTGGCTAAGATAGATTGGGGAACTTCATTAAAAGGCGGGTAGGCAATGGCTAATATTTAAGGAACAAATGCATGCATTGCAACAGGTATGCATTCCTTTCAAGAGCAAAAACACAACAGGAAAAGTGGCCCAACCATGGCTAACGAAAGAAATGAAGGATAGTATTAGATCCAAAGAGGAGTCATATAAAGTTGCTAGAAAAAGTAGCAAGCCTGAGGATTGGGAGCAGGTTAGAATTCAGCAAAGGACCAGGTGATTGATTAAGAGGAGGAAAATAGAATATGGGAGTAAAACTGCAAGGAACATAAAAGCAGACTGTAAAAGCTTATATAAGTATGCAAGAAGAAAAAGATTAGTGAAGGAAGGAGCTCTGTGCCTCAGGGAGCTTTTACTGCACGCACCCACATGCATGCGTGAAATTCAGAACTTGCGCTCCTCCCACCCCTACCCCAGCAGTGCACATTTCACGCTGGCTGGCCGTTAATTGGAGCCTGATCACGGGCGGCGAACGGCTCCCTGACTGCTCCCAGGCCCGCCTACCGAGCCCACCCGACCACCAGAGAATCCTGGCCCATAAGTGGAGAAGATTAAAATTGGAACTCTAGTCTCTGAGAATGGTTGTTTCCTAAAAGATATCCTGTCATTGCAAAAGGAGAGAAGATGATCTGATAAACAATAGGCCAGACTTGGCAACTCTGCAATGAGAAGTTACCTCCTGTGCATTCCTCTACAAACTCATTTAACTGTGAACAATATTGGATGTCCCTATGTCTGGCCACTATGAGCTGATTTTTATGGGGTGCAGGAAAAATGATGTTTAATGATTAGTTTTAGTTTAGTTTACACACAATCAAAGCATATTAATCGATTAATCTATCCATTTTAAACTGTAAGCATTTACTATCATGTGACTTTGCTTAGCTTAATTTGACAGAGAAAAAAGCACCACGGGATTTTAGACAGCATGAAGGTAACATACTAGTGAGTTAATCATAGAACTACTACCGGAGAGGCCCCTGCTGTACTTAATTCCATATCATAGAACTTGCAGCCTTCAAGGTTGAATGGGCAAGCTTACATCCCCTCACATGATAAAACCTTATTGAAACCTGGTGTTATCAGCAAAGGAGAGTTAGAAGGGATTTACAGTATGAAAAGGAGGAAAGAATAACAACAGCTGTGTTCTACATTAAATTAGTTTTAATTCATAGTCTTTTAGAAGAAAAGCAATTTCTTTTGGCTCAATGTATTCTTTTGACTAGAGTTAACTTTTGTAACAGTGTGCGACTAGTTTTGTAACTGTATAATCTTTTAGACTTTTATCACTCAAGACTGTATTAATATATTGAATGTGTAAGGAGACTTTACTACCTGACATTTTAAATACTGATTACTGCTGTGCACTTATATTTTATACACATACTGTATAAATTTTGTAATAACCTGTACTAGTATTTCACAATCTTTTGTATCAGGCCTACATAGTTTTAAGGTTATAAGCAACTTTTCCATTCTATCCTTTGTTTTAAAGGTAAAGACATTCATTCCATTTCCCAACAACCACAGAGAGAAAAACATCACCTAGCAAAGGTTCTGATTTAATGAGGAACTTATACCAATTAAGCAAGATCCAAGACAATGCGCTCAAGGTATCATTCATGACAACGCACTTCCTCTATCCTAAACAAATGGGCAAGGAAGACATCACAAAACATCCTTTTATCTTAGTAAGAAGTCATAACAGTAACATAAACAAACTTACTATAAGTTATTGGCATTTTAAGGAACCAGTCAGAGGATACTGGGAGGTGACATCAGTCCATGACCATCACCCTTGGGAGCCAATCACAGATTGATTACACACTCGTTAAGCCAATTAGGAAAAAGCCTCACCTCAGTTAGGCCAATCAGAAGGCAATAATATCATTGACTACGCTGTGTTGTGGCTCGGAAAGAGTTAACAAGCAGCAGCTTTCAGTGACCAAGGCGCGCAGTGACCAAGTTTGAAACTGAAGTTTCCACTGAGAAGCAGAAGACCTCAGAAATGACGAAGAGAGAACAGAGGCGGAGTGTCGACCTGTGCCAAAGCTGAACCGGGAAGCAAGAACCGTAGTACGCCTGTGAAGTCACTACCCTGCTGTGCTAAGTATTAACTTATAACTAATCAAAGTTTCCTGAGTCACTTCACCAAACTGTCTCCTGTTGCCCATATGGTTAAAGTCTCAAATGAACAGAATTGGAATTTAAGTTCAAATAGTACCTTGTACTTACAGGAGGGAGGGAGGGAGGGAGGGAGGGGGTGCTGCTTATTACTTCCCCCCCCCCCCACCCCAACTCCACCAACCCCATCCCCACCATTAGAAAAGTTGGTTGCATACCCATCGGCTTTAAATAAGGTTACCCACCCATCATATTTTATGTGTTCTCCCCTCCCCACTGAAAACACACCGATGGGGGGAGGGGGGCCTGATATTAATTGCCAAGATTTGACCAGCATTCGTAAAGGTTTGCAAGCTGCATCGAGTCATCTTAAGTCTTGCATTTATAAAGTGCCTTTCATAATCTCATTGTGTTTCAAAGTGCTTTACAATCAATGAAGAGCTTTTGAAGATTAGCTGCTGTTGTGTTGCCAATTTTACTCAAAGCACAACAAGCAGCAATGTGATAACCTGTCTTAGTGATATTAGTTGAGGGATAAATCTTGCTCTTCTTCGAATAGTGCCATGGGAACTTTCATGTCCACCTGAGAGGGCAGACACGGCATCAATTTAACATCTCATCCTAAAGAAAGCAGCCTGGATAAATACAGGGACGGTTATATAGGTGGGTGGGGGTGGAGGCAGGGAGATGATAGACGTGGGGCAGTTTTGATGGGGAAACCTGGAAGCCTTTGAGTCCCCACTGCCCCACATGCTGGGGATTTTTAACTCAACAGCATCTGTCTTTGGCCCTGACAGATTCCCTGACAAAAAATCAGCCTGACTGACATGCTTGGCTTCCAGTTGGGCAGTGAGAACTCCGGATCAGGTAGCTACAATCCCCAGTGGCAGTTCAGCCCCAGGTCCTATTGGGTGTGGAGGGGAGGTGCCAATTCTAGAGGGATAGTTTGATTCCTGACAGAGGTCTGATTGCCAAACCTGAGGATATTTGTATGGGGGAAGGGGTTTGACAGGGTGGAGTTCTGGAGCTGGGATGAAGCACTCCAGATCCTCTTGGCCCACAAGCTGTGCTTTAAAGGCATTTACCTTCTCTTGCAACTACCAAGCTTCCCAAGCCCTGCCGTCCACTGTAAAAACCACAAAGCAGGTTAAACCAGAAGCTGGCAGCCTCATTAACAACTTTAAATTGTCGATCTGCTTTCTGGGATTGGTTCGCTTGCTGACCCCTTTTCCTGCCTTTGTAAAACCCAGAAGTTGGTGGGTTGGGGCCAGGGCTCAGATTTTTTAAATTTAAACATTTGACCTGAACCTGACCCCGTGTTGAAATTCAGCCCAGCATCTCTGACAATGTCATCATAATGTCATGTATTCACTGCTGAAACTGCTGACCATTCCACCCCTTCATTCTAATCTTGGCATTATAAATTACTGAGAAACTCTGTGTAGCTAAAAGCCTCATCCCCTTGGCCAAAGGCTGCAATTCCACTGAGCCCAAAATAGCTGAAATAAATCACTTGTCTAATATCAATTAAATATCTGCGTGCTTATATTTTTTAAAATCACGCCTCAGCTCAAACTTTCAATTGCAAATTTGCAGCTACAGAAACGTCTTTCCAAAGTTAACTGCCTCCATCTGCAGGTTCAGCAGCGGTTACTGAAGCTAAGCAACGCAGATGACTTCTGTCCATAAAAGGATGTTTGATGGAACTCAATATTATGCGGGATTGTTTTCCTTGGCAGGTTTAATTTTTCCTTTTAAAAAAAAATGCACCACTGACTAGGACTGTTTATTTTCTTTTTTCCCTTTTGGTGGCCATGTCACTGATTAAAAATCCAGGCATGCTGCTCTGTCTCTGTTGTGATTGAGTAGCAGGAAATGCAAGGACTTACAGGTAATTTGCCAAATTGTGCTCCTGAAGCGTGTGAGTCTCAAAGCCGTGGGGGACTGTGTCAAAGTAGTCATTGCCAATTCCGCAGATGAAGCACTTGGTCTGAAAAGAACGGTAAAGAAAAGTAAGGAAGATTGGCACCTGAAGCTTGCAAATCAATGTTATCTGATTACTATAATCAGTTGGTGGGGTGGACTTGAGTTTTTGTAGATGGGTCTGTGTGATTTTGTCTGTTCATCTTTTCAGCTCAACCTCGGTAAGTATTCTGGAATTACCTCTGAATGGTCTCATATTCCTTTCTAAACTGTGGGAAAGTACGAATAGAAATTTGAGATATTTGCATATCTGAAATCAAATTGATCTTAAATTACTTGTCCAGCAAAGTAAACCCGATGAATGTAATTCCCATGGAAGATATTTTTTTGACATTTGCAAGAAGCTTTTCTTAGACATTTTCAGTGCCACATATCCAAAAGAGGGGCTGTTTTCATTTAAAAAAATGTTTTTGACCAACATTTTGATTGTAATACAAATAGAATAATTTATAATCAAATACAACATCAGGAGATAGATATTCAGCTTGTCGCATGGCGTTATGGATTATCCACTCGATAAAGGAATCAACATGAATGAATGGTGAATGGCTGCTCCAATGGACAACAAACCTACAACACCAGTTTTATGTCCAGGTGAAAAGCTGCAAATCTACCCTCTCATTATTTATATGTCACGTCACTTTCAGAAAATAACACACAACACTTTCCTATGTCCAAAATTGGGGGGAAAAAACAAATAGCATCATTGCTATGGTCCTCAATTCCGGCAGATTCCCCACAGAATTTCAGGGCCATACAATTGTAGAATTATCCAGCAGAAGAGAGACAGAGAGCACGTGGCCCACTGCGACTGTGGCTAGCTCTCTGAAAAAGATTTCGACTTCGTCCCATTCCCTGGCCTTTCACCATGTCCTTTGCTAAAGCAATTCATATTCTGATCATATCTTTCGTGAAAAATTCTTCTCACTTTACCCCTTCCCCATGCTTCCAGTACATATCCGAAATTTATGTCCTGCAATACCGATTCACCACCACCAGTGAAAATAATCTTTCTCCATTTCCTCTCTATTATTACCTTTTAGGCAATTACTGATACTTTGTTGTGAAAGACAAATAGCTTGAACTGTACTCGTAAGGGCCACAGATTTTAAAGGATGTAAAATTGATGGCACACCCCCTGTGCAATGGGAGATGAGGCTCCACCAGCAGTGGTACCTCAGAAAATAGGCCTTATAATATCACCTTGACGTTTAGAGATTCTGACCTTGAAATTTCACTGAAATATTAATGAAGAATGTAAGGACGCAAGGAATTCAGTCCCTGGTGTGCCTTCTTTTTCCCCCAATTAAATGTTCTGTATTGTTAAAGCTCTTACCTCCATGTCTTCTTTAACTTGCTCCTGCTGATCTCTTAGTTCACCAAAAGCATCAATAATGAGACCTGCATGAAAACGAAAATGAGATCACTTCACAGCAAAGGCACAGCGGCAGTTCCTGCACAAGTGACTTTTCAGTTGTAGTGCAGCTGCTAATGGAGAGAGTAGAAAAACCTTTTCCTGTGGCCAGCAACAGTTGCATTGAACAGAGGAACATATAGGGCTGTCCCGGCAGAATCAAGACTCCTTGGATATTCGGTTATCCTACCACTCATAAGAATATTACCACAGATCGTCTGCAGTAAAGGAAATAAAGTAACCTGCTTTAGCAAGTGATACATCTATGCAAGCTCACTTCGTGCATCTACACACAGCTGAGTGACTCATTTTACTAATTTCCATAGCATAGAATTTACATGCAATGCCAATGGTGCAGGTGAACTCGAAAGGCATAAAGTCATTGCACTCTATTTCAAACGCTGGTTGAAGAGACATCAGTCTCACAGCAAATAGTACAAAGACAGATTAAAACTACTTAGTAGCAGCAAAGCAGCCTACCATTAAAAAGTCAGAAATAAGCTAGTGCTATCAATATTAATCCTAGGCTCACTACATCATTTTTGCCACCTCTATAGCATCTAGCCACACTGAACAGTTGCTTTATATGGCCAAAAAAGAGGAAAGAGTGCAAATGAGATACAAATAATCAAAAGTGGGGCACCTGCTTTAACTCACAAGCCCTGTGAGTGGTCCTGTCCAAGGAGAGGTGGGTGGCCTTAGCAGAACTGACGGCTGAGAGTGGCATCTGAGCAGTTGAAGCTGATTAGAAAATCCAGGCTTCAGAGCAAAATACAACTTGAACATTTGTAGGATAGAAAGTCCACAAAATGTACACCAAATGAAGAGGATGCTTAATCCAAACTGAGTTCTTGACTGTACAGTGCTTTTTAAACAGCTAACAGAGTCTAGGCTCAATTCTACAAGCCCTCTCGGTATGGGTTGGGAGGTGGGGAGGTGGGAAGGTGGGGGCGGTGACGGGGTCTGTAAAAAGGTGAGGAAGGTGACGGCTGTGGCAGTGGGAGGGGAGGTGGAGGACAGCCTTCTTCCCCCAGAGGCCAGTTGAGCCACTGAAGGACCTCTTCCTGCCACTATTGGCATTTTAACAGTGGCAGCTGGGTCCACTGCCTGGTTGGGAGATCTCCTGGTAACCCACGAGGCCTCTCTGCAGGTTGGGGAAAGGCCCTAATTGGGCACTCTGTGGCTGATGGAGTGGCCTCCCGGTGACAATGGCTGACCCCATAGCAATAAGTCCCCCAACTCAACTTCACTCTGCCCTCACCGATAACCCTCCATCCTTGGACAAGGTCTGTCTGACCAGCCCTGGCAACCCTTGATTCTACTTACCAGTTGTGAGGCTGGTGGCCATTGGCTTGCCCTCTCAACTGAGTGTAGTCTCAGGATTGGCCACTGTTATCACTGGTGCTGCTGAAACTTAAGAGCTACCCGCCCTCTGATTGGCAGATGCCCATCTTTTAAAGAAATAGAAGCCCCAACAGCAGCTAAGACATCAGAGATCCGACTGCTCTGATGGAATTCCAGCTTTAATCGCACCAGTTGCTTTTGTTCCATTGTTATTATGCAAGTCATTGAAAGAGTATTGTTGTTACATAGCAAGCTTTCTGGAGCTTCACTTCCCGGTACATCCCCTAAAGGTTTAATTAGCTGCCAGACTTTTGTGCAGGAGTTATCTTTACAAATAAACCGTGTAATCTTTATTAACTAAACTAAGATGAAAATAATTCAATGTTATGACAGGATCAAATTCTTCACTGTAGCTCTGGTCAAGTTCATTGTTAGTCATATGTTGGCCACTACAGTGCTAGACGTGTTGGGCTAGATTTTCCTGAATCCGCTGCAACAGCGTTGGAGTGGGAGTTCCCGCCTTCTACACCGACTAGTGGGATCTTTGGCCACCAGGAGGGGGTTCACCACTGCTCATGAGGAAAATGTGCTGAAGCAGGACACCCACTGTGCCACCAGAAGACCTCAGCAACTGGCATAAACTTATGTTGGAGCATTTTTTGTGGTGGGTGTTTCCATGATATTTATATGGTCTCGGCAGTAGGGGAAAGGTGACGGTTAGACCAAGCCCAATTCCATTGGCACCCATTGTCCACACAGCCAATTCTCCAATAAGAAGCCATAGACAGCATTCAGTAGCAAAACTTATGGCCGATTTTTCTTCTTGTTTGCCCAAGAGTATTTGAGACCAATTGTAACAGTTTAACTTCCATGCCAGCTTACGTTAGCTATCTATGCATAAGCCACTGCTTGGACCTGGGTCCTTCCGGTCTGCATTATCTATTACAAACACTAAAAACATGCTCTTGCTCACTGAGCAGTGGTGAACCCCCTCCTGGTGGGCAAAGATCCCACTAGTTCGTGTGGAAGGCGGGAACTCCCACCCCAACACTGTTGCAGTGGATTCAGGAAAATCTAGCCCAACATGTCTAGCACTGTAGTGGCCAACATATGACTTTGAGACAAGAATCCTCACAGGTTTCCATAGCAGAAAGTGAGTTTTATATTACTTCTCACAATGTCACTGCAAACATGGGAGTAAAGCTGCAATGCCAAATATTCATAGCACAATTGAATTTTAAAAAGGTTACCATAACTAGTGTGCCTGAATGCAAGTAAATATAACCTTTCTTTCTTTCAACACTGCTTAGTGTATAGTTAGGGTAGTATTCAGTATTAGGTATTGGCGAGACAACACTTTCCTATTTCACTCCTCATGCATCATGTAGTCAGGATAGTAGTCAAGGTCCAAAGATGTATTTCGCCAATGTGACATAACTTTCCTCTTTAGTGGACCATAAATGGTTTGAGTTTTAAAGAGGAAAGTACCACTAGAGTACCACTTACAGATGTCCATCAGTACTGGCGAAACTATTCATAGAGAATATCACTGAAAAAATGTCATAACAATATGATTGCCACTGAGCAGCTGCAAAATGCTTACACAAATCCCCTTACCTTGAATGATGGCCAACAGGATGACAATTACAAAGAAAAAGAAGGTGATATCAAAGATGATTCGATAGATTTCGTATTCGTCCCCAGCTGGATCTTCAATCTCATCACCAATGCCTCCACCAGCACGGACACCCACGTACATGTGGAACATATAACACTTTAAAAAAGAAAACCACTGCTTAGACAAGGTATACTAAAGTGACAACATCTGATGATCATGCTTCTCTTGGTTTTTTGAGACAAGTTCTCTAAATACTTTGTCATTTGTTTGTATTTCAAATTATGAAGTATTCAATCAACAAATTATTTTAAACAAAAAACCGCACCTAAAATTCACCAAATCCAAAATTTGATAGCCCAAGTTTCACTTTCAAAATTTTGCAGGCTTTTCATGCTCATATAACTGAACTGTGATGCACTGTCTTAGCAAAAACACTGATGCCAACTTATCGTTATTCACAAACATATCTCCAAAATATTCTTGTGGCAAGGATAAACCATCAAGTGTAACCCTGAGGGTGAATTCACTCACTGTAGCTTCAGCAGAAGAACAATGCAAAACCCCAAGAAACAGCCTAAACCAAAACAACCCACACATTATATATGCTGTCTAAAATTTGTTGGAGTAAAGGATATGTTGGGGCCAAATGCAGCAGAAGATCAAGTGCCTGTTCACAAAAAAAAAGCTAAAATTAAACAAAAAGTTAAAAGCGACACTTTATTAAGGAGGAAGGCATATTGAGTTTACATTAATCATAAATATAAATACATATATTAACAAATTCAGTTCTTTTGCAGAAGTTACAATAGTACAATGGTTGTACTAGAATGCTTTGTTCATCCTTAAAGTATAATTTAGCATCGTTGGGTAAACATTACTATCAACAGTGACGATCAAAATGACTGAGACAGATTGCAAGCCCATCTGGTTGATTCCATGAATTTCCACTGAAGACTTAATGCTTTCCCAACTGAGGGCACATATCAGGAAACTTTAAGCATGCTATCATAAGTTTCCATCCAATGGCTGGGACCACACTGGAACTGTACATTCATATACTTAGCCTTTTGGGGCTGTGTTCCTTTTCCGACTTCACATTTATTAGTATGCTTAAGAAGCAAAATCTAATATAAATGAGTCACACTTGACATGCCAGTTTAATCACAAACAGGTACAATGCTTACTGTCAGCATATCATCACACTTCATGTCTGGCGTGTCTCCATCTTCACTTTTGTTGTAGAATTTGCGGAAGAAATTAAAAGCAACCACTGTGTACAGGTACACCACAACAGCCAATAAGCCCACGGTTAACACCAGCTGCACAGACATAAGGAGAGAACAAAAGCGTCAGATCAATCTGAAATAATTAATGGTCATCTATTAAATAAAACTGGACCTTGAGTTTTTAATGGGTGATTACCCATTCATTTTAAAAAGATAACTTGAGGAGATTGTCTTCTAAAATGTTGCAGCCATAGCTACATCTTTAATTCATTCAATTTTTGTTTTTCCGATATCCTTTGGCCATAGTTATTATTAAGTCACCTCTTAGTGCTTAAAAAGTATGCTTTTAAAGGGAAACAAATACACCTTTGTGCTTTGCATTTTAAGTTTAAAAAAACTGCTGCAAGCAGGTTGGTAGAAAACAGATGCAGCAACCCTCGCAATCAAGCTACAAAGGGTTTTTGCACCTGGCTACTAATGTGTAGATCTAACTTTATAATTAAAAAGCCCACAGTCTGGTACCTGTTTGCCATTGTGTGTCACTGATGACAGGATGGTTCGTAAAGTTTTAAATCCCATTGCAATATCCAGTAAATGGGCAGCAAAGAAAAAATTGTTATAATGTCCCAGAACTGACATAGTCATATACCAGGCAAGGTACAAGAAGGACTGTAAGCAAAGAGAAACAGGTATTACTAACAGACAACAGCAGAAATACATTGACTGCATGAGGAAGAGTTCTATTGAATGCACACTTATTGTATAGAGTTCTCAAATAAAAACAGAAACTGCTGGAAATACTCAGTGGTCTCATAAATTTCTGAAAACAGAACAAATGTTAATGCTTCACCTAGAGACCTTTCATGAATCCATTCTTGTTTTAAAGATACTGGCTGATTTGCTGTTTAAATATTATTTCAAATTTGCAGTCTTTTTTTACATCTCTTGTGTGCACTGTATTTTGGTCGCAAACATGTGCACGTACTGCAAGATTCTACTTGTCAGCTTGTTAGGGATAATTTCCTTCCAGTATAGTTGATTTAAAGCACAAGCAGAAGGCATATGGTATGCAAGTAAGATATTTAAATCACCACAGCTGCCACTTCCCGGCCCCAGCTCCAGGTAAAGTCCGCCTGTATTACTCTGCAGAACCATCAAATAGATGTGATTCCTGAAATTCCCTAAGGGCTTCTACCAGTCCCACATTTTAAACTATTTGCACTATCATCTCCTATTGGAATTACGGTGGGAAATGATAAAAAAAAACTATAGAAATTCATAGCTGTGATGTCTCTATATGGTGGTTCTAAATGTACCTCAATTAATGCAAATGCACAGTCTTCAAGTGTAGACAATCTTTGCATAATCAACAAATTTCAGTTACAATACTCAGTGAAGATAAATATTATTGGTCAAGCTCCCAAATGGGTTGAATGAGTTTGTAAATTAGGAAAAATAAAGGGAAGCAAAAAAAATCCAGTTTATTACTGGAATTTTTTGCTAAAACTTTCTGCTGCAAATTCACTGGGAATGCCGCTCTGTTTGCCAATTGAAAAAGTGCACTGTGGGATGGATATATGTCAAGAGAATCTTTTAAAAATACTGTACAAAAATGGTGATTTTTGTTTTAAAGAAATGTATCAAGAGATTTAAAATGAGATTTATTCTGCTTAATCTCTGTCCACACATCCTGCTCATCTTCTTTAAACAGCATGCTGTTCAACACCTCGCAACCTCAATTGGTTTCTCGCCTAACCATTAAGTGACAGAAAGCTGTTAAGTGGTAGATATGCAATGCCTGCTGGACTAAACTCAATGTTTGATTATCTGAGCCCAAATGCTGTCAATTAACAGCAATCTCCTAATCTGTATTGATTATTGATTTGCTGTTGGGTAATCCCACTGCAATTCACACGTTAAACTGGACCAATTGGTTCAGGGTCGGGGATCCATTGGGTACCATAATTTCACCAATAAATGAACTGTGCATAATGTGAAAGACATGGGGCTGAATTTTATAAGCCACTTGCGGGCAGAACAACCAGATAGTGAGCTCGTAAACTGGGGCACCGTGCCATTGATGGTGTACCCGCCTCTGACCCTCCTGCCCCCACCGCGATTTTATGGGTGGTGGGGGAGGCAGCGGGTGGGTCACCCACCCGTGACTCAATTGAGACCCTTAAGTGGGAAATTAATGCCCAGCTCAGGGCCTCATTCTGCAGCCACTTCAATTTAACGGGTGGAAGGAGAGGCCTGCGCCCAACTTGTAGCCTGCAAGTTTAGACCTGTGGGCTGTTGGTCAGTGAAAGGGTGGGGGGGTGTCCTTCCTGGGCCCCCTGTGCCAATCGGATGCCCCCTCCCCAGTTTTGCCCCCTGCATCACCTCTTTCCAGGAAAGCCCACCACATATTGTGCCACTCAAACACTTGACAGACCAGCAACATGCCTACCCCTGGGATCAAGGACCACCAGGCAGAAGTTCCACCAGCTGAGAGCCAATCAGAGGCGGGCGGCTCTTCCGTACGCAGCAGCAGCACTGGGGAGGTGGTGGCTGCTGTTGGTACGACAATTACCTGGGACCATGGATCAACAAGGGGCCCAGGCACAGGTGAGTGATGGCAGGAATGGAGTTGCTGGGTGGGGGTTGTGGGGAAGTGGGGTCATGGTGCAGTGAGGGGTTGGCAGCAAGGGTAGGACATTAGATCTCAGCACCCCCGCTCGGTCTCACAATCAGGAATTGAGTGTCTTTGACCAAGAGACCCACCCTGGCAATCCTCAAGCAAGCACAAGAGGGTTTGCATTAAGTGCCCACTTAAGGGCCTCAGTTGAGCTTAACAATGTGGAAGCAAGAAGGTGGTGAGGTCCCCAAACCCACCTTCCCACTGAATTAACTGCACCCCCCAGCACCAAACCTGCCACAGGGGAGGGCATGAGATTCCGCACAAAGTCTTGCTATCACATTGAAGGCATCCCCCGTTGTGTCGTGTGGCACTACTAACACACTAATTGGGATAGATTAAAGAACATACCTAACAGCTCAAAACTGGACAACCATGAAGTACCGTGGGCCATCGACAAAAGCAGGATTATATAAACCACAATCAGTAAATTCTTGCACTGGTATGTCCCTCATTCCTCCTCCACCAAACTTTTAAAGTACCTCCTGGAGAGTTAACCAAGAAGCGGCATTGTTGCCATGTACGGTCTTGGTCATTCCACCCTCTTAACTTGAAAAGGTAATGTAAAAGCAGGCAATGTTGCAGGAAAAAAGTAAATGTGAAAAACTTATACAGGCGCAAACAACCACATATGTACATATACACACGCGCACAAATGGAAGTCATATCAACGAATGATAAAAAGCAGTCATTAATTTTGTCAGAATGGTTTTCAGCACCGTAACAGTGAATTCATTTATCCCCAAACATCATCCTTACATTTGTGAAAGTGTTTTATTTAAACATGTTCAGCTCCTAAACCCTATTTGATACGTACATTATCTGTAAACACCACTCCTAACTTCCAGATCTGGTACTTGACGTCAATGGTGTTAAGCCTGTATAAAACAAAACAAATCAATTGATTTCACTAATGGTGCCCAATAAAGGATGCTGATCACAAACATTTCATAGAAATTCTTTTGCCAGGAACAGAGATTAAATGTTAAAGAAGAATGGAACATTTATTCACCTAAGAATTAAACACACTGTCATAAATTAATGTGTGAATGTGCTCGATTCTTGATTACCAGTCAATAAATCTGGAATGACTGTGTTCATCTTTCAGTCTGGACCACATCTCCTATCCTACTGACAAGGTTCAGTACAACAACAAGAAGTGGCATTTACATCATACATTAACATAGTAGGAATGTTCTAATTCTTCCGGGAAGTGTAATCAGACATTGGAGAGATGGCGGGAAAAGTCACTTGGTCAAAGAAATAGCTTTTAAGGAGTGACTTAATGGAAGAGAAAAAGGTAACGATGCAGAGGAGTTTAGGGAGGGAACTGCAGCGCTTAGACCTAGGCATTTGAAGGCACAGTCACTGATTGCAGAGGAATGAAAGTGGAGGATGTGCAAGAGGCTACAACTGGACGAGTGCAGAGATCTCAGAGGACTATAGTGCTGGAGAAGATTACAGAGATAGGAAGGGCTGAGGCCAGGGAGAGATTTGTAAAGGAGGAGGAGAATTTTAAATTTGAGGCGTTGTCAAACGGGTTATATGCCACTTTAATGCTGCCCCGGGATTCCTGATGATTTCCTATAGGAACAAACCTGCCCTGCTATTGTAGGAAGTACATGCCAGACAGAACCACGTAAGTAAAAGCAGGTTAGGGCGTTCCCAGTCTCTCACCTCTGATTCTGTTTGTATCGCGTGGTGGCCACCCAGGCACCAGAGCATACAGAAAAGCTAATGATGAATACTAGATCCAATCACCAGTGCTAAACTCTCTCACAGAGTGGGCCTGTAGTGGAGCTCAGGCCATTTAAATTGCTTAAGACAGGAAATTAGGGAAATACCAGGGCTGAGTGGGTGTAGCACACTGAAAATGCAAAACTCCTGTTTAATACCCAGGCCCAGAAATATCAGCCCAACTATGCACTCCATTGTTAAATATAAAACATTTTGTCCCAATATGAATACTAATCTAGAATATCATTGAATCCAGTCTCTTAAGAGCCGCAAATCCTAGCGCATCATTGATCCACGAACAAGGTGATGATCACAACATACATAGATTTTCGTGGGCCATGAATACAACAGGACTAATTTCCCTGGGCACTCAGCTGTCACTAGTGTTTCTATCACACTATTTGTTCTTTATGGAATTCTGTAACACTATCAGGAACACATTTACTGGCAATTTTTCACAGCACACGGCACAAATGAACACAAGGTTGGACATCAAATAAATTATAGCTGATCATAATACTTCATTTAAATTATTGTGCCAACTCAGTTTGCACAGGAATCTATATTGTTGTTGACAGTCTCATCTGTCTGGTTTAATCTACATGGTTTTTACATGGTGTTACCTGTTAAGACTGGTTAATTTTCAGAAACTTTTGTTTAGTTAAAACAACAACCCAGAGCTTTCAAACCAAAGGAAATGTTAGTGAGAATTATGGAAAAAGATCATGAAAATTACACACTCATTAAAGCCAGAAATGACTGCTTGCTATATAAACATGCGAATGCTTAAAATTATTTGAAAGGAGGCATTATTATTGCATTGTCAAAACAGACAAAATCTGTGCAGCGAACATTAAACTAATACTGCAACATTAAATTCTAGGCTATAATGCCAATTTTCTTTTTCAGAATGAAACTTATCAAATTAGGCTACATATTTAAAGGACAATAAATGAATCTCATTGCTGACTTCATAGGGCAGATTATCCTATCTTTGATCCTTAATAACAAAACTCTTAACCTAGCTGCTAGTCCACAATTTTTAAATAACAGACTAGTTACTGGAAGATTAGTTATTCTCTGATATCTTTATTTAAGAAGTCTCATTGTCAATGTGTAATCAGCTATGGTAATCACTCATAAATTAGGGCATTCCTATGCTGCCATCAATTGCTGGTCAAAGCAGCAGGCTTGAGGGGCCAAATGGCCTGCTCCTGCTCCTAATTTTTAAGTTGGATCACATGTTGGAGAGAAACCAGGTGCTGAATTTTATAGGGAGGCGTATTGCTTGCCCCCCCCCACAACACCACCACCCACTTGGAAGGTGCCATATTGACTGACGCTTAAAAGCCCACCCTGCAGCAATAACACATTGCCAGCGGCCTTAAGCAGGTGAGGGTAAGGTTTCTGCCCCTCAGTGGGAGGAAGTCCTGCCCTCGAGAGTGGTCAGCCAATCTGATCGACCGGCAGCTCTAGCAGTCCCAGACCTCAGAAGTGGGAGCCCAGGCCCACAAAGAAGAGCAACGGCATCCAGAGTGAGGTAAAACCTGGGTTATTGGGGCAGGAAGGGATCAAGACATCCTAGGGAGTGGGGTGGGGGAGGGTGTGGCGAAAGGGTGAGTTTTGGAAGCCGGGCGTAGGAGCAAAGCGGGGGTGGGGGGGGGTGTAAAAACTTGGGGTGCGATGATCCCGATGCACACAGGGCACCCACCCCACCCACAAAGGATGTACCTTCCTTCCCAACTTTTAACCAGTTGGGTTAAAAAAAAAAGGCCTAACCACACCTGCCTGCCAGCCCAGGGCAATCATATTATGGCATGGGCGGTGTAATATATGGGTCTTCTGGCCCATTTACAAGCTCAATTGCCTATTAATTATCTCATTAAAAATGGCAGGCAGGCTCCCGCTCCCCACATTACCGTTTTATGGGGAATGATTCAGGGGCGGGCAGGAAGGTGGTGCACTTCCCAACAGACATATTTTACATGCCCTGCCACCAAAAACATGGCCGGTGGGAGGGGCCATAAAAGCCAACCCCAGTTCTTAGTGTCAGAGTGGAGTGTTTCCCCTCCCTCAATTCAATTATAAGAGTTAAATCACTATACGCGATCTCCATGTTTTGTTTTGCAATTGTGTGATTAACCACTCAGTCATCTAAATAGAGTAGTAAGCACAGTGTGCATTCCATCTTAATCATTCCAAATTCTGACAGGAAGCCAATTGTAGCTTTTGTTACTATTGTTAATATAGACATCTTTATGGGTGACTGCCAAATGAGTTGAGGCTAGCTCAGCTTGTGAGATCCAGTCAAAGTTGTGAAACTGAATGCAGGAAATTGGACAATTTCTACGTTGAAATCAGAAAACAACAAGTGAGGAGAACACTCAGTAGAGCGCATACATCCGCCATACTGTGTTAACTCAATGTTATTACAATTACGCAGCTCCTCCTTGAGGCTTTTCCCTGCCTGGTTGATGTCCTGTAAGTACAAAGCTGAAAAAAGAAATCTTTTACTAAGAGCTCCCAACTCACTGAGGAGGCTTCAGGCCCATCCACATCCAACAACCTGCTCTGAAAACTCTGCTCACATTTTGATAGCTGTGGCAAATTCCACTACAGTAGCTGAAACAATCCACAACATTCTAAATAATTACCAACATTCTAAATAAAACAACCCACAACTTTCTAAAAAAAAAAGTAAATTCACCCTATCTCCCAATGTTACTGGACCCTTTAAAAAAATCCAGGATCTGTCTTCACCAACAACTAATCAGTTCTCTTTGTGTGATATACTACCTGTGTACCAAGTTTTGTTGAAATTTGTCCACTAGTTTTTGACATATAGGCCCAGATTTTCACCATGATGGAGAGCCTCTCCATCGTGGTGAAAATGGTGGAGATGCCCGAAAACCATAAATCCTGCCCCATGAAAAGAGCGCTTCTCATTTTTATGGGGGTGGGAGTGGGAGCGGTTCACAGTTCGCGCATGTGTGGTTCATGGAGGCAGCTGGCCATTTAAATCATCAGCTGCCTCCATTCAAGTCAGATCTTGGTAGCCCAGGAGTGTGAACCCAGAAGTATACAAAGTAAACCTGGTAAGAGAAGATCTGAATTTTGTGCATTCCTTTGGGTAACCAAGCTGTTTGGAGAGATAAGGTACCTCTTTGGAATGGTCCCGGGACACCTTTGGGGGAGGTCAGGTTGCCTTTGGTGGAGGTCAGGTGCCCTTTGGAATTGTTACAAGAAGGCATATATGTGCGGAGAATGTGCATCAATTCATTAACTGTCAAGCTCATTGGAACTGTCAACAGACCTGTTAAAATCAACTGTCAAGAGGACCAAAAGTAGGCTAGGGTCTAGTGCTGGAAAATGGGGTTAGAATAGTTAGGTACTTGTTTGACCGGCATAGACTCGATGGGCCAAATGGCCTTTTTCTCTACTGTAGACCACTATGACTCTAAGTATCAAGAGGAACCTGTCAAATCGAGCAGTCAAACTGTCAATGTATTTAAAAGTCCTGTCTTTTTAAGTCTTTGAAAAAAATGCCTGGAGTGTTAAAAAAATCATTGCTTGCTATTTCACTCTGTCTGTTCAAATAAGCCTGAGGGCTTCCATTACTGGATTAGTGCTGTATGACTGATTCCCTGGGGCGCCTGCCATTTCAGTTTTATTGATAGCTAAAAGTATTTATAAACTCTTTGATGTCGGACTATGAATTCCAATGCTTGTTGTTATAAGGGATTGTGCACTTGAATGAAATGCTTGACGTTATAAAGCTTTATCTAGTTGAAGGAATGTAAATGTAATAAATGGGTTTTTATGAATAAGACTGTTTATTTCGATACGGTGAATTCTGCCAGAGACTCAGAACTTTATATTATCTCTGCATGGGTCCTGAGGTTTGCCCATGGTGGATACTGGGTGAGTTGGCAAGGTAGAGGTAAGGGCAAAGGGTGGTGGGCATAGGTTGGCATGGACTGGCACTAAGTTGGCATAGGGGCTCTAAAGAGCCAGGGATGGGCTCAGGGCATAAATTGGCATTGGGGCTTTAAAGGGCCATGGACTTGGTACAGGGAAATGGCATGTATGAGGCGGATACAGAGCATGAGGCGGCATGGGTTGGCATGGATGAAGCATGAGAGATGTGTGTACGGGGGTGGGGACTGGAGGGATGTTTCATTTTTTATTCTTTTCTAAAAATTTTGGACACAGTGTCGGAACCCCAAGGCACGGCTTCCGCCCAGCCTGCATCTCACTCGGCATCCTCCTCACTAGGGTTGCCTGCGCCAACTTCTAATATAACCTGCCGCACCGCACCACCCCAACCGCCACCCCCCCCACCCACCCACCCCCTGACCCCCGACTGAACATCCGGTGTCCGGGAAGCCATTTTCAAAAGTCAGGTTTGCAACACCGGGAATTTTCCTGACTCGCGGACGAAAATCCAGGCCCTGTTGTTTATGGGTGAAAACATTACCTCTGTCTAAGTTCAGCGGCTGGCTCACTAGTGTTCTTCAAGGAAGGAGAAACTGTGGCTGCAGCTGGTCTCACACTAAATGGTTGACTTTTAATGACCCCTGAAATGGTTTAGCAGGTCACTCAGTTGCGAGACAGTAGTTATTGAAGAAGAGAGCCACCACCACCGCCTTTTCAGGACATAGTGAGGTCTGGCCGGCAATGCCCACTTCCTGAGCCCAAATCATAGGGAAAAGAAGACCCAAGACATGCAGGCGTCAAAAATATTTATAAAGTAACACAAATCACAATTTACAGCAAAGCATAATCCTGTGTTCCTCAAAGACAAAATGCCTGATGATTCATGTATCTGTGCATCTATACTTTTTGGAGTTAATTTTATGGTCATTAAGCAACGACGTTTTAGTTGTTTTGTTTGGAAAGGAAATCACTGCAATGAACATTTACAATTTGTTTCCAATGAAATCTGCATAAATTAATAGATTTGCAGTAAGTTCACAAACAAAGTGAATCCATTTTCCATACTGTTTATATTATGTTTAGCTGTCAGCCACATTAGTAAGCATTCGCCTTATTGCGTTCAATGGCGTCAAGCTCACAGGAACAAAGCAATCTCTTCATCATTGCTGCAAAAAACCCCAGAGGACTGGAAGTACTTAATTTCATAGGAATTATAACTCAAAAGCCCCACACATTCTTCAATTTCATGAGATAAAATAAGGAAAATGGAAAGTCAGTTTTACTACTGAGAGATTTTCAAATGGTATAATTTGCATGACGCAGTCATCTTTATTGGAAAGATAACAGGCCTATCACCCTGTGATATGGTGTCAAAGGGATAGCGGCCAAAGGCCCAACATGAGGGAAGGGGCCTTGATTCATGCAGCCAGCACATCTGCCCAAAGCCGATAGGACGCTAATTAAACCAAGGATCCTTCGACATCTACAGGAGCCAAAAATCATTTTTGACTGATTCAGTGCTGCTGCCAGTACTTGCTAAAATCAACTTCCTAAAATTGGCTCCACGGATTAACCTGAACGATGGAACAAAGGAATGGGGAGAAGCATGAAGGTGACTATAAACAACAATGACAACTACCTGCATTAATATAGCACCTTTAACATCATAAAGCATCCCAATACTCATTGCAGGAGTGTTAGCAACAAATTTCGACATCAAGCCACATATTAAGATAAAGGTCCCCATTGATATGGGAAGTTGGAATGGAACATTTTTATCTGGGAGGAAAGGTCTTGCTGATTTCACCAGCAGAAACACATTGGGCTGAATTGTCTCACATTTGAACTAAGTGCGGTAGCGGGCGGGAAAAAGGACATTTGATCCACCAGCCACAATGGCGGCTTTTTTGCTGAAATCATGTTTAACCAACTTATTGGAGCTCTTTGAGGAAGTAACATATGCTGTGGATACAGGGGAACTGGTGGATGTACTGTACTTAAATTTCCAGAAAGCATTGGATAAAGTGCCACATCAAAGGTTATTGCGGAAAATAAAAGCTCATGGTGTAGGGGGTAACTGATTGACATGGATAGAAGTTTGGTTGGCTAACAGGAAACAGAGAGTGGACACAAATGGGTCTTTTCAGATTGGCAAGATGTAACAAGTGGTGTGTCACAGGGATCAGTGCTGGGACCTCAACTGTTTACAATTCCTATAAATTACTTGGATGAATGGATGGTTGCCAAATTTGCTGATGACACAAAGATAGGTAGGAAAGTAAATTGTGAAGAGGATGTAAGGAGGCTACAAAAAGATATAGATAGGTTAAGTGAGTGGGAAAAGATCTGACAAATGGAGTATAATGTGGGAAAATGTGAAATTGTCCATTTTGGCAGGAAGAATAAAAGGGAAGCATACTATCTAAATGGTGAGAGATTGCAGAGCTCTGAGATGCAGAGAGATCTGGGTGTCTTAGCACAGGAATTGAAAAAGGTTAGTATGCAAGCACGGCAAGAAAGTAGGAAAGCTAACAGAATGATATCATTTATTGCGAGGGGAATTGAATACAAAAGTAGGGAGGTTTTGCTTCAGTTATACAGGGCACTGGTGACATCTGGAGTACTGTGTACAGTATTAGTCACCTTATTTAAGGAAGGATGTAAATGCACTGGAAGCAGTTCAGAGTAGGTTTACCAGACTAATACCTGGTAAGGGCGGGTTGTCTTATGTGGAAAGGTTGGACAGACTAGGCTTGTATCCGCTGGAATTTAGAAAAGTAAGGGGCGACTTGATTGAAACATATAAGATCCTGAGGGATCTTGACAGGGTAGGTGTGGAAAGGATGTTTCCTCTTGTGGGAGATTCTAGAACCAGGGGTCACTGTTTAAAAATGCGGGGTTTCCCATTTAAAACAGAGACGAGGCAACATTCTTTCTCGCAGAGGGCCGAGAGCCTTTGGAACTCCCTTCCTGAAAAGGCAGTGAAAGCAGAGTCTTTGAATATTTTTAAGGCAGAAGTGAATAGATTCTTGGTAAGCAAAGGTGATAGGCTATCGGGGGTAGAGGGGATACAGATTTGAGGTTACTATCAGATCAGCCATGATCTTTTTCAATGGCAGAGCAGGTTCGAGTGGCCGAATGGCCTACACCTGCTCTTTGTTCGTATATTCATGTGTCCCATTCCTGGCGCATCCCGCCTTATTAATAATGTATTTTCAGGAAACAACCTGGGTCACTGGCAGGGTGGCCTCTGATTTACCTGCCCGGCCATCAATTCAAGCCTTCAGTAATATGGGTGCCATATTTAAATACTGCCCCTGCACAGAGCTACCACTCTTCAACGGATAGAATGTTGTTGGGAACTGATAGCTGCCAAAATTAGGAAACATGCTGCCCCCAAGTTTAGCAACACCTCCCTCAAGCACCTGCTAGACATAGTAGAGTCTTTGACTCTTGGTCTGGACGAAGGCCAACAAGCAAGGTCACCAACCCAGCATGGGAGGCAGTGGCAACGGTGATCAGCACCAACACCCTGCAAAAGAGGACTGCCATCCAATGCCGGGAGAGGATGATGGTCTCCTCCGTTCCACCAGGAAAGTCACTCTTCTTGTCACTCTCAATTCACACGCTCACAAGCCCATCTCACATCCACGCAGATCTCACTCACTGCCCGTTCAAGGGACGTCACCATTCACTCTCACACACACCTTCATTTGCCCTGCCATTGTATCATCATCCCGTCCATGGCACCACTCACCACCCACACATGCCAGACATCCTTATATTCTGGCCTGGCTTACACTCTCCCCATCTGTATTCACGTAGGGCAAGATGGCACACAACAGAGAGAGGTCACTGACCGGTGGAGGAATGCCTGGCATCAAGGTCCTAACAGGCTTTGAAAAAAAGAGTCATCCAGCTGGCCGGTGACGATCTGGACGATTCCTGTGCTGACGGTGAGTTCGGCGGTGCTCTATTAAGTGAGGATCCAGCAGTGCAACATCCATCAGACAATCATGCTGTGAGTCAGTTCCCCTGTTCCGCAGTCCCCTGCCATGCACAAATTATCTCTTCTTGTCCTTTCAAAGGCACATCAGCCATGGGGGTCCACGACCAGGTCCTCGGCTCAAGCCCCGAAGACATCTCGGAAGAAGAATCTGATGACACCCTCATTGAAGAGCCATCACATCACTCACCCACACTCTCCACCAGCGTGGAGACACACACCTCAGAGGGACGCAGCTCTAAAGTAGCCTTGGGGTCACAATCTGGTGAGCACATCACACTGTCTGATCTACAGCAGGGACTTCCCAGGTCTTTGGCACTTGTAAGACTGCTGGAGGCCAGAAATCTGCTGCGTTCAAATCAGATGAGGAGCCTCTGGATTCAGTCATGTCACAGTTGCTGAAATTACAAAGACAAGCTCAGGAGCATCAGGAAGGGATGTCCACTGCATTCCTCAGATTGCCAGGCATGCTGGCGGAGTCCGTCCACCTTCAGTCTGAGGTGATAGCGCTGGCATGCCACTGGAACTGAGGTCAACACTGATAGGATGGTGGCCGCCATGGAGACCTTGGTCCAGGACATTGGTCCTACACTGCTGCACGGGCTGAACTCCATCACTGATGCCATAGTTGGCCTCCAACTGTGTCAACATGAGGGGGAAGCAGGGCAGCTCAATCTCACTCCAACTTCCCCTTCTCCTCAGGGAGTCAGCCAGGTGCCCTCAGGCAACCATAGGGAGAAGGATCCACAGGTGTAACCTCCGGGACCGTCCATTCAGGTGACTTGGGGAGTGTCCGGCCCTTCGAATCCCCTCTGCCTGTGACCCTAGCAGCTCCGGCTCCACAGGCTGAGGAGGGTGCCACTGCCACATAGCAGGACCCCAAAAGCAGGCCGGGGCCCTCCAGAGGATGCCCGCTAAGGTCATCGCAGACAGGGCATAGCAGTCAGCAGGCTGCCTCCACCTCCACTGTGGATGTTGGAGAGCACCAAGACGTCGCTGCAGGGTTAAGATGATGTGGTTGCACTGCTTGGGCACGGGTGTTAGTCACTTCTACATAATGTTCACCGTTGGAAGTAAACTCCCAAGAATGTCTCCTTGTCTATGGCTCCTTGTAATGATGAGCAGTGTTCATGTCAGTCTGAAATGAAAGCTTGGTCCCTGCACAAGATAAAGGCAGGTGTCTCAGTTCAAGGCCTCCTCACTGTGCTTTGTGCAGCCTTCCCAGCACACTGATGGTGTGCCTTCACAGTCACTGGTCACATCAATCATGCCTGCACCTCTTGGAGCTTATCATTGCTGCCAGAATGTCCTGTGCTGGTGGCACAGAGTTCCTTCATTTTCTCTCTGTGCTCTCAGCTGGCCCCCCATCTCAACAGCATCTGTGTCCAGTGACTGTGTGGCCTTGAAGAATTCAGCTCACAAAGGATGCCATAGCATCAGGAGAAAAAGTCTCCCTGCTGCATCGCCATGATATGACCCTGTTCACAGAGCGCAAGCAACCTTTCATCAGCCAGACAGGAGTCAGACATTCACATAAACTATGTCAAGATCTATAGAGTGTCCTCACTTCATGTCGTCATCATCCTCCTTCAATGTAGGGACTATGGGCATCCGCTGTGTCTCCATGACAGGAGCCTTATCACAGAGGGTATGTGCGCTGCCATCAGCCACCCAGGAGTCAGACGATCACAGATGCAATGTGAGGATCTGTGGAGCCTCCTCACTGCATGTCGTCATCATCCTCCGTGAATCTAGTGGCTATGAGGACCTCCTGGGCGCACTTGCCTCATCTGGACAACACAATAGCCTCATCTTCATCATTCTTGCCTTCGAGGACATCATCACCCTCATCCCAGTGGATGTCCTCGAAGGCAAGGTCTCCTCACCGAGGAGACCTGAAGCCCCTCCGTCTCCTCCTCAGGCAGCTCCTCCCCCTGTAGCAATGCCAGTTTGTAAAGGGCACAGCAGGCAACAACGATGCGTGACACCCTCTGTGGACTGTATTGCAGGGCTCCACCAGACCGGTTCAGGCACTGGAACTTCATTTTCAACATCCCCCAATGGTTTGCTCCACCAAAGTGTGAGTTAAAGAATGAGCCTCGTTATACCTTCTCTCTGCTGCACTCTGTGGCCACGTTTCATCAGCCACGTCCTCTATGGGCAACCCTTGTCCACGAGGAGCCAACCCTGCAGCCTCTGTGAACTCAAGAAAATTTCAGGGATCTGAGACCTGCTGAGAATGTAGGAGTCATGGACACTCCCTGGGAATCATGCACAGACCTATGGGATGTGTTTGTGGTGGTCACACACCAGCTGAACATTCAACGAGTGGGAGCCCTTGTGGGTGACCGAGTTGACTGCTTGTTGCCATGGAGATCTAAGCGCCACATGAGTGCAGTCGATGGCACCCTGCACTTGTGGAAAACCAAAGATCTGCGCAAACCCCAGCGCTCTTGCTTGCTGACTTTCCTGATCCTGGATGAAATGCACAAAGTTGTGTGCCTTTGCGAATATGATGTCCCTGACCTCCTGGTTGCATTTTGCATGGAGGCTCGTGAAATCCCACCCAGGTCACCTGTGGAGCACTGGAAGGAGCCACTGGCATGACGATTGAGTGCTGCAGTCACTTTCACAGCCACTGGCAGTGGATGCCCTCCATGTCCCCATGGTGCAAAGTCCTGCAACAGTTTCCTAGACATGCACAGCCTTTAACAGTACTGGTTCTCAGTCGTCTGCAGGAATGGCAGATGCCATCAATTGACCCTGGATCTAGCCAGATGCTGACCCATGATGGCTCGCTGTGGCTCTTCAGCAGCATGCGCAGGAGCCCCAGCTGCTCCTTCTTCTCGAGGGTGCTGCTCTGTCCAGTCAGGTGCCTTTGTCGCTCTCTTCTTCATTTCTACTCTCTGTAAGCCATGAGGCATACAGCTAGGTTACAAGGCTCTATGTTCCTGATGTGATTCTCCTGCAGGATGAAAGAGAGACACATGGGTTAGCATTGGTCTCCGGGACCTCTCATGGTTCCATGCGTAGCTCTGGCTCAAGGCCCCTTAACGCATGCCAGTGAGTGCTGGCCACCACTTGGATGGCTAGAGTTTAGTGCGCTGCTGTATGGCTGCCCAAACCCCACCCACCTCCGCCCCACTTCACCTGACCGATTGGTGGCAGTCTTGCCCACTGGACTGCATGCTGTGCTCTCAGCTCAGGTGCAGGCATTCTCCTAATCCACACTGCAAGACTGCACTGTTAGCTTGAACTGGTCCAAAACTTAATGACGACACTGCAAGGCGCTGTGAGCACCTCCAGCAGTGACGCCAAGGCCAGCTTTCTCAAGGAGATTGTACAACTTGCCCAGTCGTCAAATTGTTCTGCTGCCCGCTAAAACACTCATCAATTTGCAGTCTGTACCTGAAGGGTGCAAAGTTCATGAGCATTTGGTGGCACTTCCATGCCTCTGCATTGCTTGAGTGGGCATATAAGCTAGAGGCCCGACTCCAAGCATGTCAATGTGCCTGAACTGTCTCAGTGGAAGAACACTCACTTTATACAAGGTTTCCCTAATATGTGGCTGCTTCCCTCCCCCCCACCATGTCCATGTTCACTACAATCAGTCCGCGCTGCCTTGCTCATCCCAACCTCAGTGCAGCCCTTGCCCTGGCACCACACTGTCAGGCAGCCAGGAAAATGCAACTTGCCCGTGCCCTCGCCTGAATAAGCAGTACCTCTTCCTTGAAGTCGAACGAGCGACCCTCACGGGCACTGAGCAATTTCAGTGTGCACTCACCTCCGATGATCCAACATGGGGGTATGATTCCGGAGAACAAGGCTTATTTATTGATGGGTGTCGCCTAATGGAATGCTCTCTGAGGCCCGATTGCTGCTGCTGCATAAAAGCCTGTGATAAGCTAAGTATTCGGTTTTTTTGGAGAAACCCTGCCTTTTCATCGTCTCCCCCAACGTTCAGCTCCCATTCTCCCCCACGCTGAACAACTGAAGCTTCTCCCCCATGGAACGACTGAAGCCTCTGCCCCGCTCAACCAATGAAGCCTCCCCTCCCCCTGCTCAACAGCTCTCGTACCCCCCCACAAATTTTCATACGGAGGATTTTCAAAATGGGCACCCACTGGGAAAAAGTTTGGGAGTACCTGGTTAAACCCAAATGATAGACAGAATAAAATCAAGGAGGGAGTCAAGTCAAATAAGCTTTGAAGGACCAACTAAAGAAAGTTCAAATGTTTCTACAGAGATGGCATCCAGCTTTAATAGTGAGTCTAATAAATCACAAACACTAAAGGACCATTAAATTAAATGAACACAGCTTCTCTTTTGAACAACTGAATTAGATTTTATCACCTGCAAGTTCATTACAGATATTGTACCATTGCCAACCAATATTTCTTATCTTGTCTGTGAAAGTGTATATCTGGTCTCAGTACAATGGGAGAATCTCGAACCAGTTTGTAAAATAAGTATGACCTGCGTTGCAGCTCTCAAACTCGACCCAAGAATTCATTTTCCTATTAAAAGAAACTAACTTGGTTTTCTCTGATATATTTCTTGTGTATTTTGTACTCATCAAGACTATAAAGATCGTAAAACATATGAGAGGCAATAATACAGCGTGCAGCCAAGATAAATGTTGAGATTTCATTACATGAAAATGGCAGAAAAACTATTCAAATTTAATCGCAGGATTACAAAATAACTCGTTTATTGATGAAGGAAATCCCTAAAACTGGGCTTTAAAGGCTTTGCATCTATTTAATAGTAAATTTAGAATGAAGGGCATGTGCCAACAGCTTGAAGACTTGGGAAGAAAGCAAAGGGGTGTCCTAACTTACTCTTGCTATCCCCAATCCCTTGGCAATGGATTGTGAAAGAAGGTACAAGAAACAGGAAGCCACACAGGCAGTTCTAATCCAGCTGTGTCTGATAATTTGCAGCAAATTTGCCAAGTAGAGCTGGAACTGTGAATTGGAAAAACCTTTTCTTTAACTTTTGAATCCAAGGTTAAGGCATTTCTCACCTTTTTCTGATGTAATCGGGCAACATCCAGAAGTTTGCTTCCACAGCTGTTTGAAATCCGTGATGTCAAGCCTTTTACTTCGGACAAATGGATGGCTAAAATACTGGACTCTGGATTATAATAGCTAATTAATTCAAATCTCACTGGCCACAGTGATAGCAACATTACTACTATCATGAATGTCTTTGAATCATCAGTTGCTTCTATAATATCCTATAGCCATTTATGTACGTAATCTAACTCAATTATTTTGATAAGATTGATAGAGAAACATTAGGAAGAGAGGTGTTGAAAAGGTCAACATTATATATTTTATCTGAAAACAAGCAGGATAAGAAAAATTTGATGCAGAATCTTTTACTGTTCCTGTTCAGACAACTGGACATTCCTATGAACGTTCATATCAAAGCATAAGTCAAATGTTTGATGTAATGTCGTGCAAACAAGTGTAACAATTTGTCCCTCATTAGGTTCACTCTGGCAGTCAGTTAATGCACAAAGTTCTTGTGGGTCATTGGTTAAATACAAATGATTTCATAATTTGTCCTGCCTGGAAAATAAATCACTTCTTTTTGTTTTTATTCTTTTCTGTCAAGCAAAGGGCAGACCTGTGCTGAATTCTGTTCCCTCACAGCGCGTCGTCACTATCATAGTGTCCAGTGCTCACTTATCCCCCTTGCTGTGATTATAGAGCTTTTCTTTGCTGCTGCTCTGCACATATCATAGTCTCCAGCTGATGAACAACCTTCAAGCAGCCAAGGGCATGTCACAGTCATTCCATACAACCTGCCTAAATGCTAATGATAACAGCCAAGATGGTAGGACAGAGTAAGCTATTATATTTAGAATGACATTCACAGCAGGAAGCAATGTAGCTTTTGAAACACTTCCAACAGCCAGAAAATGCTACACCTCTGGGGAATTGTTCTCTACTTACCATTGACCCATTTAATACCCTGGGTACCTAGCAGAATATGGACTATGGTATAGGAACATAGGAGTTGCTAGACAAAAAAAGACCAATGTCCATGTAGTTCAAGCTTTTACCAGTGTGATAGTCGCATAATGGAATCACAGCCTCTGAGGATATTCTGCTGCAAGTGACTCACCTCCTGACTGCCCAAACCCTATTCACCATCTACAAGGCACAAGTCCCCACTTGACTGGATGAGTGCAGATCCAACAACAGAAGTTTGACATAATCCAAGGCAAAGCAGCCCACTTGAAAGGCAATACATCTATCGCCTTAAGGACTCACCCCTTCCATCACTGCCATATAGTAGCTTCAACAGCACTGCAGCAACTTGCCAAGACTCCTTTGACAGGTCCTTCTGAACCCACGACCTCTACCACCTTGAAGGACAAGGGTAGCAGTTGCATCAGATCACTACCGCCTGCAAGTTCCTTTCCAAGTCACACAGCATCCTGACTTGGGTAAAAATCCTGGATTGGGAAGGGCACTGTGGGAGTATCTATACCAAATGGGCTGTGGCTGTGGAAGAAGATGGCTCACCGCCACCTTGTCAAGGGCAATGAGGGGTGAGCAATAAATGCTGGTTTTGCAAGCGATACCCACATCCCAAGAAGGATTTTTTTTCAAATCCAGAGTAGTAAGTAAATCTCTTCACAACCCAAGGAAAATCCCAGGGGTGGAGAGTTTCGGGAACTCCAATGTCGCCTGCTCCTCCCACAAGCATAGTAAACTTACATAACTCATGTCACAAGTTACTCATACTCTGTGTCCCAAAATGTTGTTTTCTGAACAAAATCTAATTTGCATTTGATTTACATGAATAAATATTAACTGCTTCCACATCTCCCTGTTGCATAGTTTGGCCACTCACTCACTGAAGTATTATAGTGAACAATATTCACAGAGATTGTATTGTGGAAATCAGGGATGCGCGGTGTGTGATTTACCATCTATTACACTGAGAATATTTATGCTCTTACAAAAGGTAAAAAATTGCTAAGGTTGAATAGGTACTAATCTAGTTTAAAAGAATACTTAGTTACAACTCTGGTTAAGACTGCATTGATTATTTCAAATAGTTATTCTTTTTTTTTTGTAATACACCATGGTCGGAATCGTCCCAAATTTGTGGTAGAGGGCAAGAGAAAGAACATTTTACCCACCAGCCGCAACGGTGGCTTTTCGTGCCGTATCATCCCAATTCTGCCTCATTGATCATGCATTCCCGGGAACCATGCCATTTCACTGGCGGGCGGGCCTCTGATTGGCCCACCACGCTATCAACTCGTCGTTTCCTTACGCTGGATGCCACATTTAAAGTGTAGCCACATGCACACCTCTCAGTGCTTCCAGCCCTGGACGGCTGCACAGAAGACACGGCCTGAAAGGCAAGATGACAGCAGCGCACCACCCCCACCACCCCCACACCCCCCACACCACCCCCCCACCCCACCGCACCCTCCCCACCGCACCCCCCCACCCCCCACCCCCACCCCCCCCAATTCAGTGACGCATCCCAGGGATGCCTTTTGGATGCTGTGGAGGCCCGCCATGATGTCCTCTACCCCCGCTCTAGCCACAGGAGGGGCAGCAATGTCACCAATCCGGCTTGTGAGGCGGTGGCAGCGGTGGTCAGTGCCAACACCCTGTAAAACAGGACAGCCACCCAGTGCAGAAAGAGGATGAATGATCTCCTCCATTCTGCCAGGATAAGTCACTCTTCTCATCACCCACAAATCACACACTTACAAACCATCACACATCCACAGAAATCTCACTCACTGCCAGTTCAAGGGACATCACCATTCACTCTCTCCCACACACCTTCATTGTCCTCATCCTGTCGATGGCACCACACCACTGACACATGCCAGGCATACTTATCATCTGGCATGGCATGTGTCATTGGCCAGCAGCTCTGTACTCCCAGCAGTGCCAGAAGCAAGTAGTGCCCACTGCTGGGATTACAGGCAGTCCCCAAAAAGGAAGATACTTCCGGGACTTAAAGATAAGTCTGGGCATTTTAGCCGTGGAGGGATCAGGAACCTTAGAAGTGGGGAGCGGATTGGGGTGGGAGAAGAGTTTAAGAGGCCGGGGGTAATCACAAAGAGGGGTGTTCAATCTTGGGGGAGATGGGTGCCACTGATGGGCACAGGGATCCCCCAAAAGGAGGTACCACCCTTTCTTCTCGCCTTTACACATGCTTTGAAACATGCGGGGCCACCTTCCCCAGCCACATGCATTTTCCTATGGAAATGGAATGAGGTCTTTAAGTGGCCATTAACTGCCATTTAAGGGCCTCAATAGACGTAAGGATGGGCAGGCTGCCTGATGCCTTACCCATCCCTCCCATAATATGGGGGACAGATTGGGCATGGGTGGGAAGAAAGTGGGCTGGTTACCCGCTTCATTTACCCGCAGCAACCCCCCCCCACCAACACCAACTTCAAATATGCCAGCAGGAGGCTGTAAAATTCACCCCAATCTCATACGGTAAATCACAGGCTGTGCTTCATGATGTTGTGAGAATGGCTTCTGTAACATGCTGCTCCCTGCTGGAAGCATGGGATGGGCCCTATGTCATATAATATGGAGCCTTTAATCCCATATGGGATCAGTGCATCTAATGCTGTTTCGCCTTGAAGCATGGTTTGCAATATTAGACACAATTTCGTCAGACAAAATTCCCATTGCTCCAAATTTAACCTAACTTCCAGAAGGCCTTTGACAAGGTGCCGCACAGGAGGCTGCTAAGATAAGAGCCCATGGTGTTAGAGGCCAGGTACTAGCATGGATAGAAGATTGGCTGTCTGACAGGAGGCAGAGAGTGGGGATAAGGGGGTCCTTCTCAGGATGGCAGCCAGTGACTAGTGGAGTTCTGCAGGGGTCATTGTTTTTTTGGAGTCTGCACTGCGGTCCATAGCAGCCTCATTATACTTGTAAATAGCATGCAAATGAATGGTAATTGATCCCATGCAGAATCTTATGGGTTGGGGGAAACCTCTTCTTTCATAATGCTGCCTGTCTGTAAAGCATAAGTGAATGACCATCTCAACGCCCAAACAGTTGTATCAGGCCAAGTCAAAGCAGATCAATCTTGGCTACCTTAAGGGAGGCTACCACAATGATATGCCATCTCCTTAAGGCTGATCCATAGATAACTTCTACTGTATGCATAGTTTATCCCATTGCCATGAAAGTCACCATTAAATAAACTTTTACATTGCTGGATCTCTTCATGAAACAGCTGGTGGATTATGTAAGTGTGAGATCATCCACATTGGACCTAAAAAGAATGGTTCAAATGGTGAAAAGCTAGAAGCACTGGAGGTCCAAAGAGATTTAGTGATTCATGTACACAGATCATTAAAATACTATGCAAAGGCACAATTAAAATCAAAATGGCTAATAGAATACTGTTTTTTCTAAATAAAGGGATAGAATTTTAGGGTTTAGAAGTACTGTCTTAGTTATATCAAGCCATAGTTAGACCACACATGGAGTATTGTGAGCAGTTCTGGGTATCACGACATAAGGAAGGATGTATTGGCCTTGGAGGGAGTGTGGTGTAGATTTACCAGAATTATAGCCGAATCCAAGGGTTAAATTAATTAAATTAATCCAAAGGAGAGCCAATGGAAGTTTTCTACTTGGACTTCCAGAAGGCCTTTGACAAGGTGCCACACAGGAGGCTGCTAAGATAAGAGCCCATGGAGTTAGAGGCAAGGTACTAGCATGGATAGAACATTGGCTATCTGGCAAGAGGCAGAGAGTGGGGATAAGGGGGTCCTTCTTAGATGGCAGCCGGTGACTAGTGGAGTTCCGCAGGGGTCAGTGTTGGGACCACAACTTTTCACTTTATACATTAACGATCTAGACGAAGGAAATGAGGGCATCCTGGCTAAATTTGCAGATGATACAAAGATAGGTGGAGGGACAGGTAGTATTGAGGGGGCGGGAGGCTGCAGAAGGATTTGGACAGGTTAGTAGAATGGGCAAAGAAGTGGCAGATGGAATACAATGTGGGGAAGTGTGAGGTCATGCACTTTGGTAGGAAGAATAGAGGCATAGACTATTTTCTAAATGGGGAGAGAATTCAGAAATCTGGAGTGCAAAGGGACTTGGGTGTCCTGGTCCAGGATTCTCTTAAGGTTAACTTGCAGGTTGAGTCGGTAGTTAGGAAGGCAAATGCAATGTTGGCATTTATTTCGAAAGGACTAGAATATAAAAGCAGGGATGTGTTGCTAAGGGTTTATAAGGCTCTGGTCAGACCACATTTAGAATATTGTGAGCAATTTTGGACCCCGTATCTCAGGAAGGGTGTGCTGGCCCTGGAGACGGTCCAGAACAGGTTGACGAGAACGATCCCAGGAATGAAAGGCTTAACATATGAGAAACGTTTGAGGACTCTGGGACTATGCTCGATGGAGTTTAGAAGGATGAGGGGGTATCTGATTGAAACTTACAGAATACTGAAAGGCCTGGATAGAGTGGACGTGGAGAAGATGTTTCCATTAGTAGGAGAGACTAGGAACCGAGGGCACAGCCTCAGAGTAAAGGGAAGACCTTTTAGAACAGAGATGAGGAGAAACTTCTTTAGCCAGAGAGTGGTGAATCTATGGAATTCATTGCCACAGAAGGCTATGGAGGCCAGGTCATTGAGTGTATTTAAGACTGAGATAGATAGGTTCTTGATTGGTTAGGGGATCAAAGGTTATGGGGAGAAGGCGGGAGAATGGGGTTGAGAAATTAATCAGCCATGATTGAATGGCAGAGCAGACTCGATGGGCCAAAAGGCCTAATTTCTGCTCCTATGTCTTATGGTCTAAATTACAGAGATTCCTAACTAGAGTTGTGGTCCCTGGAAATTTGATTGTTAAAGGGTGATTTCATCAAAGCGTCCAGGATATGAAGGGGAACGGATTGGTTGGAGAATCTAGGACAACAGGGCTTAGCCTAAAAATTAGAGCCAGGCCTTTCAGGAGTGAAATTTGGAAACACTTCCAAATGCAAATGCTGGTGGATGTTTGGAGATCTCTTCTGCAAATAACAATTGATGGTAGAGCAATTGTTAATTTAAATCTTAAATTGATACGTTTCTGTTAACCAAAGATATTAATGGATATGGGGCAAAGGCAAGAATGTGGAGGTAAGTCACAGTTCAGCCATGATCTCCCTGAATGGTGGAATAGGCTCAAGGCACTAAATAGCCTATTCCAGTTCACATGCTTTATGCCAAATTAGGCTGTTGGCTGTGTACAAATATATCAAGAGACATTGGGCTGGATTGTAATGGCAGGCAGAATCACATTCTAGGATTCCTGCCACCATTCCTATCGCCGGTTATTTTTAGCGGTACGGGATAAAGGTACAGATAATAAATCCCAACACAGCACTCCAAACCTTGCTGGCTCCATTGCAGGGGTTGGCATTTTAGACCCCCTGCTATTTTCATGGAGTCAGGCCTGTTTATGTCGACAACACGGTGCACAGCATCTCAGAGGTTACCCTAGTCTGGAGTCAGGAACTTTTGACAGGTAAGTTCAAAAGGCTTTGCCAACTTCACATGTCATAATGTAATATTGTGTGATAAGTTAAATATGTTTTTAATGCAGTGATTTATGATAGGCCTTTGTTCTTAAAAGCTAGGTGACCATTAAATTGACCAACATTGTGAAAGTGAAGTCCTCAGATTCAGTAGAGTACATTATCCAATGTAGAAAGTGCTCTTCTGCATTGAAAAATAGTGATATTCAGATTTGACTATGTCACTTGTCCCCTATGATTTAATCTTTGAATTGAATGACAGCTCAGACATCTGTTCCCTGCTTTTAATTCTGAGCAGATAGCTGAACATTTTTGAAGACTTCAAAGATTTTAATATATTCAGCTTTAGAGGCTTTATTTATCCAGCAATACAAAGGAATCCCATTATGAATGCTTGGCTGGGCTCTGACTCTACCAATGGATTCAGCTCAGCAGGGTTTGTTAACACAGCTGTCATGGAGACAGAGTTCATTAATCTTGCCAGTCTTATGACCACTTAAGAGGATAATGGCTTTTTTGAAGTGGTTTTCAAATTACTTTGTTTATTTCAACAGTTTCATGAGCATCTCAAAAACTTACCAATGGCATTGTGGTGCTTAAGTGTTCTGTATGCAGTGGATACTGGGGTAAGGGAATGGAGGGAAAATGAGGGGGTATGGAGGGTGGGTGAGTGGGCTTCGGATCATGGGGGAATGGAGGGGCTATGGGGGTATGGAGTGGGCATGGGGAAATGGGGGACATGTGGGTGAGAGGGTGTCATTGAGGGTGAGGGATATAGGTTGGTGAGAGGTGTAGGAGGGTGAGGTTCCGGGGGCCTCACACTCATCTATTGAAAGGAGCCTCTGGAGGTGGCTGCCCCAATTACGTTCTGCCTTTACCACCCCACGATGGAAATACCATGGGCAGGCATTGCCAGGCAGGAGGCAATATTGCAAGTTGGGAAATTGGCCCGACGCGCGATTCTTGCTTCAAAGATGAAAATCCAGGCCATTATTTACAAAGGACAATATATTCAACACCGTTTTCTGTGGAAAGGTGGCATCAATGTGACAGGACGCAGAATAAACCATACACAGAGCCATTTTATTAATGTGCAAATCCCTTTCTCTCCAATTCTGTTGAATTACTATCCTGCTGCCTGAGTAATCTTGGATCTTTGCTTAAAAGCATTTTACTTACTGATCCCAATGAAGTCTTGCTAGTGCCAATGCACTCCCCTCACCTCTAAACATACATGACATACATTCCACCAGCTAACTTAAATCTACTGCAGCCACCAACATCACCCAGTTTATGTGACTGCTAAGCCATTTGCTTCTTAACAGAACAGAAACATATTTAATTTTATTATGGTATGAATGGAAAACAGGACAGGTACCCTCTAGATAACATATCAATTCAAATTATGACCCTTGTGGCTTTGGGCAAAACTTCCTTACAACTGGATCTCAACATGTATGTTCCAATGAGAATCCTCTCCTCCCTTCAAGAAAGTAGATCACGTGAAATGAATCGATGGGTCCTTACACTTGCACACTTACGTCACAATACATAAATTAGGTGTAAATACTACTCACACTGCAGAGAAGGAGTTCTCTTTCTTGGGTTTCTTCTTCTCCTGTGCATCACTGAAATCTAAAGCAGCTTTGTCCATTCCCAAGAGTTCACTGATCCTATCCCTCCCGTAGAATTCTCCATACTTATCCATAACCTGTAGGGAGGCAGGGTTAGCTAGAGTTATTAAAGGAATTTAGCTTTACATAAAGCAATGAGAGGCAAGGTTCAACAAAGTTGGACTGCTCAATGGTAGAATACTTACATAGGCACATATTCATGCAGTATTATGTCATATTCTGAACTCATTAGCCTCAGTGTAGATGGATGTTAAGATAGGCATTTCTATCAGTGAGATCATTGTACTAATGCTGAATTTGTTCGTACCAAATTGTCTTCCTGGTATTTTGAAAGAAGTCTTAACTGCTTTAAAATAATTCAGTGTAACACCTTGGTTAAGCAGCTCAGCAAAGAAATTAATAAATGCTTATTAAGCGTCCTACCATAAGACTGCTGACAGTAATTTTTACTTTAAATTTACTATCAGCTGAACTTACTTGTTTTCCACAATTAATACCTGCATAGTTACAAAGTTGAAATAAATGTTTTATTGAAATTAATATTCTTCAGATGAACTCGCTGGTTGGATGCTCATCAATTTCAAATTAGCAGTGAGTAAACAACCATATAAGAATCAGTGCGGTCGATTTTGACTGCCTTCATCTGACATTAATGGGATGATAACAGCTTCAAATTAGGGTCTGAAGAACAAACATCCCATTAGCGCCAGGTCCATTTCAAAAAGGGCCTACTGCCAGGTGTCCAAAGCACCTGCCTGATTCAGGAGGTGAACCATATTTAGCACAGAAATCTGTGTCCATTTATATAAATAGGGCTCCGATTAGACCATTTTAGGTGTGAACTGATTGACATGGAAAAGAGGAGGCCCATGGAAGTATTCAATTATTTCTTGGGGCTTCCAAAGGAACAATCTGGGCTCTCTGCCCCAGGAGCCCCCTCCTGAAATTACATTACTGACGGCATTTCTGGCCTGATTTTCAGCCCTGATCTGGCGAGTTGCAGCGGGACACCTGTTTAACACTCTGCAGCTCACCTCATGAAATTAAATGAGGCCAAGCCCTCATCATGGAAGGTTACTTCACAACCAGGGCAATCAGCTGACCTGCAAGCTCCTAGAAAAAAATCAAATTCTGCCCCAGTGTGCGCAGAATGTAAGGAAATCACAGAAAATGTAAGTTTGAACTTGCTCTTTACCTTTCTCTTCACAAACTTGTCCCAATAGTTATAAGGGAAAGATCTGAAAGAGGAGGACAGAGTTATTATCAATCACATCTCCTGGCTCTCCCATACCGTAAAAATTAAAAAGACAGATTTGCTGGCCATGTGTTGTCCCAGATAGGCACAGTGGCAGAGGATGGTGAAACAGAATGTAATCTTGCTTACTAGTATTTAAGAGAGAAAACTTCAGTAGCAACTGGAGGTGTGGAAATGTCCCAAAGCACCGGAGAGTGGCCAATGTATGGTACCCACTCTTAAAAAGGGAAACAGAGCTAATCTGGCTAATTATAGTTTACCATCTGCGGAAGGGAAAATTTCAGAGTGCTTAGTGAAGAACGACATGACCACACACCCAGATAAAAAGAAAATGGATAAAGCAGCCAGCATGGACTTCAAAACAGACGATCGGCTTGACAAACCCCGTGGAGATTTTTTGACGAGGCAACAGAAATGGTACATAGGGAAGTGCAGTTAATATAATGGCGTACTGAATGAAGACGTAAAACGACGAAGATTTAAAAGTAGTCCAACACCAAAGCTCATTCGCACAATGAATAAATACTAACTATTGTTAAACTTTGAATCCTGTTAACGTAAAGACCCGAATCTAATGATCAATACATTATTTTACGTTGCTATATCGTTTCTTTTTGCATTTTCATTGGAGAAATGACTGATTTAAAACTTAATTCAGCCCTTGGCCGCAACAGAAGTTGATATAAAATAAATAAACTTTTCATAATAATACATGAATTTAAAGAAAGGTTTTGACAAGGTACCACATGGAAGATAAATAGGAAATATTAATTGACATGGAACTGGGGGAAGGATAGAAAACTAGACTGAGAATTGGGGAGAAAGGAGGAAACAAAGAACTGGATTTGCGGGAGTGGTTGGAAATGGGTAGATGTGTTCCAAAGGGTTTAGTTCTGAAGTTAGTCATGTTCACTGTGTATATCAATATTTTAGATATAGTCTTAGAGGGAGTCAGGTCAAAATTTACAGATAATATCAAATAGGAGGGACAGTTAATTCCTCAGAAGATCAAATGAAGCTGAAATGGAATATTGGTAAGGTATGGCCACTGGTAGCACAGTGCTATTGGCAGAAATGGACTTGCAGCATACGGTAAAACATCCCGTGAAGCACAATCTCTGCATGCACTGCTCCTGGGGCATTATGAGCTTAAAGTTATTTCATTAGGCACTGTTCCACTACAATTACGTGCTATCACCCAAGGTCACAAGATTACTCTACCCTGTCCAATTGTGAACCCTTTCATAGAGAAAGATGCTCCTCTTACAACTTTCCTGGGTTCTTGGCCCTCAGTTTAGCCTGTCACTCTTTTTCCCTCCAACCCAGGTATTCTTCTTTATATCACATTTTACATTAGAGAGGGAGTGAAGACAGAGCTGTTGGTGGAATTGTTATAAACATAAACTATAAAGTTAACTAAACTATAACAATACAGTTTCGTGATACACCAAGCTTATTCATAACAATGCTAAATGCATGTGGTCTAAATGGCTTTTTCTGGTCCAAAATTTTGAGGTTAAATCCTTCCTTGTGTAACTGAGTTATGCACTCCTGGCTGACCCCCACATTCTGGCCCCTGAGGTTATTCAGGACTCTGCTGCCTGGGTCCTAACCAGTACCAAGTTCAATTTCATCCACCACCCCCTGCTGACCTACTCTGGCTCTGGGTTAAGCAACGCTTTGATTTTAAAATTCTCATCCTTGTTTTCAAATCTCTCTCCATGGCTTCACTCCTCTCTAGCCCTGTAATCTCCTCCAGTCCCACAACCCATGAGATATCTGTGCTCTTTTAATTCTGGGATTTTGACCATCCTCAATCTTAATCGCTTGGCTTCAGCTGCCAAGGCCCTAAGCTCAGGGGTTCCTTCCCTAAATCTCTTGATTTTTCTATCTCCCTTCCCTTCTTTTAAGATGCTCCTCAAAGCCTACAGCATTGAGCAATCTTTTGTCCACCTGAACCTCTAACTTCAAGGAATTGATGGGGACAGATGGGATAGCAAGAATGTTGTTAATGTAATGATGTTGGAATGGCATTAAAGTTGTAATCATACGGTATCTAATATCTTCTAAAGTGGTTTGGTGTCAAACTTTGTTTGATAACCCTCCTGTGACATGGGGGGGTTTTACTACTTTAAAGCCACTTCATAAATATAAGTTGTTGTTAACAGCACATTGCTCTATGCGTTTATGATAAGTTCCTGTCTGTGTTATTTTAACAGAATCATCACATAGTATATAGCTTCATAGGGTGGAATTTAATGCCCTCCCCCAAAGCAAGTTTGGAAACGGGGATTGCATTTAATCAGGCAGGTGGGGGCCCCACTGTTTTCCCTCCTCTGTCCCGATTAAGTCCAGGGCAGTCGTCAACAGCCTTCCTGCCCTGACACCAGTTGAGGCCCTTCAGTTGGCAATTAATGTCCATTTAGGGCCCCCACCACACCACAGCTCGCTGCTGGGGTGGGGCAGTCACCACTCAAGAAGCCCGAAAAGCAAACCCTGTCAGATTTGCTTGCAGGCTCCCAGCTGGAAAGGGGGGGATCCCTCATTCAAAGGCACTCAGTGCCTGATCGAAGAACCTGGCATCAGGAGGGCCTTAGAGCTGCCCCCTGCCCTTTCTTCTGGCCCTCTTCCCCCCCAACTCTAGCTAGCGACCCCTTTTCTGTGACTCCCCATATCGGCCTGGGTCCATTGCTGATTCTGGGTGTCTGGTGGATGCATTGCCAGCGGCTATCCCTGTTTTCCCAGTGGCACTAATGACAATTAGGAGTTGCTGGTCTCTCATTGGCACTTAATATAGCAGACCTTTCTGAAAGGAGGCAACATGAAGCACATGCCAGCTCTCCAGATGGCAGGCAAGACCCCTGCCACCTGGATTAAATTCTGCCCATAATCTTTACAGTGCAGATAGAAGCCATTCAGCCCAACAGGCCTATGCTGGTGATAATCCACCACACAAACCTCACCCTTTGCCTTTTCATCTAACTCAATCAGCATGTCCTTCTATTCCTTTCTTCTTTATATATTTATTCAGCTTCCCCTAAAATGCACCTATGGTATTCACCTCAACTACTCCTTATGGTAAAGAGTTCCACATTCTAACTACTCTCTAGGTAAAGAAGTTTCTCCAGAATTCTCTAGTGGATTTGTTGATGACTATCTTATACTTACTGTGCCTAACTCTGATCACTCCCGCAAGTAGAAACACCTTTTCTATGTCTACCTATCAAATTATTTCATAATCTTAAAGAATTTAATCAGGTCAACCCTCAGTCTTCTTTCTAGAGGTAAGCCCACCAGCCTATTCAATCTTTTCTGATAGAAATAACTCCTCACTTCTGGTATCATGCTAGTAAAGGTTTTTTGCACCTTTTCCAGTGCCTCTATATCCAGAACTGTGAACAGTACTGAAAGACCAGGATTTTACAGCCCCACTGCAGCATGTCACCCCTCGGTGAATGTGGCGAGCCATTTAAATCTTCATTCAGTTCGGCGGGACCATAATATCCCACTGGATAGGAGGGGCTGTAAAATCCTGGCCCAAGCGTGGTTTAAGCAAGTTTCCAAACAAGTCTGTTATTAGCTCTTAGCTTTTCAATCCTAACCCTCTAAAAATCAACCAAAGTGTTTTGTTTGCTTTTTACTAATCGCCTTATTAATTTGCATTGATACTTTTAGCGTTCTCTGTAACTTGTTTAAATTAAAAGAATTAATGACTACATGAGCAGAGACACGAATTTAAATGTCGCTCGATAAGAAAACCAATTGCACAGGAAGATTTAAACCCTTGTACATTTATTATCGGAAGTCCACGCTGCAGTTCTTTCATAATTCAGGTGACCTGTACCATTAACCGTTGAGTTGTTGGCTCAGGCCTAACGTTAATATCAAGTTTTTTAAAACAATGGTAGGCTTTTCAGTCAAGTCAATGTATCAAGATCACACAGAACTACATAGAAATGGCAATACCAAAACAGGCTTTTCAGCTCAACCAATCCAGATTGATAATAACCCTCCACACCAGAATTGATCCTAAACCCTGGAAAAACTCAGCAGGTCTGGCAGCATCGGCAGAGAAGAAAAGAGTTGACGTTTCGAGTCCTCATGACCCTTCGACAGGGTCCTGTCGAAGGGTCATGAGGACTCGAAACGTCAACTCTTTTCTTCTCCGCCGATGCTGCCAGACCTGCTGAGTTTTTCCAGGTAATTCTGTTTTTGTTTTGGATTTCCAGCATCCGCAGTTTTTTGTTTTTATCTTTGGTCCTAAACCCTTATGCTACACACGGACCACATATTTCTTTATCCTCTTTCCTTCAACCATATATCCATCAATAAAATTACATAGAATACTCAATGTTTAATGCTACTCACTGCGTGTTTATAACGAGCCTATCCCATTGTCCCTTGATGTCATCCTCGGAAGGTTGTTCTGTGATGTACAACCCGTCAAACTCCAACTTCCTAGCAACCTCTTTCTCTCGCTTGAAAATAACCAGTGGGACCTGCAAATAAAATAAGCAGATAAGCTTGTCTGAATGACATCACAGCTCAAATATTATGATCATCAACCTCCCATTTTGTAGATTGTCTTGTAACCTCTTAACTATAGACTGGTTTATGGCCTTATGCAAGAAAATCATATTTGTTCACTAATGAAATACAAAAGATTGCCATCTCCTAAATGTTTGATAGTTCATTTCAAAGATGATAGAGATTTGGGCAAATGAACGCTGTGACCTATTACCAGTGAATGCTGCAAACTTCAAATAAAGAAGCACTAATAATTAAAAATGCAATGGAATAGTTAACACGGAAGCTCATAGTATATAGCCTGATTGTATGGCATAAAATGGTAATGTCCACCTGAAGCTAATTACTAGGAATGGACCTCATGCAGAGAATTGTGTACACTCTTCATTATAGTTGAAGGTTTTCTGAAATATATAAAATATACCGACCATATAATCTTCTGAGAAACAGCTAAACAAATTGCATCTTAATAGAGGAGACATTGATAAGGTTGTAATGCCATTGGACTAGTAATCCAGGGGCCCAGGCTAACGCTCTTGGGACATAGGTTCAAATCCTATCATGGCAGCTGGCGGGATTTAAATTCAATTAATAAATCTGGAATATGAAGCTAGTGGTGACCGCGACAGCCATCATCAATTATCGTAAAATCCCATCTGGTTCACTTCAGGGGAGGAAATGTGCCATCCTTACCTGGTATGGCCTACATGTGACTCCAGACCCACTGCAATTTGATTGACTCTTAACTGGCCTAGCACATCACTCAGTTCAAGGGCAATTAAGATTCACGGGGTAGGCAACAAGTGTTTGCCTTGCCAGCAACGTCCACATCCGTGAAAGAATTTTTAAAAATGTGCAGCGATTCTATCATTCTGGTTAATTCTGCAGAGTAAATCTCTTCTCATACCAATAGCGTGTGAGTAGGGAGACCTGCCAATGGCACAAAATACATGCCTACAATGGAATAAAATCCACCTGATGGTTCATTGTGTATACCAATAATTATGATTTCAAGCCTGTAATCTGATACTAGGTTTCAGATGATGGTTTCAAACTGTTTGATCTTTGCTTTGACAACACTTTGCTGATGTCGACTGAATCCATTGATTGGATTGCTCCTTCGACAGCATCTTCCAACCTGCAACATCTATCACGTCAGAGGACAAGGGCAGCAGATGCATGGGAACTCCACTACCTACAAGTTCCCCTCCAAGCCACAGATCATCCTGACTTAGAACTACATCTCCATTCCTACACTGTCACTGGGTCAAAATCGTGGAATTCCCTCCCTAACAGCACTGTGGGTGTACCTACACCACATGGACTGCAGTGGTTCAAAAAGATGGCTCACCACCAACTTTTCAAGGGCATTTAGGGATGGGCACTTTATGCTGGCCTACCCAGGGAGGCCCACACCCTATGAAAGAATAAAAACAAATTATTTCCTTATAAGCATTCCTAGGTAATATCCAGTAATCTGCTGTTGGCTACAGAGGCCAGGAGAGTCATTCTCATAAAAACTCAAGTGACCGCTATACAACTTGGGCAGCAAAAATAGTAAACTCTGTAATTTAAGCAAAAGAGATCACTGAACATTGAATGCAATTAAATGGTCCAGTTAATATAATCAAATACAAAAGGCTTAGATATTGAAAGTTAGACAAAATTATCTTCCAAGTCTTGAAATACAATTTCCCGTTTGATTCTGGGAACACAACTTGCAGCTTTCAAAATGAGTTCATGTAGCCTGTTGAACAAAACAGGGGGAGAATTTTCTCCCCATTGGGGGAGGGGGGGGGAGGTTGGACGGGAGCCGGCATTGGCAGGCGTGCCCAAGATCGGCTGCGTGTTGCCATTTTATGTGGACGGGCCAATTAAGACCCACCCAGCGCTGAGCTCTCCCTGTGGGGGTGGGGGGAGTAGGCTCTTTTGTGCTTGTGCAGAAATCTCCCTGAAGCACAGGGAGCACAGATTACTTGGATTTTTAAAAATTTTAATGAAGACAAAAGAAATTTTTTAAGACATGTCCCTTCATGTGACAGTGTCACATGAGCTGGGATTAATTTTATTGAAAAATTTTATTAAACTTTAAAAACCTTTATGAAACCTCAAGCCCTTGGATGAGGTTTCATGATAAATGCGAAGGCCGTCTGGGCTCTCCTCCTGCCCGCCAACTTTAAGGTTGGACGGGCAGCTCAGTTAAGTGTTTTAATTGATATTTAAATGGCCTTAATAGGCCTTTGACAGTTCGGCGGGTGCGCAGCCGACTCTAGTGCGCGCCCACCGAACTGAATATCTGAATGACACGCGGTGACATCAGCATGCACGCCCGATGTCACTGCGCATCATTTCATGCGTCAGCAAGTGGGGCCCGCCCCGCTCGCTGACCCGAAGATTCTGCCCCAGATTTTTCTGTGAAGTGTTTTTAATGACCAAAAATTGCCTTACCTTCAAACAGTAGTAGCCAATGATGCAGAAAAATGAGATGACAGTGTGCAGGATGGCCAGAATTCTCAGAGTGGGTTCCATATAGCCACTGCTTTCTTGTAGAACATAGTGCACTGTGACCCTGTGCCTACTTCCCATACTGCTCCACCGAGAACCTCCACCTTCTTGATTGTAAACACCAAGGCTACTCTCTTTCTCTTCTATGGATGGAGAAGTTGATACCTGTTGAACATTGCACATTAGTAATAGTAGCTTGCCGCCAGTAATCTAAATATCCAACATAATTTACAAACTTGCCATTCACAGTCTGCAATAGAAGCAAATCAAATGTCAGGGTATTTTTTAAAGGCATTGTCTTTATAAACATGTGCTTACCTTGAATTTTTTGGTTTGGCAAGAAAAGTCAAGTATCATTTTAATTATGTTATGATTCACAAATGGTGTAATGCTTTACAAATGTGACTATCCTAACTACTTGTGTGCTTACCAATATACAGAAAATTATTGCCAAACCTTTTTTTCATGAAAAGTATCTTGAGCTAATTTCAACCATCTGGGACAAACAGGGATATAATTATTTTCAATATTGATGCTTGAGATGTTTTATACTGAATCCTATGCGAACACTATCATGCACAGGTCCCACATACAACACTGAAATAAATAGCCAAAAAAAAACAATTTTAGCAGTGTTGATTGAGACATAACTGTTGGCCAGAACACCGAAGGAATTCCCCTGGTCTTTTCTCAATTAAACCATGGGATCCTTTACAACCAACTGCGAGGGTAGATCGGCCTTTGGTTTAGCATCTCACCCAAAGCGGCACATCTGACAGTGTAGCACACCATTAGCACATTCTTGATTATGCACTAAAGTTTCCAAGTAACCCTGATTAATATATGTTAAAAAAATACAGGATTTTAGCACTTGGACAGGAGTTATGCTGGCACAGGCCCAAGAGAGTGGAAAATTGTCTGGGTCCCTCAGCATGAAACCCTGGCAATTATAAACTCCTGGGCTTCATCTGCACAGGTCCTATCAGGTTTTGCACCAAGTTCAGCATTAGTAGCTGGCAGACAGGTGGGAGCGAGTTTTTGGGCAGCAGGAGGCCACTACTGGAACAGGCGGGTGCTCAGCTAAGTTGTTGGGAAGAATATCGGAAAGGGATCTTGGTCGGGGCGGGGGAGGAAAGCCCTTGTTAGGGGTGGCCCAAGGCTTTGTTGCGGTAACCTGTGGAGCTCTTCTGTTCCTCCTGGCCCGCATTGAAATAAAAATACATTCAACTTTCTGGTCTTTTTCTGGCCCCAGCTCCTCGTCACCAGGTTGGTCTGGCAGGAAAGCCAGTTGGGAAAAATCCAAATTGCAAGTGGGTCCTGGTGATCGGAGTCCAATCCGCTCATCTAAGGAAGGACCCCTGGGCTCCCATTGAGTTCTGCTGGAAGGGCAAATTGGAAATCGACCTGTTTCATCGCTGACGAATTTTGATTAGTTTGCAAAAAAAAAATTACTCAATTAAGAAATGCATTGAAATGTCAACAGTCTCTTTAACTTCGAAAAGAATGGAGGATAGATCATCATGTATTGTTACATCACTTACGTCAGTGAGAAAAGCCTTGTGATAAGAAAAGCAATCAACATGAAGGAAGTCAATTAAGGACAATTCTGGACAACAAGAAGCTGTCTATTGGTTAGATTTCATCGTCCGCAAACCACCCCCCCTCCGAAAAAAAATTATACAAGAATACAACCTCTTACCTTATAGAAGAGGAGAATGAAGTTAATTGCAAAGGCTACAAACAATGCTAGCATCCTCATGTTGTAGAAGTTGCGTGCAAAGTAATTCTGGAGGAACAAATGCATTGTGGAATATTTTAATATAAACAAAATTCTAAACAATAAATCTATAAAGACAGTAAATGTGCCTTAATACTTAGTGTAATTAACTTAGGAAAGCAACACTGAAGCATGCCTTCAAATATTCTGAATTAAAGTGGATTTTAAAGAAAAACTTAAAGAAAGGCAAAAGAAGGTTGGGTGCCAATCAACTCAGAGAGGGCCTAGAAGGTCCCACATTTGGTCCATGGTCTGTACTTGAATTTCTGGTCTTAGCCGGACCTGTACTCAGAGCGGAGCATCCCTCGGATATATCCTGTGAATATTGTATGAGGACAGAATTAAACAGTCATGTTCTCTGCACAAAGGAACGTCAGTAGCCATTCAGGCCCTCAAACTTGTTTTGTTATTCAATTAGAGAGCATGGCTGATCTGCACCTCAGAAAGCTTTGCCTGCCTTTGCTCCATATTCCTTGATACACTTTACTTAACAAAAGCCTATCAATCTTAATCTTAATTGAAAGCTTCAGTTGACTCAGGAATCTCTTGCTAAATTCAGGAATAAATAATGGGTACTTAGGGGAAGTGTCCCCGGTGTACTCCAAAAAGAAACTGACATATTCAGGAAAAGGCATATGAAAGCTTCCAGTTTAAAAAAAGCAAATAGAGAGGTTCTCGGAATAAAAATGGAAAACCAGGGTGGTAATTTTCAGTATGGCCACAGGAAGCGACCTGACACTTACAGGTCGGCTGCTCATTGTACATTCTGCCTGATTTCCTTCTCTATTGACTTAATTGGAAAGAGAAATTGGCTGGAGGGTATAAAGGATATATGACCACCAAGGTTTCCTCTTTCTCTCAAACTAAAAAGTGCTGCTTGATTCTAATGCTCAAACTCATACTGTGGCCGGGATTTTATGGAGCCTCTGGGAGCATGCTGGGAGGTGTCGGGGTGGAGAAATCAGGTGGAAGGATGGGTATGTAATGTGCCCATCGCCTTTCAACTGCCGCTGGTATTTACCAGCAGCGGGGAAGGTGCCGGAAGGCCATCCTACATTGAACATACAAACATACGACATAGGAGCAGAAGTAGGCTATTCAGCCCCTTGAGCCTGTTCCACCATTCAATAAGATCATGGCTGATCTTTTTGTGTTTTGAATTCCACATTCCCTTCTACTTCTGATAACCTTTGATTCCCTTGCCTAACAAGAATCTACCTACCTCTGCCTTAAAAATATTCAATGACCCCGCTTCCACTGCCTTTGGAGGCAGAGAGTTCCAAAGTCACACAGCCCTGAGTGAAAAAAATTCTCCTCATCTCTGTCCTAAAAGGGAAACCCCGAATTTTAAAACAGAGTTCTGGGCTCACCCACAAGAGGAAACATCCTTTCCACGTCCACCTTATCAATACCATTAATGATCTTATATACTTCAATCAAGTTATCCCATCTAAACTCCAGTGGAAATAAGCACAGTCTGTCTAACCTTTCCTCATAAGGCAACCTACTCATTCCAGGTATTAATCTAGTCAACCTCCTCTGAACCACCTCCAACGCATTTACATCCTTCCTTAAATAAGGAGACCAAAACTGCACACTACTCAAGATGTGGCCTCATCAATGCCTAGTAACTGAAGCATTACATCTTAACTTTTATGTTCAATTCCTCTCGTAATAAAGGATAGTATTCCATTAGCCTTCTTAATTACTTGCTGTACCTGCATATTAACTTCTTGTGACTCATGCACAAGGATACCTAGATCCCTCTGCATCTCGGAATTCTGCAGGTGTTCTACATTTATGTAATACTCTGCTTTTTTATTCTTCCTGCCAAAGTGAACAACTGCACATTTTCCAACATTATACTCAATCTGCCAGATTTTTGCCCATTCTCTCAACCTATCTATATCCATCTGCAACCTCCTCATGTCCTCTTCACAACATACTTTCCAATCTATCTTTGTGTCATTTGCAAATTTAGCTACCATGCCTTTACTCCCCTCATCTAGGTCATTGATGTAAAAAGTTGAGGCCCCAGCACACGCCCTGCTGGACTCCACTCATCACATCCTGCCAATCAGAAAAAGACCTATTTATGCATACTCTGTTTTTTGTCAGCCAGCCATTCTTCTATCCACGCTAAAATATTACCCCCTACACCACGAGCTTTTATTTTCCACAATAACCTTTTGATATGGCACCTTATCAAATGCCTTCTGGAAATCCAAGTACAGTATGTCTACAGGTTCTACTTTATCCACAGCGCCTGTTACTCCTTCAAAGAGCTCCAATAAATTGGTTAAACATGGTTTCCCTTTTACAAAACCTAGTTGACTCTTCCCGATTACCATGAATTTCTCGAAGAGCCCAGCTATTACCTCCTTAGACAGGCGTCAAGCTAACTGGCCTATAGTTTCCTGTTTTCTGCCTCGCTCTCTTCTTGAATAGAGGGGTCATATTTGCTGATTTCCAGCCTGATGGGACCTTTCCAAAATCTAGGGAATTTTGGAAAATTAACACTAAAGCATCTACTACTTCATTAGCCACCTCTTTTAAGACACGAGGATAAAGTCCATCAGGAGCCGGAGACTTGTCAGTCTGCAGCTCCATCAGTTTGCTCAGTACCACTTCCCCAGTGATTATTGCTGAAAAGATGTACTTTGTTGAAGCTTTTCGTCTTGCACTCATCAGGACAATCACAAGAATTCTGTTCAATGCAAGATGAAAAGCTTTGACAAAATGTCTTTTTCAGCAATCTTCAAGCTCTGTGCTACCAAACAACTATCCCTAGTGATTGTATTTCACCAAGTTCCCCTCTCCCTTCCATCACCTGATTTATAGCTATTACTGGAATGTTTTTTGTATCCTCTATAGTGAGGACAGAAGCAAAACATTTGTTCTTTTCATCTGCCGTTTCCTTTTTACCGATTATTCACTTGCCACTGTCACTCTCTAGAAGACCACCACTCACTTTACTTACTCTTTTCCTTTTTAAATATCTGTAGAAGCTCTTGCTATCCGTTTTCACATTTCTAGCTAGCTTTCTATCATATTCTAATTTCTTACTCATGATTAACCTTTTAGTCATTCTCTGCTGTTCTTTATTTTCTGACCAATCATCTGACATGCCACTCATCTTTGCGCAGTTATGTGTTTTTTCCTTAAGTTTAATGCTTTCCTTAACTTCTTTAGTTAATCACGGATGGTGGGATCTCCCCTTAGAATTTTTCTTTATAGCAGAAATATAATTATTCTAAGTATCCTAAAATATCCCCTTAAATGTCTGCCACTGCTTCTCTATTGATCTATCCCCTAGCCTGGTATCCCAGTTCACCTCAGCTAGCTCAGCTTTCATGCCCACATAGTTGCCCTTACTTAAGTTTAAAATAATAGTTTTGACCCATTCTTCTCCCTTTCAACCTGGATGTAAAATTCAAACACACTGTGGTCACTGCTACCTAGGGGTGCCTTCTTCACTCCGAGGTCACTAATTAATCCTGTCACATTACATAATACCAAGTCTAATATAACCAGCTCTCTGGTTGGCTCCAGAATGTACTGCTCTAAGAAACTAGCTTGAAAGCATTCTATGAACTCCTTATCCAGGCTACTACTGCCAATCTGATTTTTCCAATTTATATGTAGATTAAAATCACCCATGATTAATGCTGTCCCTTTATCACAAGCATCCAATATTCCTTCTTGTATATTTTGTCTTACATTGTGATGACTGTTAGGGGGCCTGTAGACTACTCCCATTTGTGACTTCTTTCCCCTACTGTTACTCAACTCTATCAAACTGATTCTACATCCTGCTCTCCTGAATCAAGATCATATGTAACTATTTCACCAATGCCATCCTTGATCAACCATGCCACCCCTCCACCTTTACCTAGCTTGCTATTCTTCTTGAAAATCATATACCCCTCAATATTCAGGACCCAATGCTTGTCATTCTGCAGCCACATCTCCGTAATGACTATCAGATCATATTTATTTACTTCAATGTGAGCTATCAATTCATTTATTTGATACAAATGCTACGTGCATTCAGATACAGAGCCTTTAGTTTTGTCTTTTTATTATCTTTGTAACATTTAGTCTTGACTACTGGTGTATTCTTAGGTTTTATCCCTCTGCCCCTTCCTGCTATTCTATGACCCTCATTTCCCATATTGCTATTATGGTCTCCTGCCTTGAAACTATCACTTGATTTATCACATCTACTCAAACTTGATCCCTCACCACCCTTGTTTGGTTTAAAGCCCTCTCTACTGCCCTAGTTATGTGATTCGCAAGAATACACATCCCAGCATGGCTCAGGTGTAGACCATCCCAATGGTACAGTCCCCACTTTCCCCAGTACTGATACCACTGCCCACAAAACAGGGCCCACTTCTCCCGTGCCAGTATTTGAGCCATACATTAATCTCCCTAATCTTATTTGCCCTTTGCCAATTTGCACATGGCTCAGGTAATGATCCAGAGATTATTACCTTTGAGGTTCTGCTTCTTACTTTGGTACCTAGCTTCTCATACTGACTATACAAAATCTTCCTTTTCCTGCCTATGTCGTTGGTACCTACATGGACCACGACAACTGGATCTGTCCACACCTACTACAAGTTCCTCTGCAGCCCTGAATGGATGTCCCGAACCCTGGCACCGGACAGACAACGCACTTTGCTGCAGAAAACATTGTTAATCCCCCTCACTATACTGTGCCCTACTACCACTACATTCCTGTTTGCTCACTCCGCTTGAATGGCTTCCTGTACCATGGTGCCATGGCCAGCCTGCTCTTCCACCTTACAGACCTTGCTTTCATCCACACAGGTTGTGAGCACCTCAAACCTGTTTGGCAATTGCAAAGTCTGAGGCTCCTCCACTACTTTCTGCTATGTCCCATTACCTGCCTCACTCAGGGTCACATCCATCTATCTGCCTCTCACTGCCGATCAAAACAGACAACCCTCTTCTAAGTGGCATGACCATCTTCTGGAACAAAATATCCAGGTATTTCTCCCCCTCTTGTATGGTGCGCAGCATCTGAAGTTCGGCTTCCAGATCAATAATCCTGATCTAGAATTCCTCCAGCTGCTTACACTGTCTGCAGATGTGTTTGTCATAAATCGCCTTGGCATCCAAAGCTCTTATATTCCACAGCTGCAACATTAGTAGCAATGTCAGGACAGATGTTATGTTATTTAGTTAACTTAATTTAATTACTCACTTAATTAACTTAGAATAATTCCTATGTATACCACACCTCTTTCTCCTGTGCACCTAATTCCCATGTGAACCTAATTCACTAATCACTCAGTCTCCTTCTCACTCCGACATTGTCACTGATCTCCTCACATGCCCCTTACTGATTGTGCAGTTTGAAAAGCCTGTCTCTCTTATAGACCCTCTGAAAAGTTACTAGTATAGTGAGGGGGATTAACAATGTTTTCTGCAGCAAAGTGCGTTGTCTATCCGGTGCCAGGGTTTGGGACATCCATTCAGGGCTGGAGAGGAACTTATAGTAGGTGTGGACAGATCCAGTTGTCGTGGTCCATGTAGGTACCAAGACATAGGCAGGAAAAGGAAGGAGGTTTAGCTTCCTGCTACACTAATTAACACCACTTGAACCAACTGCTTTCAGGTGACTGACAGATAACTGCCACTCCAGGCAGTTCTGTTTAACAAGCCAACCTAACTTACTTGGAGGTTAGTACTATGACAGGTCTTGATCCTTAATCTATACTTAAGACCTGAAAAGGATTTACCAGAACTTACCATGTGAACCTAATTCACTAATCACTCAGTCTCCTTCTCCCGCCGATGTAATCACCTGCCTCCTTGTGCGTCCCATACTCAATAAAGATCCTTACGTGGCCGATTCAGGGCCACTTGATGGCCTCTTTCTGGCACCACTGGTTATTTTATCAGTGGCAGGTGGGCTCATTGCCATTTGGGAAGACTGCCAGGTATACCCTGGCAGTCTCCTTGCAGCCTCGGGGGCGGGACTCCTAATTCAACACCCTCTGGCCCACGGAGGTGGCAAGGGCTGTCCCCACTTGGAAAGCCCTCACCATGTAACCCCTCCTCACCTGCTTGACAGACCCCAGCATGTCCGACCCCATTTACTCAGGTTTCGGGGCCTCCTCCACCATTGCTGGTCCTACATGATTGCAGTCTCAGCAGTCACCATGGCACTTGGTGGCGCTGCTGAGACTGAAGAGCTGTTGGACCTCTCATTGGCCAGGAGCTCTTCGGGGTGGGTCCCTGTACCTTAACGGAAATTGTCTGCTGCTTGTAAAATTGTGTTAGGACTCCCATAACCAGCCAAGGTGGGGTTACCCTAGACTTTCCGGCCAGTGGGGGGGGGATGGTCCTAGCCTTTCTTTCAGAAGCTCTGAAATAAATGGACATCCAAAAATCAAAGCTACTTTCTTAATATTTTATATGAGTAGAAAACAATCTCCCTCATGTGAGTAACTTTGCTGCCCAAAACATTTCATTCACTGGTCACAAGCACACAGTGAAATTCTATGACAAACTCCTGTTTTATTTATTCATTCACGGGATGTGGGCAACGCTGGCAGGGCCAGCATTTATTACCCATTCCCTAGTTGCCCTTGAGAAGGTGGTGGTGAACTGCCTTCTTGAACTGCTACAGTCCATGTCGTGTGGGTATACCCAGAGTGCTATTAGGGAGGAAGTTCCAGGAATTTGACCCATCAACAGCAATATATTTCCAATCAGGATGGTGAGTGACTTGGACGGGAATTTCCAAGTGGTGGTGTTCCCATGTGTCTGCTGCCCTTGTCCTTCTACATGGTAGAGGTCGAGAGTTTGGAAGGTGCTGTCGAAGAAGCCTTGGTGAGTTCCTGCAATGCATCTTGTAGATGGTACACACTGCTGCTACTGTGCTGGAGGTGATGGAGGGAGTGAATATTTGTGGATATGGTGCCAATCAAGCAGGTTGCTTTGTCTCGAATAGTGTCAAGCTTCTTGAGTGTTGTGGGAGCTGCACTCATCCAGGCAAGTGGAGAATATTCCATCACACTCCTGACTCGTGCCTTGTAGATGGAAGACAGGCTTTGGGGAGTCAGGAGGTGAGTTAGCCGCCTCAGGCTTCCTAGTCTCTGAACTGTTCTTGTAGCCACAGTATTTATATGGCTAGTCCAGTTCAGTTTCTGATCAATGGAAACCCCCCCAAGATGTTGGTAGTGGGGGATTCAGCAATGGTAATGCCATTAAATGTCAAGGGGCAATGGTTAGATTTGGTCTTGTTGGAGATGGTCATTGCCTGGTGTGCAGTGAATTGCTGGCTTTCAATCAGCATTGAAAATTAATTGCTGTGCTTCCTATTACTTTGGATCAAGTTGACAGATAGTATAAATAGCAAAATTCACATAGCATGTAACACCTACAGCGTGAAATTTACATTGCGAACGGCATAAAATATGCAGGTAGAAAATGGTTCAAAATTCTGATGTCCAACTTGCAAAGGAATCCAATGAACCTACACTGATGTCCTCAACTAAAATGTTGCACTCACAAGTAGCTTCTGTTGATATGCTGTAATTTTCTTCCAGAAGGCAGATTCTTGGACTTCCGGTTCTTCAGCTTTCTGTGCGTGTCGCTGTCTCCTTCTTCGTCGAGACTTCTTTTCTGTAATTTTTTCCTCTTTTTCTCCATCTTCTCCGCTGTAATCCAGAAAGAAAATTGTTATTGAAAAGCTAAAATCAAAATATTTGATAACCCAAAATAAAAATTAAAAATAAAAAAAAATATGGTACATAAAATATTTACAATTGCGCACTAGTCGATTTTCCAGTGACATTATGCAGGGGGAGCTAAGAACAAGTGTTGTCTTCAAGTGAAGTTGGATTAGAAAGTGGGGGATAATTGGGCCGGTGGGTGAAGATATAATTAAGTTACTGGTTTGAAGTTATATATTCTATTTTACATAATACTTGTAATGTAATATTATATAGTAAAACAGAGCAATTTGGGAAGTTGAGAGGTAGGTGTGGGTGGATCATAGGAGTTTATTTGCAGTGCAAGCTGATAATACAGCACAGGAACAACTATAATATTAATCAAGTTAGCCCACTTCCACAGGCATGAGGGTGTAATTACAGTTTGGCAAGTTAACACTGGCAGTTTCCATTGTAAACATAGACAGAAGAGTTGATATGAAGCCAATATAAATCCATATTGAATCATTTACTTATAAAGAGTTTCTAACCTTAGCCTGGCAGCAATACAATTTATCCCACTATCCATGGATAAGGGAGGGGGAAGAGAAAAAAAAATCAGCCCAATAGAAAGTGCAGATGCGTGCATGTTGAAAGAACATGGGTTATGATGTCTCCCACCTCCCCCACCCCCCCAAACTCATGAATAGCCCATTGACACTCACATCAAGAAAACATGTGAACACAACTCTCCAGCACCTCTGGAGCTATACCCATGTTCTGGTGATTTCATTCAAGGCAATAATGGTGGAGGAGAAAAGGTAAACACCAAAATGATTAACCAAGTGTTATCAAGTGTCTAATTTTGTCACCTGCATGTGTGACAATTATATCAAGGCAACCATTGGATTATAAAGAAAAAAATAGAGGAAAGAGATGCATTTATATAGCACCTTTCACAGGCGCAGGACCTCCTGAAGCACTTTACAGCCAATTAAGTGCTTTTTGAATTATAGTCTCTGTTGTAATGTAGCAAATCTGGCAACCAATTTGGACACAGCAAGCTCCCACAGTCAGTAATGTGATAATGACTAGATATTCTGATTTTGAGATGTTGATTGAGGGATAAAATATTGGCTGGGACACCAGGGAGAAATTCCCTTCCCTTCTTCGAAATAGCATCTTAGGATCTTTTATATCTACCCGAGGGGGTTTCAGTTTAACATGTTGTTTGAAAGACGGCACATGTGGCAGTGCAGTGCTCTCTCTGTGCTGCAGTGATGTGTCAGCCTTGATTTTTGTGCTCAAGTCTGGGGTGAGACTTGAACACACAACCTTCTGACTCAGAAACAAGGATGATACAAAAAGAACCAGGACTGACGTAGCACTGCCTGTTATATAAAAGAGAAAAGTTCTCCCACTTCAGCTTCTTCAACTCATCAACTATTCAAACAAAATGGGGTAAGTCTTCACCCTCACCACCTTGGGCATTAACTTACAAGAGTGAAAATTGGACAGTTTCTAATAATAGGAGACTAATTAATCAGATTACTACCCAAGCAGTGATGATGAAAATTTACCCCAATGTCCCTTAATGATGTAATTCCATTTGATAAAAATCACGTCTTCATTTCTTCAAAGGAAATCATCACTGAGAGGATCCTGATTCATCAAAATACTCACTCAGCTTTTTCTGATTCAACTTTATGGTCTTCTTTCTCATCAGTCTCATCTTCTATTGTTTTCTCATCCTAGGGATACATTTGTGAGTAAAATGATTCAAGTAATACAAGCTTTTTTTTTCCTTATTAAATCATGTTTGTGTGAATTTTTAACCCCAGGAAAATTTTAATAGCAAGATGAATGACCAAAGGAATAAAGTTTTCGCGGCTGTAAACAATGGAATTGGATCAGATGGCGCATTAGATCTTGATTGAGGCAGAGGGATACAAAGATTATGTATAAAGGGGAGAGATCCAGTTAGAAGTGGGTAGTTGATGAACCGGAATATCAAGCAAGAAACAGACATTATAGATCTCTGCAATTCTTAACATTAGGGGCAGAGTTTTCCCCCATCGGGGGTAAGTTTAGGAGCCGGCACATGGAGATGCACTTCCGATCAGCGCCCCCAATCCGCATTTTATGTGGGCGGGTCAATTAAGGCCCAGCCAGCATGACGTCTGCAAGAAAGTGCTATGCACTCCCTGTGCAGGTGGGGGGGGCGGAATCCCTAAACTGAGAGTGTGCTCTTTCGCGCACTGCATTCATCTCTCTGAGGCTAAGTGCTGCCTCAGGGATGTCGGTGCCAAATTTAAAAATGTTAGCAATAGAAAAAATAATCCCCTGACACGTCCCCTCATGTGACACTGTCCCATGAGTTGGGACATGTCCATCACTTTCATTAACACTTCTTTAAAAATTTAAAAACCTCCGTGAAACCTCATCCCGCCCGTGGATGAGGTTTCATGCTTTTTTCCAATGCCCACCAGGGGTCCTGGCCTGCCCGCCAACCTTAAGTTTGGTCAGGTAGGTCCATTAAGTACTTTAATGACTTTGTCAATGGCCTCAATTTGGCCATTGACAGGTCAGCGGGTGCACAGCTGATTCTGCTGAGCCCCCGCCCCCCCTGAAAATGACAATGACGCTGAGTGACGCCGGGAATTCCGCCCGACATCATCCCGCATCATCTTACGCGTCAGCGAGTGGGCCCCGCCCCCCCCCCGGACGGGAAATCCTGGCCTCGGAGTCCGGAAACCAAGACTCATACAGCATGGCCAGTGACAGAATGGCACATTTAATTCCATGGATTATTCTAAAAAGTGTCCCAATATCTTTGATGCTTTTAACTGTACAAGGTAATACCAGTGAGACATATTAAGTTTAGTTTCCACATCAACTCAAATCAAGTGGAACAAAATGAAAAAAAATACAAATTATGCTGGATTTATTATGAGAAGTAATTTTAAAAATGTTATGGATTTTATGATGGCTACGGACAGTTAAACAAGCCTCTGATATTAATGACTCTGATAAACTATAAGAATTCAAATTAAAAAAGAGAAATTTCTTCACATGAATATATACAGGTCAATTCAGCAATTCCATCCTTCCAGCAGAGAGCCACATTCAAAACGAGTTGGAGAAACGGTATCATAGGGAAGAATTTTTCAGGTGGCAGGGTTACCTGCCACGCCATCGATAAAGCCAGTGGGGAATGCATTCCTGTTCCTTACGGCTGCTCTACAACCATTTGATATTCTGGGGAAGCCCAAGGCCTGAGCAAGCTAACCTGCCGGACCTCCCCCAGTCCATCCCGGACCTCCTCCTGCTGACCTAAAATTGCGGCTGGGTGGGAAGTGGCCCTTAAGAGGCCACTAATTGGCCACTTAAGGGCCTCAATTGGGACAAGGGCAGGCTGGCTGCCCTCGGCCTCGTCTGTCCCCGTAAAATCACTGCCTGGTCGGGGGTGGGTGGGCAGGACGTATGAAGAATATTCACAGAATTTTACGGGCTGGTGGGGGACTATGAAATTCTGCCCGGAATGTTGTAGATCCCACTCTGACGGCTGCCCTGTACGGAGAATAAGACTGCTGAATTTACCCGATTGACTGCAGGCAAGGAAGCAACAGAAACTGTACAACAAAAGTCTTTAGCGACCGCCATAAGAGGGTGGCTGGTGTTATGCATCACCTGATGGCTGGTTTGAAGTTCTGGAAGTGGAACAGTAAGATAAGGTGGACTAATTAGATCACTCATGCCAGCATTTGGATTGTGCGGTATCAGCTTGTACTGGCCTCCCTCACGTCGTAGGTCTAAACCAAAGATATCAGATAGGAAGTCGCTCTCCTCAGTGATAGCTGTTAGATCAGTCAAGTCTTCAGAAGGCAGGGTTGATTGTGTAACTTTCCCCTCTCCTTCTCCAACTTCACCTCGTACCTCATCATGCGTTGGGTCTGGCATGTTGGCTAAAAGTTCTGTCATTTTAATCTTCTTGGCTCCCTCAACAAGGCTGCCACCCAAGAAAGTGCTATACATGATGCGGAAGAATCCACGGAAAACACTAAATACGAAATGGGAGAACCCAATCAATAAACTCCAGTAGAAAGCAAACAAAGTCATAATCATGTCCTTCATTGTCATTTTTTTCATTTTCTTCATCTGCTTTTTGAGACTTTTAGTTGTCAGCAACTTCATGAGGATCATCACATTATACCTGAGAGCCATTAAGGCAGATCTAATTGTTGTCGTGGAAAAAAAGCTCATTTTGGGATCTTCTTCCTCCATTTTATCCTTTTGGGTCTCCTCTTTACTCACAGACCTCTCAGTAGAATCTGACTCTGAGATTTGTGCTGCTAACTGCATTTCAAAGATAGTGTCTTCACAGAAATTCACAAATAGTTCCATCTTTTCTTTCTCTCCTCCTTCATTTACAACATCAAAGATGAATTGCCTCTTAGACTCCTTTACCTGTGGCTTCTCCCACTGTGTCCTGCTGGACTCACTGATCTCAAAGTATACCCTCTCAATCCGTTTGGCACTTCCCATAATCTCAATACGGCCAAGAAATGGTTGAAAGTAGTTGAGAACGCTCTCTGCCAACTCGAGGAAGGTCTGCAGCCGAGTATCATGAGGCATGTGCTCCGACAAATTTGTCAATAGGACTGCAACATTGAAACCAATGTCTTTTGCGGGTTCATGAAACCTTTCAACAAACTCTTCATAATCCAACATCTCATTCTCATCAGTCTCTGCACAAGAGAGTAGGAATTCAGTTTCTGACTGTGTGTAGTGTTTATGACTCTCCATGGCCTTCTGGAAGTCTCTCTTGGAGATCAGACCTTTGCTATCAGGGTCGTATTCTTTGAATGCATCAGATGAGGTTAGGTTCTTTAGCTTAAGGAACATGTCAAAGAATTTGAGGATCATTTCCACGTTGTTTGAAGACTCCACCAACATGTCCACCATCTGCTTGCCAATAGTTCCATTGACGACATTGCCTGAAGTAAGTAATTCGTACAGTGTTACATTTGGTCCATTTTGTTAATCTTTTGTTATCAAAGTTCTTTCACATGTAAATTAAGTAAGTGCATGCTTTGCTTAGTATTGCATGATTTAATTGGTTTGATCTAATCAGGCTTTGCTATTCCATAGCAGTGCATGGTATTTCATAAACCAAAGGCTTGATTTCAACGCCCCCAACACAAAGTGAGATTGGGGTATTTGTCAGGTTAAAACAGAGGCATCTTCCTTCCCTCCAGAAGGATGCTGCGCTCATGCCGACATCACTTGGGGCAGCATTTGAGGGCCTTGCCACCTGCAGAGAATATACAAAAGTCAGGATCCCAGGATGTAATTCAGGCCATGGCACCAATACAGGCCTCACCAGGGAAACTAGCTGCCAATGATGAGTATGTCCAGAAGAAAGTCTAGGAGATAATTATGTTTAAATTTTATTAAGGTCTCTTGGTGGACTGAGAGGAGCAAGACGACACTTCTTCACCCACAAGGAAACCTGTGGCTTCTCCTCTCTCAATAAGTACACCTTTGGAAGCTTTGCCAACTGCCATCACAGACCCAATCTCTCTTTCCTCCCCAGTGTTGTTCAATAGTTCATTATCAATCAACTCCATGCCCAACTCTCAAATAATAGCCTTCTTCAAACCTTACATGTCCAGGTTCCACTCTTCCGACCGTATCAAAACAGTCCTAACCAAAGTCATGAATGATATCCTCTGTCATTGTGATTATCTTTTGTTTCTTGCTCTGTCTGCAGCATGCAACATAGTTGGGCAAGTTTCTTCCATAGACTTTCTATCATGGTTCTGCCCTTGCATGGTTCCAGTCTACCATTTGAAACCTTGCTGGAGCATTTCCAACTATAATGATACACCGTCATTTACAAAGTCCCCTCAGACCCCATCCTTCATCTCCTCCTCATGTTTATTTGCATGCACCTGATTTGTAGAAACTGGCAATACTTAATGCAAGCAATGGGAGTCTCGCCCACTGGCTGGAGAGCCAGGGAGAGGCCCATTTTGCCTCTTTTCAGGAAGATCTACTGCATTGGGCACCAATCATGCACTTAGCTGAGTGGCAATAGGCCTTCTCCGGGGTCAAAGAACCCAGGGGCAGAAGAAAGCTGCCGGCCTCCAACTGGCATTGCTCAGCAGCACCACCAGGAAGGCGGTGGCTGCTATCAGTACTACATCCACCTGAATCATTTTACTCACAGAAAACAAAACAAAAGATGAAACTGATGAGAAAGAAGACCATAAAGTTGAATCAGAAAAAGCTGAGTGAGTATTTTAATGAATCAGGATCCTCCCAGTGATTATATCCTGCCTGATTAAATGCCCCCTCCACCACCAAACTCACCATGGGCAAGTGCATTAAATTCCGCCCACTGTATCAGTTAGCATATGCGTGCCAAAAATATGCTGCACCTTTACAACTGATTTCATCACCCTCACTGGCCACTAACCCAGGCTGAAGCAGACTGTTCACAACCTTAGCATCCTACTTGACCTTGAGCTGAGTTTCAGACCCAATACCCTCTACACCGCTTGAGATTGCTCATTTCTGCCTTCTTCTTGCCTGTCTCCTGTCCTGCACACTCAATAAACTCTAATTTGTGCAAAATTCTGCTATTCGGTTCAAACTCACCCATCACCCTTGCTCTCACTGATCTACACTGGCTTATAATCCATCAACAACTTGAGTGTTAAATTCTCATTTTCATTTTTAAATCCCTCCTGTTACCTATTATCTCCGCAAGCTCCTCCAGATCTCCAATGCACAAAATCTTTTTGACTCTGACCTTTTGCACATTCACCCATCCTTCACTCCCAACATCAGTAACAAAGCCTTCTAGCTCCATTCCCCTAGTTCCTCACCCACTCCAGCTTTCTCTGCTCCTTTTAATAATCTTCTCAAATCATCTCTTCAACCAAGCTTTCACTACCTCGACCCCACCTGCAATACTACCCCCCTCCCCCCTCAAAATTTATTATTTCCTGGCTCCATTTTTACACACTTAATTGTAATCCACCTTGAAATGCTTTTAATGTTAAAAATTGCTATATATATTCAAGTTGTCATTATCCATCAGCAGCTCCTTGCTGTTTTAACATGTTATAACCCATCAAAAATTGTCATAATTGTTGGACTCGGCTGATCAACTTTTCTAGCCTTCAGTTAGCCAAGAGGTAGCCTATGCAAACCTATGTTTTGCAGCCAATTAAATCTCTTTTTTAATGAAAGCTTCTCCCAACTTCAAATTTAACAAATCTTGTTTTGGAAACATGAACATATGGGGAGCTAAAAGGAACGTTGTGGTTGTGGTATACGTGTTTTTCAGAAGGCATTCAATAACAGCTGAGAAAAGTTCAGGCATATGGTATAATTGGGAATGTAGCAGAATGGATAGAAATTTGGTTCATGGACTGAGAGTAAAGAGGTAGAGTAAATGGGTTTACTTGGGTAGGAGAGGTTTGGGGATTTTTGTACCCCAGAGGTCAGAGCTGGGTCTGGGGCAGTCAGGAAAGTGGAGTTGAGGCCACAATCAGAGCAGCCATGGTCTTATTGAATGCTGGAGGAGGCCCGAGGGGCTGAATGGTCTACTCCTGCTCCTACATCTTATGTTATTGGTTTCACTTTTGTTCTCAATATATATTGATGATCTGGACTTGAGTTTGGGAAACTAAGTCGCAAAATCTGCTGGTGATATGAAAGGAGGGGTTTTGTACAGTAAAGACTGCAACACATTTTGGCAAGACATACACAGGTTAGCAGAATGGACAGCAAAGTGGTAATTGCAATTTAATATGGATAATATATGTTGGGAGGAGAAACAAGAAATGGAAGTATATACGTAATGTAAAGATAGAGAAGGGTGTGGAAGCACAAGAGACCCAGGCACCAAGTACATAATTCCTTGAAAGTGCAGTTAGAGAAAGCCTTTAAAAACATCAGTAGAATTTTGAGTTTTATCAACAGTTTACAGAGTACAAGGTAATGATAACTTTCTACAAAGCATTGGTTATCCAGAGTTAGACTATTGTAGGCAGTTTGGAGTGCCCCATTTAGAAAGTACGTTATAGAGATTGTACAGCATAGGGTCACCAGAATACCAGCAACAGGAGACTATAGTTATGTGGAGGAATATGAGATATTAGTATTATCTGTACTGGAGTGGAGAAGGCTGGAGGTGGTTTGATAGTGTTATTAAAATCCCAAAGGCTTTCCCTAGTTTAAACAGAGAAAGATTGCTTTGGATGGAGGCTCAGTGATGAGGGCTCATTAATTTAAAATCATTAGTGAGAGAGAGGACAACGGTGAAGACACATTTTCTTATGTACAGGGTTGTTGGGACATGGAATGCTTTGTCACAAACAGCATTTGAGGCAGAGACTATTACATATTTTAAGGGAAAACTGTATAGATATTTATAGCGGTGAAAATGCAGGATAGTCTTGGACTGCTCTAGCATTGAGGTGGCACTACTATGATGGACCAAATAGTCTCTTTTTATGCTGTAAACTTCCAAGGTTCAATCTCAGAGAAATAAAGTCTAGAGAAAGTAAGATTGCATTATTTCAGAAAGGAAAAAGTGTTTAAGTTAAAAATGGGACAGTTTGAGAATGAGGGGGCAAGCAAAAGAACAGGCAGAAGTGAGAGTAATACTGAATTCAAAATAAAATAGTTTACTCATTAAGTTATGAATTTAAATTATTTGTCGCAAATCTCTTTTCACTGACCCTTACCTACCTTCCAGCATTGACAGCAGCATAACCACCATATCCTTTTGGAGATCCATTAACTCCTTCAGCAGCTCGATTTGGCTAGAATCCTAGAAATTATATTAGACACTGCAATAAATTATTTCAAGCCGTTTATTGTGTTCATTTTTTATTTTGTCAAATTTCTAGAACTGTAGTTGAGTATCAAGGATCAAGTAATGGTACAACGCTGTGTACCATTGTCTATTCTAAATTAACAAAGTACAGCTCACTCAATTTACAGTAATTTTTTTTAAAATGTCATTTTATTGTAGCTTTCTCTGTTAAATTTTCCCTTAGTTCTTCAGATCTTTTTGTCCTTTAGAAAAGTATTGCCTGAAGATGGGCACATGACCCGAGTCTGGAATAAATATCAAATCCGTTGGACACCTACTTACTAACCTGGGACAGTTTCATTTGCATGTGGGCAAAGACATGAAGAAAGCCAACCACTGCATCCCACAGCCTGCTGTGTGCCAGACTCTGCTGATTTCCAGTACAGGGGCCCTACAGAAGTAAAGAGAGTTTAGTGCAATTCTAGTATCATTTACATTGTACCAGTTGACTATTAAAACAGGGACCTTTGGAACCAGAATAATGGTTCCATATTTTGTGGCAGAATCCTGAATCATAAATGTCAACTTTTTTCAGCTGATTTGTTCTCTCAACTCTAAGTCAGATGGGTGTGATCTCAAGTTTCATTTTGGGACTTCTGTTCGTAAAAATGCTGACTCTCCGGAGGCAACCAATAGTTCATAAAATAGTTCATCCTGCCTTTGTACTCAAATATCTGACACTTCAAACTAAATCAGAAATTTACCTGATTTTGTTTATGTCAACGCTGTATTAATCTTTAGAATTTTAGTCGTATCTTGACTAAAAAAAACAATGGGAACAGAAGGGCCGATTTTAACTTGAGACGCACAACAAGCATATGACCATATGAAATAGGAGCAGCAGTAGGCCATTCGGCTCCTTGAGCCTGCTCCACCATTCAAAAAGATCGTGGCTGATCTGATTGTAACTTCAACTCCACATTCCTGCCTACCCGATAACCTCCACCCTCTTGCTTATCAAGAATCTATTCTCCCTCTGCCTTAAAAATATTCAAAGACTCTGCTTCCACCGCCTTTTGAGGAACAGAGTTCCAAAGACTCATCACCCTCTGAGAGAATTTTTTTTTCCTCATCTCCGACTTAAATGGTCAACCCCTTATTTTTAAACAGTGATCCCTAGTTCTAGATTGTCCCATAAGAGGAAACATCCTTCCCACATACACCCTGTCAAGACCCCTCAGGATCTTTTCTGTTTCAATCAAGTCTCCTCTTACTCTTCTAAACTCTAGTCGATACAAGTCTAGTCTGTCCAACCTTTCCTCATAAGATAACTCACCCATTCCAGGTATTAGTCTGGTAAACCTTCTCTGAACTGCTTCCAACTCATTTACATTCTTCTTTAAATAAGGAGACCCATATTGTACATAGCACTCCAAGTTTGGTCTCACCGATGCCCTGAAGCATAACCACCCTACTTTTGTAATCAATTCCCTTCACAATAAATGATAACATTCTATTAGCTTTCCTAATTTCTTGCTGTATCTGCATACTAAAGTTTTGCGATACACGCACTAGGACACCCAGGTCCCTCTGCATCTAAGAGCTATGCAATCTCTCACCATTTTGATAATATTTTTCTTTTTATTCTTCTGCCAAAATGAACAATTTCACATTTTCCCACATTATGCTTCATTTGCCAGATCTTTGCCCACTCACTTAACCTTTTGTAGCGTCCTTAAGTGCTCGTCACAACTTACTTTCCTATCTTTCTGTCATCAGCAAATATAGCAACCATACCTTCAGTCTCTTCACCCAAGTAATTTATATAAATTGTAAAAAGTTGAGGCCCAGGACTGATCCCTGTAGCTCTCCACTCGTCACATCTTGCCAACCAGAAAATGCCTACTTTGTTTCCTTTTAGCTAGCCAATCTTTTATCCATGCCAATATGTTAACCCCTACGCCATGAGCTGTTATTTTCTGCAATAACTGTAAATGTGGCACAAGTATTGAAAGCAGAGTGTGGAAGGTGGGCACCTGCTGCTCACCTGCTCTTTCTGCAGTGAGGCACAAGCCATTTTGAGGCCCAGGTCTCATTTACTTACAACTGATAAACTGCTCTTTCCAAAGAGCCAAAACAGGTATGATGCGCCAAATGGCCTCCTTCTGTGCTGTATAATTCTGAAAATGGGCTTAAAGGTTAAATTAGGATGACATTTTGCATAAATGTGGTGTATATGTGCCTGAATCTGGATGACTGAGGGGTGATCTAATTAGGTCTTTAGAATGATGTAAGGGATTCAGTAGTGTAGGAAGAAAAATATGCTCTCTGATGGAGAAATCAGAACAAGGGGGCATAATCATAAAACTAGAGCTAGGCCATTTAGAAGCGAAATCAGGAACAATTTTTTTGGGGCAAGGAATAGTGGAAATTTAGAACTCTCTTCCCCCAAAGATCCATTGGTGCTGGTTGACTGAAATTTAAAAAGATTGAGATAGATTTATTATACTGTAAGGGTACCAAGGGAAAAGGTGACCTGGATAACTGAAGTTGAGGTATAGATTAGCCATATCTAATGAAACGGCAGTACAGACTTGTGGAGCTGAATGGCCTTCTCCTATTCCTTTCAGAATTTTTGCTTCATTAAATATTAAGCATTATATAACTGCCTTGCCAACAGTAACTATAAAGTAATTATTGGGGCTATTATGTTCCTGGAAAATTGTTTGACAAATATTTCTGATATATAAGTCAATGATGTGAGTCACATCGACATGCACTACAATGTCGATGCATGATGTTCACCCAGACTTTGCAGCCAGTGGCGAATTAATGCACCACCATTCATTATGCTTACAGAAGGACACAGAATTTTTTTATAGGCTTTGAGTTGCAATTTACAGATAATGAGGAATCCAATATATGAGGCGTTTCCTACAAGGGTTCTGGGATCTGTGTGAATAGGGAAAGCAACATCCTGTCTCCTCAGCCAATCAGGTTGAAGGATTCTTACTGAGCAATGATCTGATCCAGGAAGTGTAAGGTGGAATATTTAATTCTACGTAAAATCATGTACTGAGAGCAAAGTAGAGAGAGGGAAAGAAAGATAGGACTGAGAGAGAGATAAAAGAGACAAAGAAAATGTTGAGAACAAATTTTCAGTTTTTAATTTTTTAATCTCCAAGAATAATTAAAATCTAGCAATGAGAATCCACAATTTTAAAATTCAAATTTCAGTACCTGAGAGATTGGTAGGAACTAAGATTACACTTACATTTGAATTATCAATCTCAACTTTTTCTAATATGGTTAGTGTATATCCAATGTGTCAGTGCCACAATATCATGTGCTTCACATGTTTGAATTCCTAATCTCTTGATGACATACCATTAGAGTTAACCTTTTGGAGGACCTGGTGTGGAATGGAAAACAACTTTTCACTTTAACTGTGCACGTCCAGACAATGGAGGTTGCTGTCTGAGTTAATCCTTAATAACGATAAGCATTGATAGCCTCAACATTATTTTCTACCACAAAATCAGAGCCTTTATGGTGAAAACAATATACAGCTGTCAAGGAAACAAGAAATTGTAATATTTTTCTTCTGGTAATAACCCTGGCGTATTTTTTTATGCACCAGAAGTCAGGCCATAATTGGATTAAGAGCTAGAGTGATGACAAGGGTCTAAAGTCAACAGGAAGAAGTCGTTTTGAGATGTTAGTGAACCAAGAGGAACTTCAATCAGAGTTTTACATAAAACAATAACATGAGTGTTTTTGAACTGAGTTGTTGTAGTTCAAAGGGGGATGGATATATACAGGTTTCCCAGAATAAAACCAATAGAAATCACTTACAGGTTGTAAGGAAGTGAGATAAAGATGGGGTAAATTTGTTTTTACAAGTCTAAGAGCTAAAGTCAAGAACGATTTAATCAAGACTGGGAAGAAAGCTGTTCTAAAGAGACTGGTTGAGACAATGGAGAGATCAAAGGGACGGAATGCATTTATGGAAATACTGAAGCTTATGTGAGGGGGGTAACTGCTTAAATCTCCCAGAAGACAGCAGGGTAGCTGGTCAGATCTCCCAGAAGACAGCAGAATAGCTGGGCAGAACTCCAAGAAGAAGGTATGAACAAGGCCAGACACAGTTGCTGTCAGCCTCAGAGGACGCCCCAAGGAAAAAGCACTGTGTGGCAAAAATTACTTGGGGCAGAATTCTCCCTTTGGCAAGCGGGGGTGGGGCCGGCTCGCCAATGCATAAAATGACATGCGGTGACGTCAGGCAGGCGTCTTGACATCACCACGCATCATTTAGACTTTCAGTTCGGCAGGCGCACGTCTGAGTCAGTTGCGCGCCTGCCAAACTGTCAAAAGACCTATTAAGGCCTATTGAAAAGTAATTAAAACAGTTAAAGGAGCTGCCCATTCAACCTTAAGGTTGGCGGGCAGGCGAAAAGCCCAGGCGGCCTTCGCATATTTCAAGGAACCTCATCCATGGGCGTTTCGTGAAGTGTTTAAAAATTCGACAAAAGTTTTAATAAAAATTCAATGACATGGCCCAGCTCATGTACACGAGGGGACAGTCTTAAAAGTTTTAAATTCTTTTCGTTCAAAGTTTTACATTTAAACTGATCACCTTGAGGCATCTCTGTGACTTAGGGAGATTTCTGTGCTCTTTCACGCAGGCCCCGACTCAGGCAACCCCCACCTCCCCGCCCGCACAGGGAGCGCTCACTGCTTCCGGGCAGACGTCACACTGGGCGGGCCTTAATTGGCCTGCCCACATAAAATGCTGGCACATGCCCGATCGGGTCCACGCCCACCCCCGCACAACCACCCCCCACCCCGCCGCCAATGGGGGGGAAATCTCTGGCCTTGAGTTCTATAGATTTTAATATCTATAAGTATAGTTGCTGAACAGAAAAGGGGGAGGTTAGCTCTGAGGGTAGTTAAGTTAAGATTTGTGGAACTGTTTTAAAGTATTGTTTACTACATGAAGTCATTTGTGCGTTGACGTGCAATTGTGTTTCATTTGTTTTTTTCTTTATTCTTTTAATAAATGCTTACTTTACTATAAAATCATCACAAGTAGTTGGGGACATCATTTCCTGAGTTCAGAACTGCACCTCATACTAAACAAGTTGCAAAAATCGTTTTGGCAGTTCCCACTGGGATTTGAGCACCTCGGCATTTACCACCTGCTGTGCCATAACACAGCTTATAAATCTGATCCTGTCACCAAACAAGTCTATTCTAGAGTAGTACTAACTCTCTTTCTTTGATTCTACCTGAATATACTCTGTAAGTGTGTTGAAAACTTGCTTTGCCACATTGATTGCCTTTGAGAAATTCCGCTGTCCCTGTTCATCAATGATGTCTTTCCCAGAATAAAACCAATAGAAATCACTGATCGATTCCTGGAAACAAGACAAAAAATATTGATCATAAGTACATATGCCCAGTGTAAAGTATCTTCAAAGATCCAAATAGTGCTCTGATATCTAATGAGTTTAATATGCTCCCAAAGCCTTAAATCAGAGGTCACTGTTTCCCCTAGTATTTTAGTATACTCGTAGGAATATGCAGCTTCAACCAATATACTTTCTTGCGGAAAGGCTGTGTTATAGTTATTGCACAACTGAAAAGGCAATCAGAAGGAAACTGACAATACTACTACTCAATTACTTCATAAATCTCTACCAATCCACTTCATTAAAAAGTTTGATCCGAAAAGGACTGGGTAATTCTCTACTGTTTTTTTGCTAATCAGTTGAGGTAAAAAAGTATGGGAGATTTAATCTACCCAGGAGGGCCTGTATTCATTAGATGTAACGGCACTCTGGTTTTACACCACATGCATTGGAAATGCAATGAAGTGTTAAAAAGGAAAAAGTGCTGGTAATATACAAAAGATCCACTAATGTCTAAAGGAAGATCATAAATGATAATATTTTGCACAGAGATCCTTCATTCAAAAGGTTGATACAGTAGATCCCTATCCATCTATGGGAAGTTTTTTCTTGTCTGCACATTTCCAGGATTCTCCACTTTTATTCCCAAAGTAACTAAGTGGTCCTTGGTATACTGGGAACGCCTTATAAACTTAAATACGTAGACTGAATCTTCCTCAGGCCTCGGGGAAAACCCGGCCTGCGCACTTTTGTGGCTTGGAAACTGCAAACCAAACCCGTGTGTGACATCACATGCCATTTTTGTTGCTTTTCGACACTGGGGTTAGGGTCAGTTTGTGAGCTGCACTGGACTGCATGAGGAGTGTGGGTGTGACACTGAGCCAGTTAGAAGGCCCTGCTTTGATTCTCCAACCCATATCCCAGCTCCCAAAAAAGATTTAAAGGCCACCTAAATCCATGCCAATCCACGCACCCCCTCAGATCACCCATGCCACTTCTTTGCCCCCACCGCCACTCCCCCCACACTTAAGTATCCTCCAGAGCCACTCACCCAGTATGGCCTATGTGTAGACCTCAGATTCCATGCAATATCAATAGAAAATATTTCACATTCCTTGACGGCAAAAAACCTCTCATCATCTAATAAAAGCCTCTATATCATTGTTTCTGAAAAAAAATACCTTGTAACACTTGTAATCCTATTAGCTTGTGTCAATAAACCAGACATCAAAGGGACAGCCTATGATCACAACTTCTTCAAACTGGCATTCATTCTCAGATGAATGGAACACTGACGGTGCTGAAACCTATTAGCATTTGAAAGTCAGCCAAACATTGATAATGACCACAGCTATCCAATCAATTGACTTCTATCTGGGAAGAAAAGAACAGTAGATGCTCATTTCAGTTTCAAAGCACAGTGCCTATCAATCAATGTAAGGGAGCAGGGTGTTAGATTTTTTAAAGCGTTCTTTCTAATCAGCCAGAGCCATTTAAATCACAGTAGTTAAGATGACAGCATAGGCTAACAAAACATTTCATAACATTTTTCACTGCATTGGGGTGCTTTCTCCATTGGAAGAGCACTCTAATGCACATGAACAAATACTGGTCAATGCAACAGTCAATTTAACTTTAAAGGTCAGATCTCTATGATGAATCACGGCATTAAAAACACATCTCCTTTACAATACAGCACCTAATAGTGACATTTGAAGGTGCGAAAACATTTTACACTTACCTTTTAGAATGTTCCAGACTTTTAATCAGCTTTTCCATTTTCTTCACAGACTCTCAAACCTGGCGTGCTTTTAAAGAGCTTTCAAAACCCACACCACCAGACAAAGATGGTGTGCAGGAGGATATCTAATTTTCATCCTCCATTTAAAATGGATAACCCAAGCTCTGGGTGGGTGGGTGGGGGGGGGGGGCGCGGCGGTGTGTGTGTTTTGCTCGCTAGGCATTCCTGAACCACAAAAAGGCCAGAAGAAAATGGCACGGGGGGAATTCTGGGTCGGGAATACAAAGGAAATTCAGATTTCCTCCAAAAAAAGAACTAAGAGCTAGATTTTCACCAGGTCAGGATGACTCGGGAGCCCTTTAAAAATGGCAGGAATGTCCTGATTCCAGAATTCACTGGGTTTTCTCATTTTCGGTAGTGCCTTTTAAGGTTTTGAATCATATGGCCGCATTCTGCATTCCCGACCTAGCTGGCTCCATTGCAGGGATAGGGATCTCCTTTTCCTCCATAATTATCATGGAGTCGAGCCAGCATTTCAAAGAGACGTGGTTCACAGCACTTCCGAGATGTCATGAACCAAAGTCTGCATGTGGGAACCTTTTGAAAGCTAAGTTATGCCCCCCCATGCCAAGTTATGCCCCCACAACAACCCCTATGGCCCCCTCATATCCCCCATGCCATGCTATGGCACTTCCATGCCCATCCACTCCCTATGTGCTGTATAGTAACAACAATCTCTTTGTGACAATAGAATGTGTAAAAACACTTTTTAAAGAACAGTCATTTGTTGATAACTTTCCACTTTTAAAAAAAAACTCATTTTTACTACAGCCTAATAAAAGTATCAATCTTTCAGATCCTTTAAAGTAACAATGGCTGAAACTACAAGCACATGAAACTTCTTTACTTTTTGTAAACAAAAATTGTGAAATTGACAGCATCGATCAGAGAGCCAAAGCTGTCAATCAAGCAATGTTTTCCCTGTGGCTCAGGTATTTCAACAGGCTAATGGATCACTGGGCTCTCAGCCAAGCCTCATTATGTATTCTTGGCTGAGAGCCCAGAAATATGTGGGCGTGTAGGGATTGAAGGGTGAGGCTGGAGGGCCTCTCCTGTTTTTGTCATAGTTGGAATGAAGCCCTACATCACCAAGGCAGGCTTTTTAAACAGCCTGCCTCTGCTCCTGGCAGCCCCTAAACTTTCTCCTAGGTTGGGTGGCCCAATTGCAGCCTGTTCACTCCCTGGGCCAATTTTAGGATTCTGGGGCAAAGGTAGCACCCACTCCAATCATGGTAATCCATTTTGTGCTCAGTTAACACGTGCTGACTCCCATGCACAAGGAAAATTTGATAAATAACTGCTTACTACACAGCTAGCATTCACAGCAGGAATACAAAGTGGGGAGACTAATTGTTCTGCTCGGAATGTGTAACAACATTAGAAATTCTTCTAGCCGCATACTTTTCAATTCATCATTCAACCTCTTATTCACAATTTATCACTAAATAATTTATTGTTTGATTACAAGGCCAGTTGATGTTCATTGATTCACAATACATCTTGTTTCATTGCGGGATCTTGAAGCAGCTAACTTTTATAATCCATTGACCATTGTAAATTAACTCAATACAAAACTGTCTATTGCTAACCTTGAATAATTCAGATGGTTTCTTGAGTCTTCCTCAAAACTAAGGCTAGTAACACAGAAGAAAACCAGGCCAAGAGATTAGAAACAAAAAAGGATTTCAATGTGAGTATAAAAGCCATTGTTATAACTCTTGTTGAGCAACCAACATAAAGCATGATGACAAAGGCTTTTATAAATATCAGAAGTAAAAATGTGTCAAAGAATGGGTGGAATTCTTCAGGGTCTTAACTAGTCAAGGGAATAAAAGAATGGCAGAGATGTTTAATAAGCACAAAAGCAAAATATGCAGATGCTGGAAATCTGAAATGAAAATAGAAAATGCTGGAAACAGACAACATGTCTGGCAGCAAATGTGGAGAGAAAAGCAGAGTTAATGTTTCAGGTCTGTGACCTCTCATCAGGAAGTTCTCATGAAAGGACCTGAAACATTAATTCTGCTTGTTTCGGTATTTACAAAGCAGGATGAGGGAAGTGACAAAGGAGAACAACCAATTGATAAAAGTATTGAAGAAAAGGCAATTTTAAAACTGACTTATGACCAGGTATGGGTGGTTGGACAGCCTACAATGGAGCACATTGCATGTGCCCCATACTGATCAAGTAACAAACCAAATGGCAAGACTGGGATATGCCAACATTGTTGCACTCACCAGTGATACAAGGGTCTCATTTCATTTTTAACAGGTGCATTTCGAATAATGTGAGGCCTTCTCTCCAGGCAAGTGGGGACTTCACTGACATTCAAAACCCCCTGAGCCAGGGACACCAGGAGTGCTCCATAAAGAATGCTGGGACCCTGTTTTGCCCCTCTTCACTTACCTTGTGGGTAAATGTTCCTGTCGGTCCCCAGCTGCAACCTCCGCTGCACTCACTTAGCTTCTCTGCATCAGGCAGCCTGAGGTCAGTGATGCCAGATGGGCTGGGAGTTAAACCTGGTCTTTTTTTTATTCTTTCATGGGACATGAGCATCACCAGCTGGGCCAGCGTACGCTGTCCATTTAAACATTGCCCAAGTGTTAAAATAGCAGGGTTTCATGCACTTGCCCAGAGTTAAAATTAGAGCATATATCTTTTTAAGGTAGCAACTTTAGCAGGTCATTGGAAGATAAAGTTCACTAATTAGATTTGAATGAACCCAGGGGCGTTTAAACTTGACTCGCCCATCAGAATGCAGATGGATGGACAGTTAAAATCAACTCACTCACCCACCAATTAATGTCCCACTGTATTCCATTTTAACCTGCATACTTGAAGATGGTGGGTCTTTCTTTAAATGTGCAGTTGGTCTGGTGTCATCAGGCTGGGGTTACAATTTAAACTGGCTTGCGAAGAGACGTCAGTGTGACCGGCCTGCCGGCTGAAGAGAGTGGCACATCTGAGACCAGAAGAGGCCATTTAAGGCGAGTTTGTATTTTTTCTTTTTGGATCACTTGGAGCAGCCGTGCTCTTCCTGGGTTCCACAACAAAACTTTAGGGCTTCCCTGTCCCAGGCTACCTACTTCCTGCAAAACCCTTCCAAAGCCCTAACCGCAGTTTACCTTTGTGCCAGTGAGCCTCCTGACTGCCCGTCTGCCAGTCAGCTGTCGTGTTTGATCCGTTTGAGGCAGTCAGCTGACTGGAAGCATATAGTCAACTCCTGCGGGTTTCAATTGCCCAGGCCTCACATTGCTGAGACTGAGCATGTTTGCCACTTATCCAGCCCATTTGCCCACCAGAATCTGACTCCTTGTTAAAATAGTAACTACAATGAGTGATACTTCAGATTCACTTCACTTGCACATGGCCTCTACACAAAATCTGCTCTAATTAAAATTGAAGATGTGCACATATCTCTGACAGACAGTACCTGAACTCTCAAGAGGTAGTCCACAGTTGAAATGATGATGTTGACTGTTGTGTTGTTGCCCGTCTGTGTGCGTAGGTAATTCTGGAAATCTTTAGACAAAGAAATCAGAATTTAAAGAATGAACAGGGATCCAAAATAACATACATTCAATTGCCACAGTTCATGGATGGTTATGTATAACAGTCTGATACGTATCAAATAGAGACCCAAAGATAATAAGAGAAATCAATGATAGTCCAATCTGGAGTGTCCAAGATATGGCCTGTTATCTTCACTTTTTCTGCATACAGGAATTTTTTTGTATAAAAGTCCTGCTATTTTTGTATATTAGAGGGTCTTGTGTTTGTGTGAGGTAAGCTCTCATCGGTTTTGTACGTGGGGGATGTTGTTGTTTTTGTTTAGTGATATCTTATTATTTTTGTGTAGAGGAATGTTTTGTTCCATTTCTGTTAGGGTTATGTGCCTTGCTATATTTTGTGCTTGGGAAGTTTGATATTTTATGGTATAACAAAAGCTTCTTGTGTTGATTATTGGCCTTTTTTTTAGTACGTGGGTGGTATCACTGTTTTGTGTGTATTGGAGTCTCACATCTTGCGCACATAGATAGTGTTGCTATTTTGTATTAGGGAGTTTGCATTTTTCTGTGCAGGTGTTTTCACAATTTTGTGTAATGCTGATCTTGTATTTTAATGTTAGGAGTCTTGCAATTTTATGCTTTGTGCTATATGAGTTTGTGCAATCAGCTGTTTGAATTTTCTGTGAATGGAAGATTTTCATTTTTACATCTTGTGTAATCAACCATATATGGCCTACATACTGTCTTTGAAACATGTATCTGGCTTCCAGCCTCAAAAGCTTGGATATTCCTGTACTCTATAATCAAGTATCCTTTCAATTTTAAGGTAGATTTTTCATCTCAGTTTCTATGACAATGGTTTATCAGTTAAAAGGTAAAGCTAAATTGAATGTGAGTATGACTGGCATTAGCTTTACAATTGCAGTGTAAATATGCTGTTCTATGTCCAGAGAACACAAGCAGCCTTTGTTACACACCTGAGTTGTGACCTTCACAGAGCAGCTGGAGAAATCGAAAGAGATCACACGTAAACTCATCATCCTGCATCACCTTCTCACCTACAAGATGTCAGTGATAGCGAGAGTGCAGTGCGTCAGTATCAGGAGCCTGGCATGTGCATCCTAAATCTAAAAAGTTTGCACACTTTTCATTCAATTACAAATATAAACCCACCTATTTTCCCAATAGTTGCTAATCATAGCTACTGTTCTATCAGAAGCCCACACAGTGCACTTCACAGATAGAGAACAAATGAAAACAGCCACACACAAAATATGCCTACCAAAAATGAAACCTGAAAACACTCAAAATAAAACACATGAAAACTATTTTAGAAGTTGACGTGGCTGTTGCCAATATTTATTGATTGTCCTAAAATTATAATTTTAAATATATAGTCAAAACTATATGTTTGTGTATGGATTTAAAAGACAGATGAAAATGCCCTGGTGATACATGATAATTTTAAACTTTCCTTGAATAACCATATAAAACATGTGACTGCCCTTCCGTAATGTTTCACTGGTGACATGTCAGGACAATGGGGCTGAGAGAGTTAATTAAGTTGTTTCGTTAGTTGAAGCTGTAATTACAGGACCTTCAACGGTGATAATGCTGCAAAGCTAAGTTCAGAAATGTAACCTCTGCTTGCTAACTAAAGCTGAGTATAAAAGCAGACGAGGATAGTTATGTGGGACAAGAGTTGTGATAGGTGTAAAATGGCAGACTCCAAATCTTCAATATAAATTATACCTTATGTTCTTTTTTCCACAACTCAAGTCAGAATTAGTGTCATGAAGCTGTTTAAGTTTGAACACGGGTTAGAATACCTAAGAAGGTCGTTAATGGAAGTTTAGATAAACTTTCAAGTATTGGAGGAGCCTCAAACCATATTCCAGATTCTAATGTCCAAAGTACATTTTATAAATGGTATGTCATTCATCTTAAAATTTATTTCTTCGTATTGAATTCTGATTTGGCTGAATTTGGGAGAGACCTAAAAGAGAGTGGTTAATAAGGACTGTCGAAAATGTGAACACTTGCATAAGACACTTGAAGGGAATGCAGAATACAACTATGAAGTAAAGCTGGCTGATTAAGGAAGCAGATCTCAATGCATTTTAATAATCTGAAATTTGTGGAGATTCCCGAAACAGTGTCCAAGACCAATGCAATTCACTTTAAGTCCACCGTCATAGACTTTACCCGCAGAAAATAGTTTAATTCTCAAGTTATGGTTGGGTAATTGAACATCGTTTAAAGTTAATTATTAAAGTCTGGTTCCACCACTTCACTGAGGTCCTGGTCTCTGCTGTGCTGCCAAAGGGAGTTGCTGAAGGCTAAGCAGCTCTCCATGGGATGAAGGATAAATCAAACAAAGACTCACTGCCAGGTCACTGTTGTACTCCCTTGCAATCAGCTGAATAGCGGCAAAGTCCAATAGCAAGTCAGCAACCTAGCCTCGTGACTTTCAGAATGCGCATGGCCCAGCCATATTTTAACACAGTTAAAAAAAAAGAGGGAAAGCATGAAGGATTTTTATATTATGACAAGAAAATTTGCTTGTGCTCAAAGATGTAAAAATTTCACAAAGTGTCACTTTGACATTGGGATTGTTCAAACTGAACAATCACATAATATCCACAATGTCACTAACCACAGTTGTGGAAGAAAGAACACCTGAGCTCAGTTTTGATCTATCAAATTAGTTACTAGAACCAAACTTGTTAGGCTGTGGCCATTAACCATGTCAACACTTCTAAAATATGGAGACCACTGACAACATGTCATGGCTGATAGAAAAAGCTAATGCTGAATGGCTTTATGACTTCACATGAGACTTTTCAGATGTATACTACAGATGGAGCACAGTGAGTGAAACAACAATGAAAGAAAAACAAAAGGTGCTGGTGGTTATTTGAATGTGAATTCAATTATTGACTAGAATTAAATGACCTGGCTGAAAAAGCATACTGGATCCAGAAACATTGGGAATTATATTTATTCTATGGCCTGTAATTTCCGTGCAACATGGTGAAAGATGGGACTGTTGTGATAGAATAAAAATGGGGCTGGAATTTTATCTGTGTTTTTCTGACCTCTCACATAACTTCAGTGAAAGATTGCTGGAAGCACTTCAGAAATGGCATAACTGCGATGCTTTATACATGGAGCATAAAACACAACCAAGAGAGAAAACAAATATGTAAACTGCTCCAGAGGTCGAGGCACCAGGTTTATTTTTTATTTATTCTTTACGGGGTGTGGGCGGCGCTGGCTGGGCCGGCATTTATTGCCCATCCCTAATTGCCCTTGAGAAGGTGGCGGTGAGCTGCCTTCTTGAACCGCTGCAGTCCATGTGGCGTAGGAAACCCACAGTGCTGCTAGGGAGGGAGCACCAGGATTTTATATTTATCTCGGAGTCAACGTCAGAAACTCATTCGTGTGATATTGAAGCAGTTCATAACTCATCAGAACTCCGGCTTGTCTGGTATTACAACTGCGAAATTATTCCAAAGATTTCCAATAGGTGCAGAGACAATTTGATCTTTATTAAGCCTGTTTTCCTCTTTTCAGGCATTGAAGAACTTGCTGTCTGTGTCCTACCCTTTTATGGAATCTATTATTCAAATTTGGGAAAATGTGATTTTTCTTTGCTGACTGCAGCTCTCCGTATGGTCAATGAAAGTACACCCATGCAGAACAATGTCCGCACTGTGGATACTTTAGCTGAGAACTAATTGACCATTCCTTTCTCAGGACTAATATGTCTGGTGTGTTATGAAGCACTATTCCATTTCTGCAACCAGTATGCAATTCTGATTTCTGAATATATTTAATTATATTTAACAGGCTGAACCTAAATAGCCAAAACAATACAAGGGCCCTGTGCAACAAGCCTGAACTTTGCATTGCAATATATGCAAAGGAACCTAGTTGCAAAAGAAGGTATATAGTATAACACACGGTAAACTCACACAAAGAATGTCATCTGCATCACAACAAATAATCAGCGCCATTGCACATCAGTTTTTAAAGCAACTGAAAATTAAATTAGGTACAAAATTTAACACTAAAAGTCCTTTAGTCATTACTTGCACATTGACAGTTGCAGCCATAAAGCCACATTGAATACACAACAAATACTACAGTAACTGTACACCACAGTTTGGCACATCCAACCACTGCATAACTATGCCACTTAACGGCTCACAGTTCTTACATCTAGTGTGCCAGTTACTGTGCAAATCCTGAGAGAGAGGCAAAACAGACGTGAAGTTGGCTAAAAGGCTTAAACTTTTCTAAAGCAAAAACAAACAAAAATATATGTTTTCTTTTTCATTAACAAAAATTGGCAGAGTTCAGGACCTGTACAGTGCTGACACAAGGTAACAAAGGAAATGGCAGAGTTATAATTACCGCGCTCATGAGTGATGACTGAGGAGGGGAAGACAGAACAATTGAAATCAAAAGAAAAAAAAGATGAGATTAGGTAGTTAGAAATTATACTCAACTTCATTCTAAATTTTATAAGAATTGGATAGGTTGAAAGAGGGGAAAACAGAATTGTAAAAGTCACACAAAAATAAAACCATATATTAAAAAAACAGAATTATACACATCTGCTTGGCTTTTTCTAACTAAATAACAAAGGGTTTATGTTATGTAAAATAAAAAAGGTATTTTTCAATAACTAACAAACCCTGTGTTTATTTTAACATTTACTTATGCAATGAATTAAAAATGAACAATTTGACACTTGATTTTTTATTACGAACACGCACACACATGCGCGCACACACACATACATCCTACTGCACGGGTACACAGGTTTAATACAAACTGCTGTTGGAAAAGTACTTGAAAAATCTATGCAGTTCAAAGGCTTCCTGGTTTTTTGTTTCATATCTGATTCTAGTATCTACTGAAAACCTAATTTAGTTGATTGCTGTTTGTAATTTGGTAAGTAGTGATGCATTTTTCAAAGAGCGGTATTCGGTGAGTGGTTTTGCTTTCATGAGGACAACTCTTTCTTTGCTACATTTTTAACACAGTCACATGACAAAACAAGGGACCAAGCGATAGATATATCATGACTAAATGGCTATGACTGTTGAATGATATTTAAGAAAATTACAATGAAGAATGTTTCAACGTCAAGTGCAAGAAGGACTGAATAAAAATGAATGGTTACAACATTCAAAAATGGAAAATGCAGCAGTATGATTCGCTTGTGTGTAGGCAAAAGAGAGGCTTCCAGATCAAGTAGTATTTACATTAGTATTGATAAACTTTTCTGTAGCAGTTAAGGTTTTGATCTCTCGTCTATAAAGGATACCTCTAAAAAGGCTTGCTGGATACGTCAAGAGTTGGATTAAGCAGGATATTTTTGTTGCTGAAAAAGTAAAATGTAAATCTTTTGATAATTGAAGTGGCAATGCTGCTTTTGCATTATGAATATATTACATCACCTTTTTTGATTAGTTTGGAGGATAACGAGAATTCAGAAAGGATTTCCGACACTAGCCCACAAATTACCATTTGTGATAACGTGTTATGTGACATTCATTCACCTGCTTTTTAACAGAAGAATTTACCATTTTATTTTAAAATAAAATGGATTAATTCCACCATTAAAGTAACAGACAGAGGACTGCCATACAAATGGATTCAAATGCCAATATAACAAACAGGACAGAGGAGCAGGAGTAGGTCATTCAGCCCCTTGAACCTGTTCTGCCATTCAATGGTTTTGTGAATCCTTCCACTCCTCCTTAATACCCTCGGCTGCCAAAAACCTATATACTTCATTCTGAAAATAATTAATTAAGCTAGCATCCAATACATGTTGTACTTCTATCATCCATTGTGTGAAGGAATGTTTCTTAACTTCTGTGCTAAATAGTCTGGTTCTGATTTCAAAATTATATCCCTTTGTCCTTGACTTTCCCATCAGCAGAAATGATTCACTCTATCTAACCTATCAATTCCTTTAAAAATTCTAAAAGCTTCAGTGCAATCATCCCTAATCCTGCCTCGTAATTTAACCCTTAGAGTCCTGATAACATTTTGGTGAATAAGTGCTGTGCCCCTTCCAAGGCCAATATATCCTTTCTAAGGTGCAGTGTCCAGAACTGTACACAGTACTCCAAATGTGATCTAACCAGAGCTTTGTAAAGCTGGAGTAAAATATTTTTCTTATTATATTCTAGCCCCCTAGATAAAAAGGCTAAATTTCCAGTCATCTTTTTGATTTTTTTTATACTTCACCACTATATTTTGGTGATCTGTGTACATGGATCCCAAAATCGCTTCTGACCTCTTGTTCCTAACTTCACAGATCTATCCATTTTTGGTCCAAAATGGATGATTTCACACTTACCTGCGATTAAATCATCTGCCACAATTTTGACCACTCAACTTATCTTTCAATGTCTCTTTGTAATTTTATGCAACAGTCTACACACTGACTATGTCACCAATCTGTGTGTCATCGGCAAGCTTTGATTTATGGATCTCTAATCTGTTACCTAAGTCATTAATAAATATAATGAATATTTGAGGCCCCAGCATAAATCATTGTGTGACACCAGTATTTAGTTGTGTACATACCCAATATCCTTACTCTGTCTTCTATCACCTAACCCATTTTCTAACAAGTTAAGTAATTTGCCTTCAATTCCACTAACTTTAATTTTACCTAATTGTCTTTTAAGTGAAACCTTATTGAATGTCTTTTGGCAGTCTGTATAAACTAAATCCATAGACAAACCCACATTGGCTCTGTCTAATCAACTCAAATTTCTCAAAGTGCTCAATCATTCTATCCTTAATTATAGATTCCAATAATTCCTTCAAAGCAGATGTTAGATTAACTTGTCTACAATTCCTGGTTTCTCTCCATCATCTTTGTTAAATAATGGAGTTACGTATGCAATTTTGCATTCTACAGATGCAGCTTCTGAAAATAGAAAGCTTTGGAAGATTAAGGTTAAAGCATCTGCAATTTCCACACCTACTTCCTTTAAAACCCTGGGTAGGAACCATCAGGTCTTGGGGATTTGTCAGTCTTTAGTGTCATTAATTTCTGTTACACTGTTTACTCTCAAGCTAACTTTAGTGAGTGTGTGTCTTTGATTCATTATTAGCTTTCCTGGAATATCAGGTATATTATCATCTTCCTCTACTGTAAAGACTGACACAAAGTATCATTCAACAAGTCTGCTATTTCTTTATTTTCATTTAAAATATTACCTGCTTTTGTTTTTTTGGACTCATGTTACCCTCGACTACCTTTTTCCTTCTTAGATAATTATAAAAAGCTTTTGTGTTACTCTTGATATCCCTGGTAACTTTCTTTTCATAATCCCTTTCTGCAGTTCTCACTATCTTTTTTGACTTGTTTTGCATGTCTCTCCCAATTCCTGGATCTACGCTATTCTTTGTCTTTGTTCATTTTCTTTCCTTTAGTTTTATCTTATTTTATCTGCTGTTGGCTATTTGAGTTGGTAAGTGGACCTCTTGCCCCTCAGGGATATTTGTTGACCCTGTATTATGATAACTCATTTTTTGAACACCTTCCACTTTTCAACTGCAGTTTTACCTGATAACATTTCTGACCACTTTGGTATTGTCAATCTCTATCCTATTAAAGTTAGCCTTATCAAAACATTGAATCTTAGTAATTATGTTACATTTTTCTAGTAATTTGTAGGCTTATATTTTTAAATTACTCTTTGCAACAGGAAAATAAATGTGTTCGTAATTATTCACAGAGTATTTTTTAAGACAGTTTGCTTCTTTAGTCCAGGCTTCATTTCCATTCAAAGGTTGGCATTTGGGCTGCAGGGGACTCAGAAAGAGTCACTGCTCAAGAGACCTGCCCCTTGACGTTGGCCATAAATGCAGATCTTTTGATATAAAAAATAATTTATGAATTTTAGTATGATTGTTTATATTTTTTCATAGCAAGCATGGTTTGTTTATCCAAATGATGCCTTTAAAATGCAAGCACCTTCAAGAATCCCAATGATAAACTTTGGTGAAAACTTTAGTTTTACTCTGACTCTGGAAATGGATGAAAATAAGAAACCTTTCTTGGTGATACAAGGACCTTTTACTTAAAGGATGCCTGTTGGATATCTAGGGCAGCAGATTTAATGGAGTTGAACATTCAGTGACAGAGCCACTGTTGTGCTTATGCTGCAATAGACGCTACAACAGCTGCATTGCAAATCTATCAACCTATTTTTCATATTATTTTTGAAAAGAATCTGGGCGGAATTTTTACGCTGGCGTGATTTTGTGGTCTCGCCGAAGTCAGTGGAATTTTGAATGGCTCACCGCATTTTACAGCCCCCCACCCACCACACCCTCCCACCCCTACCTGCTGTGACAGGGCTGTAAAATTCCGCCCTATGCCTTTGCCACCCAGACAACTTAATAAAGTGCCAATAAATCAGCAGGTGGTCTTGTCGTTACAACTCTTTCTGTATACTGAAATAATAAAATGCTTTAAATCGCTGCAACAGTACCCTTCTTAAAAGATTTTATTTTATCACATTCAAGAATTATTTATTTCTGAACATTTTAGTAAAATGAGAAATTTAACACAATTTTTAATTTTCTTTGTCTGAAGTGGTGCTGCAATTATTTGCCGGCTGGTGAAACATAATTGCAAAAACAAGCTTTAGCATGTTATCCCATTTCAGTTTTATAAATTATTCCTGAAAAATTGTACATTTAACTATCATTCAATACTACTCCCTGGTTTTAAAATTGTGCCATAACATATTAGTATGTCAATGTTTAACACATTCATACGAAATTCTTTCATCTCTAATGGAGGGAATAATCCATTTAAAGCAAACAGTTTTCACCTCAGCCAAGGTAGTGGAGAAAGACATTTCATACAAATGCATTAAGGGTTTGCACATCAGTTAATATTCCATAGCATAATTACAAATCAATAGCTTACAGAAGGTAACTAGAATACCATATGGTGCTTCAGCATATACCTGATCCCTCTTCTGTCACCATGCCAAGTCCTTCTGCTTTGTTTTGCCGTTCAAATGCATTTAGATCAAGTACACTGCAATCAACATAAATAAACAAATATTATTTTAGACTTCCTGAGAAAAAAACATTAAAATGTAGGATTTTAAAGGTGACAGTAAGGCTTGATTGACCCACAGATAGTAAATTCCCGGTAACGCTGCCAAATAGTATGATTTGCTTTAATATTTTCATGTAGCATCACTAATGACAGACTCAAATGCATATTTTGAATTGTGTCACAGTCTAATTAAAAATGGGCTCCAGGTTCCAAATGGAGAATGTCGAAAACATAGATTGGCCCTGACTATCTAACTCCAAACGTTAGCTCCTTTAAAAAATTATTTAAAGGAAATGGTAAAATCAAGCCTGGAATCTAAGGTTTTCCACTTTTTTTGTCGAAAAGCTTTTAACTACTCAAGCACGATAAGGATGAGTGGAGGCAAAAACGGCAGCTTTCCATTATCAGGAGACCACTCACAACTGCTTGAAATGTTGTACATGGATAATATGGAAATTTATAGAGAGACATCAGGTTCGTGGGGCAGGACATTGCCTTCGTCGTGACGGCTCGGCAGGTTCGAGCAGTAGCAGCCGCGAAACGGACTGCCGCCCGCGATCGGGTCATGGCCACGATTTCACGCCGGGGGTCAAATTAAGGCCCGCCCAGTGTGAACGCCCGCTGCAGAACATTCGAGAAGAGGCGGGCGTGGGCGTGGGCCTCTCGGCCACCGGGTCCAATGGCCACCCAGCGTCCGGTTCAAAAACGGCGCAGGCAGCCCCGGTGGGGGGGGGGGGTTTGCCCGCGTTGGAGCAGCTGCAGGGACACGGCTGCAAATAAAGATGTGGACGCCAGGCGGGAGGTGAGGTCGGCTGGGCACTCGGCCTCCTGTTTTTCGGATGAGTGCATCGCCGCCCTCCTGGAGGGGTTGGCCGCCAGGAGGGACACCCTTGTCCCCGGAGATGGGAGGAGGAGGCCTCCGCACCTCACAAAGAGGGCGTGGTAGGAGGTGGCAGTGCTGGTGAGCGACCACAACATGGTGCGGCGCACCCGAGTGCAGAGCTGGAAGAGGTTTAATGACCTGATGTGCTCTGGAAGGGTGAGTGCCGTGTTGGCGTGGGTCAGTGTGCTGAAGTGTTTTGGGCTGGCCAACCACGCATGGAGCTCAGGGGTGTTAGAGTCCGAGTACCAACTATCAATGATGCTGGGGCTGGCCAAGGGGGTGAGTCCTGGCTGCTTGGACTGAGTGCCTTGTGGCTCAAGGGCGACAACTCGAACGTGCCCTTCAAGGTGTTCCTCAGCTGGGGTTGGCCAGGCTGCAATGGTACTGCAGGTAGAGAGGGGACTAATCAATCCTCCTCTCTCCTTTCAGGAGAAGACATCCCATAAAAATATTGAGAAGTCGCGGACTGGCGGAGGACCCTCACACCTCCTCATCTTCTCCAGATAGGAGCAGGACGCCTTGGAGCTCGAGAGGCGGCGTGCACCTTGTTCAACCGGCCGCAGAGAGGCTGGGGTGTCAGACGAAGGTGCGTGCAGTGCACTGAGTTGAGAGTTTTGGATGGTGCAAACACTCTTGTGTCGTCTCATCATTGATGAGAGCCTCCAGACCGGATTCCCTACTGATCACTGAAAGACGATGGCACCATGATGCAGATCTCCAATGTCTCACCAGGGTGCCTGGCATGCACAGTGACTGTGTGATGATAAAAACAAAAAAACTGCGGATGCTGGAAATCCAAAACAAAAACAGAATTACCTGGAAAAACTCAGCAGGTCTGGCAGCATCGGCGGAGAAGAAAGGAGTTGACGTTTCGAGTCCTCATGACTCTTCGACAGAACTTGAGTTCGAGTCCAAGAAAGAGTTGAAATATAAGCTGGTTTAAGGTTTGGGGGGGGTGCAGGGTGGAGAGAGACAGAGAGAGAGAGAGAAGTGGAGGGAGGTGGTGTGGTTGTAGGCAAAAGCAGTGATAGAAGCAGACCATCAAAAGATGTCACAAACAACAGGACAAAAGAACACATAGGTGTTAAAGTTGGTGATACTATCTAAACGAATGTGCTAATTAAGAATGGATGGTAGGGCACTCAAGGTATAGCTCTAGTGGGGGTGGGGGGAGCATAAAAGCTTTAAAATATTTAAAAATAATGGAAATAGGTGGGAAAAGAAAAATCTATATAATTTATTGGAAAAAATACAAAAGGAAGGGGGAAACAGAAAGGGGGTGGGGATGGGGGAGGGAGCTCAAGACCTAAAGTTGTTGAATTCAATATTCAGTCCGGAAGGCTGTAAAGTGCCTAGTCGGAAGATGAGGTGTTGTTCCTCCAGTTTCCAATTCCTCCAAAGTGGAGGAACAACACCTCATCTTCCGACTAGGCACTTTACAGCCTTCCGGACTGAATATTGAATTCAACAACTTTAGGTCGTGAGCTCCCTCCCCCATCCCCACCCCCTTTCTGTTTCCCCCTTCCTTTTGTTTTTTTTCCAATAAATTATATAGATTTTTCTTTTCCCACCTATTTCCATTATTTTTAAATATTTTAAAGCTTTTATACTCCCCCTACCCCCACTAGAGCTATACCTTGAGTGCCCTACCATCCATTCTTAATTAGCACATTCGTTTAGATAGTATCACCAACTTTAACACCTATGTGTTCTTTTGTCCTGTTGTTTGTGATATCTTTTGATGATCTGCTTCTCACTGCTTTTGCCTACAACCACACCACCCCCCTCCACTTCTCTCTCTTTCTCTCTCTCCGCCCCCCCCAACCCCCCACACCTTAAACCAGTTTATATTTCAACTATTTCTTGGACTCGAACTCAAGTTCTGTCAAAGGGTCATGAGGACTCGAAACGTCAACTCTTTTCTTCTCCGCCAATGCTGCCAGACCTGCTGAGTTTTTCCAGGTAATTCTGTTTTTGACTGTGTGATGACTTTAACATGTCCTTGTTCTCCCTTAGATCTGCTACCAAATAGCCAATCTCAGGATCTCCAGGAGCTACCCCTGACCCCAGAGGACCACCATGCTCCAGAAGCACCTGCATCATGCCCACTCTCTGAATAAGGCACCAGAATGCAGATACCAGCACCTCAGTGGGTATTAGATCGGTGGCTAGTATCTCAGTGCACACTGTGAGGGCACTTCATACCCGCTTGAGGTGCAGGCGGAGATAGAGAGTGCATAGGTCATCGGCAGTCGGTTGGGGACCAGGACGATGCTCAGTCGAAGGCTGATGATGAGCCTCTGGGGTCATCCATTAAGCAGCAGGTGCTGGATGTCCATCAGGGTGTGTAGGAGGATCTGGCGGAGACCCATGAGGGTATGCGTGTCATGGCCTCTGTTGTGGAGGAATCCCTGCAGAGCCTGAGTACTGCACTGACCCTCATGGCCGAGCGCACTGCCTCCTCCATTAAGAGAGTGACGACTCTCATGGAGAGGCAGCTCCAGGGACAGAATCAGGGGTTCCTGGGGTTGCGCTCGGACCTGCAGGTGGTCAGTGGCCATGTGTGAGGGGGATGAGGCACCCAGTACCCCAGCTAGGTGCCCATCCGTCAATGGCGAGCAGGGAGGTCCACAGCGATCTCACATTGGCACACGGGCGGCATGTTGTCTCTGCGGGCTCCTTTCAGGGCACTCTGGATGATGGCACCAGCTCCTGCGCTCCTCTGCCAGTGACAGTGGCATCTGATGGGGCTGCGGCGACTGGGGAGATGCCAGCTGTGGCACTGGCCGCTCCCTCCCAGGCGGGGCCAGCACAGGCTCCACGGGCCAGAGGACGCCCGCCGAGATCATCAAGGCCAACAGGACAGCAGAGTGAGCAGGCTGTCTCCAACACTGGTGCCAGCGAGGGGGGAGCACCTAGATGTAGCATCCGTAAATGTACATTTAAAGCACCTTAAGCACAAAGGTGATCTTTTGTTCTCCCATTTTTTTTTCCTTTTTTTAAAAAAATGGTGTGACGATCCACACACCTGGGGCAGAAATATCCCCCCATCGGTGGGGGTGGGGGTGGGGGGGGGGGGGGGGGGGGGGGGGGGGGGGGCGTTGTGCTGGAGCAGGCTCAAAACCAATCGGGGCCATGCCGCCTTTTTACGTGGGCGGGCCAATTAAGGCCCTCCCAGGGTGACACGTGTCCAGAAGTGCTGAGCGCTCCCTGTGTGGGCGGGGGGGGGGTGGTGATTCCCTGGTTCGGGGCCTGCGCTCTTGGCGCGGAAATAGCACTGAGGCACAGAGCTTCACTTGTTTTGTAGGCGCAGGGTATGCCAGTGTGTAATGCTGGAGGTGGGTGGCTCGAAACTTTATTGCACAGGCACTGAGTGTATCTTGGGGGCAAGGGAAAGGGTCATTTCTGTGATCCAGGATGGTGACGGCAGCCCTAGCATGAGGCGGTGGTGCTTATTTGACAGCCTAGCTGAAGGATCGTTGGATCAAGGCGTCCCTGGTGTCCCTGCCTCCCTGGGGCATACCAGGGTCTGGCTCCACGCCCTCAGCGTTCTCCTCACCGTGCTCATCTTCCGAATCACTACTGGATTCATCATCTGTAGCTTCTGGAGCAGCATCAAGATTCTCTTCCTCCCCCTTGCCGGTGTCAGATTTTGGAGAGCACAACATGCAACTACGATCAGTGACACCCGCTCTGGGGGGGTATGGTAGTGCTCCCCCTGAATGGTCCAGGCGCATCTTGAGAAGGCTTATGGTTCTCTCTACCACCGCCCTTGTGGAGGCGTGGCTCCTGTTGTACTGCTGCTCCGCCTCTGTTCTTGGGTGGCAGAGGAACGTCATGAGCCACCTTTTCAAGGGATAGCCCTTGTCATCCAGCAGTCCTCATCCAGCCGGGCTGGAGCACTGAAGAGCCTCGGCACCTGGGAGTGTCTGAAGGTGTACACATCATGGGAGCTGCCAAGGTACCTTGCACAGACTTGCAGAATTGTGTGTCATTTTACGCTCATTCATGTCGGGCACACCCCCGCCTGATGAGCGGAAAATTCTGCCCATACGTGTTCACTAAAAATGCTTTGCTAAAAGTAGAGTCGACAAGCATTCTGCATATTGCTGCCAAAAGTTGTTCCTCATATGTTGTATGCAGTCATGCCAATACCAGAGACGGAAGAGCAGGGCAGAGGCTGGATACTTTGCAATGGTTAATTCACCAACTAATCCTTCAATGGCTCTGCACTAGCTATAAGGCTCAAGTGAGGAGTGTGATGGAATGGTCACCACTCGCCAGGATGGGTACAACCAGAACAACATTCAAAAAGCTCAATATTGTCCCAAGGCAAAGAAGTCTATGTGGTCAGCAGATGTGCCAGTAAGCTCAATAATCGCCACCTCCATAATTGAAACAGCTGCAGTACATCCTATCTACAGGATGGACTGCAAGCTTATTTTAATAAAAGCAAAATACTGCTGATGCTGGAAATCTGAAATAAAAACAGAAAGTGCTGGAAAAACTCAGCAGGTCTGGCAGCATCTGTGGAGAGAGAAACAGAGTTAACATTTTGAGTCCACACTCAGGAGGTTCATAACCCATTGCTTGGTTGAGGTACAGTGCAGTGCATATTTTCCAGGTAAGCCACTCCAACATGCAAAATATGAACTAAAGAGGTCAAGTACCATCAGCCAGACTGTTGTTGAACAGCAGGAGGTGATCAGAGTGCAACTTACAATTGCTAAACTGTTGCTGAACACTTTATAGTTCCCGCTCAAGTAGAATATGTCTGAACATTGACTTCCAAGAACTGTTTAAGAAAGAATTACATTGAAAGAATAACATTGTCACTTGGAAGATGAAGAGAATAGACAAATATACTTGGCTGTTGACAAGGAAGTGTAAATGAAATGAGGTCTCCCAAGCATTCTAAGACATCAAGAAATCCTCCATTCTGTACATATGAAATACTGCATAACTGCACAATGGGGTCTTGTTGAAGACAAATCAATAAGATTGCCCCAAATATTCATTAGGCCCCTCTCTCACTTTGAGGAGTATGCCATTAAGCTCACTGGTGAGGGCATGTGGATCCATCATGTCATCAAATCCACAAATTATGCTTTAAGACAGAACTTGTTTTCCATTAATACCATGGCTCTTTTTAATATTTTAATAATAACATATCATAATGTTTTAACAAGGGCAGCAGCCACATGGGAACACCACCACCCTCCAAGGCACTCACTGTCCTGACTTGGAAATATATTGCCATTCCTTCACTGTCGCTGGGTTAAAATCCTGGAACTCGCTTCCTAACAGCATTCTGGGTGTACCAACACCACATGGACTGCAGCATTCAAGAAGGCAGCTCACCACCACCTTCTCAAGAACAATTAGGGGTGGCCAATAAGTGCTGGTCTAGCCAGCGATGCCCACACCCCATGAATGAATTAAAAAAATTAAAGTGTAGCTGGTACACAATCCGACAACTGACTGGGGTTGTGAAATCAGATTTGGAGAATGTAAAAGCCTGCTCTGCCTGTCAAATATTTGGAAATAAAGGTAGCATCTGGTTATTGAAAACAAAACACATTGAGTGGAAATGTCCCTTTTGCACGGAGTGTGGTAGCGGGCGGAAAAAAGGACGTTTTATCCACCGGCCTCAATGGCAGCTTTTTGCGTCATATCGCCCACATTCCCAGCATGTCCTGCCTCATTAGTAAAACATTAATGGGATCGCTGGTGGGCGGACTCGAATTTGCCTGCCACCCTGTGACCTCTGTGTCCTCGCTCCGGGAGCCATATTTAAAGCACGCTAGAGCACAGCCTACTTCATGTGTGCAGACCAGGGCTGTTCCAGGTGACAGATGGCCCCAAAAGCCAGGAAGACGGCAACCCCAAGTTTAGTGACGTCTTTCTGGGGTGCCTGTTGGGCGCAGTGGAAGGCTGTCGCTGTCCTCTACCCCCACTCTGGTCATAGGAGGTCCGCCAGAGTCACCAATCCGGCCTGGGAGGTGGTGGCAGTGGCGGTCAGTACCACCAGAGCACAGAGTGCAGGAACAGGATGAATGATCATATCCGTTCCACGAGGGTAAGTCAACCACCTCATCACTCCCAACTCACACACTCTCAAAACCATCACACAGCACAGGGATCTCACACCTCAAGGGACAACACCATTAATTTTCACACACACCCTCACATCTCCATCAGGGTCATATCCTCTAGAGCTCGCGTCCTCATCCCACCTATGGCTCTGATTACTACACAAACATTCCACACTGTGTCATGTGCCCTGCTCACACTCTCTCCACCTGTTTTCATGCAGGAGAAGCTGGCTCACAACAGCAGGGAGAGGTCTCAGACCAGGGGTGGTGAGGCCCACATTAGGCCCCTCTCTCACTTTGAGGAGTATGCCATTACGCTCATTGGTGAGGACATGGATCCTGCCTGTAGTGACAGTGAGGTCGGTGGCGAATACCCTCATGAGGATCCTGCACCACATCATCCCTCTCTCAACACAACCGTGAGTGCTCTCTCTCCTGCTTTTGACTCTGCTGCCATGCAATAATTATCTCTACTTTTGTTCACAGGGAGCTCTGTCAAGCAACTGACACTCTCAGTCAGCCAGTCCCTCAGCTCCATCCAGGTCCTCACCTCCAGCCAAGAGGAGACCTCCTCCATTGAAGAGCTGGTAATAAGCAGCCTGGAAGACCCACAACAGCGCTTACCCCCATCCTCCACCAGCGCAGAGGCACACATCTCAGAGGGACATAGATCTGGAGTTGGCTTGGGTTCACAATCTACTGGTCACCACATGCATGTCCACAGCGCAGGGAGGCAGGCTCAGCTGAGCTCTCTGCCACCTAGAGGACTGCTGGGGATCAGGCATCTGTGAGGCCTGAGTCAGATGACGAGCCTCTGGATTTGGTCTTCCAACTCATCGTGGAGAATCAGCTGAGGCGGAGGAACATCACACAGAGCTTTTGGAAGGCCTCAACAAAGTGGCACACGAGTCAAAGGAATGCGTCCGCCTGCTCTCTGATGAAGTGATTCCCACATGTGCGTGCAAGGAGATCTCCATGGAAAGGATGACACAATAGAGACCCTGGTCCAGCAGAACGCATAGTTACACGCAGACCTGCACTCCACCGTGATAGCCATGGGTGAGTTCCTGCAGTGGCAACACGAGAGGGAAATGGGCACCTCAACATCCCTCCAGGTGTCCCTCCCCTTCAAGGAGTCAGGCCGGGGCCCTCGGGCACCCGAAGGGAGGAGGAGCGGCAATTGGACATCCCTGGGTCACCCACTCAGGAATCTCAGAGGCTGTCCTCTTCCCCTGAGTCCCCTTTGCCTGTCATCCCCTCAACCTCATCCTCTGCCACCCCAGAGGAAGCAGCTGGCCCACAGGAGGACAGCCAAAGCAAGCCGGGGCCCTCAAGGCCTCAGCTTTCTAGAGGACGTACACCAAAGTTATCAGAGGCAACAGGGCCAACCAGTACACAGACTGTCTCTGCCCCTGCTATAGATGTCAGGGCAGCACCTAGAAGAAGTGGTAGGCCTAGAAAAGTGAAGAAATTCAGATCACACGTGGTTGCACTGGTGAACACATTTTATTACTTTATAATCTGAAAATATATTCACTTTCACCAAATAACGTGTGATGTTGTCTTCAGCCTCATATACAGGCTTCATGTGTCCTCCCCATGCAACACCCGCCCACCCTCCCCCCCACCAACCAGCAGCAGCTGCATGCAGCCAGATCACAAGTGATGCTGGAGGGGGAAGTGTGTGTGTGTGGCAGGGCCTTTCAGAGCCTCAAGCAAGCACTCTCCCATGCACGTGAAGCCTTCATCCATCACACTCATCTTACTGTCCCGAACATTTTCAGTGCTGCCTGCAGAGGTTATCTTTCAGTTGTCCATCTGGGCTGTTCTGCACCTCCACCTACCCACTGATCGCACTCCCATGCAGCACCAGTGCTCATACAACACAAGGTTCTGCTCACTTTTGATTTATGAAAAATGGTAGTTGTCACGTTTCTGCTCAGCTCCCCCAGTCACCCATGTCCTATCCCCCATCACTGCTAACCCCCAGCAGCACCTTCTGCCTCCCTGCCGTCACCTACCACCTGAGCTCCTTTCTTTCCAGGATGTCCAGGTGAACGTGCACATTCCCTACCCCCATCCCCATCCACATTGACCTCCCTGACTTTCTCCTTCTCACCCTCAGGGTTCATGTCTGCCTCTGAGTCTCCGCCAACCGCCCTCGTCATCCTTTCTACCACTACCATCGCACCCTCACCCTTCCAGCTCACTCTGCCCCCTCTCATGCTCACCATTCCCTCCTACCATGCCTCCTACCATTCCCTCAGTTCGCTCCCCAGGATACAGTCATTGACTCCGCAGACCCCTCCTTGCATGTTCACACGGAAATCCCCCCATTTTACTCCCTCCTCCACCCTTACTCCCTTCTCCCCCGAGACTTCTTCCTTCCCCTGGACTCATTCTACCCTCCGAACTACTTCCTCCCACTGGACTCCTTCCTATCCCCCAGACTCCTTCCCCTTTTTGAATTTCTTCCGACCGCAGACCCCTTCCCTTTCTGATCTCCATCCTCCCCCCGGACTCGTTCACCTCTCCGACCTCCTTTCCCCCCTCCGAAATCCTTCCCTTACACGTTCCTCCCCCCCTTTAAGTCCACCTCCCTACTTGCTGCATTCCCCCCCCAATTACATCCTCCTCTCCCATACTCCCTCCTCCCCCTCCCAACCTCACACCCCCAACACCTCCTTCCCACCCCCAAATCTCACCACCCCCCCCCCCACCCCCTGTAAATTCAGCAATTTCATAAAAATCACAGGGACATTAAACACGAGGTGTAGTTGTCATGAAGTTAACCTCAGATTGGTGTAAATCGGGCAGCTATTTGGTGATTTGCAATTCTTGGGGCAGGATTTTACATGTCGGCGAGCGGAGGCGGGGCCCGCTCGCCGACGCGTAAAATGACGCACAGTGATGTCGGGGGGAACTCCTGATGTCACCGCACCCCATTTAAATTCTCAAGTGGGCGGGGGCGCAGTGAAATCAGCTGTGCGCCCGCCGACCTGTCAATGGCCAATTGAGGCCATTGACAGAGTCAATTAAGCAATTAGTGGAGCCCAGGCACGAATTAGAAAAAACATGAAACCTCATCCACGGGTGGGATGAGGTTCCATGTAGGTTTTTAAAAATTTTAACAGAGTTTTTGTGAAGATTATGGACATAGTCACATGAGGGAACATGTTAGGCAAATTTTATTTTTATTTTTCTATTTTTAGGACTTTTACATTTACAGCCAATCTCCCTGAGGCTGCACTTAGCACAGGAAGCGCTTCTGTGCGGACGTCACGCTTGGCAGGCCTTAATTGGCCCACCCATGTAAAATGGCACTGCGCCTGATCGGAAGCGTGCCTGTGCACGCCCGCCCTTCAACTTCGCCCCCGACAGGGGTAAAATTCAGCCCTTGGGCTATTTCTTCCTTGCCACAAATTACCAGTCAATTTGCACATTAATAAAAGCGTGCATTATGCACATGCTGTTATTTTATTTAGTGAATTCTAGTCCCATAAATAAGTGTTTGAAACCAAACAGCTGCTATTGTCTGACCACCTGGGAAGAAATCTTAAGGAAATTCCTCAGATTACGGGGTACAGATCTTCCAAATATGCCGCCAAAATTAAATGAAAGCAAAAACCAGGAACTCCATTAAGAATTAAACACTGCATTCTCAAACCATTCACCTGAGGCTACCTTCTGGAGCTACATGTGCAAAAATGCTCAGTTGGTGAGTTCATTAGCAACCTGTGAAGTCAAATTTAACTAAAGCTGGATGTTTTTAAAATTTATTCTTTTATGGGATGTGAGTATCACGGGCAAGGCCAGCATTTGTTGCCCATCCCTAATTGCCCTTCAACTGAGTGACTGGCTAGGTCATTTCAGAGGGCGGTTAAGAGTCAACCACATTGCTGGATCTGGAGTCACATGGGCCAGGCCAGGTAAGGACAGCAGATTTCCTTCTCTAAAAGACATTAGTGAACGAGATGGGTTTTTTTTTTAACAACAGTCGATGATAGTTTCATGGTCACTATGGACTAGCTTAAAATTCCAGATTTATTAACTAAATTTAAATTTAATCCTACCCCTCCTTCTGGTACCAGACCCTAAGAGGGCATTGGAAACCATGGGCTTCCAATGGTTTAGTCCCTGATTATTGTTGGCAAAACATTGAAATGGTTTTCCGTTGCCTTCTGCAGCATGGCTGCCTATAGGAAATATTGGAAGGATTTACAGGCTGATCATCACGTTATGAACGCACCTTCCGTGGCCATCAAGCCCCACTCCAGGACTTGAACCTAGAGCTTCCAACTCAGAGGTAAGGATGCTACCACTGGACCACAACACCCTTATCATATGTATACATACACACGCACACATGTGTGCACACACGTATTTGCACACAGGGTATATGTATATTGTATATTCAACATATATTCAATTCTGAAACATATTCTGAATACCATAATAATCAAGAGCTTAAAAATTAAAAAATGATATAAAGAAGTTATGAAATCCCTCTTTGTGGAATAAAGTATTAACTGGAGTAGGACATGTGGTACTCTCACCTGCATGACTGCATGAGACCCGCAAGGCTCTGAAAGAAACCCACATCCTTCTTCTCTTTGAGACAGTCAAGCATTTTCTGTAGAAGATGAAAAGCAGGCATCATGTGATGGATTATTGGCTACAAGTCATAGTTTTAACCTGTACTGAATAACATTTCCTATTATAGTCCACCATATTCAAAGGGGCATGACGTTATAGTTGGAAGGGTCTTCTGTGTATAAGGGGTATATTCACCTTGAAGGAGTGCAATGATGATCCACCTGAATGATATCACGCTTCCAAGGGTTAGATTAGCTGGAGGGAACACATAAACTAGACTTGTATTGCTTTCAGTATAGGTGATGGGATGATTTGATTGAGGTTTGTATTGAGGTTAGGAGTTTCAAAGGAACTAAAAGAGTAGATGGAGAGAAACATTTGCTGCTGGTGGGGGAAGTCAAGGACTAAGGTACATAATCTTAAAATCAGAACCAGGCCATTCAAGAGAGAAGTTAGGAAACGCTTTTTCACATAAAAGGGGATAGAAGTGTGGAACTCTTGCACACAAAGCCATAGGTGCTAGTTCAAAAAATAATCAAAAATCTGAGATTCATACATTTTTACAGCCAACGATACAGGAGAATCTGGAACCAAGGCTAGTGGATGGAGTTAGAATACAGATTAGCAATTACCTTACTGAATACCTCAATGAGTGGGAAGGGCTGAATGGTCAACTCCTGTTCCTGCATACCGTTTGTGACTTGAGCCTGCAAAGAGCTAATGGGCCAGATTTTCAAAGTGGGGTCGGGAACCCGAGACCCGGATGAACGCCGGGTCCTGACCCTGCGCTCGAGCTCCGTCGGTCTTGTGATGCTATTTTAAAATGCAATTGGCCTATATGGTGAGGATGTGAGCTTGGCACCAAACTAGAGGCATCAAGCGCCTCCAGAAGGCAAGAGCTGGCTGTCTGGCCAGTGGCAAAAGGTCATGCTGGGGGTTGCTGCTGCCTTGTCAATTAGAGCAGGCAGCTCCTCGAGGTGTAACACGGCAAAAAGCGGCTAAAGACAGAAGTTTAGGAGCAGCATCCATGCTGGCACCCACTGGACCCAGAGATTAGATTTAACAACTGATGAAAAGCAATTTACTAGGGTCCCGCAACAAACCCGACAGCTGTGCCCAAATATGCACAGGATTGTTGGGCTGGCCGGTAAAACATTGAAAAATTCCAATCTCAAAATTACAGGCCCTTTAATGGGGTCCTTAATGAGTTTAAGGGGCTGTTAACTGGTGGTGACCGATCTACCGCCCCCCCCACCCTCGCCCCCCCCCCCAACCACCCTCCAACCAACCCCCAATCAGCCCTTTGAAAATTCAAAACTGTCCCGGAGGCATTAGGATCCCAAGACGAACTCTTGGGTCCACGGTTTTTAATTCCTGCCCACAGTGGGTCCCGCACCCATGGCCCTTTGGAAATCCAGCCCAACCCGTTTATATGGCATTCCTCTGACACTTTATGACAAGAGTGAACCTTTTTGCTATCCTACTGTAGAGATTCAACATGGTGTTAGAAAGGTTGAGAACAACAATGCAAACTTGCATTTATAATAATATTAATCCTTTTATTAAGGATTGTTAAAAGGGTTTGTGACAGCATTATTCTGGCTTAATAGTACAGTTTGCTTAAATAAATCTTGAAAGAATGGCAAGAGTAAACTTCAAACATAAATTAATAGACTAGTGACAAGGCCATCAGCTATGCCATTACATCTGGTTTAAGTTGTGACTATACAGTGCAAAAAATCACGATAGGCTGGATTTTCACGACTGAGGTGGGTAGCTCGAGTTGGGGAATTTCCTGACTCAGCAGACCTGATTAGACACAATTAGACACACTTTCCCCTCCAGGAGGGTGCAGGGGTAGAAGAGTTGGACCCACTAACCCCAGAAGCAGATGGTAGGTGGCTATGGAGGTGGGTGAGTGCTAATTAAAAACCTCAGATCATGGCACTTATATAGACCTTATCCACGTTTATGTCTTCTCCATCACTTCAGAACTCTCACATTGCGGGTTTGGGTGATTGGACCAGCCAGAATTGTGTTTGTTTGAACTCAGTACTACTTTCAAATGATCCTGCGGAGTTTGCATTTCCTGTCTGAGTGATTCATGCCCTGTCCCCTTTCCTCACCAGCGAAATGGCAGACTTGTTGAATAATTTGTATCAGCCTTCACAGTAGAAGATGAGAATAATATACCTGGCATTCCATGAAAACTGATAATGAATCCAGGTCTAGAACTCATTAAAGTTAACATGTGCAAGAAAACAACATTAGAAAAATTAATGATGCCAAAGACCTACAAATCCTCAAGACCTGATAATTTTCAGCTCAAGTTTTTAAAGGAAATAGTTGAGGAAATTGCAAACGATTTGGTCACAATCTTCCAAAGTTCTCCATATTCAGGAACTGTCCCTTTAGGCTGAAAAACTTATTTAAGAAAGGTAAGAGAAAGATTCCATAACCTGTCAGTCTGCCGTCTGTTGTGAGGGAGTTATTGGAATCTATGATTAAGGACAAAGTGACTGAGCACGTAGAGACATTTGAGCTGATTAGGCAGACAGCCAAATACAGAGGGCTGTTCAATCAGTTGATAACACTCCTGCCTCTGAGCCAGAAAGCCCTGGATTTAAGTCCCACTGTAGGACCTGATGGTCATGGAAGGGGTGTTTACGGTGTCGTTCAACAGGTTGTTGTTCATCCTTCAAATCCTCCTTACACTTCACATCATTCTCCAAGGGCAGATAAGAATGTGAAGTTATGTAAAACAAACAAGAGAGGGCCAATGTGGATTTACAAAGGGTAGGTCAAGTGCAACAAAGCATGCTAAACTGTTTGTGGAAATAAATGAATAGACAGGGGAATGTCTATAGATGCAGTTTGTATAGACTTCTAGAAAGCCTTTGATGAGGTTCCACCTCAGAGACTATGAGCTAATATTAAAGCTCATGGTATTCAAGACAAAGTTCTGAGATTTATTAGATGATAGAAGACAGAATAGTCACAATGGGTACGTACTCCAATTGGGAGGAAGCAATGAACAGTGTCTTGGAAGGATCCATGCTGGAGCTTCAGTGATTCACTATGTTACTTAATGACTTAGAATGTGCAATAGAGAGCCAAATGTCTAAGTTTGCTGATGACACCAAGAATGATGGCATAGTTAGGAGTGTAAACAGGAGCACACATTTACAAAGATGCATTGATAATGTGAGTAGGCAAGCTGTGGCAGATGAATTTCATTGCAGCTAAGTGTAAGATTATCCATCTGATACAGATTCATCATCAGTCCCTTGTTTTTATATTCACTCTAACCAACCTGCTGAACTATTGAGTTCCCGCCATTTAGAATAGCGATCCCAAGCTTCAGAGTGGATGCAACCATCGGTCCCATTTCACCTAAGGTAAATGAAAGCAATTACTAAATACATTTGTTTGCAAACCCATTTTAAACAAAGGTAGACACATCATGGGTCAGCTAATCAGTAATGTGATAAATTAGCTAGCAATATTCCTAAGCTTCATTCCCGTACTTTTAAGTGGCAACTATATCAATAATAAACATTTCATCTCTGGGCAATCGTAAACAACAATGCCAGTGGATTCAAACAATGCAGGTGCAACAAAATAGCAACAACTATATGGGTGAAATGAACAATCCCACCAAGGCTTTTGTGATTAATCTAACATAAGGATTTCCAAGATCACCAAATTTTCTTACCGCAGGGATCTCACTCAGCAAAGTAGTAAAATGTCCTGTGCTGCTGCAGCAATTTAAAGGAAAGGGAAGAAAAATTCTCTCTGCCAAATGACACAGGGCAAAGATCTGGGTGGCAGAAAAATTCAGCAACCAAGAAAATGGACAACAAAATGGGTAACAAAAGAACTGAAAGAGAATAAACAATACAAAAACTGAAAAAACAGCAAAAAAAAGGAAAAAATATTGATATGCCTTTAAGATTTTCCTTCCATATCCAACATACTGTACTTTAATGATGCTGCCAGAACTGCTGAATTTTTCTAGATATTTTCATTTTTGTTATGGATTTCCAGTATCCGCAGTTTTTTGCTTTTATCTATACTGTACTTTAATGCTCCGTTTAAATGGACAGAACTTAGTCTGAATGGAATTTTCATCAGAATTTAGGAAAACATTCCTTGTAGCCCTTGACTTTTATTTGCTTGCAATATGCACATTTAATAATATTCTTAGTCATAGTCATAGGGTCATTGAGGTCTAACAGCACAGAAAACGTCCCTACGGCCCATCGAGTCTGCACCAGTCAAACAAGTACCTAACTATTCTAATCCCATTTTCCAGCACGAGGCCCATAGCCTTGTATGCCATGGAATCACAAATGCACATCCAAGTACTTCTTAAATATTATGAGGGTTTCTGCCTCTACCACCCTTTCAGGCAGTGAGTTCCAGATTCCCACCACCCTCAGTGAAAAAATTCTTCCTCACATCCCCTCTAAACCTCCTGCCCCTTACCTTAAATCTATACCCCCTGGTTATTGATCCCTCCACCAAGGGGAAAAGTTCCTTTCTTTCTACCCTATCTATGGCCCTCATCATTTTATACACCTCAATCATGTCCCCCCTCAATCTCCTCTGCTCCAGTGAAAATAACCCCAGTCGATGCAATCTCTCTTCAAAACTAAAACTCTCCAGCCCAGGCAATATCCTGGTGAATCTCCTCTGCGCTCTCTCTAGTGCAATCACATTCTTCCTATAATGCGGATGCCAGAACTGCACGCAATACTCGAGCTGTGGCCTAACCAGCGTTTTATACAGTTCCAGCATAACCTCCCTGCTCTTATATTCTATGCCTCGGCTAATAAAGGCAAGTATCCCATATGCCTTTACCTACCTGTCCCGCTACATTAAGAGACTGGTGGACATGCACACCAAGGTCCCTCTGAACTTTGGTATTTCCCAGGGTCATCCCATTCATCATGTATTCCCATGCCTTGTTTGTCCTGCCCAAGTGCATCATCACACATTTATCTGGATTAAATTCTATTTGCCACTGATCAGCCCATCTGACCAGCCCGTCTATATCCTCCTGTAATCTAATGCTATCCTCCTCACTATTTATCATCCCATCAATTTTCGTGTCATCCGCGAACTTACTGATCAACCTTCCTACATTCAAGTCTAAATCGTTTATGTATACCACAAACAGCAAGGGACCCAACACCGATCCCTGTGAAATCCCACTGGACACAGGCATCCAGTCACAAAAACATCCCTGGGCCATCACCCTCTGCTTCTTGCCACTCAGCCAATTCTGGACCCAATTTGCCATGGATCCCATGGGCTCTTACCTTCGTTATCAGTCTCCTATGTGCGACCTTATCAAAAGCCTTACTGAAGTCCAAGTAGACTATGTCAAATGCATTGCCCTCATCTACACACCTGGTCATCTCTTCGAAAAATTCAATCAAATTGGTCAGACATGACCTCCCTTAACAAAACCATGCTGACTGTACTTGATTAATCCCTGCCTCTCCAAGTGTAGGTTAATTCTGTCCCTCAGAATTGCTTCCAATTGTTTCCCCACCACTGAGGTTAGACTGACTGGCCTGTAGTTCCCTGGTTTATCCCTTCCTCCTTTCTTGAATAATATTTCCACATTGGCTGTCCTCCAGTCCTCTGGCACCTTTCCTGTGGCCAGGGATGTATTGAAAATTGTTGCCAGCGCCCCTGCTATTTCCTCCCTTGCCTCACTCAACAGCCTGGGATACATTTCATCTGGGCCTGAAGATTTATCTACTTTTAAGCCTGTCAGACCGCTTAGAACCTTCTCCCTTTCTATGCTAATTTATTTAATTACATCACAGTCCTTCTGCCTAATTTCCATACCCACGTCGTCCCTCTCACTTGAGAACACCGACACAAAGTATTCATATAGAACCCTACCTACGTCTTCTGGCTCCACACACAAATTACCACAATAGTCCTTAATGGGCCCTGCTGTTTCCCTATTTATCCTCTTACTCTTAATGTACATGTAAAATAACTTTGGATTTTCCTTTATTTTACCTGCCAATGTTTTTTCATGCCCCCTTTTTGCTCTCCTAATTTCCTTTTTCAGTTCCCCCCTACACATTCTACACTCCTTTAGGGCTCCGCTCTTTTGAGCCCTCGGTATTTGCCATAATCCTCCCTTTTTCTCTTTATCCAATCTTATATATCCATTGACATCCAGGGTTCCCTGGATTTGTTGCTCTGACCCTTTATCTTTACCGGAATATGTTAGCCCTGTACTCTCCCTATTTCCTTCTTGAATGAGTCCCACTGGTCTGACGCAGATTTACCGAAGAGTAGCTGCTCCCAGTCCACTCTGGCCGAATCATATCTGATCTTATTAAAATCGGCCTTCCCCCAATTTAGAACTCTGATTTCTGGCCCATCCTTGTCCTTTTCCATAACAACCTTGAATTTAATGGAGTTATGATCACTGTCGGCAAAATGCTCTCCCACTGATACCTCTACCACTTGCCCAGCTTCATTTCCTAAAATTAAGTCCAGGACCGCCCCCTCTCTTGTAGGACCTTCTACATTGTGGCCTACGTATTTCTTCCAAATCCTTTAGTCATTAATGATCAAACCGCCATAGGGCTTAACAGCCGCAGAGATCAGAAAGGATCGTGAGAGATTCTGCTTCTTGGTCCCCACATCATGCTGATGGAATTGATTCATTCTTCACAGAAGAATCAGCACAGAGCACTTTGTAAGGCACACAGTGTACCTTGAATAATGACCACCTGACTGTCAGAGAACGAGAGGCAATATTGCCCCAATCTTTATTGTGGAGCATTTCCAAACTGCAGGGAGGAGGTTTTGTCTGGGCAGCTTTTCCTGAATGCAACTTCTTTTTCATTGTCATTGTCATTTTTTTCAAAGAGTCCGGAATATTTCTCATAAATGCTCATTGTCCTTGATTATCCCATTCATCTCTAAATGCTAACTAATCCTATTTTAAAATTGTGCTTACAGCCATGTGGTTTCTTTCAAATGAAGTTTGAATATAAAGGAACAGTCAGCAAAAGATATAAAAGAACGCCAGATGTATCAGGTTAAGTTAGAATATGTTTCCTGTGTGGGAAATCCCATACAAACAATGACATAATTAAGGCTGCCAATGTCAAGTTCAATCTTAACTAACAATCTGGTCGCCATTACAGAGACATGGCTGCAGGATGACATAGATTGACACCTGAAGGACAGGGAGCCAGGGAAAGGTGAAGGCCTGGCTCTGTTAATTAATGAAGGTACGAGCACAAAAGAGAGGGGTGACCTAAGTTCAGGAAACCAGGATGTAGAAGCAGTTTGGGCAGAGATGAAAAAAGATAAACACATGAAATTACGGGTGGGAGTGGTGTACAGCCCCCCCTAACAGTAACCATATGGTAGGACAGGGTATAAAGGAAGAAATAATGGGAGCTTGTCAGAAAGGTACAACGATAATCATGAGGGATCTTAATCTACATATAGACTGGAAAAATCAGATGGGCAAAGATAGCCTAGATGATGGATTCATAAAATGTTTTTGGGATAGTTTCTTATAACCAGCACATTCTGTCACCAATCAAAGAGCAGGCTAAACTGTGCAATGAGATAGGATTAATTAATGACCTCAAATTGAAGATGCCCCAAGGTAGTTGAGATCATAATACGATTGAATTTTACATTCAGTTTGAGGGAGAGAAGAGTGGGTTCAAGACCAATATTTTAAACTTAAATAAGGGCAATTATGACGGCATGAAAGTAGAGCTAGCTAAAGTGAACTGGCAAATTAGGTTAAAGGATAGGTCAGTGGAGATGCAGAGGCAGACCTTTAAGGGGATATTTCAGAATACACAGAATAGATCCATTCTAACAAAAAAGACAGGTTCTAAGGGTGGGCTTGCCATCTGTGATTAACTAAAAAAGTTAAAGATAGTATCAAACTTAAAGAAAAAGCATATAATTGTGCAAAGATGGGTGGCAGGTCAGAGATTGGTCAGAATATATAAAACAGCAAAGAATGCCTTTGAATGATTAATGAGGAGAAAAGAATTAGAGTCTGAGAGAAAAATAGCTAGAAATATGAAGACAGTAAAAAATTCTATAGATGTTTTAAAAAAAGTCAGCAAAGTGAGCGTAAGTCCTGTAAAAAATGAGTCTGGGGAATTAATAGTGAAAAATAAAGAGATGGCAGATGAACAAGCATTTTGCACTGTCCTTCACTATAGAGGATATAAGTAAGATTCCAGAAATAGCTGTAAATCAGGAAATGGAAGGGAGGGAGGAATTCAAGAAAATTACAATCACCAGGGAAGTGGTACTGAGCAAATTGTTGGTGCTGCGGGTGACAAGTCCCGGGGACCTGATGGACTTCATGCTAGGGTCTTAAAAGAAGTGGCTAATGAGATAGTTGAAGAATTGGTTCTAATTTTCCAAAATTCCCTAGATTCGGGGAAGGTTCAATTAGATTGGAAAATAGTGAATGTAACTCCTTTATTCAAAATGGGAGGGAGACAGAAAGCAGGAATCTGCAGGTCAGTTAGCTTAACATCAGTCTTGGGGAATTGTTAGAAACTATTATTAAAGACATCATAGCAAGGCACTTCGAAAAATTCAAGGTAATCAGGCAGAGTCAACATGGTTTTATGAGAAGGAAGTCATGGTTAGCCAATTTACTGGAGTTCTTTGAAGAAGTCACATGTGCTGTGGATAAAGGGGAACCAGTGGATGTACTGTACCTAGTTTTCCAGAAGGCATTTGATAAGGTGCCACATCAAAGGTTATTGCGGAAAATAAAAGCACACGGTGTAAGGGTTAACATATTGGAATGGATGGAAGATTGACTAGCTAACAGGAAACAGAGAGTAGGCATAAATGGGTCATTTTCTGGTTGGCAAGAGGTAATGAGTGCTACAAGGTTCAGTGCTAGGACCTCAACTTATTACAATTTATATAAATGACTTGGATGAAGCGACTGAACGTATGGTTGCTAAATTTGTTGATGAGATACAGATGGATAGGAAAGTAAATTTTGATGAGTACATAAGGGGGCTACAAAGGGCTATAGATAGGTTAGGTGATTGGGCAAAGATCTGGCAAATGGAGCATAATGTGGGAAAATGTGAAATTGTCCATTTTGGCAAGAAGAATAAAAAAGAAGCATATTAACTAAATGGTGAGAGACTACAGAGCTCTGAGATGCAGCGGGATCTGGGTCTCCTCGTGCATGAATCGCAAAAGGTTAGTATGCAGGTATAGCAAGTAATTAGGAAAGCTAACAGAATGTTATCCTTTATTGAGGGGGGAATTGAATAAAATGTAGGGAGGTTAGCTTCAGTTATATAGGGCATTGGTGAGACCACATCTGGAGTACTGTGGACACTATTCAACAAAGAACAAAGAAAAGTACAGCACAGGAACAGGCCCTTCGGCCCTCCGAGCCTGCGCTGGTCACATTGCCCGCAACTAAAACATTTTGCACTTCGGGGGTCCGTATCCCTCTATTCCCATCCTATTCATGTATTTGTCAAGCTGCCTCTTAAACACCACTAGCGTACTTGCTTCCACCACCTCCTCCGGCAGCAAATTCCAAACACTCACCACCCTCTGCGTAAAAAACTTGCCCCGCACATCACCTTTATAGTTTTCTCCTCTCACCTTAAAACGATGTCCCCTAGTAATTGACTCTTCCACCCTGGGAAAAAGCTTCTGACTCTCTACTCTGTCTATGCCACTCATAATTTTGTAAACTTCTATCAAGTCGCCCCTCAATCTCCATCGCTCTAGTAAGAACAATACGAATTTCTCCAACCCCTCCTCATAGCTAATAACCTCCAGACCAGGCAACATCCTAGGAAACCTCCTCTGCACCCTCTCCAATGCCTCCATATCCTTCTGGTAATGTGGTGACCAGAATTGCAAGCAATATTCCAAGCGTGGCCTAACCAGGGTTCTATACAGCTGCAGCATGACTTCCCAGCTTTTATACTCAACACCCCTGCCAATGAAGGCAAGCATGCTATATGCCTTCCTGACTACCTTATCCACCTGCGTTGCCACTTTCAGTGACCTGTGGACCTGTACACCCAGATCCCCCTGCCCGTCGATGCACTTAATGGTTCTGCCATTTACTGTATAATTCCTGCCTGTATTAGATCTTCCAAAATGCATTACCTCGCATTTGTCCAGATTAAACTCCATCTGCCATTTCTCCGCCCAAGTCTCCAACCGATCTATATCCCGTTGTATCTTTTGGCAATCCTCTTCACCATCAGCAACTCCTCCAACCTTAGTGCCGTCTGCAAACTTACTAATTATTGGTCTCCTTATTGCAAACTTACTAATATTGGTCTCCTTATTTAAAGAAGGATGTAAATGCTTTGCAAGCAGTTCGGAGAAGGTTTACTAGACTAATACCTGGAATAAGAGGGGTGTCTTAAGAGGAAAGGTGGACAGGGTAGGCTTGTATCCACTGGAGTTTAGAAGAGTAAGAGGCAACTTAATTGAAGTATATAAGATCCAGGGTAGATGTGGAAAGGATGTTTCCTCTTTTGGGGGAATAAAGAACGAGGGGCCACTGTTTAAAAATAAGTGGTCACCCATTTAAGACAGAAGTTAGGAGAATTTTTTTCACTCAGAGTCGTGAGTCTTCAGAACTCTCTTTCTTGAAAGGTGGTGCAAGCAGACTCTTTGAATATTTTTGAGGAAGGGGTAGATAGATTCTTGATAAACAAGGGTGTGAAAAGTTATTGGGTGTAGGTGGGAATGTGGAGTTGAGGTTACAATCAGATCAGCCATGATCTTATTGAATGGCAGAGCAGGCTTGAAGGGCCAATTGGCCTACGCCTGCTCCTAATTCATACGTTCACAAAAATGCTTAATTTTTGTCATGGTTTACAACTAGATTATCCATTTCTCTCAGAGCAGGCATGATGTATATTTTTATTTTAAATGTCTAGTCTTCTTCAATGAACATAAGTTCTATTTGCTGAATCTCCATTCATAACTCAGGGAGCCATTACCCTTTAAACTAATATATTAATATCCTTCGAAGGCAGGTTGCTTGGAACAGCTCTGGTTGAAGGTAAGTCTTTATTATGCAGTGAAGCTCTGTGCAACTCTTACCTTTGCTGGCACTGATCATCTGCAGAACCATCTCGGCAGCACCTCGGTCATGGAGTCTCGCTTGCTGATACAGAAGCTTTTGTTTCTCCATTTCCTTCTCCTAAAGAGAAAAGGTAAGTAAATGAATGGAGGTAAACTAAGCATTTCCTTTTCTCCAACAAGAGGATCTTTTGGTTTTTAAACCTAGGGCTCTATGCTAACTTCTCAGGCCGTGCAGATTTGAGGCCTAACACTGGAATTTCAACTTTGCTGTTACCTGTATACAGTCCATCTTTGCAGAATGCTGACAAAAGATGTCAAGGCATCTGCTTTACCATTTTTGAACAGTGTTACTAGTTTCTTCAACCATCTTAAAGCTGAAGTATCCTTTTTTTGAGGAGATTGCACAATCATTAAATGGATCCAAAATAAAGCCCTTTCTAGCAGGAATCTGGCGTTCTCTTTCGGTCCTGTAAAGGATGTCGAACAACACAAGCTTTCACAGAGTGGAACAGAAAACACCTTTCTCTTCTTGCTGTGGAATGATGTAAGAAAATATTTGTTGAAGCCTCTTTCCATCAGCCCATTGTGGTTCACAGCTTTTAGAATAGCTATGTTCAGTGCATGTTTGGATGAATTTTAGGGTTATTTATTGATCATGATTGGCACTTCTCATCATTTGGAAAATCAATGAAAGAAGGCACAAACATTCTTGAACTTTCCTGAATTGTCTGTATGACAAAAAAATGTAATCATTTGACCAGAGTGGTACACAGTGCACAATGCATGCCCGAAAAGAGTGGTGTCCTTGTTTCAGCTAAACCACAACAGAATATTAATGCACAAGCATGAGCACACAAACACACCATGAATAGGTAGGTGCTTGTGAGGAACGCCACAGCAGGCCTTTTTCAGCAGCACGTAATGGAAACAGGCTTGGCTGAACTCCCGGTGTACATGTGGATTAATAAATCTGAATTCCTGATAGATTTAAAGCTTGCAAGTCAACTATAAAGAGGATACCACAGCTTGGATGGGACAAAGAGTACCAACAGAAGACAGTTTAGAGCCCTGCAGAATAGAGCAGCGGTTGGGCGTTCAATGGCGCAGCTGAAAGCTGAGAATATGGGGCGTGAAACAATTAAATCTGCATCATGTCCAGACAAAAGAAATTTTGGGAGACATGTGTGGCTTATGAGGAGCAGCAGCAGCAGCAGCAGCAAAAAGCAAGTTGTCATGAAATTGGCTTTGCTGCCTTTACGGTCTATTGGAACTAGTCAGAAACACACTGAAAGAACCAAAAATTCAGATGGAAGAGGTTAAAAAAAATGAAGGCTTTTACGGGAATATATATATTTATAAAATATAGAGGGGAAAAAACAATCAAGAAATGGCACAAATGAGGAAGTTAATGAATTCGAAACAAAAATTATTGAAGTACTGTAGATGACACTAACACAGAACAATTAGAGGGTTTTTTGTTTGCTTTCTTTTCTTTTTATTTGTTTTACCAGAGTCGTTTCCCAGAAGCTGCCAAATTTGTTTCGTAAATCTTTGATTATATCACGCTGCAAAAACAAAATTAATCAGTTTTTTGTCATTTCCATGTAGCAAAAAAACTCTTTGTCTGGAAGAGAATGATGATAAATCTAAAATGGGTGAGCAAAGTAAAAATGCAGCCTTGCTTCACTTAGCCATGCCAAAATCTGACAGTTTTGCCTTCATTTTCAACCTCTTCCTTAGTAGCTTCACCGTGAAAGAAAACAAAATTCTGTCAGTTCATAAGTCTGTTTCTATTAAAGCTGCAGCACTCCTTTCGTAGCCTCCGTGGGATGGATTTGGCACTGTTCACAAGCTCCCTTCCTCAAGTTATTTTCACTCCCTCTTATTCAGGTGCTGTCCATATTAGGTACGTTTATTAGCTCAGTTGGTTGAATGGCTCGCATGTGGTTCAGAATAATGCCAACAGGGTGGGGTCAATTCCCCTTCTGGCTGAGGTAGGCTTATCTCCTCGCCCAACAGAGTGGAAGACAATGGCAAACCACCACTTAAAGAAAAAAAAAACTGCCAAGGAAACAGCTCAGGGTGAAGAATCAGCAGGCAATAAGCCAAGAACCTACCTTCAGGGAGAGCACATATGAACGAATGAATGAATGAATATCAAGTACAACTTCCCAACTGTAAAGGATATGATAACAGTGGCAAAGATACACATGGGGCAGGATTTTTTAGGTTAGTGTGCGGACACAATCGGCAGGCCCAGGAGCAGCTGGGGAACGGGCTGTTGCCCGTGATCGGCCCCCAATCGCAACTTCACGCTGCCTGGCCAAGTAACGGCCAGCCAACGTAAAATGCGTGCTGAAATACTCAGTGCTGCCGGGATGGGGGCGGAAGGAGGGCGGGCACTGACCTAAGCGTGAGCATGGGGGAGCGCGGAACGAAAGGTCCCTGAAGGCAGAATGCTGCATTAGGGAGCTGAAGAGTTTAAAAGCAATAAATAAAAATTTTAAAATCCAGAAAAAAAATGCCCACATATCAGAATCAGTCACTTGAACATATAGATGATGAAAATTCTGTCCTTTCGTTTTTTTTTAAATTTAAGAACAGAAACTTCATCCCGCCCTTGGATGAGGTTTCATCAAAAATACAAAGTCCGCCTGGCAAATTTGCCTGTCCGCCAACTGTAAGGTTGGACAGGCCACGAAAAGTCGGGAACAATTGGAACTTTAATGGGCTTAATTTGCCCTCTTAATTGTCAGTGGGCGCACTTCTGAATTTCACGCGCACGTGCGTCCACCGACTGAAATATCATGCGATCACGTCGGGACACTTGCCCAACATCATCACACGCTATTTTACGCTCAAGCGGGTTGGACGCACACCCGCATGCCGAGCTAAAAATTCTGCCCGTGAAAGTGAACTGCCCTCTCAATTTACCTCCTTTACATGGGGCAGTGAGGGGAGGGGTGGGGAACATCGTTTCGCACCTTACCATTTTAACTGTGTGAGACTTGTAATTTACTGTCTTGGAAGTGGCACGTATTAACCCGTAGCATTGCATTTTAGTGACCATAAATATAAACGGCTATGCAATTAGTGGCACAAAATTTTCTGTAACCAGTCAAGGAACAGCACGTGCTGAAAGTTAGATTTACCACTGCCAGTTTAATCTCCAGCAGATCTTGCACAGCAAGTTGCTGGAAATGGGAGATGGAAACAACATGGTGCATTCTTCAGAACATCTGGAATCTAACTAAACAGGGCAACCAATTGTGTATCTTCTGAATCAATCAGTGCAGGGCTGGAATGAACAGGGCAGACTTTGAACCAGGAAATGTAAGTTAGAAAAGTGAATTCACTGTCAAATCAAGTGCAGAAAGAGAAATAAAGAGAGGGAAAGAAAGATTGGATTAAGAGAGAGGAGCAAAGAGGCTGAAAGAAGAAGTTGAAAGAGTTATTATATTTTTTTAAGAAGTGTCCAGCATCAAGAACTTGTGTTTATATAGCGCATTTAATGTGGTAAAATGTTCCAAGATGCATTATCAAAGAAAATCTGACATTCTGCCACACAAGAAGATATTAGGGAAGATGACCAAAAGCTTGGTCAAATATGTGGCTTTTATGGGGCATCTTAAAGAATGAAAGAGGGTTAGAGAAACAGAGAGTTTGAGGGAGGGAATTCCAGAGTTTAGGGCTTTGGCAGCTGAATGTAACACTTCCAATGCTGGAGCGATTAAAATTATGGATGCTGGAGAAGCTAGAATTGGAGCAGCGCAGATATCTTGGAGGGCTACAATGATATAGTGTGAGGCTGTGGATGAATTTGAAACAGGAATTTTAAAATTGAGGCTGGCTTAACCAGGAGCCAATATAGATCAGCGAGCACAACGGTGATGGGTGAATGGGACTTGGATTGAGTTAGGATCCAGACAACAGAGTTTTGGATGGCCTCAAGTTCAACAGCAATCAAACGCTGAAGAAATGAGTTCCACCCTGCAATAGTTCATTTTCAGTGCCAGATAAGTGTTACCTATTGCCAGTCAACCTATCACTAAGTCTTAAGTAGCCTACTTCTGTTCTTATTTAGTATGTTCGTTTCACGCTTTTAAAAAGGGTACTTAGATTGAAATGGAAAAAGCCTAAATTTGTGTGGCGAATTTAGTTCCTACTTAATGTGCAAGTACAGAAATTTTGCCCTCTCCAATTCACTGAATGGTGGGTCAGAAGGCAAGATGTTGCTTTCACAAAGCTAATGGCGGAGGGGTACAATTTGGAAAGCAATTTCCAGATTTTTAACCACATACCTGCCCTGGCCTGAAATAGATGTGTGATTTGCCCATTAATAATGGTGAGTACCATTGCCTTCATTTTATTGACATGGAAGTCTGGGCTTACTTGTTCATCTTGTGTATATAAGTTGACAATCGGTGAATGAATGGGTGTATTTTGTGGCACCAATATTTAAGAGTGTGTTGAATTCCTCAACTAAGTTTAAAAAGTGTCACCAGGAAGTTTTTTTAAATAACTACAATCAAAACTGATCCCTACAATAAACTGAAGCCAGATTTCACAAATGTGACAGGATTTGGAAACTATTCTTGCAATCCCAAAATAAAATTCATTTTTTAAAGTTAAATCACCCTAAAAGGAATCAATACTTGGTATTTTGTCCAATTTTGAAATCCATCCTTTGTGGTTCAGGAAGGGCCACTGCAACCTTAAGAACAATAAATGAAGGGACCGTAGATGTGTGCGTTAGAATTACCTTTGGATATTAAAGTAAACCATGCAATTTCTACTAAATATGAGCATTAGATTACACCTTGTCAGGGATTCAGCCAGTAAGTGATCTGCTTTGCAGCTCTTTTGAGTGTTAATACTATTTTCCATCTACATGGTAGTTTTATGGTCCTCTGGTATCCAGTGATGGTTCAATTATGTACGTGAGAAAAATGTAATGTGAAAAATTCCAGAATCCGCAATGATGTAATCTAATTTCAAGAACGAACCAAAATATCTCCTTTATTGAGGAGATATGTATCCTCAGGACCTGCAGTGTTACCATATGCATCCACGCTGTTCATAATTGATTAATTGTGTATGATTGGATTGTGAGAATTGAACATCAAATTCAACTTAAAATAAGCAGCAAGTTTACAGGGGGAAAGCTCAAAGCAGTTGGCATTAAGCAAGGACGTCTACAAAAGAAAATTAGTTTAGACATGAAAGCTATGAAAGATATTCTAATGTGTATCATCTGAGAGATTAATCACGGCAAGTCTTACTTCAAAACTTTTGACTTCTTCCTCGCCATCCTCATCCTCTTCTACATGACAGCTCTGCAGTAAAAACATGTTGAAATGTATTTCAATTTAGAACATGTAACACATTAAACAGCTATAATCAGAATTCCTGGCACGTGAATTTTACTTCAAATTCAAAACTAGCTCGCTACGTCAATTGCATCTCTCTTGCTGCAAAACGTATCTGTGGGCAGAATATTGTGCTCTTCAGGCGGGTGTGCACCCAGCCCAAACGAGCATAGAATGACACACGATGAAGTCAGGCGAGCATCCCAGCGTCATCTCGCACTCGCGCAATATTTCGGTCGGCGGGCGGGCAGGCAAATCGGCCAGGTGGCCTTTGGATTTTCTGCGATACCTCATCCACGGGCAGGATGAGGTTTCGATCAGCGAATATAAAAACTTTTCAGACCCATTTCTCACATGTCCCTGTTCATGTGACAATTTTAAATTAAATTCAAAGACACAGTCCGAAACATAATATCCTTATAAACCATATAACTGTATCAAAATGGAGGTCTCCCAGATATTTGGTGACAGAATTAGATATCACACAGTCAAAAGGCACACAAAGCAATCACTTGTATCGTTGTGCACAATGATAACTTCAAATCTTTCTCCATGTCCATTCTAATTCAGGTCTTTCATCTGGCACAAGTTGGAGGAGCGCGTCTGCCTGCTCTCTGATGAAGTGCTGCCCACATGTTCACCTTTGGAGGTCTCCATGGCGAGGATGGTGGACGCCATGGAGACACTGGTCCAGCAGAATGCAGAAATGTGTGTAGACTCTCTTGCGGGAGCCATGGGTGAGGGGCACATCGACGTCCCTCCAGGTGCTCCTTCCTCTCAAGGGGTCAGGCTGAAACCCCTGGGCACCCGAAGGGACGAGGAGTGGCAACTGGGCACCCCAGGTCATCCACTCAGGAATCTCAGAGGCTGTCCTTTCCCTGAGTCCCCTTTGCCTGTGAGCCCCTCAACCCCATCCTGTCACCTTCCTCCTCCTGCAGCTGCAGTCCTCACTATCCTGGCATATTGTACAAGGCACAGTCTGCTAACTGTAAATTGTATTTAGTTGTATGCAGGTGGTGGGCATTAACTGGAGATTCACTAGGGCCCCTGCAAAATGGAATAGAATGAAACTGTAATTATTGATTGGGGAGGTGCATGTTTGTAAAGTGTTTCCCTGTTAGTAAATGCTTATGAAAGTATGTAAATATTGGCTGCACTTCTATCTTTCACTACCTGATCTTCTGGGTTGTAGCACAGAACACCATTATAATTCATCCTTGCTGGTGCATACTGAAGGGCATCAGCATGTCTACCACGTACTTAAATTACATCCTCAGCAACCCAGTTGCACATACAATGACCACTCTTGTGCTCATGTGGTTGTTGTACTGTTATTATGCATCAGTGGTAAGACTCTTCAGAGGTCATCAGCCATGTCCTTAGAAGGTATCCCAATTCTCCAAGCAGCCATTCTCTAAAGTCTTCTTGGAGTTTGGAAGATCTGTGAGAGATTTGACTGGCATAGAATGAAGGCAGCATGGCAGGTTCCTGGATATCTTGCGCAGAAATGCATGATAATCTTTCAGTGGATCCTAGTTAAACATCCGTAGAGTGAAATTTCCTTTGATGAATAGCGCTGGCTGATTGAAAGGTGTTTTGATTGCCACTTAGGTCAATCTATCCCTGAGCCTGTGGGAATCCAGCCATCGCCGCAAATCTGTCAGCTCTCTTGTTCCGAGTGGCTTCATCGGATGTAAAATGGACATAATTGGCTGCCCAAGCATCGGTCACCTGTGAGATGTAGTTTTGTGCAGCACATTGTAAAATCTTGCAGACGTCACAAACAGATCCCTGAAAGAAGCCAGAGGCAAAGAAATTCAGGGCTGTGGTGACCATGATGGTCACTGGCAATGCATGGCCACCTGGTCCACTGGCAAGGAGGTCTCATTCCAAGAGGCTGCAGGAATCAGCAATGACCTGCCAGGAAAGTATCAGTCTCCTAAGATGGTGTTGCTGAGTCATACCCAGAAAGTTGATCCTCTGTTGGTATACCCTGTGTTGGGGATGTCGTCTCCTTGAGAGCTGGAGCTCTGTGTTCACCTTCTCTATCTGGAGCAGCAGGTAGATGAGGAAAAGGCAGCAGTTGCTGCTACTGGTGTTGCTCCTGCTGCTGGTGGTGTTGCTGGTGCTGCTGTTTCTCATCAGTGGTTGCAGGCAGAGCTGCATAAGCTGCTCCACGCTACATTTTGTTACCTCCCCAATGCTGAATTAATTGCTTACAGTTTTTCTGCCCCTAGGAGTCTGATGTGCAGCCTCCTGTGCAATTCTCTGTGCCCACTTTCCAACTTGCCCAATCCAACAGGCTCTACAAAATCCAGCCTATTACAATCGCAACTGAATAAATGTTCACGCGCCATTAATTGTTTACTAAATCTGGCTCATTATTGACTCTAAAGCCAACTGCTGCTGATCGCTAAGTGTTTACCCCCTGGGTCACCTTCTAACTCCCTGCCCTCTTGCACCCACCCAAACCTCTCCCATCAGTTCCACTCTGATCGCCCCCTGAGAGCAAGATTACATATTGTGAATCTCCGCAAAGTTTTCTGCCATATGAGAAGAATAAAGCGACGATAAAGCCATTTGTTCACCCCATCACAGCTTTGGAAGAACTATCCAATGTAAATTATTTTATCTGAAGAGAAGAATTGAGTCTTAATATTTACATAAATGATTTGCACTGAATTTATTTATCAATGAAATTCAATCATTACCTTCGCCATAATGTCAGCATAAGCCATGTAGAGGAAATCTTCTTCCAGGTTACTGAGGAAATTAGAAGAAAATGTTCTAAGTGTAATGTAAAATCATACCTGAACTACTTCAGGATATTTTTAAGCGTTTGTATCTTGGTTTGGTTTAGAGAACATGGGCTCAAATTCCCAAGGAGTTCTGATCTCCCTCCATAACTTTGGCAGACTGTCCACAGAAACCTTAAAGAAGCAGTGTAAATGGCTATATACATCATTTCTCCAGGTTTCCCAATGAAGTTACAATGAATTATCAGGAGAATCCCCATAGAAAATCTACCCCCCATGATCATACCACCAACTATTATACTCGTACGGCATGGTAATAGAATAACGAGCCAGAGATAGTGAATTAAAATCCTACTATCAAGTGGTGAGGTAGAATTCAAGGATCAGATCATCCCTTGCCCAATCTGGCCATCACATGACTACACATTGGAGTTGACTCTTAACGTCCTCAGGATAACCAGAGATAAGCAATAAATGCTGCCTTGCTGGTATAGTCTCTATCTTAAGAATGAGAAAGGAGTAATCAATACAGACCCAGAGTGTCCTCTGAGATGCTCTCACTCCACGTTATAACTTTGTCAGAAGTGTGGAGGAATCGTCATTTACACACCAAGTTAATTTAGTAGCGTGGAAGTGGCTCCAAGGAAATCCTGAGCTTCTGCAGCTAAAAAGTTAGTTGACATGGATTTACTGACCATAGATGAAATTTTGGCTCATCCTTTCATAGGAAACTACAGTCCGTCACAACTTCTGACTTATCTTTTAATGAGGTGTTTTTTGATTCTCAAAGGCCATAGCAGGGATTAATCAACATAATCAGTTCTGAACTTTACCTTTTCCACTTTGTACCTATGTAGCCAAATTCAATAACTGTAGTTTAATAGTAAATAGTTGCTGATGCTTTAGTACCTTTTCCTTCGGATTAGTATTATGTGTGTATTTCCATAAGGTGCCCCTGTCACTTACCTCCTTTCAAGGTTGAAGAGTCCAAACTTTTCTAACATTTCCTCATCACTCTGTTCTCAGTCCCAAACAATGTGCCTTAGACTTACCCAAAAGCTTACCTATCTGTTCAATAGCAACGTGACAGGATAGATTCAATAAGTCATTTCAGCAAGTTCAGTTCAGAAATTTCAGCACCATAAATGGTAGCACTCCATGTGCTGAACCATAAAACAAATGAGTATGCTTTTTTTCATTCTTGGGATGTGGGCATCGCTGGCTAGACCAGCATTTATTGCCCATCCCAAAATGCCCTTGTTCAGAGGGCATTCAAGAGTCAACCACATTGCTGTGGGTCTGAAGTCACATATAGGCCAGCAGATTTCCTTTCTTAAAGGGCATTAGTGAACTAGCTGGGATTTTACGACAATCAGCAATGGTTTCATGGCTGTCATCAGACTTTTAATTCCAGATTTTTATTTCACCATCTACATGGCTGGTATTCAAATTCATTACCCCGAGTCTCTGATTACTAGTCCAGTGACAATACCACTATGCCACCGCCTCCCCAACCTTAGCTCATCCATCCAGAGAGATATTACAGTCATTCTTTCAAAACACCCAATAACTTCTGAAATGATTGACGTATTACTTTATCACTTTACCCAGATTCCAATTCCATACACTAAAGACTCTTTATGTGAAGAACTACAGCAGGCAGGCCTCAGATAGACAATTGGTGGGAAGTCATTTTTAGTGTCGCTACCCTGTCCTCACCATCTACACTGATAAAATGGAGTGGTAGAGAATCCAAATTCAGAGCCATTTTCTTGAAATGAATATATTGGCTCAACACAAGTTCAGAAATAAAAAAGAAAGCAGTAAAAACAAAAATTGTTGTATATACTCAGCAGATCAGGCAGCATCGCTGGAGAGAAACAGAGTTAATGTTTCAGGTCGATGCCTTTTCATCAGAACTCCAGATAGAAATGTAAGAGTTTTTAAGGCAGTGGAAGGGGAGAAGGTGCAGGAAGAACAAAAGAGAAGGTCTGTGATAGAGTGGAGAGCAGGGGAGATTAAATAACAAAAGATTTCATGATCCAAGAGCCAAAGAATGTGGCAATGGGTATAGTAAAGAAACAAAGGTTGTGTCCAGATGAAAAGAAAGCAATGTGCCATATCACAAGCAAAGAAAGTGTTAACGAGAGGACAACATTAAGGGATATTGCAATTGCCAATGATGGTAAAAAGTCTCGGCTTTGCAAGCCAGGGAAAGTGTATTGATGCAGGATAGCAAGAGAAGGTCAAATGGGTAATGGCTTGACATTATGATGCCATCCAGATCAAGAAGGTAGGAATGGAACATAGAGCTGGAAATTCATTCTTGTCCCATTTCTCACGTGCGAACTGAGCAACGACAACAAGCACTGTGTCTGCACTGAGGAGGTCCCCTTGTGTCAACAAGAGGTGACCAACATACTGGAAGTAGTATTCATGCCCCAAGGGACGGTTTGCCAATTGCAAGGAGGAGCAAGGGTCTATGGTAAGTACAGGGATACCATTCGGGAGTTGATGTGCCTGGGCTGGCAGCCGCCCCCAATTTACATGTGGGACATAAGAATTACTCCTGCTCCTCTTGTCTTCTTGGCTTCAGGTTCAGGTAGGTTTTTAGGTCTGAACTTTGTGGTTCCTCCCTTGTCAAAAGTAGAAACAAAGAAAAGCAAGTTATTCTAATTGTACTATTCTGTTAAGCCTACCATTTTTCAGTTAAAGCTGTCCGACTGAAAAGAAGAATGAGTTGGTGAAGTGGGTCAAGTCGTTTGGTTCCCTCCTCTTCTTCCACTGGTTTTTCCTCCCCCGGTTTCTAAAGAAATAAACAGATAAACTTATAAATGAACTGAAATTCCATTGAAAAATTGTGGCACTAATTACTAACGTACCTAATACAGGGTCTCTAACAAAAGCCTTAAAATATACAGTACAGTTTTCAGTGAAAACATTTCACAATACAGCCAGTTAAATGCCCTAAATGTAACATAAAAGCACGTCATAATATCACAAAAGAACAGATTACCCTGCTGGACCAGAATTGACTTTGGACAGTTGCAGCAATTTTTCAGGTCTCAAACAAGAACAAAAAATTGTCATGATCCCAGCTGATGTTACTATTGGACCAGCCAGATCCTAGGGTGGAACCCAGCTTGATAGACCCTAACTTTTTTTTGTTTAGAAACATGGAGTGGCTACTGAACAGAGTCACGGGAGTCAGCTAATGAACTAGTAACAAAAGAATAGAGCATTTATTAAACAGGAAAAGATAAACTATATTAGAATACTCCTTCACCCACAACTATACTTTTACAGTTATATACAGATTTGTAAGAATAACACAAGTTCCAAAAGTTATCTTATACTCTAATGTTCACAGTAAGCACACCGTCCATGTAAACCAATAGGTGACCTGTAGTCAGACACACCACTCTCTGAAACCAAGTGACAGATGCCACCCTAAACTGATGCTATGGGTCTCTCCCTCAACTCCCCCCAGGCGCTTGAAACTGTCAGCCAACCAGTTTCACTGAACCTCGTTATTCACATAAGGGTTTCTAATCTCCACTCCCTAAGAACTTGTGTCCTGCAGCTTCTCCCTTTAAGCTTTCTCTGCTCCTCACTCTTAACTTCACTTAACAGGACCTTATCCAGATTCCTGTTCATTCCCTTTGACTAGAAGTTTTTCTCGGGAACCCTCTTCTTCTGTTCTTTGGGGAAACCTGCTTCCTGTGGCTCCTTCCTGTCCAACTTCTCCTGGCAGCTGGTTTCAACTTTAGTTTGGGACTTGCTATCTGTCCCTCCTCCTATGCTTCTGCTTCTTCTTTCAACTCTAGAGCACACTGACCAACTGAACCCAAACTGCTTTCAGTTTCTGTCTATATGTATGTGTGGGACCTCTCTCTCCTGGACCCCTGTTGCTAGGCAACAGCACAGTTTTTTCTACTTTGTTTTTAACTTCCCTTCAAGAGTCATAAAATCTCATTAAAATGTAGGCATCTTTTAAAGTGAAACTAAAACTCAGGTTTTATCCTTTTAACCCGCAAATATAGAAATACAAATTAAACTTAAACTTAAGGATCTACCTTATTCCCAGCACAGCCCAATACACATATAACTTACTTAAACTATCTCCATTTCCTAAGACTAGGAACCAGCAGGAGGTCAATCGACATCCATGTAGAGAACAGACAACTAACATCTGAATAAGAGGACAAAGCCAAAATCTTGACAACCTGTTCTCTTCACATGTGTTCATTACCTTGCTGTATATCTTGAACCTCTTCTGCTTTTCAAATTCAAATTTCTAGTATTGGTTGTATTTGCTCTTTATTTGTTTTTCATGTGTCTGTAATCAATCTTTCGATCACCCCCCCTAATCTTTCCTTTCTGTGGGGTCAGTTATGTTATGTTTTGCTCCTTCTTGGCACATGGACATCGCTAGCAAGGCCAGCATTTACTGCCCATCCCTGGCGTCCCTTGAGAAATTGGTGGTGATCCTGAACTACTGCAGTCAGGTAGATGCCAGCGTTGTAGCTGTACTGGAACAGCTTGGCTAGGGGCGTAGCTAGTCCTGGAGCACAAGTCTTCAGCACCACAGCTGGGATGTTGTCAGAACCCATATCCTTTGCTGTGTCCTGTGCACTTAGCCATCTCTTGAGATCGCGTGGAGTCTGTTTTCATTTCCCCTAGTGGTGAGGTGCACTGAGATGCTTCTTCATATTCTAGATACGAAAGGAATGCAAGTTTTTTTTTGATGTGTCTGACCAGCTGGGAACAAGAAACCTGTCTTGCAGATTCCAGAATGGTAAGTGTGAAAAAATTATAGCTTTTCAAGGAATGCTGTTATGCCCATACTGAACCTAAAAATGCGACAACAATAATCGATCTTGTGAATCTATGAAATTTTAACTAAAATTAAAATTCCTGTTTTGCACTGAAATGCAGCTCTGCAATATTCGCAACATATTTGTATGACATTCCTCGGTGCACTATTTTAACAAAGGCATTTTTTTTTGAACGGATTACCATCTTTGCTAAAATAATGTACAAAGGAATTCCCTATGAATGATTTTTTAACGTGCCCATTGCCCATAGCAGAGCAATGAAAAAGGACATCAAGTCCTGGTAGAAAGGTAAAAGCAAAGGCAGGACAATAATGACACTACTTCACATTTCTATTACCTTATTAGATTCTGTGCAAATCAGGCTGCACAAAGGCCAACAGCAAAGTGTTACTTACAGCTATATCTTCTATTAGTTTGTCTTCAAAATAATGTTCCTCAGTCTCAATCCAGGATTTCTCATAGCCTTGAAGGAAGAGATTGACAGCCCGGTGCCTGAAGGGAAATACACCAATGACAGTTATGATAAGATTATTTGCTTAGCTTGTTACATTAGGACCTTATTACTTTTCATATAATGTTAAACTGATTATAGGAATAAATGCTGCTGTCTGAAGCCCAGGTTTTAGCACTGTCCTGTCAGTCATTGCCACCAGCTGCAGCAATATCTGGTCACTTCGCACCTCAAGCTAGATTTCTTCACCTGCTTCAATTTGATTAAGGCTTTCTTTAAATAATGTAAAGAAGAAGAATGACTATGTCAACATAAATTGGCAGTTAATCTCTCATTGAAATTTCTGTTCATAAATGTTGGAGCCTATCTTTACAACAATTTTAAAAATAACACAATTTTTCCAATTCTTCTTGTAAAATGTAGCACAAATATCAAACACCCTTGAGAAAGAAAATTTACCAGGGAGGCCTCGCATGCATTCAGCGGCACAGAAAGTTACTGTCAGAAACTGTATTAATTTCTGGGCGCTTTATCTCAGGGAGGATAAATTGGCCTAGGAGAATGTGCAGTGCAGATTCACCAGAATGGTACGAGCATTAAAAGAGTTAAATTATGTGCAGATTGGGCTTGTACACCCTTTAAATATAGGAGATTAAGGGCTGATATAATTACGATGTTTAAGATTATTAAAGGAGTTGATAGAATACAATGGGAGAATCAAGAACATAGAGGCATAACCTTAAAATTGGAGCTGGTCATTCACAAATTATATCAGGCAACTGGTCTTCATGCAAAGGGTAGTGAATATCTAGAACTTTCTTCCCCAAAAAGCTGTTGAGTGCAGGTCAAATGAAAATCTCAAAACTGAGACTTTGGTTAGGTAAGGGTATTATGGGCTACAGAACCAAGGCAGGTGGATGGAGTTAAGATACAGGTAAGCCATGAACTTATTGAATGGCAGAACATGATCAAGGGATTAAATGGCCTACTCCTGTTGCTATGTTCCTTTGAAGCAGCAAGCTAATGCTAATGCCCCATTTATCTATCAGTGCCATTGGGCCAGGATTTCCCGGTCGGCGAGTCGGGGGCAGGGCCTGCTCGCCAATGCATAAAATGACACGGGATGATGTCGGGCGGAACTCCCAATGTTACCCCACCTCATTTCAATTTTCAGGTCGGCGGGGGCTCAGCCGAATCAGCTGTGCGTCCGCCAACCTGTCAATGGTCTATTGAGGCCATTGACAAAGTAACTGAAGTAATTAATGGACCTGCCTGTCCAACCTTAAGGTTGGCGGGCAGGCCAGGACCCCTGGTGGGCATTGGAAAAAGCATGAAACCTCAATCAAGGGTGGGATGAGGTTTCATGTAGGTTTTTAAAAATTTAATAAATGTGTATTTAAAATTGATGGACATGTCCCAACTCATATGACAGTGTCACATGAGGGCACATGTCAGGGAATTTTTTTTCTCTGTTTTTAATTTTTTTTTTATTGTGGAGCCAATCTCCCTGAGGCAGCACTTAGCCTCAGGGAGATGAGTGCGCTCTTTCGTGTGCATGCGTGAAAGAGCGCACTCTCAGCTCAGGGAATCACCGTGGATGCATCGGTTGTCATCTTCCAAAATTCTGTAGAAACAGTCCTGGCAGATTGGGGTGGCAAATGTAATCCCACTATTTAAAAAAGGAGGGAGGAAGAGAACAGGGAATTAAAGACCTATTAGCCTAACATCAGTAGTAGGGAAAATGAGTACCTTGAGTGTCCTGCCATCCATTCTTAATTCGCACATTCGTTTAGATAATATCACCACCTTCAACACCTCTTTGTCCTCCTTTCTGTGACATAGGAGATTATCTGCTCCTATCACTGCTTGCTTGTCCCTACAACCACACCCACAACCCCCCCCCCCCCCACCACTTCTCTCCCCCCACCTTAAACCAGCTCATATAATTCACCCCTTTCCTAATATTCATTCAGTTCTGTTGAAGGGTCATGAGGACTCGAAATGTCAACTCTTTTCTTCTCCGCCGATGCTGCCAGACCTGCTGAGTTTTTCCAGGTAATTCTGTTTTTGTTTTGGATTTCCAGCATCTGCAGTTTTTTGTTTTTATATAATAATCTATCTACCTCTGCCTTAAAAATATTCAATGGCCCCACCTCCACCATCTTCTAAGGCAGAGAATTCAAAAGTCGCAAATGTCGATTGTTGTATAACCTGATCTCCTCTGTGAAGTGTCCTAGGTTATCTGCCAAGTTAGACTTGTAGGTCAATACAAGTTGTTGATGCAGTCAAATAAACATGTACTCATTTGCAGTTTGGAATATGTTAGGCTGAATGTTCGCTACCGAGGCAGGAAGCTCAAGTCAGGAAATTTCCCAACTCGGCAGACTCACCTCGGTATAAAGTACCCTGTCAAACGCAATTTTTGCTATGGGGGTGAGGAGGTTGTGCTGGATGAAGTTGGTCCCCTACCAGAAGCAGATCAGAGGTGGTCACAGAAGCGACCAAGTGCCAAAATAGGCTGTTTAAAAGACCCTTTTTAGTCCACTGGGACTTCATCCTAGTTGTTTGCTTATATTTTAGGCCCTCTAGCCCTCATCCCTCACACCGCATAAGGTTACTCACAATAACTGCTTGTTGTGGAAGAACAAGTCCAAAGCTAGGGTGGAATTGTCCTAGATTTGCATTAAGTGCAGTAGCGGGTGGGTAAAACGAGGCTTTACCCGCCAGCCACAATGGAGGCTTCTCACACCGTGTCATCCCAAATCTGCCACATTAATTATGCATTCCTGGGAAACAGGCCTTTCAATGGTGGGTGGGCTCTCATTCGCCTGCCATGCCATCACCTCACCTTTTCATTACGCCGGATACCATATTTAAAGTCTGGCCACACGCACATCTCTCAGCGTTTCCAGCCCACAACTGCTGCACGGAAGACATGGCCCGGAAAGGCAAGAAGACTGCATCCTCCATGTTCAATGTTGCATCCTCAAGCGCCTTTTGGATCCAGTGGAGGCCTGCCATGATGTCCTTTAACCCCACTCTGGCTGCCGGATGGGCAGCAACATCATCAATCTGGCCTTGGTCATTGCCAATGCCCTTCAAAAGAGGACAGCCACCCAGTGCCACAAGAGGATGAATGATCTCCTCCATTAAGCTAGGATAAGTCTACTCATCACTCTCAACTCACAAACCCATCACACATTCACAGGGCCCTCACTCACTGCCAGTTCAAGGAACATCACCATTCACTTTCTCATACACACCTTCACCGTCCTCATCCCGTCCATGGGACCACTCACCACCCACACATGCCAGGCATACTTAGCATCCGGACTGGCAGGCAACCTGCCTGCACTCTCTCCATCTCTATTTATGCAGGACAAGCTGGCACACAACAATAGGGAGAAGTCGCAGACCGGTGGAGGAATGCCTGAAATCAAGGTCCTCGCGGACTTTGAAAACAGAGCCGTCGAGGATCTAGACTGGTCCTGTGCTGACGGTGAGGTCAGTGGTGATCTGCCAAGTGAGGATCCAGCAGTACAACATCCATCAGACAACTATGCAGTGAGTGATGTGTCCTGTTTCACAGGCCACTGCCATGCACTAATTAACTCTCCTTGCTTTCAAAGACACATCTGGGAAATAGCCAAGGGAGTCCATGACCCAGGGCCTCCAATCAAGACCCGAGGGAAGCTCAGAAGAGGAATCCACTGAAACCCTCCTTGAAGTCCTGTCACTCACCCACACCCTCCACCAGCGCAGACACACACCTTGGGGGGAACCAGCTTAGAGTAGCGTCAGGATCACAATCAGGTGAGCACATCGCACTGTCTGATCCACAGCAGGCGGCAGCAGGGACTTCCCAGGTCCCCAGCACTCAGAGGACTGCTGGAGGCCAGGTATTTGCTGAGTCCAAGTCAGATGACGAGCCTCTGGGCTCAGTCACGTCACAGCTGCTGGAGCTGCAAAGGCAAGCTCAGGAACATCTGGAAGGGATGTCCGCTGCACTCCTCAGATCGCAAGGCATGATGGAGGATTCTGTCTGCCTTCAGGCTGAGGTGATAGCGCCAACATGCCAACGCATCGAGGTCAACACAGGTAGGATGGCGGCAGCAATGGAAACCTTGGTCTAGGACGTCGGTCCTGCACTGCTGTGCAGGCTCAACTCCATCATCGACGCCATAGTTGGCCTCCAACCGCGTGTATGCAAGAGAGGTGTGGGGCAGCCTGAACTCACTCCAGCTACCCCTTCTCCTCAAAAAGTCAGCCTGGGGCCCTCAGGCACCCATAGGGAGGAGGATCAGCAGGTGCACCTCCCGGTGCCACCCATCCAGGTGACTCCAGAAGTGTCTGGCCCTTCCAAATCCCCTCCTCCTGTGACCTCAGCAGCTCCAGCTCCACAGGCCAAGGAGGGTGCCACTGCCACACAGCAGGACCCTGAAAGCAGGCTGGGATACTCCAGGTCTCAGCCCTCCAGAGGATGCCCACCAAGGTCATCACAGACAACAGGGCATAGTGGTCAGCAGGCTGCCTCCACCTCCGCTGTGGATGTCATGGGAGCAACAAGACATAGCGGCAGGGTTAGGAAAGTTAAGAAGATGTCATTGCACAGCCAGGACATGGGTGATAATCACTTGTACATAATGTTCACTATTGTCAATAAACTCCCAAGGATGTCTCCTCTGCCTATGGCTCCTTGTTCTGATGAGCAGTCTTCATGTCACTCAGATGTGAAACCTTCCTGCACAAGATAAAGGTACGTGTCTCAGCCCAGGGCCTCTTCCCTGTGCTTTGTGTAGCCTTCATACCAAAGTTGCTGGCTTGTCATAGCTGCCGGAATGTCGTGAGCAGACATCACCGAGTTCTATCATTCTCTCTGTGTGCTGTCAGCACCTTTAAAGTGGGGCTGGCCCCCCTTCTCTTCAGGATCTGTGACCAGTGACTCTGTGCTCCTGAAGGGGTCAGGTGCTGAAGGCAGACAAAGGATTAAGTGCTTTTGAAGTTTCCATGATATGAGCTGCCCTCGGACAGACAGGAGTCAGATATTCTCAGAGGCTATGTGAAGATCTATGGAGTGTCCTCAATGCATGTTGTCATCATCCTCCTGCAATCCAGTGACTATTAGGCCTGCCACTGTGTTTCTATGACAGGAGCTTTATCACAGAGGGTATGTGTGCTGCCATAAGCCAGACTGGAGTCCAACGTTCACAGATGCAATGCTAGGACCCATGGTGTCTCCTCACTGCATGTCGTCATCATCCTCCACAAATCTAGCAGCTATGAGGGCCTCCCGAGCGGGCCTGCCTCGTTTGGCCAGTGTGAGGGCCGTCATCATCATCTTTGAGAACCTCATCACCATCGACATCCTCCTTTTCACAGGAGGCCTCCAGTTCCTCCATCCCCTCCTCAGCCAACTCCTCACCCCATTGCAACACCAGGCTGTGAAGGGCACAGCAGGTGATGATGATGTGTGACACCCCTATGGACTATGTTACAGGGCTCCAACAGACCAGTCCAGGCACTGGAACCTAATGTTCAGAATCCGGATGGTTTGCTCCACCAAGTTGCAAGTTGTAGCATGAGCCTCATTATACTTCACTCTGAGGCCGCTGCACGAGGTGTCATCAGCCACATCCTCTGCGGGTAGTCCTTGTCCCTGAGGAGCCAACCATGGAGCCTCTGTGGACCTCAAAAGATGTCAGGGGTCTGTGACCAACTGAGAATTTAGGAGTCATGGATACTCTCTGGAAACCATCAGCACACCTGCAGGATGCATTTGTGGTGGTCGCACACCTACTGAACATTCAGCGAATGGAAGCCCTTGATGTTGACATAGTTGACCCCTTGTTGCAACAGAGATCTGAGCACCACGTAAGTGAAGTCAATGGCACCCTGCACCTGTGGGAAACCTGAGATCTGGGCAAATCCAATCGCTCTTGCATCCTGGTTCTCCTGGTCCCAGGCAAAATGCACAAAGTTGTGTGCCCTTGCAAAGATGGCATCTGTGACCTCACGGATGCATTTGTGGGTAAAGGCTTGTGATATCCCACAGAGGTCACCTGCGGAGCTCTGAAAGCAGCCACTGACGTAAAAATTGAGCGCCACAGTCACTCTCACAGCCACTGACAGTGGATGTCCTCCATGCCCCCATGGCGTCAAATCCTGCAGTAGCTGGCTGATGTGACCGACCAATTCCCTAGACGTGCGCAGTCTACGGCAACACTGGTTGTCGGTCATCTGTAGGAATGAAAGGCAGCGTCTATAGACCCTGGGTCTAGCTAGGCAGAAACCAGTGATGGATCACTGTGGCTCTTCAGCAGCATGTGCAGGTGCCCTAGCCACCCTTTTTTCCTGAGGGTGCTGCTCCTCCCTTGGCACAGCCAAGCGCCTCCATCACTCTCTTCTCTGCTCTCTGTAAGCCATGAGGCAGACAACTAGTTCACTTCCTAGTACCTCCACACCAGAATGTTCCAGCTGTATCTATTTATACTGTTTTGATGGGAGAATCAATGCCCATTGCCTGTTTTAACTCGTAATTGTCTTTAGCAATGTAATTGAGATGCAATGCAATTACTGATACATTGACAAACAACACCCCCTCATTCACTCTCATGCCCCCTCCATGCCAACTCATGCCTCCCCACCTATCTCCACTGGCCCCTCATACCTTCCATGCCAATGTAAGACACTTCCATGCCCAATCACCCAGTATACATTCTACACAGAACCAATGAAATCGATACTAACAAATTAATAACTTTCTTTAAAAAACTGTTGTTGTTACAGCCCTAAAAATGTGTCAATCAACTAGACATTTAAATAACAGATGCTATAAGCACTCATCAATTCTCCATCTTGTGCAAATAAGCATTGAGCCATTGACAAAAGTAATCACATAAAAAATGGATTATGACATCATACTGTTGTCAATCTTCTCCTAAGCTGTGTCAACAAACTCACACACATAATCCTTTTATGAGATTCTGGGCTCTCAGACAAGCTTGCATGCATGATGAGTCATGGAGAAGCTGGCCCGACTCCACAAAAACTGCGGGATGTTAGGAGATGCCTATGCCTGCCATAGAGACAGCTGGGTTGGGAGTTCAGGGTGTGGGCTTACCAACCGTACCCTTACACAGCGCCAATTGGGGGCATCGGGACTGGGGGAGGGAACCTGGAATCGGGCCCCTGCCGCCATTTTTAAAAGACTCTGGAGTCTTTACGACTCCACAAAAATCTGTCTCATTCTGCCTGACTGTTTATTATGTTATGAATAGTTCCTGCATTTATGACAAGGACAAGCTCACCTGTGCATGGGGAAATGTAAATGGTTGATATAAGTTCTTTTACCGTGGGAGCAAAACAATCAGTTCCTACCGTGGTAAATTATAGAGTGGTGCCATCCGGAAGCAGGCCACAACTGCCCGTTTACGTTGCTTCGACAACAGCTTGTGCCAGACAGCTTTTTTAGATCTCTGGGGATGTTCAACCTAAAGCATTAAGTAAAAATGCAAAACTCAATCTTACCATTACAACTGTGTGACCAATTTTAACGAAAATGGTTCAGTCACCTTCAACTTTAGCCAATTCTTGAATGTATCCTCATCATGCCCAAAATAATGAAATTGTACATGAGTGATTAGTATTTTAAGGCTTCAAGCTATAGTGCATTTGAAATCACACTGTGAGACATTGACATATACATGGCATTTTGTTGATATGAAATTACTTTCTTTGCTATTGCAATAAACAGAGGGGTTAAGTCATTAGAGCAGCATCTTTAAAATAGCCTCAGCAATATGGAAATTTAGACCCTTCAGGATTTTCGGTCACTGAAATGGAGTTTGAAAGGTTAACTTATAGAAGTGTACAGAATAGTAAATGTTGTGGAAAGTTTAACCCAGAATTTTACTGCATGTTAAACCATGGGAATAGGACAAGGAGACATAAGCTGGGATTTTCCAGCCCCACTGCAGCATGTTCCCCCACGCCGGATTCAGCAAACCATTGAAACGTCCGTAGACTTCGGCGGGGCCAGAAGATTCCGGCCATAGATTCAAACTAGTAAAAGGAAATTTTCGGACTGCCATCAGGAAATTATTCTGATCAAATCCAGAACCCTGATTTTAACTTGGGGCATGCATGCATCTCAGGGAGCGACAAGTTTACATGGCCACACTGTTGGAAAACCTGGGCTACTGTAATCAATGGACCTCACTACAATCAGATTTTACCAACCTGCAGTGGAGGCCAGCAGGTAGGAAAGGGTAATTCCACAATAGAAGGTTGCCATTGGGTATCTAAGGTATGTGCTTTGCTGTGGTGGTGGTGGTGGTGATGGGGGGATGGGGGGGGGGGGGGTGGGGGGGGAAGGTGGGGATGGGGGAGTGCTGTGGTGAGGAGAAACTGAGGAAGGGATCACAATTAGGGAAAAGGAGAAGTAGAGAACAGCAGAGGCACAAGGCTTCCTTACGGCATGACGGTGCACTCCTACTCTTCCTGGGCCTCAACAAGACAGTGAAATACTAAACTTATTTACCTTCTTGGCACTCTCCTGGGCCAGGGTCTACTCCTGAATGATGCCAGGTTTCCCTGGCAAAGCCAGCACCAAACCCCAAACATGCAGCTGCACATTAAAATGTCATTGAGGTCTGAATGATATCATCGCCGCTAACTTTTGCATTTCAGTAAGACCCATGTCTGTCTGGGGCAAATGGCATGTGACAGGAAGTGGAGGTGGATGCCACTCAGCCGGATGCGACTTCCATTTTAATCCTGCCCCCCACACTCTGGCACTCCCTGCTCATATTGGGAATTGGGGATTGAAGTTGAATCTTAGTAATGTAATTCTGGGCAGAGTAGTGGATGTGCAAACCTTGCAATAATTTAAGAAACAACTAGATGCAGCAATGGGTGGAGTATAGGGTCGTTTCAAGTTGATGAACGAAGATGGGCTGAATGGACTTCCTCATCCATCAGCAATACAGCATACAGAATGTAATAATAGATACACCTGATGGATTCAACGACTTTATGAGTTTCACAAGACTATAATAATTTTCATAATATTATTGTGGATTATTGTAAAGTAGGTTTATGGGTGTGAGTGTAGCTGGTTCTATCTGTGAGATTTAATTAAATTAGAGTCAGATAGGCTGCAAGCTTGAAATTATCAAAGGAAGTTAGGGGTAAAAGGCATTTGAAATGCTAATGAGTAAACATGGATGAGGTCCTGGCATGTAGCGTGTGAAGGAAATTTGCATTTGTAGATAAGTGAAGGAGTTGTTTGGGTTTCAAAGGGATGGTAGGATGTTTAGAACTAACAAGATAAATAGGGCAAGGTTATTATGTTTATTTTTCCCAAAAGTTACTGACCACATTGGCAACATGAAAGATTTTTATATTATGGGAAAAGTAAAGTTCTAAAGACATAAAGAACAAAAGAATTTACAGATTAAAGAGAGAGAGACACATATAAAAAAGGAAGGTGATGTTGGGGGGGGGCATGTAAGTTCTAACAGGAGTGAGTGAAACAGTCTTGGGGAAACCTCCAGTCATGTTTGCAAAAGTCTGCTGTGTCCAGTAACTAAAGTTGGAGAAAAGCATTTGGAATGCCACTGTCAAATGGGTGCTGTATAAATCTGCTGGCTTGCTATTTAAATTTAAAATCTATTTTGGGTTGTTGCCTTAAAGGGGGTGTGTATTTGGGAGTCTGTTTAATTAGGCATTTTGGGATTTGCTATAATGTTAAGTAACTGTAATCTTATGTTTGTGCTTGAAAACTTCTCTTTTGTTAATAAACATTTTAATTTAGTTTTTAAAATCTCTACAGGGTGTTATTGGACTCATTACTTCTGAATTCAGTGCCCAAATCTTTTCGTAATAATACAAATTGCAAAACCGTTGTGATAGCGTAGCCAAGTTTTCCTTGTGGATTTGGTCCACCTGGCACACATCATCTGCCATGTATCACCTGCCACGTCATAATAATGAGGTAATTACGCTCTGAAGATTGCTGTATTTCCTATTTCTGATAAACCTGTTGCAATTTCCAAGCAATCCTGGAAATACAAAACCAAAGTCATTGCCTCTTTCAGATGCGCACCTCGTTAAAGCATGCAAATTGGGGTTCTATAATGTACATAGGATCCAGATGCAATACAACCACACGAACATGCAGAGCCGTGTGCCATGCATGTTTCACTCACTGGTACCCGGCATGTGGAAGTTTAACCAGTTATCTTTAAAGGAGCCACTGCAGATCCCACAAAACTCTTCCCAGCTGCTGTCAGCTCCTCCTTTGTATCCCCTTCCTGTGATTGCTACCCAGCCCAACCCCCCACTTAACCTCTATCTTTAAGCTCAGTTCCACAGAGGTTCTGTGCATTTGAATTATAATCATTTATCTTAAAATAAAAAACACAGACCTGCTCTAAGTGGAAGACCACGTTGGCAATATCCAGCACACGTACCACCGTTTTCTCTGGATCAGATGTATCTTCACTCCTGTTGGGTAGATCTTTGTAAAGTGCCATCTGCCACCTAATGGCAGGATCTTCCAACTGTAGGAGGGGAGAAGTGTCAGTGATATACACAACAGCATTCACAAAGCAAAACAAATTCTTTTGGTATATCTGTTTTATTAAAGCTCATACTAAACCCTATATGCAGTATCTCCAACCAAACAGATGAATAAATGTTTTCAATTACTACTCTATTGCACTACTCACCCCATTGCTGTTAAAATCTAGTCACTTCTGGAGTTTGAACAATTCAAATTTAAATAGTAAGTCAGAAAAGTAAGGAGAAAAAATACAGAAAACAAGTGTAATACATATCTAGAAATATGGATTGTTGGGAATGAGCAGTAAGGCTGTATTTAATAGCTGCAGTTCAGATGGTATCCGAAGCTATAAGGGTGATGTTTCGAGCAAATTCTGAATATTATCTGAACACTGAAATCAAATTAAAGCCTTACATTTGCTCTATAACATTCATAACTTTTCATAGTGTATATAGTTTCACAAAAATGAAAACAGTGTTAATGTCAAAGCAAAGCTAAAAAGACGTTAAATGATTGACGACTATGAGGAACCACTATATCACCACAACAGAACACTACAGTCATGTCATTATAGGAAGCAGGATATGAAAAAATAATGAAATTGTGGGAATGATTACAAAGCAGCCAAAGCTCAAGATCTTCAGATAACATTAAAAAAAAGGAAAATCCAAATGGCATAAAATGGTTTTAGAATCTTGGATTAGGATTAAGATTACAGCACTGAGATCATTGTCATTTTCTCTTTCTTTATCATCTTGTATTGTTCAATTTAAACCAGTGATTTTATTCCAGACTGGAGGTGTTTTTGGCACAGACACTAGTCCAGATTTTGCGATGGTAATGATGATGAAGTGGTCTGTGTTTGCCATCATTACTCTCTTAGATCTTTGAAACCGACAGCAACTTTGGGAGGCTGCATCTGTGCAGAATAATACAGAAATGCAGAAACTGCTGTCAGTGATTCTAAACTACTCCTAGAGGTTGTGCTATTGCGGTCCCTGAGAGTGAAATCCCTAAGCAAGCTGAATTGGTGAAAGCTTCCACTTTTATGCTGTTAGTCTCGCTGTCAAAAACCCTTGCAAAAGCTTTATCTAGTTGCATGAGGTGTAACTGTGTTTTTAATGTGTACTAAGTTCATAATTACTGCTGAAAAGATAAGTTTATATTTGTGGAATGTCAAATTTCTCCATTATGATTTTTAAAAATGCACAAAGTTTTAAAATAATATTTTCCAAAATTTGTTCATAATATTTTAGCTTTAATCTCAATCCAATCATAATAATTTATTTTGCTACCTGAAATGTTAAATTTAAAAAATGAGATTCAGTCCCTTTAACTTCCTGAGTTGCTGCCTGTGAGAATACTTCAATGTCATTGGCTGCACAGCCTGCTTGCTGACACTATTGCTACTGGTTGCCTGGAGATCCCCATGATTTGGCACTAGGTTTGAAGTGCCATCAGGAAAGGGGAAGTCTACACTACAGAGTTTGTTAGGTCTTTGCAAGCAGCTTCCTTTAGGGTCAGTGGCAAGTGCCATTGCTTCTCCACTGACGCATAAATCCAGCCCATTATTTTGGGCACTGATGCTCCCTATGTATGTGCCATTGATAGCCAATTATGGCTACACTGAAATGTTAACAGCTGTGATGTATTTGCTGCAGGTTAACGGAAGGTCATTAGGTGATTAATGTCCAGGAAATTGCACTCTAGATATTTATATTAAAAAGGCGGCTTATTTAGAAGTTTTCTTTCAAACTTTGTATATATTAAAACTCAATCATATAATGTATTCACTTAATTTATAAATAGTATCCCTAACTCATATCTACACAATGTATAAGTTACATAAGATAAAGCACTAAAACCATTGGAAACACAGAAAGCAAATTCCTGTAAATTGACATATTTTTAAGGCCATTCTACAAGAAAAATTCTGATTGAATAACATCAATTTACACACAATACGAATGTAAGAGAATCAAAAAGGTATCCCGCGATAAAAGTGACTTATCCAAATCTGAGGTGTTGTTCTCACAGCACTGCAGACCAATTATATACAGAACAATATCAATTCATTCACATCTGAACTTCAAATAATACATTTTCTAACATTAAAATATAAATTGTGATAGCACATTCTACAATGGCAAGTCATTTTATAAACATACACAAAAAGCACAGTTCTATTGAAAAATAAATTAAACAATAGAACATCAACACCCCACAGAAGATTAGCATCTCCTTTTATTAGTAACCAATGCAAATTATTCAGACTTACATGACAACCCTGTGTATCTAGAAACAGCTTGTAGCACCCAAGCAAACCATGCATAGTAATAGTCTCTTCCGCTTTCAGGCCTTGCCTGGGTTTAATAACCAACATCCCAAAATGCTCTGACTGGGTGTCTCTTCGTGGGCATGTGTTCAAAGAGGTTTTTTTTTTTAGTGCTGAGAAAGAAGCTGGTTGACTTCTGAGAATAATGCCCAGTGAGCAGAGTGTTTTTGCATGGTCAAGCTTTTATAAATATAATGGCTGTCAAATCTGGACCTGAGTTATTGAGTCTTGAGATGGATTTGGAAGGTTTGTTCTGCATCCATTTCAGAACTATGTCTCTTCAGAAGTCCCTTGAAAAATAAAGGCTTGATACTGAAAGGCAGCATGCAGGCATGCAGGAAGAGAGAGACAGACGTGTGAAATGAGCAGATAAAAGATCTTATAACAAAACAGTGACTGTAATGAAACTTGTACATATTTCATGCTTGAGCATAGCAGTGCAATCAATAGAGAGCAATTTCACAAATACACATAAAACAGCAATTGCTTAGCGAGTGGACAGTAACACCAGGAACCTACTTTCCCCTGAAGGTGAAGATTATTGCGAATTATTTCTCTAACTTCATCTTCTGTGTCTTTCTGTTTTAAGAAGGAAAAATAATTAAGTTTCAGCAAACTACCTTCAAAAGACCCACATCATGTAACTCTCTCATGATGCATCAATAAATAACAACAAGGACACTTTGTAGAGCAGCAATGTTGTATTTTCCAGCAATGTCTTAAAATTAATTTTCCAAAATATTTGTACGAGATGTTTTGGATCATTGAGAGTTTCACGGGTCCAATTGTTTCTGAGGCACAATACATCAATTGTCAGTGTGGCAGTCTCCCTCAGGTGTTTGTACAACTCTATTAACAACAGGAGTGAGTAGTGCAATCTTTCCCCTGTATTGTTATTTATCATGTTTCACCCAATAGAACCACTAATGCATTAGAAATCCAAGCCTAGAAATTACCCTTAATGCATTGTTGCTTAAGATTTTTATTGGCTGATGTAACCATTTTTTTATTAGTGGAGTACTAAGGAATTGGAATCCTATATAGACTCATCAACAGTAACAAAAACAGAATTACCTGGAAAAACTCAGCAGGTCTGGTTTTTCCAGGTAATTCTGTTTTTGTTTTGGATTTCCAGCATCCGCAGTTTTTTGTTTTTATCTCATCAACAGTAATGCTGCTAAATGCCTGTTCAAAGAGGGAACCAGGTACTTAACTCTCTTAAACAACATGGCATATCACATTTCAGCTGCTTGCAGAGCAATTTCCATTGTAAAAAAGGGATACAAGAAGCCAAAAGAGAGTGCAGTTTAAGGACCAGTCCCAGAAAGCTGAGACAGAAAGGCTAAGGGAAAAGCAAAACATAATTTATCACTTAAATGGTCAACACTTTCCACAAATAAAGGGTTTAGTCAACATAAAGTGAGACCATTGAGCAAGTGAGTCAGTGCTGGGTACCCACAGGAACTGAACATCTAGACAAAAACTTGTAGAAAATGACCAAGCAAAGTACTCAACGTTTGAGTTAATAGTAGGAGATTGCCTAAGTTTGGAGGACCACAGAATATCTAACAATAAAGGAACATGTTATAGTTGATGGTAAAAGGAAACTTCATTGACTGGAGATGACAGACAATGCAACCTCAGGACTGAAATAAAACACAAGATGCTGGAAAACCTCAGCAGGTCTGACAGCATCTGTGGAGAGAGAAACAGAGTTAACCCTTAAGTCTGTATGGCCCTTCTTCAGAGCTAAAGAAAGGTAAAAATATGATGAAATTTGTACTGTTTAAGGGGGTGGAGCAGGTGAAGCTGGAAAGAAGGCCAGCGATAGGTGGGGGCTAAGGAGAGATTGACAAAGATATCATGGATGAAAAGACAAAGGGACTGTTAATGGTAATGGTAAGGGCTAAAGGAAGTGCTGATAGTGCCATAAAGGTAAGAAAGCAGAATGTGTTAAGAGTAGAACAAGGGTAAGCACTCTATGAAAGAACAACAAAGAACAAGTAACATAAGGCCCTTTTGAGGTGGGTGGGGGGTATATATATGCAAAAGTCATTGAAGATGGCAGGTCAGGTGGCGAGAGCATTTAATAAAGCATACAGTATCCTGGGCTTTATTAATAGGGACATAGAATACAAGAACAAGGAGGTTATGCTGAGCTTATATAAGACACTAGTTAGCCTCAGCTGGGGTATTGTGTACAGTTCTGGGTGCCACACTATAAGAAGGATGTGAATGCATTGAAGAGAAGTGTAGAAGAAGTTTACAAGAATGGTTCCAGGGATGAGAAACTTTGGTTACGTAGACAGATTGAAGAAGTTGGGACTGTTCTCCTTGGAGAGGAGAAGACTAAGAGTAGATTTGATAGAGGTGTTCAAAATCGTGATGGGGCTGAACAGAGTAGATAGGGAGAAACTGTTCCCGCTCGTAAAAGGATCAAGAACGAGGGGCACAGATTTAAAGTGATTTGCAAAAGAACCAAATGTGACTTGAGAAAAAACTTATTCACACAGTGAGTGGTTCGGTTCTGAAATGCACTGCCTGGAAGTGTGGTGGAGGCAGGTTCAATCGAGGCATTCAAGAGGCCAATGGATGATTAGTTGAATAGACATAATGTGCAGGGGTATGGGGAAAAGCAGGAGAATGACACTAAGTCAGAATGCTCATTTGGAGAACCAGTGCATACATGATGGGCCAAATGGCCTCCTTCTGCGGCATTAAAATTCTGTGATTCTGAAAACAAATGGGATTTTTGGAGATTTTAGGAACAAGAGGCCTCGCTGGTGAAAATTGGATCTGGATGAGTGTAAATATTTTCGAAGAACACTAGGAGTTATAAACTAGTGTCGCAGGGAGAAGTGAGCCTGCTGGAGAGCTGGGAATCACATAGGAATGGTTACTACAATGTTCTACATGTGCCAGAAGAGCGGCACACAGCAAAAGGGGTTGTAAGATGTATCATAATTGCATTAGTTAGGAAATGTGAAAGTACCTTTCTCTTTAGTTTGCGTAGTTAGGAAATGTGAAAGTACCTTTCTCTTTAGTTTGCTGTATTAGTTGTCTGTTAAGTAATATTTGACCGTTTATTTTAGTTTGCCTGTTGCAGTAAATAACTTAAAACGTGAGATCTTGTCCATCGATGAATTTCCATGGGAAATCGGTTATTGGTCTCCATGGGGATTGTAATAAACGTTAAATGCCACTTTTTACATAGTTTAGAGATTGCTTTTTTTATCATTTGATCTAGTTGTCCATGAAAACTGCAAATCAATCTCCTCACAATGGTTCAGGAGAACCTCTGCAAGACAGTCCCCAACCCTCCTATTCTGATCAATGCTAATATCTGAAGTGCTGCTTCAAGAATGTCACTTTCATGTCCTATGATGATTCTGGTTCTCCTATCTACTTCATTGCATATTGAAAGGATGAGGAATGGCAGTCTCCACTCACACATATGCACACTGTAGGAGTATAAAGGTGGTGTAAAATGTTGTCACTGTCCATGATTGCATTGAGAGACCAGTGCTGGCATAGGCACGATGAGCCAAATGCCTCCTTGTGTGCTGTTCCATCCTATTATTCTAAGATTCCTCCAAGCACCACATCAGTGATTCCCACTTAAGCAACAGTAATAACCAAAATGACTTGAAAGGAATGTATCATGTGAGCTTCCAAGATAGCATGCACTGACATTCATCATATTGTACGGTGGTCACACATCAGATGCACCTTGATGGAGCAAAATCACTTCTGCTTAAGCCATTGCATTAATATAGGGAAATAAATAGTAATGTAGGTTCAGTTAGTGATAATTCAAATATATTTCCATGTCTTGTTGATGCATCTGCTTCATATGCAACTGGATGTTAACATTAACACAGTGGAATAAGGTATCAGTAAATTCAATGATTTGCAGGGTGTAAACTATGAAATCCACTATGCTTGCTGATCATCTTGCATCAGGTCGATCACTAGCCTCCTATTCAACATAGCCATGCATCAGCTTAGTTTAGTTGGTAGGACTTTTATCTCTAAATCAGAAGGTAGTAGCACAGTGCAATACTGAGGATGTACTACATTGCTACAGGTTAAATATCCCATTCGCACTATTTACAAAAGAGCAAGCAATTCTCCTGATAGCCTAGCCTGCATCCTTCCACGGCCAAATCCACAAAAGCAGATGAATAGATCATTTTTATCATTGCTCATGAGGTTTTACTATGCACAACATGATTGCGACATGTATCTACCTAATTATCACTGGACTTTAAAGTTGTTCGTTGTACATGAAGCATCTGGAGATATCATAAGGAACTATAAAAATGCAAGTCTTACTTTATGAGCCTCCTGAGGGAATGTTCCTCAGTGAGACTCAAAAAGTTCTACTTCCCTGCATACATGGGGTATCTGTGGGACCTACATGTGCGAGTTCAGTGGCTCCCTTAACTTCCTGACCACCCTGTGCTGTTCTTTCTGCTTTCCTTCATCACTTGGTGTACTAACTCATCTTGTAACTGTACCAATTCTTATCCTGTGCCAAGCAAATGTAAGTTATTAGGCAATCCCTAAATTGGTGCAAATGCTACAACTGGCACAAAGACACATCCCTGTGATGCTACAATGCTTTTTTGAAATGTTACAGCACAACGTCTGCAAACTGACAGGTACAAGAATTTGGGCAGATATTCCCTTAAATGGAAATGATCAGCCTCTCTGCACACCATATTGCACAGACTGGGCAATATTATTGAAGGTAATACATTGTGAAGAATTTTAAACACAGCAATAAATAAAAACTAGAGCGGTTGCTCAGAAACAAAATTACCGGGCATTACTACACAATTAGTGTACATGATAAGTAAAAGGTGCAGAGTAATTTCTAGGCTTTAGACTCAGCTATTGATGTTCCTGCCGATATATATTGATACCTATTGATGTTAAGAAGACAAAACATAACTTGGAAAAAATAAAATCTTAAGTCGTAGTCTGCATACCATGCTAAACCTATTTTTAGCTAATGAAATTAGTTCCTGGTCACCAGGTGCACAAATATTTAACCCAATAGGCAGTAGTCTCTTCAATGCTGCAACAATGAGTGAAGTTTGAAGAGAATAGCGGTCTCCTTTCCTCTTTGACTTCTTCCTCTCTTGATCAGACACGCCGCCCTGTGGATAACACAAGAAGAAAAATAGTAGTTATTGTTAACGTTTGCTTATTTGAAAGAGAAAATTGTTGCCGTTATCATATTTTTCAAAAGATCAGTGCCTTAAGGCAGCTGAAGATTCTGCCACCGTTTGTGGAGCAGAAGTAGGGGAGGCGCACCAAAGGACCAGGAATTATGAGGATGGATGACTGAAAGGAGATTACAGAAGTAGAATGGAGCCATGGAGAACTGTGGAGAAAAAAAATCAGATTCCCTATTAATCGCCAGCTGATGCCAAATTACGAGTATCTTCACACAGTATGGACACTTCATATAAGGACAGCCTGAATTTGTTTCACATAGAACTCTTAGAGACAGGAGATTTCCAATCCACTGGGCTGCATTGGATTTGAGCCCAGATCAGTGCACTCATTAGGTAACAATAAGCAAATAATTCACCTAGTTTAATATTAAACTTGCTATTGCAGAATACAAAGAAAATTAAGCATCTGTCAGGTTTAATTGAATGTTTACTAATCCTCTCAAGGTGAAGTCAGCAAAACTGCTCAGTTGAATTAATGTCTGCACAATACATGAACAAATAAAATATGAAAAATATAAACTACTGTAGCTTTAATTCCAATGCAACTCCAAAGAACAGAAACTTGTTCTAAAACATATGGCACTATAGCTCAAAATAATTCACAACAAATTTGGAACCTTTGACATCTTGGACTTTGTATCAGTGATGAGGAAAGACATGTTGTTGATTTCATTCTGTATCACAAAGTTCTGCTCTTCTCTTTTAAAATTCTGAAAAATATATATTGACAGTAAGTGAGACTGAAAATACATAACACTCAAATCGTTGTTTTAGTAAAAATTCCAAAAGGTTGGCCTCATAATTGCATATTGTGCTCACATGAGATTTCGCCCAGTAAATAAATACTTCAGCCACCATGCGGAAAAGTTCTTCTGCTTCAGGATTTGGTTCTTTGAGCCATTTTGCACTAAAATGAAAGAAAAAGTCATTTTGTGGGCATGCCATGGAGCTCTAATTCATTTCCGTACTTGCGTGACAATCAAGGCTGAAACCCCAGCTTGGAAAGGAAAAATGTTGGAAAGGTGCGGTTGGTTTGGAAAGCCCCACAATATCCATTCATTCAAATTAATGGGTGGAAAAGTGGGTTTGCTATATCGCAGCTAGTCGCAGAAGCGGCCAGTCGAAAGATTCGCAGTGTTAATAAGTTACTGCATTAAAAGGGACGTAACTAAAAATGAACGAAACCCGGATCAACACTCCCTGTGAGCACTGCTACTCGCCAGGAGTAGCCAGTCAGGAAACTAGCACTGTTGTATGTTCAAAGTTGAGATTATTCTTTTGATTAATTGATTATTGGTTAAAAGACCTGCATGTACACACTGTATACAATATACAGTGAACTCCCGCCATTTGTGGGGATTACGTTCCTGCGATATCTCGCAAATGGTGAAATCGTGAAGGGGGAACATGTTTTTGAATGGGATTCAATTAGCTCTGTTCCAGCCATGTGAAGGCAATGCTGGACCCTCCAGCAAAAATGTGGTGCAGTACCTGTACAGGACAGACGATGGAGCCTCTGAGCATAGTGTCATCACTTGGCAAGAGATTACCAAAGTGTGCAATGTGCATGGATTCTTTGAATTCTTTCGAAAGGGTTAATTAAGAATTACAGGGATGGAAAAACTAGGCTACAGGTTTATAGGCATAGAGCTAGTGAAGATTTAAAATTGAACAGAGCCATTATTGTAGCTCTGGCCACTCCATAATGGCTGCTGCCTTCCCGGGAAAACCGCAGATAAGTGAGCATTGCTCACGTGATGGACAATGCTGTCTACAAAGTAAAAAGCACGGGTAATTGAATTCGCGAACAAGCAAGTTGCAAATGGCTGGGCTTTACTGTATACCAGAATTTCCTCAAGGCTACTCCAGCTCCACTGCCATTACTTCACCAGAGGTGCAGCAAGACAGATAAAGGACATTTCCACTGCCCTTCTAGCAAACTTACGGTGATGGAGTGGGAGCAGTGCTGGGTAAATTGTGGGATAACGTAAACTGTTCCAGGACAACAGACATGAATATTGCAAGTAGCATGCATTAAAAAGTGTTTAACAGTACATGCCTCATATCTACATAAAAATATACTTTTCATACTAGTTCCATTTCTTTCCAACATTTGGCCTAAGGTGGTTACAATAGGGAACACTACATCGATCATGGGTTGCATAGTGCCCTTCACTGTTTGTAGCTTCGGATTCAATGTGGGAGATTTCCCTATGGTGAGTCATTGTGACATTTAAAAAAATGCAGGGGCTGGTGGATGAACACTCTATGATAACATCATCATAATGACATCACGCCCAACAACGTTTGCCATGGTTTGGGTCATTAGGCTGTTTCTTTGTAAATGAATGAAAATGTTTTTCCAGACACTTGCTCATGAAGGCAGTACTCCTTTAACAACAGTTACACCCTTAAATCAGTGTGTTCTTAAAGGTTTAAAAAATATATTACCGGTTATAATCCACAAATCTAATCAGCAGTGGGTAGAAAGCATAAAGATCCCGGGCCAGCACAGTAAATTCATCCAGAATTAGCAGCTCAGCCTCAGACATGTCTCCTCTGCCCTCTGATTTAAGGTGTTCCTCTTCCACCACCACTGTGGCCACTTTCTTTTTCAGCTTCTCCATTAGGGGCAGGAAGTGTGTTTTGAGTAGCTGTGGTTTCACTTTGCTGATAATTGGCTGTGAGAACACTGTCAGAAGCAAAACATTGGATTACAGTTTTTGACAGGACAGGTGGAATCAGACTCAACAGTAACTTTTGAAAGGGAATTGGATAAATACTTGAAGTGAAAATATTTGCAGGGCTCCGGGAACACCGCAAGGGAGCGGGACTAATTGGATAGAACAAAGAAAGAAAGAGCAAAGAAAAGTACAGCATAGGAACTGGCCCTTCGGCCCTCCAAGCCTGCGCCGATCATATTGCCCGACAACTAAAACATTTTGCACTTCCGGGGTCTGTATCCCTCTATTCCCATCCTATTCATGTATTTGTCAAGCTGCCTCTTAAACACCACTATCGTACCTGCTTCCACCACCTCCTCTGGCAGTGAATCTCAGACACTCACTACCCTCTGTGTAAAAAACTTGCCCTGCACATCTCCTCTAAAGTTTTCTCCTCTCACCTTAAACCTATATCCCCTTGTAATTGACTCTTCCACCCTGGGAAAAAGCTTCTGACTATCTACGCTGTCCATGCCACTCATAATTTTGTAAATTTCTATCAAGTTGCCCCTCAATCTCCATCGCTCTAGTAAGAACAATCCGAGTTTCTCCAACCTCTCCTCATAGTTAATAACCTCCAGACCAGGCAGCATCCTGGTAAACCTCCTCTGCACCCTCTCCAACGCCTCCATATCCTTCTGGTAATGTGGCGACCAGAATTGCATGCAATATTCCAAGTGTAGCCTAACCAAGGTTCTATACAGCTGCAGCATGACTTCCCAGCTTTTATACTCAATACCCCTGCCATTGAAGGCAAGCATGCCATATGCCTTCCTGACTACCTTATCCACCTGTGTTGCCACTTTTAGTGACCTGTGGACCTGTACACCCAGATCCCTCTGCCTGTCGATGCACTTAAGGGTTCTGCCATTTACTGTATAATTCCTACCTGTATTAGACCTTCCAAAATGCATTACCTCGCGTTTGTCCGGATTAAACTCCATCTGCCATTTCTCTGCCCAAGTCTCCAACCAATCTATATCCCGTCGTATCCTTTGACAACCCTCTTCACTATCTGCAACTCCTCCAACCTTGGTGTTGTCTGCAAACTTACTAATTAGCCCAGTTACATTTTCCTCCAAATCATTTATGTATACTACAAACAGCAAAGGTCCCAGCACTGAGCCTTGCAGAACTCCACTAGTCACAGCTCTCCATTCAGAAAAGCACCCTTCCACTGCTACCCTCTGTCTTCTATGGCCAGGCCAATTCTGTACAGGTCTACCAAAGAGCCAGCACAAGCATGCTGGGCCAAATGACATCCTTCTGTGTTGTATCATACCATACTATAACCACACAGAGAGCAAACTCCAAGTGAAATCAGACTTTCTTCATTAACAACTTGCGTACTGAGAATTATTATGATTATCATTCAATACACAGTGATTCACTTGACACTCCTTCAGTATAGAAACCTTCATGCAGTAAACTGTAAGAATTAGTTACAAGTAACACGCCTCAAGTGAGATGAGAGATTAGAGGAAACTTCCCCTTCTCCATGGAGTAGTGGAGTGTGGAACAGATTCCAGCAAAAACAACTAAGTTAACTCATCCACAGGGGAATAATGAAGAGTCTATTGCAGTAATTCTTTTTGCATTCTTGGCTTACTACACAAACTCTAATTGTTTCATCAATCAAATTGAATATTTCCATTTTAGAAAATCTGGCAGTCCTTGTAACTAATTTCTTCAAGTAAACAATAAGAATGGTGTGTTCTGAACAGCAGATAAGCACTATTAATTATACATCGCAGCCCAAACATCATCTGACCAGTGGAGAAGAAAAACACTGCATTCCTATAAATGAAGGCTACTTGAACAAATGCAAATTTTTACCCTGTGAGATGCAAGAAATATCCACAGTTAGCAAAACAAATTTTGTGAGTAAGGAATAAAGTGCTCTTTAATTGTGACATCTTTTTATTTATATGGTCAAATCTCTAAACGCATGGCCTCAACTTTCCCCACGCCCCACTGGGAATGCCAACTAGAAAATTATGGATGGCTTCCCAGGATTTTCCACCGATTCAGTAGGCATGCCAAAAATCTCGAGGAGCATTGCGGGAATTTCCTGATTTTCACATCCCAGCTGGCAATCAGTCTGATAATGTGAAACATTCATTAAATGTACTGATCAGCAATAGCAGTACCTGCTAATCTCTTCATCCAAGCTCCTTCATCAATGCCTAAGTTGTTAGATATAATCTTCAGAATGTTGCCCAGGAGGGTGTTCATGTGTTCAGAGGTTAGAGCAGTGCAACACTGCTCTGCCTTTTCAGGGTTATTTTCGGGCCCATGTTCCCACCAATGGGACATGTAGCTGCACAGCATAGGCAAAATGACTTCCATCACATGGGGCATCTGAGTGTAGCGTATCCCAGATTCCGCCAGCTCCATGATCTCTTCCAGCAAACTTTCCAGGGAGGGAATATTGGGACACATACCTTCCACTTTGGCTGGCAGCTTCAGAGCTAAGGGATAAGGAACAATTTTAAGACCACAAAAAAAATTAGCAGTACCCCAAACAACAATATTTTGTATTTTTAAACTATTTATCCCAAGGCCTAGCTTTTTGATAGGCAAGCCAATATATGACTTGAAGAAGCTTTGGCTTTTTTAGTGCAATTTTTCATTTCCTTGACAAAATATATTCCAACAAAAATCTTGATAATGATGGTCAACAACTTTTTGACCATCTCTAATACAGCTTCCAATTAGTCGAGGCCACCCAACACATTAGATGGCACAACAATAGCATGTAGACAGAGACAACTATGGTGAGGAGTATCATTTTCTCAGGGTGGCAGAAGTCCTATCGCTGGGGGTCTTCCTCATCACCGTCAATATGGCATGGCAGTAGGAAGACATTGGACTCCCCTCCCGACACCTTCCTATGCAATTTTGCCAGCTCCTCCACCTCGCATTCCATCCACAAAGGCCTGGAAAAACCATCCCACTGTGGTTGCTGAATTTATTCTATACTATTTAGAGTAAACGTAACAATTTCCCTGCATGTCACAATAGTTCTGGTAAGATACTGCCAACCTTTGTTTGTATAAAGTATGTTATTTTGCAACATAAAGTGAGCATACACCTGCACATTTACTACAGTAATAGCAAAATAAGATCACAAGGGATCCTGGCTCAAAATAGCAATCTTAAAAATAATAGCTTATTTCCTAAAGCTCCGGTTTTAACTCATGGTGAGAACTTTTTGTTCTATTCATTCATGGGATGTGGGCTTCGCTGGCTGGGCCAGCATTTATTGCCCATCCCCAGTTGCCCTTGAGAAGGTGGTGGTGAGCTGCCATCTTGAACCGCTGCAGTCCATGTGGTGTAGGTACACCCACAGTGCTGTTAGGGAGGGAGTTCCAGGGTTTTGACCCAGCGATGGATGAGGGCCAAGATGTGCATCAAACCATTCTGGATCTTGGCAGTGTGCAGCCCAGAAGATTTTAACTCCCAAGACTCATCTGTACCCTGAATCCAGTGAGAAGTCAAAAAACTGTAAAGCAATGCACAATCTTGATGTACTTCTGGCATCAAATCAATTTTAGTTGCCTGCCCAATTTATGCCAGGCAACTAGGGTTTAAACTTAACCCTTTAGAGACAATGAGGGCATTGGTGCCCCAAACCAGGCACAATTTTAACAGTGCGCAGCAACAGTGTCCTGGAATGGAGAGAGACCCAAAGATCAAATTAAACATTTCCTCTGGCCTCATTGTCATATTTCAAATGAACTGCAGGTACCAATTATTCTCTCCTTATAGAGGAAGCATCGAAGCCTGTGTTCAGTTGCTTCCTTTAAATACACCGTGAGGGTCATTTAATTGTCGTGTTCTTCTGTTTATTGCAAACATCTCAATAATACAAAGATTAATAAACAATGTGTGAGTTCTTTACTTGAAGATAAGACTATCTACATACAATGGTAAAACAAAAACAGAATTACCTGGAAAAACTCAGCAGGTCTGGCAGCATCGGCGGAGAAGAAAAGAGTTGACGGTTCGAGTCCTCATGACCCTTCGACAGAACATACAATGGTAACTGGGAGGCTATGTACACATGTCTGGCCTGTAGGACTGCTGCTCTCTTTTGTCTACAGAGCACATGGGGTTATACATCACATCCTGTCTTGTGCTGGATAGTGTATACGGCAGTTTAAGATACACTCCTTAAAGGTACATCACAACATTAATGGGATTTGTTCCATAAGCATTACTGTCTGCACCCAGGTCCTACCGTTATGCGGCACAACATAGTGGAGCTTTGAAGAATTGTATCAACACGTTTGTTGGCTTTTAAAGGTCACACTGGATCAAACGAATGAACGGCCAGGAACAAAAGCTGTACAGAGGGTTGCTGTACCTGCTAGATCTTTCGGTGTCTTAGTGTTGTAGCTTGAGAATGGATTGTGCTTATTCGAGTCAGTTTCTAAGAAAGCGACCGGAAAGGCCCCAGCAAATGCTGCCAGACATTCCCCCAGTGCTGGTCGCTGCCTGCAGGTGAAAAATTACACAAACAGCAATAAAATTAATAGAGAATCCTAAGGAAACAGCATTCTTGGTCTGCAAATTTAGTATCGAAAGGATGTTGATTAGGTGTTAAGTTCTAGAAGTCCCTCTTTAAGCTTCTTCACCTCTCTATCTCTTTCTCTCTTCCTTTAAAATGATCCTTGAAATCTACCACTTTGACCAGGTTTTTGGTCACTTATCTTAATATATCTTTCTTTGACTCAGTGTCAAATTTTGGCTCTGCCTCGGTGAAGCTGCTTGGGGCATCCTAATGTGTTAAATGCAGGTAGTTATTGTTGAAATCATTAACTTCTCACAGCTGTATGTACTAAACCAAACTAAGATGGAAATTAAGCAAAGGGAAACAGTTACATTCAGATAGCACCTTATCACATTTTGAGAAACGATGAATTTTTTTTTTGTAGAGACTGCCATACCATCCAACTTGGTTTCAGTAGGGGGCCGATATTTCAGGTGAAATAGTGCAGTAAAGGCCAGAGAAACATAGATATATCTTAAAAGGGTAAAAATAAATAAATTTGTAATTTTTTTATTACACCAGGATATCTGGGTTAGCTCTTGTTCTCATAAAGGGTCATGTTAACTTATGGAAATTTTCCATTTTAAAAGCCATGCTCCTCTGGGCACCTCAAAGGAAGCTTTTTGTGCATGAATGGGCTGCTTTTCTGGCATTACAACAATGACTACACTACAACAGAAATTGATTGGTGGTAAACTGCTTTGGGACTTCCTGAAGTAACGAAAGGTGCTATGTGTTGTTAGCCGTGGATCAGGTGTCAGCACTCTAGCCTCTAAGTCACAAGGTTCCAGGTTCAATTCCCAAACCACGGCTTGAGCACAAAAATCAAGGCTGACACACCACTACAGTACTGAGGGACTGCTGCACTGTTAGAGGTGGTCTTTCCGATTACGTGTTAAAGCAAGGCCCCCATCAGCCTGCTCAGGTGGATATAAAAGATCCCATGACACTATTTTGAAGAAGAGCAGGGAGTTATCCCTGGTGTCCTGGCCAATTTTTATAAGCAACATCATGAAAGAACAGATTATTGATTGGGTCATTATCAAAGTACTGTTTGAGACAGTTTGCTGTGCACAAATTGGCTGCTGCATTTCTTATATTACAACAGTAATCTTCAAAATCTACTTCATTTAGTGTAAAGCGCTTTGAGATGTCTGGTGGTTGTGGATGGAAGTCTTTTGTTTCTTCCTTTTATATAAATGTGTATTTCTTTTATTATTTACAATTTACATATTTAGGATAGTAAACTATTCTTAAATGATGTTCTTCATTACTTTTTTGGTGTTACTTTTCAATAGTTGAAATGCCATTGACCATATAAACTCAAAACATTCCCATTACAGAATGTAATATCTTTGAGGAAGAATTCTTAGAAACTTTACTATCTTTACTTTATTGCTAGAAACTCTACTGTCAGTCACCATCACCATCAACTGATGCATTCCCCATGGTAATGCCTCTACCGATCAGAGTCCACTTGTCCACCAATCAGCACTCTCTTCTCATACGGCATAAATTTGTTGTTTCCCTTATATTGGTATTCTTGCGAATTGTCCTGATGAATGCAAGCTGAAAAGCTTTGACAAAAAAGTCTCTATTTTTCAGAAAAACTACTATCGTGTGCAAATTACAATGGCATATGTTATCACAATACAAGTAATTCTTAGATACAACTGTCTAATTTTAATATTTTCACTGGCTATTTTCTTACCTTTCTACATAAATGCTTTTCCCCGTACCCAGTGCATATAAGCTGCTTAATATTCTGTAACCAGAAACTTGTACGTCATCCACTGCAAAAGAAGAGTACCGCCAGCACAATATTAATTCTCAGCTTCATTGTAATAGAAGTTATAAAATATTTTCACTCTATCCACTTTTATGAAGGCACAGGTTTATCTGCGGTGCAGATGTCCTGGACTTGAGAGGGTTTGTGCTGTTAACCTGAGAATTTTTTTTAAACCGTATCCAAAACTTTGGTCATAGTTTGTACTGAACGATTCCCACTGTGTTATGGATCTCCACGTCGATGATTTAAGACTGCAGTGCTCCACTGTAGAAGATAGAATCTGAACAGGTCTATTTGAACAAAGTCTGTTTTTCCGGCACCATCAATGTTTGCGCAGTGTAAGTTAATTTTAACAGAGCAAGCTTTTGCATCAGCACCACATTTCTTTGAGCTTTGAGAGCTTCACCTATAAGCAGCATCTTCCAGAAATGACTCCTCACATTCCTTATTTTGAATAAGTGAGGCTCTTTACTTCCTGATGTGTGATAAGTGTGAGCACTAAAACACTACAATATTGAAGAGCAACTGTCTAGTGTCCTGTTTAGGTTTCCATACTGCTGGTATTTCTTCATATTCTCTCAAATAGCAACATGAGCAACACTGCATAACAAAATGCCTTCACAGTTGTACCTGAGCTGCTGTAAGATTTATAGTCCTTTGGCTCCATTCGTTCTCTGGGTGGTGGTGGTGGTGCAGGGGGGTGTGTGTGTGTGTGTGTGTGTGTGTGTGTGTGTGTGTGTGTGTGTGTGTGTGGGGGGGGGGGGGGGGGGGGGGGGGGGGGCGGAGTGGGGGGTGAATTTTTGCTCTTGCCATGTGAGTATTTTGTTGGATTGGTCACTTGCTGCCATTCAAAGAAAAATGGATGACTGCATTTATTGAACCAGGCAATGGGGCATGGATAGATTGATCTGGGGGGCAGATAAGTTTATCCAAAGGACAAAACTGTGCACTACCATACTGCAGAATGGAGGGCAGCCAGGTCAATCTGAATGATGAGGGGTGAACTTCATGGTAGCAACTGATAAGCCTCTAACACAAAGTCACTGCCATGTGTTTCTTGCATCCTGCAGATTTTAAACATCCCTGCTAACTCTTATACAGTAGAATACAACATTTACTGTTGATATGCTGATGGAATCAGGAACTGCTGATATTGTTTTACCTGATAATGCCTTTGCTAAACACACTAAATTAAGCTGGTGTCCTTAATACAGACTGAAAACATCCCTCAGCTAACCAGAACAATACATTTCAACATACTACAATTAAAATTTGAGTTGGAAGAGTATTCTCTTTATGATTGTAGCCAGACTGGAATCATAGAATGGTTACAGAAGGAGGCCATTCAGCTCATCAAATCCATGCAGAGTTTCTGAATAAGAAATTCACCTATTGCCACTCCCCTGCCTTTTCCCCATAGCCCTGCAAGTTGTTTTCTTTTCGGATAATGAGCCAATTTCCTTTTGAAAACCGCAATTGAACCTGCCTCTACCACCCTTTCAGGCACTGCATTCCACATCCTAATCACTCACTGTGTGAAAAGGTTTTTCCTCACATCGCCGTTGCTTCTTTTGCCAATTACCTTAAATCTGTGCCCTCTGGTTTGCGATCCTTTCACTGATGGGAGCAGTTTCTCCTTTCTCCCTAACTACATCTCATGGCTTTGAATACCTCTATCAAATATCCTCACAGCTTCTCTTCGCCAAGGAAAATAGTCCCAACCTCTCAAATCCTTCTACATAACTGAAGTTCTTCATCCCTGGGACCATTCTCCAGTTTCTTTTCTGCACCCTCTCTAAAACCTTCATATCCTTCCTAAAGTGATGTGCCTGGAACTGATTGCAAAACTCCATTTGAGGCCAAACCAATATTTTTTACAGGTTTAATCTAATTTTTTTGTTTGTGTACCCTACGCCCAGGATGCCATTTGCTTTATTAACCGTTTTCTCAACATGTCCTGCCACCTTCAATGGTTTATGCACATATATACCGAGGTCCCTGTGCTCCTGCACCCCGTTTAGAATTGTACGCTTTATTTTATATTGCCTCCCCACGTTCTTCCTACCAAAATGGATCACTTCACACTTCTCTGCATTAAATTTCATCTGCCACTTTTCTGCCCATTCCACCAACTTGTCTACGTCCTTTTGATATTCTACACTATCCTCCTCATGGTTCACAGTATATACAAGTTTCGTATCACCCACAAATTTTGAAATTGTGTCCTGTACACCAAGGTCCATGCCATTAATATATATCAGGAAGATCAGGGGTATTAACACTGATCCCTAGGGAACTTCACTATAAACCTTCCTCCAGCCCAAAACACTATCTTTGTTTCCTGCCACTCAGCCAATTTTATATCCATATTGCTACTGTCCCTTTTATTCCATGACCTCTAACTTTACTCACAAGTCTGTTGTGTGACACTTTATCAAATGCCTTTCGGAAGTCCATGTACACCACATCAACAGCATTACCCTCACCAACCTTCTCTGTCACATCATCAAAAAACACAAGCAAGTTAGTAAAACATAATTTTCTCTAAACAAATCCATGTTGGTTTTCCTTAATTAATCCACATTTGCCCAAGTGAATTAACTTTGTCCTAAAAGTTTCTCAACTACCCAGGTTAAACTGGCTGACCTGTCGTTACTGGGCTTATCTTTACATAATTTTTTTGAATAAGAGTATAGCATTTGCAGTCCTCCATGTACTCTGGCACCACCCAGAAGAAACAAGGATGATGGCCAGTGCCTCTGCAATTTCCACTCTTATTTCCTTCAGTATCCTTGGATGTATCTCATCTGGTCCTGGTGCATGCTCAACTTTAAATGGATACAGCCTATCCAATTATTAGTTTTAAACCCTTCAAGTGTCTGAACTACCTCTTCTTTCACCATGGCCAAGGCAGCATCTTCTTCCTTGGTAAAGACAGATACAAAATATTCATTTAATACCTCAGCTAGGTCCTCTTCTTCCATGCTGAAAATCCCATTTTGGTCCCTAATTGGCCCCACTCCTCCTCTTGCCATCCTTTTACAATTTATATGCCTATATAGAAGACTTTTGAATTCAATTTTATGTTAGCTGCCAGTGTCTTCCCATACACTCTCTTTACCTCTATTATTTGCTTTTCAACTTCCCTCTGAACATTCTATATTCTCAATATTATTATCCTTCTGACATCTATCATAAGCACACTTTTTCTGCTTGATCTTAATCACTATCTCTTTCATCATCCAGGGAGCTTGGACTTGTTTATCCTACATTTCTATTTGTGGGAATATACCCTGACTGCACTTGAACTCTCTCTTCTTTAAAGGCAGTCCATTGTTCAGTTACAGTTTTGGCTGTTAATCTTTGATTCCAATTTTTCTGGGCCTGATCTGTCCTTACCCCATTAAAGTTAGCTTTCTCCCAGGTAAAAATTCTTACTCTGGATTACTCCTTGTCCTTTTCCATAGCCAACCTAAACCTAATGATACAATGATCACTGTCCCCTAAATATTCCCCTACTGACATTTAATCCCAGTTGGCCTACCTCATTCCCAAGAACCAGGTCTAGCAATGCCTCCTTTCTCAGACTGGAAACATACTGCTGTAGAAAATTCTCTTGAACACACTTACGAATTCTTATGCCTCTGTAATTTCCTTGAAACTTTGTTCTTATACGTCTTTTTCACTATTTGATCTATTGCATATAGGAACCTTTTATCTATAGGAACCTTTTTTGTTCCTTAGCTCTAGCCAAATAGATTTTGTCCTTGTCCCTTTCCCCTCTCTCCGGCAATGCAATGTTCTCTGTAATCAATACTGCCAACCCCCCGCCCCCTTTCCTTCCTTTCCTGTCTTTCCTGAACAGCTTGTATCCAGGAATATTTAATACCTAGTTCTACCCTTCTTTGAGCCAGATCTCCATTAATGCCACAACATACATTTTCTACGTGACTATATGTGTCTGCAATTCCCCAATCTTATTTAGCACACTCTGCATATTCACACACATGCACTGTAACCCTAATTTGACTTTATTATATTCCCTTTACTCTGACCCCAACTAATACCATACCACTTCCTACTCTATTACTATGTGTCTTTCCCAATATTCTTTGTACCTTGTATCCCTCTCTAGTATTGCCTTCTGGTTCCCACACCCCTGCCAAATTCATTTAAGCCAATCACAGAATTGTTACAGCACAGAAGGAGGCCATTCAGCCCATCATGTCTGCACCAGCTCTCCAAATGGGCATTATGACTTAGTGCCATTCTCCTGCCTTTCCCCCATGCCTTTGCACATTATTTCTATTCAAATAATCATCCTACGTCCTCTTGAATGCCTCAGTTGAACCAGCCTCCACCACACTTCCAAGCCGTGCATTCCAGATGTGAACCATTCGCTCTGTGAAGAAGTTTTTTCTCACATCACATTTGCTTCTTACGCAAATCACTTTGAATCTGTGCCCTCTTGTTCTCAATCCTTTTATGAACAGGGACAATTTCTCCCTACCTACTCTGTCCAGCCCCCTCATGATGCCTCCCCAGCCCCTGTAAAATTTCAGACAGGTTGAGGATGGGCAGGAAGGTCACCTGCTGGATTTTACATGCCCCCACCAAAGCCTTAGACATGCCGGTGAGAAGCCTAAAATCCAGCCCCATGAGCCTGTGCGTCCCCTTTTGAAGAGAATAGATGAACCATTGCAGATTTATCATTTGATAATGCACAAATAAATTTCCAAAAAAAAAAGTACAGGCTATATTAATTATGGGGCTTTTGGCAAATAGTTTTAAAAAGAGTAGAAACATACAGATCAGATCTTCTCCAAACTGGTGCTGTCCAATGTGTTCAAACAATGATGACAGGACTGGCAGCAGCGCCACTGTGGTGTAATTGATGATCTGGGTCACTCCCTTTGGTTGCATCCTCGTGTGAGTGAACTGACCCAGTTTAAGGTTTTCAATGGTTTTTTCCAAATCCTCTGCTGCGTTTTCAAAGAAGGCCCGTAAAGCCAACTTAACAGACTCCAGGCCGGTTTTCATCACCGTTCTACATAAAACAAGACAATCATTTAGAGGTGGGTCAACAGGAGTCCAAGCTTGCTGAGTGGCAAAACCTCCCCCCATTAAGTGGGGGGGGGAACAGAAGGGGCTGACGTAGGATGACCAGCCATTGGCGGGATGTCAATTAGGTTCATTAATCAGCCAATTGACAACTGAGCACACCACAATTTAGCTGTGGCTCAGGGATTAAACGGAGGCCACGTGGCTTTCCCACGCCCTCGGAAGGCCTCCCAGTAAGCCCTTTCAGGTTTGCCAGCGGACATCCTTGAGGTCCCTCGTTATCAGGCACTCTGTGCTCAATCAAGGGATGTGGCAACGGGAAGGGCGAGCCCGCTGAAAGCCAACCCGACAACACCCCCACCCCATTCCCCCAGCAACCCCACTCTGTGACACCCATTCCGACATCACTCACATTTGGTCTGGGATCCCACGATGATCCTTGGTGGGTGCATTGCTGCATGCTGCCACCACTGGTTCTGACGACACGGGGAGCTGATTGGCCAGCAGCTCTCGGCAGGCGGGATTTGCGCCACCGTGTACCTCAAACGCAGGGAAGGCCCAATGGTGGCCACTTAAGTGCCTGAAGGGCACTTGTGTCTGTCGCGCCTCCCCCACCAATGGAGGTTCCTCACCGGTTCTCCGGCTGGTGGCAAGACCCCTGTCGGCCCAACAAAATCCCAACCTATGTATTTTCCCATCTCCGATTATAATTTTTGCTGCATATTAACCCAACAAAACAGCAATGTTAGCAGCTAACATCAAAAAAATAATTATACATTGGAGGTGATCAAATGCCTGAGAGGGGAAAGGGAGATTTTGCAATTTGTCACACCTTGTCCAATATTCCCACTGAAATTTAATTTCTGCAATTTGAAAATTGCACAAATTCTGTTAAGTTCTTTGCAGTATTATTCATTGATGGTCTGGCATCTAACTTCACAGGGCAGCAATTCCATAAGCATTTGTGCATCACTGGATTCAAAATATTATTTATCAATCGAATAAAGAGTGCAATTTCACGGAAAGATTTTGCTTTTGAAACCGGTGCCAGACAATCCACCTGACAGTAACCATTCAGAAGCACAAGTGCATTTTGAATGCTTTGCTGACGGGCATTCATTCAATGTTATTTCTCATGCTGCCTGAAATTACTACATCCTTTCATTTCTGGATTGCTGGAAACAAAGGAATTAAACAGAAAACGTGTAGGATTGCTTCTAGCAAAAATACCCCTCCCGCCATCACACACTATCTGCTTTCTTTACCACCCTGACACACGCTTTTAGTTGCATCAGGCTCAAGTTTGAATCTGGACAGCTTGTAGTATGGTCAGGTGTGGTTTACAATCCAGATGCACACCAAGTTTGCAACCGTCACCTATTTCACATAATATACAATAATTTAGTGTGGTCTGGAGTCTGCTGTGAAGGTCCAGCTGAAGTACTCGGCCTTATCTGACAAGGGACGCGGCAACCAACTTTAACTTGAGACACACAAGGGGGAATCAGCAGGCTGACTGCAATTGTCCATTCCAACAAAATCTCTTGGAGGTAGAGAGTAGCTATGCTCGAACTATTGTCACATATTTATCTAAATAACATGGGATTGAATGGTTTACCTGGCATCCAAAGTCTGGCCCAATATATGAAGACAGTTTACAATTGATGTGGCATCATTCCCTGCATTAAAAAATAACATTCATTTACAATTGAGGGGCAAAATGGATTATGCTTTGGGGGACAGTGTAAAACCACTGTCAGCAATGGCAGTACCACTAGTTGCGTGGGAAACAAATAACACTTGCTGTGCAGCAAAATGGAGGCTAATAAGTACCTGGCAAATACCACAATTGAAAAGTCTATACCTTCAGATTTTTACTTACTCGTGCTAGCATGAAGAAGCTTCAGCCATATTGGGAGGGAAACATGCAAGGTGGAAGTCAGTTTGCCCTTTTCTTTTAACCTGATTTATTTTTGTTAAGAAATATTATTTTTGGAAGCAATGCTCCCAGACCAAATTCTTCAGGTCTTTGCCACATATTTACAGAGGCTGCACAGACTATGAAAGGTCTAATTACCTGATTTTAGCTTTATATCAGTGACTGGACCTTCATGTGCCTCATTATATGCCATAGCTAGATTTTAAGTAGTCTTTTTACATTCAGGCTAAAGTCTTCACCTAAATTTGTGCTTGTACTTTATAAGGGCAAATCAGGCTCCTTATGGGGAAGTACACAGGTAGGATTACAGTGGGTGTTGCCCAGTTCCTTATGTTGAGAATATCTAGTTCATGGTTCATATTAGTATTTCAGGATTTCATCAGAAACAATTGTTTATACAGACCACAATCCTTTAAAGTTTCTCAACAAATTTCGAGACTGAAGTGCAAGGCTATTCAGGTGAAGCTTATTACTGCAACCATTTAATCTACAGATTATACATGTGGCTGGATGAGAAAATCTAATTGCAGATGCATTGTCAAGAGTTTAAAGCTCAAAGGGAAATTGGACATTTAAAACCTGAACACTGGACTGGAATGGTTTCTGTTGATACCAAGGATTTGTATATATATATTACAATGCTAATCATCTGGTAATGTAATACTGTGATATATAGATAAGCATAGGAGATAGTGTAAGATGGGTTAAGAAAATGAAGCTGTCTTTTTAAATTATGACGGTTTATTTCCTCGTAAGGGGGGATTGTCACGAAAGTATAATAATTCTCATATTATTGTGATTTATTGTTCAAGTAGGTTAATAGCGGGGTTTGGATAGTTTGTGTGCGCGCAATTTAATTACATCTTCTAGCCAAGCAGACTGCAAGATGAAGTATCAAAAGAAGTAAGGTGTAGAAGTGTCTTTAGTGTGCTAATTACTAAACATGGTTCAAGTCTTAGCATGTAAGGTGTAAAGGGAATTTGCATTTGTAGATAGATGAAGGGGGGATTTTGTTTTCAAAGATATCTCAGTCTGTTTACAAACAGCCATACAAGCAAGCTGAGGAATGTTTTTTGGGGGGTTATTGACAATATAGTGGCAACATAAAAAGATTTATATTATGAGAAAGGTAAAGTTCCAAAGATATATGGGGTCAATGGAATTTACACATTAAAAGGGGGAAACATGTATTAAGGGGAATGAGGCTACATGTCAGGGAAGGCATTGTAAGATCTACCAGAAGTGTGAAAAATCTCCAGTATTTGTGCATTAAGCCTGCTGTCTACAGAAGCCAAAGCCAAGAAAAGCCACTTTGAATTCCACCGTCCAGGGCACTGTGCTTAACTTGCTGGAATCTGTTTAAAACTTTTTTTTTTTTACTGTTGCCTTAATGGGGGTGTAACTGAAAAACCAGATTAATTAGGGGTTTTATGAGTTATTTTGGAAGTAATTTATAGACCTATGTATGTGCTTGAAATCTTTCTTTTGTTAATAAATGTTTAATTTAGTCTATTTTTAAATCTGAAGTCTTGGTGGACTTTTTTACTTCTGAATTCAGGGCACGCATCTCGAAATAAATACAAATGACAAAACTGTTGCGATAGCTTGATCAAGTTTCCCTTATGGATTTGATTCACCTGGCACACAACATCTGCAGCGTCATAACACTTAACTCATTTTTGCTTTGTTTAATTCATTCTATGTACAATAATGTCGGTGTTTTGTTTAAATAAAAATCTTGTTGCGTTTTTCTATTGGGTAAATTGAGGTCTTCGGATTTCTATTTAAATGTTAACGCCTCTAACTCACCATAACTTTAGCAGAAGATCTGGGGGAAACTCCTGAGACATGGCGTAAATGGAAGTTCACAGTGTCCCCCCAAGGTTTCTTATTAAATTACGGTGTGAGGGTGCAAAAATTCCAGGTGATGGTATTCTACATTGTGGCGTAATTCCAAACATTATAAAAGGCCATACCTACACAATTACTGGTGGCTCTCCCTTGCCATTCATTACCATGTTTTATGTGTTTAGAGGGCACCTGGGGGTATCCATTTTCTATAGGCTTTCCTACTATAATATCACTATTTTCACCTAGTAACATCATTAGCAGGGCCTCTGGCCATCACTTTAATATGTCTGATCCACAATCAATCATTTTGGACAGCCTTAGTTTAGAGACTAAAGGAATGCACTATCATGCATAACTCATAACAATTGTTGCCTGGAAAAACTCACCAGGTCTGGCAGCATCGGCGGAGAAGAAAAGAGTTGACGTTTCGAGTCCTCATGACCCTTCATCAGTTCTGTTGAAGGGTCATGAGGACTTGAAACGTCAACTCTTTTCTTCTCCGCCGATGCTGCCAGACCTGCTGAGTTTTTCCAGGTAATTCTGTTTTTGTTTTGGATTTCCAGCATCCGCAGTTTTTTGTTTTTTATCACAACAATTGTTGTTTGCTGAATACGTATACCAAATTAAACAGAAGACTTTATTAGCACAAATATTTGAAAGACTGTAACACACGACAGGTGTCACTGATGTACAAAAAAAATGCTTTTATCCATGGGACAGATAAAATGTCATGCTTTCTGTATGAATAGTTAAATGATGAATTTTAGATATTCCAGATTTTAAGGAACCACAGCAGACAAGCAGGCTAAAGATCAGTAACCAAAACTGACAGTGACGGAACCAGGGGCAAGGCACCATACCTACAGGAAGTATCGGATTTACTGGCAGGACAGGAAATAGAGGAAAGGAGACTGGCATCCCTGTGAGCCAAACACATGACATGCTAAACTGGCCGTGCAAAAGGGCAAAGCACAAAATCAAAACATGTACATGGTGAGAAAACAATATGGTGCCATGCTTCAGTCGTTTATGCTTTAGCTTACCAAACAGTGATATCCTATGTCTGACAAGCACTCCAAGTTTGCAGAAGAGGCTGAAGTGGAGAGAAGGAAGAATAGAGGGGAAATAAAACAGAAAAAGGAAACGGCTGAAATAAAAGCCTGTCGATTAATGTGACATCATGAAGAAATAAGTCTTTAAAAATAAAGTCATAACTACACAGCGTGGGACCATTATGGAGCTCTAAGGACATGTTACTATCTAGATTATTAGTCTGTAAAACAAAATTGTCTAATATATGCAAAGCCAAGAGCAAAGCTTTTATTAAAATGAAAAAGAAGCTTCTATATGTTAATAAAAATAAAAGTTCATTAAAGCAAAGGAGCACTAGTTGTTTTGCTATAAAATTTAGTCAAATTTCACACAAAGTGCACAGCAAAATTTGATCAGCTACATAAGTGACTTTAGAACTGGTATAAATTATTTGTTTAAAATCTCTTCCCAAACCACACATTAGCCTTAATCCCTAACAGCCTTTAGATTCTCTGTACTCTCATCACACATCATTCTCTGACTGAGAGCCTGGGAAGGTGACCTGCTCCTAGCCCTCGGCCATCATCCTACATAATCAGCTGCAAGGGGAATGTCAACTGAGGCAGAACAACTTGATCTCTAGTTGGCCCAGGAGAAGTGCTCGACCTTTCTCTGCACCCCTTTTTGATGATCTGCCCAAGATCAAAATTTCATTTGCAATGTGAACCAAAGTTGAACCCCTGTGGAGAACAGTACACTAACACATTCATAAATACTATGTGAAACAAAGCTTCTTCTCCTGGCTGGGAGATCTTTACTTTTACTGATTAAAGATATTTCATGTTGATTTGGTTTTCTGAATATATATTTAAAATATCGATTATTTTTCCTCCTTGTATATTACAACAAGGATTGTAGAAATCAAATGTTAATGTTCCAAAAGCCAGACCATTTAATTTGAAAACATAATATCTGCAGTTTTTTTTCCCCCAAAGTAAAAGAAACATATTTTCCACATTATTCATCACATTTACCTATTTTTCTTATATCATTTCTTCTATTGAAATTATTCAGCATTTTCCAGGTTTTCTCAATAGGTGGCACTCTAATCACAGGGTAAGTTAACTATAGGCCTGTATCAGCACTCTTGGAAATGTAGGTTCCGAAATTGCAAATTGTGATGTTAGTAAAGAAAATATTTAGACGTTCATTTCAAATTCTTTCAGCCACATTTAACAAATTGTTAGCCCATTTAATATAAACAGGTTCATAGCTTTGTTCAAATAATGGGCAAAAGAAATTGATGCAAATATATTAATGCTTTGTTCTTAATAATGTACAGTGCAATATCAATCCATAATGGGGATTGTTCTTTTATGCTGTGATATCTTGTCAGGGTAAATATTAGTAAGTTTACTATTAAAAAAATCTGGAGAAGAAACACAAATACAGATACTCTTTTTAAATACCCCTCATAAGTGATTAGTATTTAAATAAAGCGATGGATTCGCCACAGTAATACCTTCTAAAACCAGCTATAGAATATCTGGCCCCCAGAAATTAGTGGAGGCTGGGTCATTAAATTTATTCAAGGTTGAGTTGAATAGATTCTCGAAAGACAATGGAGTCAAGGGTTTTGGGGGGGCAGACAGTAAAGTGGAGTTTTTGAATGGCTCCAAGGGATTTGTTGCCTGATCTGTCAACAATAACAGTCATACATAATATATTGTTCATTTTTGTTTCACTTATATAAAATTGCAAAAGAACAAAATTGCCATATTCTTCCATTCTCACTGATAATTTTCCTGTTATCTTGCACTCTATCATCCTCAGCCAACAGGGAAACCAGGTACAGGTGACCTACTTACCTGGCTCTGTGAACAACACTCTATGATTTTCAATTTTTGCTCTTGTGAAGCACCATGGAACATTTTTACGATGGTAATTGCATTAGATAATTGTGTATTGTGGCATGATTGTTAAGAGTGGGCTCTATCCTTACAGAATTGGTTTAACAATCTAGAGGTTGTACATACATATTTCCATCAGAGCAAGTTTTGAAGTTCAATTCAATAAATATAGTCATTTGTGAGCTGTCCCAGAAAGCTGCTGAATTACTTTAAAAATCCATTTGGTTTAACAACATCCTTTAGGGAAGGAACCTCCTCAGTCTGGCCCACATCCATTCAACACTATGTGGATGTCTCTTAACACTCCCAGGGCAGCTATGGCATTAAATACTGGGGCACCGTTTCACAGGTACCAGGAGACAATTCTCCATATGTTAGCCTTGACAATAGGAGCTTTTTGATCAAAGTAGAAATCATGGCTGAGTCCAGTCCTCTTTACAATTATCATCTAGGTAGGTACCTTCCCAGCAAGAATCACTGGAGAACATTCAGAAGTAGGAACCCTAACTGATTCTTTTCTCTCGCGAGCCTGGAGGTGTTGAGGTCAATGGGTAACCTCAGCAATCCAGACTTTGCTTGACAGGAGCATGGGTCAGAGTATGAGATATTACCTAATTGTGACCCCCGCTCCCTTCAAGTGAAGTTCCTACTTGGAAGCATTTATCTTCAGGTGCAGTGCTCCTAAGAAACCCTTGGTAAGGCTAACAAACTCAGTGCATGTCAAATAGAAAGATAGGGCTTTTCTAAACTGTCTTGCCCAGGATTTATACTGAGCAACGTTTTGGTTACTTTATATTGTTGTAGGATAGTAACAGCACAGGTGGAGGCAATTCGGCCCATCAGATCCATGCAGCTGTAGGCAAGAGCATGTAAGCTAGTCCCATTTCCCCACCCTTTCGCCGTAGCCCTTCATTTTTTTTTCTCTTCAGTTACTTATCCAATTCCCTTTTAAAAGTCAAGGCTGAATCCCTTTTCAGGCAGTGCATTCCAGATCCTAACCATTCGCTGCATAAAATACATTTTTCCTCATGTTCTTCTGCCAATCTTAAATTAGTGTCCTCTGGTTCTCGACCTTTTCACCAATGCAAACAGTTTCTCTCTACCTTCTTCATCCAGGTCCCTCAAGGGATCTAGATGAAGAGGGTAGAGAGACAACACACAGTGTTGAATGGATGTGGGCCAGACTGAGGAGGTTCCTGCCCTAAATGATGTTGTTAAACCAAATGGATTTTTAAAATAATCCATTAAATTTGCTCTCAACCTTTTCCCTTTTCTAAAGAGACTAGTGGATTGGGTGATTTTGCCACATGTCAGCTGCTGTTTGATTGTGCTGAAACCTTAACTAAAATCCTATCGTCACTTTTGCCTTCCAGAAGTGAGGAGAAGGCCCATCTCCAAGTAAAAGAACTTAGGAAGGGATCTGTAAAGATGCACAGATAATGAGAAACATTGGGGGCGCTTTGCCTTAACAGCACCCACATTTCAGCTGGCCAAGAAGACTACTAGGTAAGACGAAGGCTGAGCACCTTTCACACAAGCTAAAACAGGATCAAACCACGAACAAAAATCAAGTCAAAACTGTACCACATCAGGCTGGACCTGTGATCAGTTGGTTTAGTTAGTGCAATGATTAAATGTTGCAATGTAGCTCTGCAATTAAGAAATTGAGTATTATCTGACTTTTCCTACATTAAAATGACTTTCCTCCTTGCTGTAATAATAAGTAAATCATACTGAAAAGTGTGTCACATGATTTCCCCCTACTCACAATGAAAAAGAGCGCTCCAACATTACCTTGTTACCATCTCCTTTTCCTTGTTTGATGCATGACCTCCACTGCTGAGAGGGCTATTTGCAGTAGACAGGAAATATAGGCGATGGTTCTTAAAATATTGATCAATTAAAGGAAGAACAACCTGTAAAAATGAACAACATTCAGTGTGCACATCACTCAAGGTAAATGTTCATCAGCTGTTTAACTAGAGGATAAAAGACCAAGAGCCACCTAGCTCACCTTCTAGCATCCTGGTGGTCACATGATGCAACAATAACAGAGTTGTTGACTAATATTACCAATCAAACCTTTATCAATTACTCTACAACAGACATAAACATGGTGTTATGATCCCAGCTGAAGTCACGACTGGCAAGTCAGATCTCAGAGTGGAACCCTGGATTGATAGATCCTAACTTTTTTTTGTTTAGAAACATGGAGGACGGCTACTGAACAGAGTGGCAGAGTCTGCTGATGTATTTTTAACAAAGGAACAAAACGTTTATTAAACAAGAAAAGATGAACTATATTACACTACTCCTTCACCCACAACCATACCTTTACAAATATATACGGATTTGTAAGAATAACATGGATTTTGTAACTTATCTTATACCCTAATGTTCACAGTAAGCATACTGTCCATGTAAAGCAATAGGCGACCTGTGATCGGATACATGACACTCCATGATCAAGTGACAGATGCCACCCAAAGCAGATGCTATGCTGTGTCTAAAAAGTCAGGGGGACCCACCCTTGATCCCAACAGCTGCCCTGCAGTAATTTATTGCTGGGAGCAGCACTAATTGCTTTAAGGCAAAACTTCTGCTCCGGCCAGTGGTCTCAATAAGGGCAGTGAGGGGGAGGGGGTGTGGGGGCCAGGTTCAGGGGGCGGAGGGTTAAGGGTGTGCGGGGGGTGGGGGGGGGATTGACCTTTGGAGGGGCTTCGTCTAATGGACCCAGAGATAAAATACAGGCAGCGGCAGGTTGAAACTCATGGCCAGGGTGGGGTGGGGTGGGGCAGGGTGGGGTGTGGGGAGGGTTGGGCCTTCAAATCCACCGGCAGGGAAGCATGAAAAGCAGCTCAAAAATGTTTATTCCACCCCACTTTACATATTCGTTTCTCACAAACATTTCATCAGTTTAAAAGTTTGTACCTTAGCAAAGAACTTGACTTCCTGCTCATGCAGAAACTTTTCTCCTTTACTTGTGGAACAAAGATCTAGAAGCAAGGATAAGACAACATGGACAATAATGGGAGTGAAATGTGCATCACCCATTAAAAACGTAACAAAGCATTATAATTTAGAATATTAACTTGTGCAACTAATGTATGCTGCATTGGGATGTGGCACAAATAGAAACTTTCTAATAATTCAAGAACAGGCAATGTGACTGGTGCATGAGCAGCACTCTTCATTGTGCCAGAAAAAACAAAATGCAGATTCACATTTTCTACAAAAAATTACATTCAAGTTTACTACAAAAAAATTACATTTGCTGCAAGTGTCACGAATGGCTAAGTTGGCAGCACTTTCTGCTCCCTAGTCAGAAGGCTGTGGGTTCAAGTCCCATTGCAGTGACTATAGCAAAGTAATCTAGGCCAGCATTCCAGTGCAGTACTGAAGGAGTGCTGCACTGTTGGAGGTGCCTTCTTTCGAATGAGACATTAAACCAAGGTTCCATCTGTTGGTCTGCTGGATGTAAAAAACTTGGTTTCCAGTCAAAGGGAGAATGGAAGCAAATAGGGATCCTATTTCTGTAATGTGGTATACCGACCCTCCGATGAAGTTCGAACAGAATTTATCATGTGGTGAGTCATCATGAGATGTTGTATCAAGTTTTATGGGAATTCTTGGAAAGAAACAATACCATGGTAGATGAGGAAGAAATTGCTAGTTTCTGTGAGGATCCAGGGAATCAAACAAAACCGCACTCTCATAGGTGGGTACGATGAGGTTTGATTAATGACACTACAATTCATTTTAATACCAGGATATCACTTGTAAATAGCTTAGGTTTGGCTAGTTTAAACCAGTTGATGAAAATTGGCATTACCATCGCTGAATCCCCCACTATCAACATAACATTGACCAGAAACTGAACCGCACTAGCCACATAAGTACTGTGGCTACAAGAGCAGGTCAGAGGCTAGGAATCCTGCAGTGAGTAACTCACCTCCTGACCTCCAAAGCCTGCCCACCATCTACAAGGCACAAGTCAGAAGTGTGATGGAATACTCTCCACTTGCCTGCATGAGAGCAATTCCAACAACACTCAAGAAGCTGGGCACCATCCAGGACAAAGCAGCCCATTTGATTGGCACCCCATCCACAAACATTCACTCCCTCCACCACCAACGCACAGTGGCTGCAGTGTGTACCAGCTACAAGATGCACTGCAGCAAGCCACCAAGCCTCTTTAATTAGCACCTTCCAAAACTACAATTGTTACCATTTAGAAGGACAAGGACCGCAGACACATGGGAACACCACCACCTGGAAGTTCCCCTCCAAGTCACTCACCATCCTGACTTGGGAATATGTCTCGGTTCTTTCACTGTTGCTGTGTCAAAATCCTGGAACTCCCTCACTAACAGCACTGTGGATGTACCTATGCCACATGGACTGCAGTGGTTCAAGAAGGCAGTGCACCACCACCTTCTCAAGGGCAATAAGGGATGAGCAATAATGCTGGCCTAGCCAGTAATCCCACATCCCATGAACGAATAATTTTAAAAAATAGATTAAGGGAAATATTATACGTTGCATGATGTAGAACAGGGAGAATTAGAGGAAGATCAGACTATGACTATTCATTCATATGATGGGGTGGGAAAATGGGATAAACATGCTCACCAAATTTTGAAAGAAGCAAAACTGCCTCTGTGGGAGCTGCTGAAAATGATGTATGTGTAATGTATGGTTCTAGCTTGGTAAAACAGGCGCGAGAACACCTTCAGAAAATTGCAGAAGGGAAATTACCCTCTTGGGTAACTGGCAAACATCTGAAGGGTATGTCAATCAACCAATCTACCAACTTACCATCGATATTTGCAAAATCTGGGGGCTGGTGCAGGTATACCCGGTAAAACATGAGTGCCATCTGGTAAATAGTGATCCAAAGCAATAGGATTGGGTCTGTACTACCCTATTTTGAGGGAGGAGGGGAAGCCCAATCCCTTTTTTAGGATTGAGAATATTGGCATAGTAGGGCAGGGTCACATGTCATCATATGACCAACACCCAAAACATGTGCCACATGTATATGGGATCAATTGGGTGGCCCCGACCAAACAGGATGTGTTCAGAGGGGGAACGCCTTTGTTTCCTCATTTGGCATAACCAAATGTGTGGCCCCAGGCTATGGGATCACCTGGGATAGGATGGGGCCCAATTGCACCATGATGGTAATCAGGGGACAACAGTTTCTGGTGCATTTAACATATGCGGGCGAAGGTGAATATTGTGTCACAACCACATCCCAGAAATACCAGCATGGGAACCTGGATCTGCCCCAGTAATGATGGGGCATTTTTTTTTACCCTGGCATTACCTATTAGACTGGGGATGCGGGTATGATTGAAGGTTTATGCTCATGAACAGGTGCATACCTTTGTAAAGGACAATATAAAGGAACAGTTATGCCATTATGTCACCAGATTTGAGTATGACATTTCCACCACTACCTAAACAGTTGCAGAAACTCTGACAGAAAATTAGTGCATCCAACCATCACTTTCACAACCTTCAACAGCAGAACAAGAAGACTCGAGAGGAAATGCAGGTCATTGGTGATGACAGTAAATGATGGGACTTTAGACTGAGTATCGAAGTACACTAATGGGTCAGGGTCATCTCCCACACACTGGTACTGGAACAGTTGGTTATCGTGCTGTATTTGTTATCTTTTGTGTCAACAGAGGTGACACCAGAGAACTCGTTGACTGGAACTGTTTTTACTACCACCCCTGAAGGACTCGGAAGAGAAAGAAACACAAGCATGAGTGACAGGAGGATTCTGAACAACCACCAGTCACTAAGGATGAACTTATAAATATGGAGTGAAATGGCTACCTAACTGATCAATTTTTGGCTACATGCCATGACTACAGTTATGTCTGTTATGCTATGAGAATGTACATAAGGCATGAAATATTAAGTCGAAGTGGCCACTGTTGAATTTTCCAGCTTGATCTTCGTGGCAACACAGGGTTAAGGGAATGAAAAATAGTAAGGGAAACCTGGGCAATTCACTTCTGCAAGCAAACAAGAAATCAGTATGAAATGTCCTGTGTGCTTCATTCATGAGTCAGGATATAGGCGATAAAATGGCCAAAAGTATGTATTTATAAGAAGTTAGGTGCGAGGTCTGTCCTTACTGTAAAAATTCTAATGATACGAATATCTATGATAATTGAAACACTGGAAGGATGAATCTTGTTAAGGGAATCTTGTAGCTTTTTCTTGTCCCATGGTCATCATTACGGTTAGGGGAGCGAGGAACCTTGAAACTGTGTGATGGAAGATACTTGGATGATGCTTATCAGAAATGGGGAAAGCTACATCTTTTTGGGAGTTCTGTAACAGTCAAAAAGGGCATTTTGAAACAGTGCATAGGGACTCTGTTCATGAGGAGCAGCATCGCCCTCCAGCACTCACAGAGCTGACCAATCAGGGAGTAACCAATCCCTGATCACCACAAGTTCTGAAGACATGATCAGAGAGGTATAAGAATGGCATACCTTCCATTGTTCCTCGCTGTACAGCCAGACATTAGCCAACACGTCAGAAGTTGTATTTTTTCTCCTGGACATCTAACCTGCACTCCAGGTATGAAGAGAGACTTGAAGGGGCCAGCTAAACTGGGTGGCTTATGAGTATTGTTCAGGGAACATGTAACCCTTTAGTCTCCTGGTTGAGTTAAAGCAGGGAACTGGAGTGGAGGCACCAATTTTATGTGGTTGAGTTAAAGACAGAATGCCTGGGTGAAACAGGCCAGTTTTTCAGTGGGTTGAAGTAAAGAGATTAAAGGGCAAGGCTGAGGACTGTGTGGAAGATTCACCTTTGTGGATATCATCCAAACAATTGGATGTCTAAACCTTTGATCTTATAATTTAAACTACGACAGGCCAGTTTTACTGTGGATTGGGAAGACTCAGCTTCTGGGATATGTATAAAATGAGGACACAATGGAACTGAAAAAAGTCAGTTTGTGAGTTTTGTTTTTCATTGATAGGTCTTGCATTGTGTTATTAATTTGTTCATCAGCTATCAGTGTGCCATTCATATCCTTGCGATTTTGAAACAAAATTCAATAAAGTTAGCTTGAGAATTTTGTAATCCAGTGTCTTTGCCAATGTCATTATTTATTCTATTCAAGTCCGAATCCTTGTAACAGTTCACATGTTACACCTACGTTTAAAAAAAGTTATTTATTCATTCAGCGTTGCTGGCTAGGCCAGGATTTGTTGCTCTTGAGAAGGTGGTGGGGAGCCATATTCTTGAACTGCTGCACCCACGTAGGTACATCCACTGTGCTGCTGGGCAGGGAGTTCCAGGATTTTGACCCATTGACAGTGAAGGAACGGCGATACAGTTCCAAGTCAAGATGGTGAGTGGCTTGGAGAGGAACTTGTAGGTGGTCTTTCAAGGTGGTAGAGGTCATGGGTTTGGAAGGTGCTGCTGAGTTGCTGCAGTGCATCTTGTAGATGGTACACACTGCTGCCACTGTGCGTCGGTGGTGGAGGAAATGAATGTTTAAGGTGGTGGATGGGGTGCCATTCAAGATAGCTGCTTTGTCCTGGGAGCTGTCGAGGTTCCTGAATGTTTTTGGAGCTGCACTCATCCAAGCAAGTGGAGAGCATTCCATCACACTCCTGACTTTGGGGGTGGTCAGGAAGTGAGTTACTCTCTGCAGAATCCGCAGCCTCTGACCTGCTCTTTTAGCCACTGTATTTAAAGGAATGGTCCAGTTCATTTTCTGGTCAATGGTAACCCCCAGGGTATTGATAATGGAGGATTTGATGATGGTAATGCCATTGAATATCAAGGGGAGGTGGTTAGATTCTCTCTTAGAGATGGTCATTGCCTAGCATTTGTTTGGCATGAATGTTACTTCCCACTTATTAGCCTAAGCCTGAATATTGTCCAGCATATGGACACGGACTGCTTCAGTATCTGAGGAGTTGCGAATGGTGCTAAACATTGTGCAATCATCTGCAAACATCCCCACTTCTGACCATAAAATGGAGGGAGGATTATTGATGAAGCAGCTGAAGATGGTTTGGCCTAGGACACAACCCTGAGGAACTCCTGAAGTGATATCCTGGGACTCGGATGATTGACCTCTAACAACCACAACCATCATCCTTTGTGCTGGGTATGACTCCAAATAGTGGAGTGTTCCTCCCCCTATAACTCCCCGATTCCCATTGACTACTATTTTGCCAGGTTACTTTGATGCCACACTCTGTCAAATGCTGCTTTGATGTCAACGGTAGTCATTCTCACCTCACCTCAAGTTCAGCTCTTTGTCCATGTTTGGATCAAGGCTATAATGAGGTCAGGAGCTGAGTGACCCTGGTGGAACCCAAACTGAGCAAGTTATTGTTGGCTAAGTACTGCTTGATAGCAGTGTCAATGGCCCTTTCCATCACTTTGCTGATAATTGAGAGTAGACTGATGGGTGATAATTGGCCAGTTTGGAATTGTCCTGCTTTTTGTAAGCAGGACACACCTTGGGCAATTTTGCACATTGCTGGGTAAACGTCAGTGTTGCAGCTGTACTGGAACAGCTTGGCTAGGGACACGGCTAGTTCTGGAGCACAAGTCTTCAGTACTATTGCTGAAATGTTGTCAGGCCCATAGTCTTTGCAGTATCCAGTGCCTTCAGCTGTTTCTTGATATAATGAGGAGTGTATCAAATTGGCTGAAGGCTGGTATCTGCGATGCTGGGGAACTCAGGTGGAGGCCGAGATAGCCGTACGTGCCAAGGGATGATCTAAGTTGGTTATAAAGAATTACAAAAGTGACTATATTTCAAAAAGTACTTAATTAATTGTAAAGCACTCAAAACATCCAATGGCCATGAAAAGGGCAAAATGAATCCAAGTCTTTCTTTTTTCCCTATTTGAAGAAGAGCTGGAGAGTTATCCCCAATGCCCTACATTTATCCTACAATCAAAATCACAAAAATAGATTATCTGGTTTGTGTCATATTGTTATTTGTGGGAGCTTGCTGTGCACAAATCGGTGGCTGCATTTCCCACATTACAATAGTAACTGCACATCAAAAGTACTTAATTGTCTTAAAAAGGTCATGAAAAGCAATATCTAAATACAAGTTATTCTTTTATATTTTTATAATGGCACTTTTTTTCTTTGCTGCCATTATCACCCATCTCTCTAGATCTATGAAGCCTCATCTCTGAATGGGGAGGGAGAGGTGGGAGGAAGAATATGATTCCATGAAAAGCATTGGCTTGCGCTATTTTAAACCAGGTGATAAGCTATTTAAAATTAAGGCTTGTTGTGATTCTTCCTTCCAAAGTGGCTTCTATGATCGAGCAGCTGAGGCAGAGATTCACTGTGTGGAGGTAGATAGGTCATCCAGCTGCTTGTTGCAGTGTCTGGGGTCCCCAACATAGTCAAGTGAGGCATTGTTTTAAATTGTTTTCTACTGGGTTTTGCCATTCTGTTTGACTTCCTACGCCATTTTCTAACTGGCATGAGGAAAATTGCACAACGTTTAAAAAAATATACTTAAATCATTCACTTAGCACAGAACAGAGTCTACAGCACTGGAACAGGTCACTCAGCCCAATCAGTCCTCACCAGCGTTAATGCTCCACGAGTCCTCCCACTATTATTCGTTCAAACTAAGCTGGCTCATCAAGAATTCTAGATCTTACAAAATGCAAACATGGGGAATAAGAAGCAAACGTGGCATCCGAAATATTTGAACCTGACATGTTAATTGTATGTAAATATGCACTTTACCAAACTGTAGTATGTACTCGTGAGCCTGATCAACATATTTGATGAGCTGCTGGAGGAAGCTGTAGGCAAATCGTTTTTCAATGGAAGGTGTATCCAACTCCATCTCTTTTAAACCCCTGGGGGAAAAAAAAAGTCTAGTTAAAATTATTTCTTGTGACAAAACCTCTTGTTTAAAATGTGCTGGGAATCGTATTCATTTCAAAAAGAGGACTGAATCCAGTTAAATTCTTAAGGTTTCTCAATGAGGATTATTCATTTGGAAAGAGTCTTCAAACAACAACCAGTTGCAGGATTATTTGAAGAAGAAGAAATAGAAAAAAGCAACAAAACTAAGGGGCTTAGCCTCATGCTAGCTGCAGGAAACTCCCATTTGAGGCACATGGGAAATTCAAAATGTAAAGACTCAGAGGTGACAGAATTACACCATCCTTTCCCATCACTTCTCAGCCATCCCAAAGATCAGCACCCTTATCTCACCCATATATAACAGCTATCCAGAGTTACTTGGCACTAAGCTGTACATGGTAGTGAGAAGATTCACTTAACAATTTTAAGGTAGTTTCTGCCTTGTTCTTTTACATTTGTTCTGTGCGTTTTATTTTTCAGATATTTAGATTTTCATTAGTTTGTGTGGAAAAAGGTGCCGTTTTTGCCCACCTAAATATCATTATTAACATCATTCTAATCGGAATCACCTTAGCTGACCTATTTGGAAGGCAAGGTGATGCCAGGTGGGTCAGGCTTCACAAGGTGCACTCCATGCCCATGACCTGTAGCAGCCAATATCAGTGGCTATTGTTTTGAATTATCGCAGGAGGAGATTCCTATTCACAAAAGAAGCTGAGAAAGCAGACACAATGGCGCCACTAAGATATATGCATGTCTAACGAACCAGAATGTAGGATGTGTCTTCACCACTGCTGTCAGTGGTCTTGTACATCCTTCAAAGTGAAGATTTCAACAGTGAAGGTTCATCACCTGGGGTGTTTGGTAGAATTCTGGCAGGTACGTTGGTGACTGCTAAAACCGATCTCTGCCTGGAGGTTTCTGCTGCAAATAGTACAGGATATCACAGACGGTTGAGTTTTGGACTAGCTGCAGGCTCAGGATTCCCACTCCTTGTGATTCTTCTCTGCCTTTGATGGGCACTTGCCTTCAAAGGAAGCTATGTTGTTTTTTTTAAATTTGATGGCACTAGGTGCAACGATCCTGGGTAAGCTTCTTCCAGGACTCACACTTGATACCAAAACTTCTAAGCAAAGTCTTCAGAGTGTCTTTGTAGTGCTTCCTTTGACCACCATGACAGCATACCCCAGACTCAAGCTCTTGATTGAAGTAAGCGAGTGTCAAATATTCTGGCTGCATGGCCAACCCAACTCAGTTGTGACTGTCTCAATATGTTGTGGATCCTTGGCCTGACAGCTCTAGTGAGCACCTCAGTGTCTGGCATTTTGTCCTGTCATCTGGTCTTCAGAAGCTTCTGAAGGCAACTCAAGTGAAAGTGGTTGAGCTTCTTGGCTTAAGGCTGGTACACAGCCCAAGTCTCGCTTACAGAATCGTGGGCAGGACTATTGCGCTACAGATTTTCAGTTTGGTAGGCAGACTTATTCCACTTGGTTCCCAGATCGATGTTCAAAGTCTGCCAAAGACTACACTTAATTAGGCAATTCTTGTATGTGTCTTGTCATCAATATGGAATGCCGAGGGAGTATGCTGCCAAGATGAGTGCACTTATCCTGATAGGTTCTGGTCATGGACTGAAGACCAGCTCGAGATAGGGCTTTCCTGGTGCAAGGTGGTACATTACTTCAGATTTCTCTGTGCTGATTGTAAGGCTGAAGTTGTCACATGGATTGGAGAATAAGCCCATGCTACATTGGATGTTCAGCTCTGAAGCAGCAGCACAGTCATCAGCTATCGGAAAATTGCAAAGTACGTCCTTGGCCACCTTGGTCTTTGTCCAGATGAAGCAGCTTCCCATCCATGTGATAGCTGATTTTGATGTCAGAATTGCCATCATGGAAGCCATTGCTGAGCATGGCAGAAAGAAATGTGCTGAAGAGGGCTGACGCTAGCACTCAGCCCTGTTTAACTCCATTAGGGATTGGGAAAGGGTCAGAAGACTCACTCTTATTCAGGACATGCAGGAGCATACTATCATGGAACTGTCAAACCATTGTGATGAATTTCTCCATTACTTTCCAAAGGCCCTCACTGCTGACTGTGTCAAAGGCCTAGATCAGATCAACAAATGCAACGTGGAGGTCAATGTTCTATTCTTGGCATTTGTTCTGGAGCTGTCTAACTGCAAACACCATATCAGTGATTCCTCGAACTTTTCTAAAATCACACTGACTCTCTGGCAGCAGATCCTGGTCAAGATGTTGTACTTAGCAGTTCAGAAAATTCTGGCAAAGATTTTGCTGGTGATGGGGAGGAGAGAGATTCCTCTATGATTGTCGCAAAATTGGCAAGTTCCTTTCTACTTGCACAGGTGGACAATGGAGACATCTTTGTATTCTTGCGGGGTAGTTCCTTGCTGAGAGCATTGCTGTCATAACTGCCAACCCCTATTTTTTTCCGATGACCCCTTACCACAGCTGGTGACCTGCACCAACTCTCATGTTGAAGTCACCAAAAGTGATTAGCTTGTCTGACTTTGCCACAGTAGCAATCACGGAGTGGAGGTCATCATAGAATTCATCTAAGATTCATGAGTGTCTAACTAACAATAATGTGGGATGGCTCTTCAGGAGAAACTGTATCACATTATGCCATGCTGTCAGTGATACTCAGTGAAAGATGGCATGTCAGGGTGATCAATAGCCAGCTTAGTCTCATTGTTCAGATTGCCACTAACTACACCTGCAGTCATTGTCATACTTACTGGACAACACCTACAGTGACCAACAAACTAGAGCTGTGCAACCAGCTGCTAAGACATCTGCGTCTATCATGTAGCACAGGTCAGTACATCCAGTGATGGTCACCATCGTATGTGGGCACAACTCTTCCTCCACCTCCTTTCTGACATTCTATAATACAAACTTAAAGCAATAGTGTAATGAAGGGGAGCAGGCTAGCAACCCTTCTTGCAATCACCTCATGTAGTTCCACTTCACTTCAGCAGCTATGAAACAGGAGTCGGGTGCTGGGTTGCCCTGTTGCTGCAGATTCATGCTTGTGCATTTGATTTCCTTTCCCTTTATTTGTGTCCATTTACTTCTAGATCTATGACCTGTTCCAGTTTTCTTTTTGAATAACCTTGGTTAAATTATTGCCTTTACCTCCCTTCAGAAAGAAGCATATTTTCACAGTGTAAGTAACCAGAAAGTCCTTAGCACATATCAAGAAAAAGATCCACTGAAACGGGTAACAACCATAAAGTGAGAGAATTTTCTTAGGGCCTCGTCTGCTCTGTTGCCATAACATCGCAGAAACTCCCCCCCCCTTGTGTGTGTAAACTGAGTTTCCGCTGGAGTTACAGGGTGAAGAGGGCATGAGAAGCTCCAAGGAAATTCCCAGCCAAAATATTTTGGAAATTATTCTTGACCTTATCTAGCTGATGGCATTTTAAAGTCTTGGCATGGTTACTTCAATTTTTTCTAAAACAGGAAATCTATTTGTCATTAACACCATTATGTGCCTCACTATTCAGTACAGACTTTCAATATCTGAGATTCATTGAAAACATGCCTCAATTTTCTGAAGAATAAGTAGCTCAGAGCTTGATTGAAATTTTTTATTGTTCATGTCTCCCCTTATTTATTCCAGTTTTTGTCAAACTACCCTGATACGTTCTGTTTCTGCTAAAAGACAATAGGCTGGAAAAGTCTTCTGCAGTCTTCACCTGTATCACTTGAAGACCATACAAGAGGAAGTACATAAGAGAGGACCAGGATGTTCCTTGCTACAAGGCTTCTGCTCAATGCCACCTCCCCAACAAAAATTGCATGGCTGGAATGGTAGGCTAGAAAATCATACACTTGGTGGAGTAAGGTGAAAATGCTGTATCACCACATATCATTATCACAATTTTATATGTAATACACAAACATGTGCTGTTATTGGTGCTCCCATTAATATAACTTTTACTATTGCCATGTAGTAAGGAGTCAGACTTTTATTTTTTTACTTTTTTAAAAATTCAACTTGCTAATATTTTAGTAGCAACACCTTGCATTAGTAAATTAGTGGACTGGGTCTAAAGCTATTGTCCTGGTCATACTCGACACTAATACCTTGAGACTGCATAGCCATTGATCTGAAGAAACTTGAGGATTTCCTGTGCTTTCTCTCGGTCTCTGGCTTTCTCCTTCGCTGTCAGTGTATCATAGGGCACCAACAAAGGATGGTTTCCTCCTCCTGAGGGGACAATAGCAACCACTGACATCAAAAATAAGCAGCATTTCATAACAATGTTCTTTGGTTACATTCAGTGGAATTTCACTTCCAGGCTAAGTAGTTGAGGCTAAAACGATGTCAACATTCACGATAGAATAGATAGCTGAATGAAGGGCAATGGGGAGAAAGGGATATGGCAACTGCTGGGGTCAGAATGGCTTAATGTGATTAGAACTATTTGTTCATGTGGACAGCAAGTGCTGACATGGACTGGCTGGGTCACATGGCTTATTTCTATGTTGTAACCTTTGTGTAGGTAAAATGTTTTGCCGCATTTGAATCTTAGAAAATGGAAGAGGTCTACACGTAAAAATGATTTACATTTCTGTTCAATAAAATATTTAAACAGTATTAGCCTTCAGAAGAATTACTGATGATGTTTAAAGTGGCAATGGTCAGTAGAGTGGGTGCAAGCCTATGGAACTCACGTAGAAAATCACTAATTGTAATCATGCTGTAATGTTAACAGGATCCACGTCAGTTGGTGAAGTCAAAATTAAGACATAGAACCATTCTTTGCTGAGTTTATTGACTTAGTCCAGAGTCAACACACCTCACCCATGCCCAGTGTCCCAGCTATCCCCTATTTATATGTGCTCAAATGCCTGTTTCCCTTAACAATGTAATTGACACTAACAAATCTTAATAATGTGATTGGCATTAACATTGACATCTAAGTAGCGGAAACTGAGAAGAGATACTTCTGCATAGGGACAAATCACTCTCACATATACCTTAACAGTTAATTATCGATAAAGGCACTAGCAAAAGCCAGTGAGTTGATATTGTGTCCCTTATTTGAACAAGAAAAGGTGCAATGGGATCAGAATATAGGAGAAAAAGGGAGTGACAAAAATATAATAAACTATAAAATGGCAGATGTAATCAGATGTAATCAGATGTCCTTGTGGACCCTTTGATGAGGGATTGTAAGTTTCCAGTTTATTTTATACTCAGTCCAATTTGGCATTCGGTTGACTACAATGGAAAGTAAAACCAAGTGGTTTATGAAACAGGTGGCCAATCCAATCCTAACAGGAAGGTGGGTTATTTTAAAATTCCCCCAAATGTGTCATTATTGAGTCCAAAGAGCAAACACTGGAGGTTGTTTGGTCAATGACCATCTTAATAAGGATCACTGACACAATGGTAAGCAATAACAAGGTCATCACATGGGCATTGCTTGCTCCACATGCTGGTATCAATAAGAAAGCAGCTTCTGAAACACACTTTTTGTTAGGGACAAAGCAGTTAAGTGTTTAGACTTACATGACAAAACAAAAGGTCATCAACCTGAAGCATTAACCCCACCTTTCACTTTTCCAAAATGTTGCATCATCTGCTGAGTGTTTTCAGCATTTTCTATTTTCCTAACAAATTTACTTTGAGAACTCAGTGAAGAGCAATGCTATTACCTTCATCAGTAGCTTTACCAGTGCACAGGCATGTATTAAACCAAAGGACAAGAGAATAAATTGATTTGCTATATCAGGGGACAGGAAAAAGTGGGGACAGATTTCCAACTGCTCCATCACTTGACAGATTGTTTACATTGGCACTGGCAGAGAGCTGGGATTAGGTTGGCTGCTCTCCTCCTTAGCACATTGGAGAAAGACTCGGGCTTGAGAAGAAGAGGAACAAAATAGCTTAAAAATAGAAGGCTGTCCAGAAAAATGGAAATAAAATAGAGATTTATACTTGTGGAAGAAAAAAATATATAAATAGGCAATGTATCATGACCAGAAGTAAGATGATGATTGCCTTCCAAAGAGAAATTAACCTAGTCATTTACGATTTACAGGCTATTTCCCTGATAGAGAAAAGTTGGGGAGTTGAGTGACCATTTTCTTCTACTGATCAAGAAAAGCAGATTAAACTGTAGGATGATGTTATGAGATGGGCCGCTCCACAACTTCAAAACCAGTACAGGAGCACCAAGTCAGTTCCACTTAGTTGGAGCAAAGTAGAAATTACCCATCGAATCTTGACCAAATCACGGAACAGTCATTCAGCACTCTGCCACCAGATTTACCAAACTATCAATTCCTTACATACATGTAAAATAATCAGAATAAAATTGCAGTAGTTAAAATCCAACAGATTCCAGCAATCTTACAGTAACCTAATGATAATGTAACATGTCACGTTACCTTTAACTTCTAGCTCGTTTTTCTTCTTCTTAGCCCAGATATTATGATAGTTCTCTGCTAGAAGCTCTGCCATTGCCTGTGATAAATTGCAAAGAAACATAGTCATTACCACTTTAAAATATTTTGAACTGTGAAGAATAATTTCTTGAGAAGCGAAAGCTGTAGCACCGACCATTTACTGATCAAACTCAGTGCGTAGATTATGATTCTCTGAATAAGGAAGAACATGCCTGGATGCTGGAATGAGAGGGATTGAACCTTGTAGACAAATTAAGTAGAATGGGCCGATATTGGCTTGAGTTTAGAAGGAATGAAAGATGACCTAATTTAAATATTTAAAATTCTTCCAGGGTTTGACAGGGTAGATGCTGAGAGGCTGCTTCCCCTGGCAGGAGAGCCTAGAACTAGGGGTCATAGTCTCAGGATAAGGGGTTGTCCATTTAGGATTGAGGTGAGGAGAAATATCACGTGTATCTATGGGAGCTGCAGCTGTTCAGCTGATGAGTATATTTGAGTTTGAGATCGATAGGCTTTTGGGCATGTTGGGAATCAAGGGATATGGGGATCAGGTGGAAGAGTGGAGTTGAAATAGAAGTTCAGCTATGATCTAATTGAATGATGGTGCAGGTTCAAGAGGCCATTTTGCCCGCTCCTGCTATTACTTCTCATATTTTAATGACATTTGCCTTTTTGTCCCATAAACAGTGACACATCCAGTAATTCTTTGCATTACTGATAGCAGACATTTTGATAATAATAATGTATGTTACAAACTGTTCAACCCTGATCTTAACACCAGGCAGTCAGGGATACAGACACCGGTTTAAAACTCTCCCTCCGCTCCAAGAATGAGGCCTGGACTATTTTAATTCTGGGCATCATTTAAATCCCACCAGCAATTAACTTTTTGTAGGACAAGTTACCATGTTGAAACAGCTTCTAAATAGAATCACATCAAGTATCATTAAATATGCACAAATTTCTTAAGGGATAATTGAAATACCAAACAGAGAAAATTATCCTCAAAAGTTTGCTGGTGCATTAAAATGTAACTATTTTGGTGTTAGAGAATTAAAGAAGCCCACCATCTGTTTTAGTGTTTGGAATGATGAAGTTTGCCTTTTAGGATAATGGTTGAATAAGTATGGTGAGACTACATGCAGAGTGGTTCTTCCTATCACAGAGATCTCTGATGCTGTTTTCATCTCATGACATCTGTCAATGAGTGGCAGCTGCAAGAAAATTTCAAAAGAAATAAAACTCCAATTTACCAATGCAGGTTCTCTCATTCCAATTTTTGGGAAGGCTTCAATTCAGGTGGCTAGCAGAAAGGCAGGGCCCAAGGTCAAATTAATGTATTTAAATTCAGATCGGGTGATGCACTTTAAGCCTGTAACAAGTCATCAGCGCTGCCATCAATGCTTTCTCAACCTGCCTACAAATCAATTGGTAGTAAGTCAGGAGGTGGCCATGTGTTGTGCTACATTACAACAGTGACTACACTTCAAAGGAGTACTTCATTGGCTATAAAGCTCTAAGATGTCCAGTGATTGTGAAAAGCACTCTATAAATGCAAGTTGTTTTTTTACTTAAAGGTATATTCATCTCTTTGAACTTATAGTAGGATTCAGAGACTTTCAGCAGGTAGTTTAGTGTTTGGCAAATTACTCGATTTTAAAGTGCTTCTAGTGGCTCGACCAGCTTCTGAAATCTTATGAGGTACCAGCAATGCACTTTTCTCCAACCACATTTAACAATCCTATTCAGGCTAGAAAGAGATAGTGAGAGAGAAAGGAAGAGAAGCAGCAGGAGAGGTGAAAAAAAAAAACACATGATGCTGCAGCTGCAGCAAGACTAGCTAGAAGAAGCAAACTTGCAGAAATCTTGAACCTCCCAATTAAATCTACAAGCCTAACTTTGCAGAGAAGTAGTTTAAGGAGTCTGTGCTTCTCAAGGGAGGCTACCACAGAGTTGCTCTGCCTCCTGCAACAAGACTTGCAATCCAATGGCTGACACTGCATTGCCTGTTGCAGTGCCAGTCACTAAGGCCTTGAAGTTCTTTGTCTCTGGCTCCTACCAGTTGAAACAGGCAATATAGGAAACATCTGTCTGTCTGTCTGCCTGGACTTTATGTTTGCAAGAAGCAGCTGATGATGTCATGCTTGATAAAACACCTTCATCATTTTTCCCACAAATAACTGGAAACAAAGATAGGGACTCTGTGTTTAAAGCTGGTTGCAGCTGTTGGCCCTAATCCAGGACTTCATTGACTGCACACACCTTGCCCTTCATGCTATTTTAGACAGGTGCGTTGCTTCCATGAATCCCCAAAAAAACTAAAATGGGCATCTTCCTGCCCGTATCCATTCTAGCTGCAAGGAAAGAAGTGGAAAAGGATCAGCAAGAGGGGAAAGAGCCACATTGAGGTGCAGTTCCTTAAAAGGGACATACTGGGAACTGTGGAGGAGTACACTAATCAATAAAACCAACAGCGAAGGTAAAAAAACAAAGATCAAAATGGAAAATACAAGGTTGACCTTTATCTCAAGGAAGTTGAAATACAAAAGTGAGAAAAGTATGCTTCAGTTGGACGGAACCTTGATCAAGCCCCATTAGGAGCACTGCAGTCAGTTTTAGGCACCGCACTTCAGCAAAGATATATCGGCCTTAGAGGGGCTGCAGTGCAGCTCACCAGAATGTTCCAGAGCTTAAAACATTACATTATAAAGATTGCACGAAGTTGGCTTGTAATACCTTGAGTTTGAAGGTTGAGGGGTGATTGAGATTTTAAAATTACAAATAAAACCAAAAATACAGCAGATATAGAAAAGTGATTTCCTCCAGTGAAGGAATCCAGAACAATGGGCATAATCTTAAAATTAGAACTAGGCTAGTTTGGCGTGAAATTAGGAAAGGCTATGTCACAGGAAAGGTACTAGAGCTCTGAAACTCCCTCCCAATAAGGGGGAAGAGCAGGGGAGTGGGGCTAATTGGACAGCTGGTTCAAAGAGCTGGCGTAGGAATGATGGGCTGTATTGTAAGATCTAAAGTCTCCAGCCTGTAAGCCTCAAGCCGCTGCCTGCAAGGACCCAGGGCTGAAAGAAACTCATTTTGAATGCGACTATCCAGAGTGTGCTTCACCAGGGATCTCTTTAAATCTGTGTGTTTTACTGTTGCCTTAACGGGGGTGTAACTGGGAATCAGTTTAATTAGGGGATTTTTAGAAGTTATTATAGTAGGAATTTGTAGACATGTGTAAGTGCTTACAATCTTTTAATTAATAAATGCTTAATTTAATTTTATAAAAACCTCTTCAGCCTCACTTCTCTATATCTGCTGTATTTTTGGTTTTATTTGTAATTTTAAAATCTCAATTAGCCCTCAACCTTCAAACTCAAAGTATTACAAACCACTAATATAACTGAATTCAAAGCCTGCATCTCGAAACAGAAATTGCAAAAATTGGTTATGACAGTTGTTTCAAGTTTCCCTCTGGGATTTGAACAGTTCAGCATTTACCATCAGCAGTGTCATAATTGCTGTTTGGTTGGCATGTGCTGTATGGTTCCATGGAAAGAGGTGTGAATGTTTTCAGAAATTTTCAGTACGAAAAGCTATAAATAATATCAATAATTTCAATGTAATTCTTCAGTAGCACTTTTTACAACAGGTCACATAGTCACTGACACAGAACATATATTGTAACAGATTAACTGGAGCAGGAATAACTTACATGCAGGCCCCTTGAAAGTGTAACGTTGCTCATGTCAATCGGCCGAGGGCTGTAACCATGTGCAGAATCTACAGAAACCTGAGTAACAAATAGAAAAACTATTGTAAAGGCAGGTGCAAAGAATGGACGGAAATAGTTATCTTCTGCATCTATTTAAATGAAATGAGATATAACAGAAGGAAGGGATAGAAAGACAAAGAAGAGTGGAAGCCTGTTGATTTGTTTTCACCATTTTTCCTTGGTCTCCCCATACCACACACCATCTTCTATCATTATTGTCCAGGTAGGTGGATTGCTACCAGCCCGTTTGCAATGTCACTTCATATCAGTATCACTTCAAGGGTTGGATTTCACCAGCCCTTTGGAGATGGGCTGGGAGGCAGGAGGGCTGGTAAAATAGCTGTGGAAAGCATCAGGAGGAGAGTCCAACTTTTTGCTGCTGCCAAGGCACATTAATAGTGCCAGACACCTCAGTGGCGCAGCCATCCACCAGGCACCCAATTAGGCCAATTAAGGCCCAATTAAGGGTCACTTTCTTCCCTCGCCATTTTACTGGCATTAGGAGATGCTGCCACAGCCACGAGGGAAGAAATCCCTGGTGGCAATAGTTGACCTCGCGGAAAAGCGCCATTACTGGAGCATATGACCACAGATCACCGGGGTGGCCCTGCATGGCCCTGCCACACTGAGACAAAATATTACCTTGCTTTCGAGGGCTCAACATGAAGGCACCCTCTCTATCCTGCAGCTTCAGAAGCAGCCAATTCTAACGTTCACACTGCCAAGGCTGCCGAGCTGCTGGCCTCCTGATTGGACCAGCAGCTCTGGGAGGGGGCTGTCACTCTCAATTGGACAGCATTCCTGGCAGTGGCCTCTTCATTGGCCACTACAGGTATAACCCTGCCCCAATTTCCTGACATTTGCTGGCACAGGATCAGCTTCTACTTTGAATCCCAGGGATGGAACCTCTTCTATACTGATAAAATTCAGACCTATATGTTTTATCCAGTATTATCCAAATACGGTATTCCAGAGTTCGATTTTTGTTTCAATTATATATTATTTTTGTTATATTATTTTGCCTGCTTCATCCCTTAGTTGTATGTTGCATCTATGCCTTTCTATACTTAGTAGAATCAATGAGGCCAATGCTACATGCAGAAAGGGGTGCAGAACACAATGTGTTAAAGGTAATACTTAGTACATACACTGCATTAGTAAGTGGAGAAGCAACCATTTCCGTATGCACAGCAGTTGTCTGCTGAAAGTCTCTGTAAAATGTATGTTCATCATAGTAGAGCTGCTATTCAAGAACTGATTGACAACAGAAGGGTTCCTGACTGGGAACAGATCCAACTTTGTGTTGATGGTTAATCTAGTGCTTGATAACAGATGATGACTAGAATAATGATTGGAGAAGGACAGGCTGTCCTGGTGATGTACAGGATGAAAAAGAAGGGCTATTTATTTTGTTTTTATTTGTATTTCTTCTTAAGCATAGCAAAAAATTGGGAGCTGCAAACAACATCCTTTTCCCATTGTAAATACACTCAGTGAGGGTGTCAAGTGCCAAATGGTTTTAGTTGGTAAAGACAGCTAAAACATTCCAAAACACAACTATTGAATTACTAGTCAATGGAAAATTCAAGCTTTAATTTTTTTATGTTGGTCTTACCTGACTTGACTGAGAGATTCTACGTGTTCTGTTATACAGGACCATGGACTCGCCTTCTCGTGTTCTCGCAATTGTCCAACTCCAGGCAACCATTGTTTTTAGAGACTCCTTTATTGGCCAACGATACACTTCCTTGTCCTGCAATTTTATTAGAATATGTTATGCTTTTCTCATTTATAGTTACAATCAAAAAATTAAAATGGAGGGTCTTTAAGGAAATCAAAAAACATTAGTTTGGTTTTCCTCAGGTTGTAAAAAGTGAGTTAGGGTATGTGTGTAATGTTGTGATATGATCTGCATATACCTTTAAGGAGTATATCTTAAACTACTGTCAATCATTACACAGCTCAGCAGAATGTGATGTATAAGTCCCATGACATACTCAGTCTGCAAGCGGCAGGATAGAGATCAGATGTACTATATTTAACCTCCTAGTGAATACTATCTGTATAAAGTCTTATCTTCAAATAAAGAACCGACATGAATGTTTACCAATCTTTTTGTATTATTGGTACAATTACATTGAAAAGAAGCAGAACGTGACAGGGTGGCAGGGTGAAGGCACTGTTTTTGAAGATTTGGCTGAGCAGAATACAAGCATCAACTTTTTTTTTATTCAGTCATGGGATGTGGGCACCATTGGCTAGGCCAGCATTTATTGTCCATCCCAATTGCCCATGAGAAGGTAGTGGTGAGCTGCCTTCTTGAATCCTGCAGTCCATGTGGTGTAGATACACCACAGTGCTGTTAGTGAGGGGGTTCCAGGATTTTGACCCAGCGACAGTGAAGGAAGGGTGATACATTTCCAAGTCAGGACGATGTGTGGCTTGGAGGGGAGCTTCCAGGTGGTGGTGTTCCCATGTGTCTACTGGTACATCTTGCAGATGGTACACAATGCTGCCACTGTGCTTTGTAATGTAGGGAGTGAATGTTTGTGGATGGAGTGCCAATCAAGTGGGCTGTTTTGCCTGGATGCTGACAAGCTTCTTGAGTGTTGTTGGCGCTGCACTCATCCAGGCAAGTAGTGAGTATTCCATCACACTCCTGACTTGTACCTGTAGATGGTGGGCAGGCTTTTGGGAGTCTGGAGGTGAGTTACTCTCTGCACTATTCCTAGCCTCTGATCTGGTCTTGTAGCCACAGCAGTTATATGGCTAGTCCAGTTCAGTTTTTGGTCAATGGTGACTGCCAGGTTGTTGACAGTGGGGGATTCAGTGATGGTAATGCCATTGAATGTCAAGTGGTGATGATTAGATTCTTTCTTGTTGGGGATGGTCATTGCTTGGCACTTGTGTGGTGCACATGTTGCTTGCCACTTGTCAGCCCAAGCCTGGATATTGTCCAGGTCTTGCTGCATTTGGACATGGACTGCTTCAGTATCTGAAGAATCGCGAATGGTGCTGAACATTGTGCAATTATCAGCGAACATCCCCACTTCTGGCCTTGGGATGGAAGGAAGGGCATTGACGAAGCAGCTGAAGATGGTTGGGCCGAGGACACTACCCTGAGGAACTCCTGCAGTTATGCCCTGGAACTGAGATGATTGACCTCCAACAACCACAGCCATCTTCCTTTGTGCTAGGTATGACTCCAACCAGGGGAGAGTTTTGCCCCTGATTCCCATTGACCGACTCCAGTTTTGAAGAAATCAACTGGCGTGAAAGTGAAACAACCATTAAGCCTCACCATGTGTAAGTGATTCTGCAGCTCTGTAGGAATTCAGGTGGTGTCACTTTAAGTAGAACTCCACAGACAGAAGAATTCATTACTGCTGAAACTAAATACTGCAGACTAGGCTGGAAAGAAGCTTCAATTCAGGAACAGCTCCTAGCAGCTAGAACAAGCCTGTATTTTTTTTTTCCCCACAATATGTCTACGATTTGGAAGTCCTGCAGCCATTGTCCTGCCTAAAATCACTTTTGTGGGTGGAGCTTAGAGTTAAACTGGGAAAAAGTCATAAAGTGCTCAACATCATCGCCATTGCAGTCAGGCAGTAACCTGTGCCAGCTATGGCAGTGGCTACTGCAACTCAGAGCTAAATCAACTCTCAAGGCACACTGCAGAAATCCTAAATAGCTGTCAATAGCTCGATAGTATTAAAAATCCTGCAAAAAGCTACAAGATGATCATAAAATTTCCAACACTCAGTTGGAAAGCAATGGATCTGCTATCTGCATTTACATTGCTCCAACATGTCAAGTTACGTTTTCAGCACTTCAATATTTCCAAACCAGATAAACAAGCCATTAAAATTGAACACATCAGGTCTGTCCGATAATCATCTGAAAAATCCAGATATAATATGGTCAACACTTGAAGATCTATTAAATGTGAAGCTCAACTTCAGAATACACCCTCTGGAATTCATGTCTTTTAGACAACAACCGATAGAGACCATTGACCAGTTCATAAGTAGATGCAGAGACAAGAGGCATGATTGCAACTTCACAGCAGCCGAGCTAACCGACAAAGTAATCGAGCTCATGATAGCATCTACCCCAACAGAAGCATTCCAAAAATATCTCTTGGATCAACCTAAAGGTTACACTGAGGGAGCATTTCTGCACAGCAGACACAAGTATGAAGCCATTCTACTGGTTTAGACAGAGTCTACAGGCTATGTGTAATTCATCCACCATTGGCACCATAGCCAAAGCAGGTAAGCTTAGTAAGCAATGAGGGCGATGTGACCTCATGTATGCATCCAGAAAATTTCCAGCTTTTAATGCTGTATGCAACGCAAGTGGCACCAGAGGACAGTGAAAGCACCAATACAGAAAACAAAGGCCAGAACAAGTGCTTTGATAGCAAGAGAAGCCACAACCAGAGTCCAGACAGGTATAGCATTCTAACCAGCCAAGAGTGTGTACCAAATAGCGCCAAGACAAGATCCATGAAATGTCTAGCCAAGCTGCATGGTCTGATATAAAAACAGAAAATGTTGGAATAACTCAGCAGGTCTGGCAGCATCTGTGCAGAGAGAAACGGAGTTAGTATTTCAAGTCCATATGACTTCTTCATAGCTAAAGGGAGGTAGAAATGTGATGGATTTTATCCTGCTTAACAGGTGGTGGAGCAGGTGGAGCAAAATAGAAGGTCAGGGATAGGTGGGAGCTCAGGAGAGATTGACAAATTTGTCATGGACACAGGATAAAGGGATTGTTAATGGTAGTGGTAAAGACTAAAGAAGGTGCTGATAGTGGCATGAAGGTAAGTTAGCAGAATGTGTTAATAGCAAAACAAAGGTCAGCGCTCTGTGAAAGCAAAACATAGAAACAAGTGACAGATGGCCCTGAGGAAAGGATGGGCAAGTTGGGGGTAAAAAAAATTGGATTTAAAAAAGAGATCAAGATGGAGGAGAGATTCATGGTCTGAAGTTGTTGAACTCAATGTTATGCCCAGAAAGTTGTAAAGTGCCTAATCAGAAGATGAGGTGCTGTTCCTCCAGTTTGTGTTGCACTTCACTGGAACATTGCAGCATGCCGATGACGGACATGTGGGCACGAGAGCAGGGTGGTGTGTTGAAATAGCAAGTGACAGGAAGGTCTGGATCATGCTTGCGCACTGAGCGAAGGTGTTCTGTAAAGTGGTCACCCAGTCTGCAATCAGTCTCCCCAATGATGCGTTTCGGTCTGATGACGAAGATGACCAGCACATACATAAACAAAATGAGCTGACGTTCAATATGTTGAACATCAGAGAAAGTACTGGCACAGTGGTACCATTGGAAGCCTTTGCCACTATCCAGGTTATATGCCCACAGATGCAGGGCCAGCATAACCTACATGCAAAACTGGATACCAGTGCAGGTGCAAATATCCTTCCACTTCGCATACTGAAATGTATGTACCCACAGAAGTGGCAAGTGATGGTTCAACCAACCAATGCCAAACTCACCACGTACACTGGCTTGGAGATTCCATCCCTAGGATCCATTACACTCAAGTGTCACTATAACTTACCTGGTCATCCCAGATATTTTATATTGTGGACATCACGGGACCAGGAATCGCAGGTCTATCGGCATGCAGAGACCTGTCCTTAATCATCATTCATGGAATCATCAAGACATTGGTGATGACCACACACCACAAGGAGCACCATTGGAAACCCCATGCTTGCACTGGGAAAAGATCACCTAACTCTGCAATGCCACAATTTGAACCGAATATGCATACCCATTCCGAATATGCACAATTCATTGTACTGCGAAACCAATGTGGAATTACTATTCAGCAGACAAGTGCAGACAAATCCCCCCCCCAGTCATCACATGTCAATACTTCCAGGAGTGCAAGATATATTGCTCGACAAGGGAAGATGAAAGTCGCCCATAACTGGCATGAGGATAACGAATTACCCAAATTAAACATCGGACAAAAAGTTCAAGTACAAAACCCAATTGATGGCACATGGAATCCAGCAGAAATCATCAGCTAATGCCCAGAACCAAGACTGTATCAAGTACGAACACCAAATGGCATGACAGTGGGATGAAACAGGTGCCAAATCAGAACAATACCGCAACCAGAAACACCAAGCAGTCCTATTCTGACAAGAACATGTTCTAAGACGCAACACAAAAAAAATACCCCTAGTCAGTATTCTGGAAATGTACAGCAGCCTCCAACAAAAATCACCATAACTAAGTCTGTGCAGTTAAGAAAATTGTCAACACATTTCAGAGACTTGTAAATTTATTGCTCTATGATAAAGTATATTCAGACACAATATTATTTTCTTCTCCTTTCATGTAAATAGTTTGATTAGTTAGTTCGAAAACCTTTAGTTAGAAAAAAGATATTGTAATATAATGTGCATGTACCTTTAAGAGTATACGCCCATCATATCACAACATCTTAAACTACTGCCAATCATTACACACCTCGACATGATCTGATGTATTAGTCCCATGATTTGCAGTCAGTCTGCAAAGAGCAGGCTTGAGATCAGATGTACTATATTTAGCCTCCCAATGAATATCATCTGTATAAAGTCAAATAAAGAACCCACATTCATGTTTTACCAATCCTTATTGGCATGTTTATGTTGAAAAGGAGCAGAATATAACATGTAAATACTAACAGACAATAGCAAGTAGGAGTCAAAATTATAAATCATAATACAAAGAGATTTTCATTTCACTGATTTCATGAAGCAAAAAATGTCCATAACAAAGTTAAATTAATTTTAGCTGATGATAGACTGTTTACCAGTAATGCATATTTAAATCTGATGTCTATGCCAGAAATTAAGGCTGTAGCATTCAAATTTGAGGTGTTGTACAATATTTAAAGCTTGTCACATCTACTACAATATTCTCATGTCCAATGGATTTGTTTAAGACATTCATTACAAATGAAAAAAAAACATTTCAATGCAACATCCAGCTGGACAATTCAACATTTTATGGTCCTTCTCTGATAAGGGGGAATAAGCTAGAATAAGATATGAATTCCAGCACAACAAAATGCAGTTGCAGGTCCAAAGAAATTCTCAAAGTTGTTCTTACAGATTTTTCATGCCTCAAACTATCATAAAATATGATAAACTTTAGCACTTAACAAGGTGAAAGATGTTTATGCTAAGATTACAAAATTTTCATGTCTCACAAGTTACATCATAAAGTATGATGAACTTTAACTCTTGAAACAGATTACATCAAGGAGTAGCTTGGTTGTGTTATATTTATGAATAAAAATAAAATTGGGTCTCACTTATTAGGTAAACACTTGGCGGACCTTTTTTAATATATTTATGAGAGATGAAGGGAATTTAACTCTCCTTATATAAAAGGAATCGGATATATACTCAAAAAGGAGGAATTTGCAGGGCTATGGGGAAAGAACAGGGGAGTGGAACTGATTGGATAGCTCTTTCATAGACCCAGCAGATGCATGATGGGCTGAATGGCATCGTCTAGTACTCTATGATTATATAGTAAAACGTTTTATTTATATCAATAGAAATAAAATTTGCTCAGGCCAAATATAGCTGTTTATATTACAAACTATCCAGGAGGATCCCAGTTCATAATATAGGCCAGCTTCCAACTCTTCAAGCTGGAGGGCAGCCTCTTGACTTGCCTTTTCTCTTCGGTCAGCACAGTCAAGAGATTTTTCTGAAACACTGCCAATCAACAGTTTTTATAATTGGCACACGTGACCTGGGATTTCCTTTTACATGTAAAGTATTGGATACAACCGTGAGAATGATTTGAGTGTGTCTTTAACATCCACATCCTCGATCTTTGACAAATTTAGATTGTAGCAATCTTTGGAATCCAAATCTGTCTGATTTGGAAAGGCTAGGGGAAAAAGCAAATCAATGGCAAATATTCTAGTAAATGCTGGTGTTTTGAAATAATTACTATTTTCTGGTAGTCCATTATATCCTAGCATAAACATCCTTCACCTTGATAAGCGCTAAGGTTCATCATACCAACCATTCAATGTGCATATTCTCACATATCTTCACAGTGCACATTTGCTATCATTATCAAGTCCTTGTATCAAAAATTCAAACAAAATAGAATTTTACAAATCCTGACAAATTTCGCGGTTTATATCTGAAAACAAAATTCAATGCTGGGAATAAATTTAGAGCTGTAACTTCATTTTAAGGATAAAACAATAAAATAAAAATAATTATAAACCATTCAGGCTTCAGTCTGCAAGTTTGCAGCATTATCCTTTTGACATTGTTACCTTTCAATTATTCCTAAGTATCTATTATTCTCTACACAATAACAATCAGTGCATGAGGTAAGTACTTCCTTCCAACCCACCTTTTCTGACAGAAGTTTGAACGGTTTTAATAAAGGATGAATCTTGGCAGCCTCGTTACATGTTTCACCATACACCCATCCATTTGCAAACTGGAAAAAGAACACCATGTTATTTTGATCTTGCAGCAGTTCTAGGTATCATCCAATATGTCCTTTACACTTTTTAATCATTGTAGTAAACTCTACTGAGCCAGCGGTCATTGGCACAGTGTACACTCAAATGTGATGTTCTCAAATCTCTCATGAAGCAGTAAAGTGCAGTTTCAATGGGCACAGGTCAAGGGAGAGGTGATACATATAGAGCAGGAGGTTTACCACAAACAGCACAGTACAACACAGGGCCAATCACATCTACAGCACTTGCACACTTCCTTGCAACTGCCTCAACATTGGCAACAGCTTAGGTGTGAACTGTATGATCACCCTCTCATCAGGAAATAGGTTGTAATCTGGGGGAGATCAAAGCAGATGTGAATGGGAACAAACTTAACCAAAATCTGTGTGGGAGATGAAAAGTAAGAGCATCCTATTTTCCCCAGGTAAAATACTCTACATGGATGGAATGCTCCTGTTATCTGACTAGCATGCCGCTTAATGGGAACAAAACAAAATCGAATGTCGCTGCAAAAAGTAGGTAGCAAATGCGCTTAAAGGTGGGTTACACTGTTTATACAGTATAGTGGTGCAGTCTGTTGATGAATAACCATGGTGGTTTTTAGATTCAGTCCCATAACCACTGACTTCCTGACCTTGGTCGTGCTGTTATAGGGAGATGATGAGCAATGACACTATGAGATAGGCCACTTTTGTCTGTTGCTCAATGATCAATCCACAGCAGCATCAGTGAAAGTTCAGGAACACGGTGCTCGCTCAGTTGCCTGTGCTCTGTATCATATGGAAACCCACAGAGGAATAAAAGTAAAATAAGAAGGCTTACCTTGTCCATTGCCCACTTGTCATGACTGTGTTCTGCATATTTGTTGACAAAGTAATCCAACTTTTCTGGGAGAGTTGTACTGACAATGGAAGTGAACAAAGAAGTGAAGTTATCTCCTGAACTACATTTTTATATTAATATAACTTGTAAATCATTTGTGATAATATTAGTCAGACAGTGCTGAAGGGAATTTTAGTTTTCTCCCCGGCCCTCCTTCCTTACCCATTGACTGAATGACGAATTTTACACCTGTTGCCTATTTCTTGGCAGAATAGTGTTACTAAATACTAATCACCGGTTCAACTATTAAGTGCTTTCAAATGTGATTTATTCTACTACTAATTCTAATTTGGAAGACAGAAACAAGAGAAGTTTAAAAGAGTATGGCGAAGGGACAGGGTAATGGAACTAAACTTGTAGCTCAAGAGAGTTGCTATATGCTGTAAAATTCTGTGATTCCATTAGGAGAGGTCCTTCCTTTCTGATTAATGAAGAATACATCTGCTCCACAAGACATCACTTTACTTTAATGAGGCAACAATGCTGAGTCCAAACTAATCTGATATACTTCACATTTATTCATTTACGGGGTGTGGGCTTCGTTGGCTGGGCAATCGTTTAATGCCCATCCCTAATTGCTCTTGTGGTGAGCTGCCTTCTTGAACCCCTGCAGTCCATACTGTGTAGGTACACGCACCGTGCTGCTAGGAAGGGAGTTCTGGGATTTTGACCCAGCGACAGTGAAGGAATGGCAATATATTTCCAAGTCGGGATGGTGAGTGACTTGGAGGGGAACTTCCAGGTGGTGGTGTTCCCATTTATCTGCTGCCCATGTCCTTCTAGATGGTAGTGGTTGTGGGTTTGGCAGATGCTATCGAAGGAGCCTCAATGAATTTGTGCAGTGCATCTTGTAGATGGTACACGCTGCTGCTACTGTGTGTTGGTGGTGGAGGGCATGAATGTTTGTGGATCTGGTGCCAAGACGGTATAGTAGAGCATTGCCAAACAAATGCACTGACTTGGCGAAGCCGGTGAAACCTGCTCCACCAATGTCAATATTAGGAGTATAATGCATCCTTAGTCTTTTGCAATGATTTCTCTAAGGCTTTGACTGTGCCTTGTTGAATCAGTTAACTCAGTGCACTGGCATTTTGGGATTTCACCTAATTGGTATGGCCTGAAAAGGATTTTGTTCAATATGTTTTAAAAGGCTTATGTGCATAAAGGGGTTAACTCCCATTTAGAATGCTGATTAGGATGATTCCCAAGATGGGATACAGATGACCGGCCAGCCATCACAGACATCCGGCTGTTTACTTTTGCATGTTATTTTAAGCTTTGAGACAATTAAAGTCATTATGAGATAGGCTCAGGTATTTTACATTATAATAGAATTTTATCCATTGTGGTTGACAGTGGGGCTTAGCTTTAAAGACATACCAATACCACAAGCTTGCATATAATGAATGAGCTTGCACTGCTCATATAAGGCAGTGACTTTAGTTTGAAACTCAGTGGGTCAAACCTCAACTCAGTTGAGAGATGGATCAGAGGATAGTCTTTGCTTTTCCTTTTTTCTCTCTCTCTGGAGAGAAAAGTCCAACATAGGCACCTCTCAGAGACACACAAAGGTACACTGAACCCATCTTGTTTGTACCATAAAGACAATATAGGCTTAGTGCAGGGACAGCTATAGTTGCGTTGTTAATATTTTTCATGATTTAAAATTGATATACCTTACTAGACAGTATCCTCTTCAGCCATGTATTTCATGTAGACTAAACCAGTTAGTTGCACTACTATTGGTCCCAAGTCACTAGAGGTACCTTCAGTGCGCCTTTTAAAAAGGCAGCATAAGAAAGAACATAGTATTCAACACTAGCAATAAGAGGGTCTGTGTTACGGGTCCCAAGATACACTATAGTTTAACTCGATATCGAACTGTAAGAGCGCACTCCAGGGGCAGAATATTTCCCTTGGCGGGCAGGCTCGGTGGGAATGGTCGGAAAGCCGGCCACTGCCCGCGATCAGGGCCACACCGTGATTTCATACTGGTGGGCCAATCAAGGCCCGCCCAGTGTGGAAGGCGAGCGGCAGCACTCAGCGCTGCATGTGCAGGGGAGAGGGGGAGGAGGGCGAGTGGGCCGAGTGCAAGCTTTACGCATGCACGCGAGTGTGCGCTTGAAAATCTCCCTGAAGCACAGAGCTGCCTCAGGGAGTTTAAGCGGTTTTAAAAAAGAAAATAGAAATGTAATAAAACATGTCCTCTCATGTCACTCTGCCACATGTGCAGGGACATGTCATCAATTAAATTTTAAAACGTTCATTTTATTTTTATTTGCTTTTGGAAACCTCATCCCGTCCATGGATGAGGTTTCCAAAAAAGTGCAAAGGCCACTTGGCCTTTTCGCCTGCCCGTCAACCATAAGTTTCTCTATCATTGCCACATAGTTGGATTCCATGGCCTTAACAGGCCTTTTAATTGTTGGTGGGCACACTGCCGGCTCCAGCATGCACCCGCCGACCAAACTATCGCGCGACTGCGCGTTGACGTCTGCACGCTCGGCCGACATCAACCCACATCATTTCACACTCGAGCAGGTCGAGCGCGCACCCACCCGCCAAGCAAAAAACTCTGCCCCTGATCTTAGAGGATGTAAAGTCCATTTTAGAGAGTAACAGGTAATTCTGAACCCAAGAAAATATTTAGTACAAACCCGTAAGACTTGTAACATGGAGCCTGAATATTCAGAATCTTACTTATCAGAGATCAAGTGTGCGAATCACACTTTACATTCATATTTCTGAAGGGAAATATGGAAATATGAAGGAAAAGCTTGTGATTTATGCAACAAGTGCCTATTTATACCTTACTGTCAGAATGCTGTGAGGAGAAAGGGGAGAAAAATGAATTTAAAATACAAGAGAGCTTTTGAAGTGTCCCTTTCCTCACCAACCACCACCTCCTCCCTTTCCCTGAAAGTTGAAGTTGTTTAGCTGTCATCAAGAATTTAATGGCATCCTTTTGCACAAGTAAAGATTGCGCCTTATCAGGACGTAATGAATTAGTAGCTCCAGAAAACAGAAGTGTTCAAAAGCAGCCCAATCAAACCTTAAGGTATCCACGGGTTGCGGGTTGAAGTTTCCTTCGGTATCCACTGAAGACTGTTTCTCCATCATTGCCACATAGTTGGATTCCATGTAGTCTGGGGGCAGGGCCCCCGCAACAGCACTCAAACAGGGCAAAGCCAACTTAAATAACTCTGGTTCATATTTCTGCAGAGAAACAGAAGGAAGCACAAAGCATCCATTTGATCACTTCATAGTCCAACACATCCATCTGTCGCTCCCTCCACCATTTTCATTTTGCTCAGTCCAGATTCCAGTTCTAACAAAGCTCAAAAATGTGAATCTCTGAATGCACAAGGACTTGCAATTTTATTGTAAACTATAAGAGCGCAAGAAATAGGGGCAGGACTAGACCATTCGGACCCTCTATCCTGCCCCGTGATTCAGTACGATCATGGCTGATCATCAACCTCAACTCCACTTTCCTGCCCACTCCCCATATCCCTTGATTTCCTGAGAGACCACCATTTGCAAACTTTTCTTTAGTGAAACTCAAGGATTTTTAAAAGCTGCATTATTTGTATTTTAGCCTGCATTAGTATAAGCGCAAGGGGGCAGCGATTGGTCTGCATTTTTAATGTTTCTTGCATGCAAAATGGGAACACTTCCTGGGTGCTAGATCCTGTGACCAATCCGTGCCAACAGCATGGCCATATTGGTCCTCGTTTTTAGGTGTTGCAGGAAGCCGTCCAAAAGCAGTATTTGCTTAGCGTAGACACGGAAAACAGGGTCCTCTGCCTTTCTAAGGATCCTTCAGCAATTGTCATCAAAGACAAAAGCTTAGGTTCGGCTGGATAATTTAGAAAGATCCTGGGATGTTGCGTGCATTTATTTTATCCTCCTCCAGACGCTGCCCTCCTGTTCATCTTTCCCTCAACCTGCCCATCTAAGAAATAGTGGATGGCCCTCGCCAGTGAGGGAGGCAGCCATAGTTGGCTCAATTATTAGTTCTGGGCAATCCTCAGGCCAACGTGGGTGAGTACACGTTGCAGTTGCACTGCCTGTTCCGTGACTAGAATCTGGTGCTAGCCAATTTCTACCCTAAACTACTTTAATACAACCCACCTTCTTATGTGAACTTTCATTTTGTATGTCATTTTGGAAATCTTGTTAGTGGAGGTTAAAGATACAAATTATTGGCAGGAATTCCCATAACTATACGTATTTTAATAAAAAATGCTATCGCCTTTACTTTTTGTCATTTTCGTTAGATGAGAAAATATAGAAGTATTTGCAGCTCATGAACACCACACATTTACAAAATATATCCATCTTCAAAGTGTCAGTGAGTCATAAAATGAGACAATCTGACAAGCTCAACATTAAATTATATTATTTTGAAGGATCAACAAACAGCTCTTGGCACAGGTTAAGAAACTGTTCCCAGTTCCTGTTCTTGAATATAAATGTTGTAAATAATAAGCACTTGAATTTTAAGCAGGTTTGGAAATATGACTTTATAATGAATATAAAATAGTACAAAAAGAAAAAATGGAAGTAGCAGAACAAAATGAAGTCTGATTTATACCATTCTATTGCTTGACAGATTCTCTTTAGATAATTTGATACCATAATTATTAAATAAATGGGAATGGACCTACCATCTGAAAATTATTTTCGGGACTATTAGGCAAGACAGAATTAGTGATATTCTTTCAATAAAAAACTGTTGGTATGGTGGACGGTAAAACTGAAATCCCAGGTTTTCCTTTCCTGGCAAAGGTACCTTCTGGGAGAGGGCATCAAAAATACCCCAGAACAACTTCCTGGACAAGTGAAGTTCCTCTTCTGAAGTTGCTCCAAAGCTACCCCAGCCTCCAGGGAGACAGTAATACTTCCAACACCTTTCATAGTGATTGGTCAATAACTGGAAGAGAAGGATGACAAGTTGGTTACTAACCAAAAGTTACTTTAAAAGAAAAATACATTGATTTTATTTCACTTCCCCCCTCATTATATAATGTTCGTCATTCCCAGAGAAGGCGGACAGATAACCTGCTCCCAAAGCCTCCAACAAGAATGTACCACTGGAAGGTCTACAACATTACCAAAAGAAATAGAGGTGAAGTGAGAAGATTTTTTGCACAGCCAGTTGTTATGATCAGAAATGCACTGCCTGAAAGCATGGTGGAAGTAGCTTTAATAATAACTTTCATAAGGGAATTGGTTAAATTTGTAAAATTTGCAGTTTGATGGGGAAGGGGCAGGGATATAGGACTAGTTGTGTAGATCTGTCAAAGAGCTGGCACAGGCATGATGGGCTGAATGCCCTCTTTCTATGATAAGAGAGGCCCAGATTCTGCCTCTTTCCTCTGAAGGAGCACCTAGACTCTGCTCAGCACCTAGTAACATTGGCAGCTGATTGTGTGGTTTCTTCATCCCGCAACAGCACGACAGATTAAAACATCATCACATTGTACCACCCTTCCACCTCAAGGAAAATTACATTTCAACCTTTTTATCAGCACATGTTAAGATTTAAATTTTTAACCAAGTGCACTCCAGGCGATATTCACCCTGGTTCCTAGTTGTACTGTAATCTTAACATTTTAGTTTGAAAATAGCACTCATATTTCTCATACATCAGTTTTTGTAAATAAAATACATTAGAAAGCAAATCAGCACAATAGGAATGTTGCCAGAATTGGGAAATATTTATTGGTAATTATTCTTATAAAAGTAATATTTGAAAATAAAACTACAGCAACCAGCTCAGGGTTTGCATGATCTTCTGTAGAAACATGATGGAGGGATTAAAGGGTTAATAATTTACTTTAAAAGTTGCAACACAAAAAAACTACTTGCATTGCAGAGTGCATTAACATGTTCAGCTCCTTAACATTAATTTTAAAATACAATTCCTCCATTTATTGCCATTGTTTGTTCAATCTAAGATGTTGAAGGTAAACCAATGCCGACATATTCTGTTAGCACGGTAACAGATGGTCAAATGACATTCCCCTGTCCGCTCTTTTGGCAGAGGCATTAAATCATTTAAAACTAAAATACATTAAAACAACGGAAAAAGAAAAGCCACAAGTACATTGATATTGCCAAACGTCATTTCTCCGCTTAAAATCCTGACCATGGTTTTAGTGCAATGCTGCTTTCCCTGTTTGATAAGCAAACCGCACTATTCCTTCCATCTTGCCCTAACCTTGTATCTTTCATGGGCTTTAGTTACTCCTATTATGGCATCTGATAGCCATGCATGGTATCAGGCTTCTAATAAAGCTACTCGAGATCGGTGTAAGGGCACATCATGGGGCCTTGCCCAAAAAGCTTCATTATCATATTCTGTCCCACAAATGGGGAAGCAGAAAATCTGATTCAGTGCTCCCAATTAATGTTAGAGTCAATGCTGATCAATGATTTTTCTTTTGTTTGTAAATTGAGAACAGCAGACCAAGGATTATTGTGTGAACACATTAAGCATTCTCCCATGAATATCACGAACAATAGTAACAATGGGCTTTAATGAACTTACCACATTTAGGCAAAACACAAACTTACTTTTAGAGGCATCTTTGCATGTTCATTCAGCAGGGGAACGTCAAACACCAATCTCCTCAACAGGTGCTGCATCATGGATGGTCGTAATTGACTGTGTAGAAAGGGAAATCTCTGGGATCAGATATGGATGTGATCCCTTCTTACATTTACCAGTGCAGAAACACAATAATTACATAGTCCCTTAAGACAATGTTACAAAAAGATTATTATTCTGTTTTTTTTTTAATTGAGGCACAAAGAAAGGGAAAAGATCCATTGGTCGAGGACAACACCAAGGGCAAAATGAGCAAAGATTATACAAGGTAAACCAGGAAGTAAGGATTAGATTGTGCCAAGTTTGGACCTTTGTGAGGGAAATAGAGAAAGATAAGGAGTTCCTTAATTTTGAGGATCTGGAGTTAAAAGGAGTTAGAGAATTCCACTATTTTGACTACAACACAGCAGGAAGGAGGAAGAGACTGTGGGAGGCATATTTGAAACTTAGGCTGGAATTTTACTGTACCTCAGGGGCAGGATGGCAGCTGGAGGAGTAGGTGCTATGCCAGAGGTGCTATACCCAGCACCTACTCACCCCTGCTGCAATTTTGCCAGCTGAGGGTAGGGGCTGGTAATGGGGGTGGCGTCAGGTGAGCGGCTTAGACATGGGACAATTAATGACCACTTAAGGGCCTCCTCTTGCCTCTGCTGGGATTTTACCCGCGATGGGAAGAGGCCGATGCCTGGTTATTAGGCCAATAGGTAAAATTCGGCCAGCCTTGGTGCCGGGCTGGGAGGGGGGAGGTGCTTCTGATGGGTCCGTTCTCCCACCCCTTGCCTTTTCCAACCGTGCCTCCCCACGCCCAGCAAGATCCAAGACATACCTTACATTCTGGCTCCATTGCTGAAAGCCTTCCTCTCAGTCTTGCTGCAGTCACAGTAGTGACCATTGGCGCTGTCGGGACATGAGAGGTGCCAGCACTTCCCAACTGGCCGCAGCTGTCTGAAATGGGACTGCCTCTTGGTGAGGGGGGATCGTCCTGCCTTTAGCCAATTAAAGGGCCAACGGCCATTTAATGGCTGTGGGACGAAGCCAGCCAAGCGGAGGCAGGGTCATCACAGACTTTTACATGAGGGCGCAGAATCACTGTCCCCAGGCCAGAGAAGCAACAAGAGAAAGGTTCAGAGCAGCAATAATCCTCTGAGTCCTTTAGAAAGTGAAATGCAAAGAGTTTCACAGATATTCATAATGTGGGCTCATCAGGGATCTACATAATGTAAGGTTAAATGACTGTTCACTGATTGATTTTCAGACATAATTGAACTGATTCAAAATTAGGTGACTCCAAATACATAGAAAGTGATGCAACGTTATAAATAGCTTGAACCTCAAATATTTAATTTTACTCCACAGCAAATCTGACCATTTAACTTACCCGCAGATTGCAAGTAAGCATTCCTCAATAGCGTCCCTCTGAGCTTTAGTGAGGGAGCACCCTTTAGACAGCCTGTAGACAGTGTGCAACAAGGAATCAATGAGGGATGCATGATGTTCAGTGCCAGCAAAGAGTGGGGCACACTTCGTTAAAAGTGGCAAAACAGCAGTGCACAAGTATCGATTCAGTGCCAATGCCATATCTGTAGCACTCAAGGCAGCCTAAAGATTAAGAGGAAAAAACATACTGCATTTTATCTATCCAGTAAAATGCATTCACGGGTCCTTAATCTGGGCAGACTGATGAGCTCTAGAAACCCCGTTCAAAAATTCCTCCCACCGCAATAAGTTGCTGAAAGGCACATCCTGCGCTGGTTACCATACTGCATGTTCTAACATGGGTACAGTGCTTCCCCTGCTATTCTTTCTCAGGTAGCCCCTATCCCTTAGACACTTTACTACTGTGAACCTAAATCTAATCTGCCCATTATTAGTTTGTCTGATACAGGCCAGCTCTGCCCACATGCACCCAGGTTCTATAATCCCACCCATTTTCAATCTGTTGGTTGATTGGGACAGAACAGGCTGTGAGACATTCAAATATGTAAGAGGATTGCCAACTAGTGCAGGTGATGGAGAAACTGGCACCCATTCATTGATTAACATTTTGTTAAGACATAAATCATCTACAATGCCAGCACAGAAATTGTACATCTACCGTACCAATATCATAGGGTTCTTGTAGGAAAATTGGTGTGCACAATACACGGCTGCCAGAAGCTTGTATCAGCCATCCTTCAAAAATAGTTACATAGACACAAGCACTCTAATTTTGCTTATGATTCATGCTCGTGCATTGCAATAATCTGCTATTATTTTGTTACAGCTCTTCAGTTTAGGCAGTCCCAGTATTTTTATTCTGTACTTTGCAAACTGGGATAATTGTCCCATCGATTAAAACACATATGGAAACTGTCCTCATGGCTGACACTGACTTGCTCAATCCAGAATAATGATCTAATATTATTAGGGATCTATCATGGCCCAGACCACGGGCAGTAAATGGATGCAAATTCACGGGAACAGGGAGAAACAGGCCCAAATTCCCAACATGTGCTCAGGGTGGGTGAGGCTCTTGCATTGGAAATGTAAATTCAGAAAATTACCCCTCACCTGTTATTTTGGAAGCCATTCCTGGAAAGAGACCAGCTATGTGACGGAGAGGTATGATGTAAAGATTGGCAATGAATACTACAGGGGCGTCACTAATTTTATGTGACAAAGTGTTATAGACTTGTGTGATTTAATGCTGCACTAATGCTTGTCTGGAGTAATTCTTCACATTTATCATCTAAAATTGCGCTCTGCGCTTGGCGCCACAAGTGACAATCTTGTAGCAATTAATACTTCATTATAGCTTAAGCTTCTCAAAGCATTTGCTCTGTATAGAAGAATACTTTCGGTAGACAAATTTTACAATTATACTGCAGGTACAGTTCAAGTAGATAGAATATTAAAGTTTTATATGTCCATTATTCCTACCTAAATACTAATGAGAAAAATTCCTAAAGCTTGGCTGTATGAAAATTATACATATTCGCCAACACACTTTACTGACTTCTTAGTGACAACACAGATAACAAATTGAATTTAGTTACCTTAATCCACTTACCTGGAAGTATCCGTTGATATTAAAGCTTGATGTCTTCATGTAGTAGTCAGTCAGGCCACTTTATTTTTAGTGTGAATGGCTGAATTGTTGAATCACCACTATACTTACATCACATTGACAGCAACATACGGAAACATGACACCAATTAAACCTCAGAGGCCTTTTATCTACTCACCGTGTCCAATGAGGCAGCAGCTCGAAGGTCTGGCAGGAAGCCAACCTCCAGCAGATGTAAAAGGAAATCTTGCTCTTCAATCCCATACACCCTCTCTAGGAACAGAACCATGGCTGCTTTATGGTCAGGGCAGAATCCTGCTGACATGTCTGGCTCCACAACTGTCCCATCTAAAAGGAAACATATGTATTTACTAATTACTGACTCACTCACTTTTCCAGAACCGCTCTATCCAATTCAGGGTCGTGGGAAATTGGAGCCTATCTGACAGGCAATGGGCAGTAGGCGGGGTACACCTGGGACAGGACGCCAGTCCATCACAGGACATACGCGCGCCCACACACACATACTTTACCGTAGCCAATCCACCTAACCAGCACGTCTTTGAGCAGTGGGAGGAAACCGTAACAGCCAGCGGACACGGGGAGAACGTGCAAACTCCACACAGACACCCAAGGTCAGAATTGAACCCAGGTCCCTGGAGCTGTGAGGCAACAGCGCTAACCACTGTGCCACCATGCCCACCATTTACTAATTACTGAATATATTAATAACCTTTTTCTTAGATACTTCCAATAAAAGTTTTACAAACATCATTATTTTTATTTTTTTTTCCTTTCTCGATGCAGAAACCTCATGTAGCTGTGCAAACAACCTCCATTCTGACAATGGTATTCTTAGGTTAGCCACGAGACATGGCACAGTGTTCACTCTGATATCACCTCTCCTCTGGGGAAGCAGCCAGTCTTCTCACCACTTCCCCACGGTAATGAACTGAAAATCCAGCAGAGCAGGAGAAGCTGAACCCATGTTCCACTTTTCAAATTCACAGCGCCATCTCACTCCATCCAATATTTACACTGTGAAATGGGAACAGGGATTTCAAGCTTCCTTTACCCCAACAGAGATCAGTAAGGCTGTAGATTTTACCAAATGTATATAAGTTCAACAGAACAAGCATTTAGGGAAATTAATTATACATACCTATAATAGTTAGTAAGCTTTCCATAATTTCTATACCATATCAATCTAAAATTTTACAAACCAATGGAAAACTTATAAACTATCAAAAGCTGCTCAATGCAGAAAACTTTTGTACCTTACACTGAATATCTTCTCTATAACAGATGTAATTATCTGGCAGTAAATGTTACGCCTCATGTTTTGTCCAATTATTTTCATTAGCTCATTGAAAAAGTTTAGCATGCTTTAATTTTTTTGTCACTTGTTGAGGTAAAGGGCTAACAAGTAGCAAACTCTCCGCACTGGAGTTCACTGCAAACATAGTAGGTATAGTTGAAGTAAATGGAACTTAATGGGTGGAATTTTAACTCCAAGAATGAGTGGGAACTCCCCTCATCTCCACCCCTGCCCATTTTAGGACATGGATCTATGGATCTACCTAATCCTGTGGGCTCCTCCAGACTGCTCCCCAACCAATTGGAAGGTAAGCCTGTCAATCAGGCTGGCAACCGGGTGGGGGAACCTGTCGGTGACATCACATACAGGTTAAAACTCCACAACGTTCGACCCCATCCCAGACCCTCTCAGCAGATCAAGAAAGTTCAAACCCCAATGGGTTTGAACAAGCAAATAGCTGAAATACACAAGTTCAGAGCTCGCTCAGCCTATCTGACTTTCAGTAGCAATATGCTCCATCGAAAACACCAAAAAACATCAGAACACAATTTAAGATCCTGAAAATAATTAACTTAATATAAAGAAATTTTTTTGGCTTCACCAGATGGGCAGCAATCTGATGAAGTGGACTGCCCGCACATTATAGAATCCATTTGATTTTTATTCCCATCACTCACTTGCTGTCTGAGCACTACTCGCAACTGAAATGCTGCTAGCTGCTCTGTACGGACAAAAATTGGGACAAATCTTCTGGTGCACCATTTTCTTTTTCCAGCATAAATGTATTTTGTCTGACTCTATTTTCAGATCTTTTTCATGTCAATACATGGGAAGGGAGTGAACAATCTCTTCACGTAGTCTAATTGGCCAGGTAACCTCACAATTTCTCTATATTATCTCATAGATGTCATGTCTGTGCTTAGAGGTCAAAATATAAAAGAGCAGTAGCTTATTTGGAGGGTTGATGAAAATTGCATGTAAAGAAAACAATAAGCATATCAAAATTGTTCACTAAAATTTCTCACCCACAATCAAACCGTATATCATCTCATTAAGTTAAACAGTTCTGTTCAACTGAGCTATAAATTTTAAATAGTTTGTACACACCAGCAGAATCCAGAATATGAAATTATATACTTCAACACCATATTTTGCAAGATTGTTCTTTCTACAATGATTTTAATAACACCTTAAATACCTCTTTTGCGCCTAAAAAGAGATACAGTTGTCAATCAAAATAATTTGGAAAACCATGATTATTAAAAACCATAGCTTGAAAAGGCCATTATTCTAACAAATGAAGGCTGCCTATTAGAATAATATGTCTGATTTGTTCTCACTCATCAAACATACGTTGATAGGAGCTTGAACGTAATGGTGCAGCAATTCCTTCAGGCAATCAATAATCTTTGTTGACAAAGGAGGGTTTATATTATGCAATATAAATGCTTCATAAATTATCAGAAGTTATTTTCACCAACTATACCTCCAAACTTTCACCAACTCAGTGCCTCTTTTCTCTCTACACTCACTGGACGGGCATCAAAAGTACACAATGGGCCGTAAAATCCTGCCCACCGAGTTGCTTCTTTCATTCTATGAATAGCAGTCTGCTATTGATATTATGGTACAATTAAATTTATCATCTTCTACAAATAAAATTGGTTAATATACCAGTCTCCATTAAAAACTCACCCTTAGCAACTGTTGGCATCTGGAAGGGAATGCTGACGACTCCTTCCAGGTCTTCCAATGGAATCAATGACCGGAGAATGGATTTAATTCGGATTGCCTCTCCTTTGCCAGCATTAATGAGCTTTTGTAATAATAAAGGAAACTATTGAGTTTTGAGATATTTAAAACAGACAAACTACACATATTTGGTACAAGACAAGATTACCATTGCACTTTGTTAAGAGTGACATTCTCTCGTTCAATGGTATTTTTGATCTTTCCGGTTTTTTTGCCTCTCCGCCCAAGAGAACAAGGAAGACAATCCGATCCCAGCCTTTGCCAAAGCTAATCTGAAACCTGTTGTTTCAAAACAGGCAGAAGGTTTTTAGTATTTAATTTTTGTGACTGCCTGTCCCTGAGCAGGCCTCTCCGTGATCAACTACCCTATCTTGTGGGAAACATGAAATGTTGTTACAACTAAATAAATGGATCTGGATAGCCCCCTTTTAATTATGAAGTCATGGATCTCCGATCTTCTGTGCAGCTTGACTTGAAGCAGTGGCAAAAAAAAAAAGGTCAAGCAAAAGAGCATTACAAAGGGGTCTCAATTCTTGAGCTATTTAAATCCTGAAGTGTGGTGAATACATGGGAAGAAAGTGAACATTGCGACTGGCACTCTACCTCACAGACTCTTCAGTCTGGGTTACAAGGGATTGAGGAATGCCTCTTTGAACAATGTGGTCAAAAAATGCCCAAAACACTTGACGATGGTAATCACATATAGTTTACTGTCCACATTGTCAATATTATTATTTTTATCTCTCAAAGCAAGCAATATGCATTGTTTTACTTACTTAGTCACTTTCTCAACATGGATGCCATTCTTTATTTGAGTCTGAACATTAGTATCAGAAATGAGGAATATTCAATTTCAATAGAAAGAAAAATAACTCTTTAGAATTTTCCCCCAAAGTAACTTTTGTGAAGGACTATCAGTAAAATTAAAACAGTTGGGCTGAGTAGCTTTAAGATACTGATGCTTGAGATCAATGAAACTCATTTTTGAATTGATTTGCTACTTACATGGATCTCTGGTGCACAGCGGCCCAATAAATCAATTAAAGCAGAATAGAACGTCATAATGGCATTCCCCATATGAATAGTGTCATCTTCCTCTTCTTCCAGATCTCTGTTAACCAAATATATTAACAGTATTTCTGAATTTTATGTAATTTAACAGGTACTAATAGAGATTTGCGTGGCTTTCAATGAAGCAAAGTAATACAAATGCTTCCAACTTGGTCATAAAGTTCAGTACACATATCATATGCAAAAACACAAATACCACATCACAAGATATTAGCAGCATACACTATAACTGAAAAACAGAATGATTTGTGTTACAGAAAGACATTTTATATAATTATGTTTAAGTGTTTCCTTCACGTCTTTCTTGTTGTCCCTCGACACCACTTAAGTGCCCCACCAAGCAACAGCCTAGGTGGTGCCAGGTTGTTGCCCATAACGACTGCCTCTTTTGATGTCACTAAGGCATGGGCTAGTTGTGCACATCAAGTAATTTCCAACAACACAAATCACTACATGGTGTGAATGAAATTTCCCTTGTAATGGAAAATGGGAGATTGCTTTATTTCTATAATCAACATTCTTGTAATAAAATGACAGGTATGCACTGTTTAAAATGTGCCAATTCTGTGAATCCAATTGTATTAACAGGTTGATAATTGCAAAGAAAAGCAGGGCTATTCCTGAATTTCATTAAAGAAGCATTTCAGCTCCACAGTTTTTAATCAATAAATGTAGCATTTACAGCAACACAAGATTTCCAGCTGCACTGTCATTAACTATTGAAATAAAAATCAGTTACAAAGAATATATTCCTGTTTCCTTTTGCTGATTTTAGAATACTTTCATGTAACCTGCAACTATAGATGACAACACTGAAGAACATGGCTCAGAGAATTTGCTGAGTCCAACAGCGTGAATGAGCTTAATTAACGGATACAATTGGGTCATCATGAATGTTTAAACATATGACTATGCTTACTGACGCTAACTCAGTTCTCACAATTCTCAGTTTAGTGATTCAACCAATGCAATCCTCCCTGTTCAAAAACCATTTGGCCAGCAAGATGTACTTTTCCTAAACGTAATTTATAACCCTAAAATTAGAACGAGGCTGTTCAGGGGGTGATGTCAGGAAGAACTTCTTCACACTCAGTGTGATGGAAATCTGGAACACTCTCCTCCAAGAAGCTGTTGAGGCTGGGGGTCAACTGAAAATTCCAAAAATAAGACTGATAGATTTTTGTTAAGCAAGACTATTAAGGATTATGGAATCAAGGTGAGTGGATGGAATTAAGATGCAGATCGGCCATGATCTAACTGAATAGCAGTACAAATTGAAGGACTGAATGACCTTCTCCTGTTCCTACGTTCGGTTCTAGATAAAGCTATGAATAACTGCAATGGTCTTTGATGTTTTCACCCTTCAAGCAAAGATGAGCTAATTAACTATTAGGCAAGAAGCTATGATGCTTTTTGCCTTTCTCTTAGTCCAGATGGAGCTACCTCTTTAGAAAATATTTCAAAGAATGGCCATAGCTACTCCATGACTGGCAAAATCTGAGTATTGGCAGTCAGTTCACAAGTCAGACTCACAGACTTCTGCTAGATTCATCAGTTGATGACAGGCCATCTCTCGCTGGGTCTTCAGAGATCTTTATAGCTTCCTCCATGGCAGAAAGGAGCCCGTCCCCTCCTTCTCCTCGCAGGGCTGGGCCAAAGCACTCGGGACGACGAATCAGCAATCTTACAACCTCATTGGCATTCTCTTCCACGCTCTCACCTACAGGTTGATGGAACCAATTGTGGGTGAGACACCAGCATGGCACACACACAAAAAAAATCACCCTCAAATCAACGATGTATTTGAAAACCAATGTTAAGCAAAGATTTAGAAAGCTTTGACACAACATGCAGACCCTGTTTCCTTCCTGCAAATAAATCAAATACAAATTTCTTTCTCATCATTGCAGCTAGCTCTGCCACTGAATATCAGTGCTCTCATGGAGGTATAACTTACTAGTTTATTGCATTCATTCACAACAGTTGATACCAAGAGATATAAATATTACTTAGTGCATGAGTTGAGTAAAATGCCAGCATCTGCCTGGTGTGTACTGAAGATAAATCACTCAATGGAGTCCATTTATTCTTGTGTCCAATTTCCTGGTTCATAAAATTACAACTCTAATAACCAGTTCACTGCAGCTGTACACTATCACCACAAAATTACAGTTAAATAATTCTGCATTTTACATAGCCTTTTACATAGGGCAAATTAATAAGCTTTATTTTCTCAAAAAAAAGCAGAAGGAAATACTGTCTGTATTGTATTTCCACCTTCTCTGAACAGAGTGAAAACTAACTGGCACAAAAAACCTGTAAGTCACATCCTGACTTCACATTATAGCATTTCAAATTTGGTTGGTAAACCTATTGAATGAGTTTATTATTGGAAGGTTCAGGACTAAATTTCTAATCTTTGTTGAGATGCTGAATTCAGCTGGACTGGCACAGCAATCAGCTTCAGCACTTAGGGCTAAGGGTGAGAGTCATCTAGGATTGCCACTCCTGATTGTTAACCATGGAACTCTGCTGGAAAAGCTGTATTTGGCGATCTCAATTAAGAAGACAATTTGACTCAGCTATGAGGACCCCAATTGCTTAACAACCTAATAACAGCTCAAATATGAATGAATGCCCACTTGAGTGGCTCATACCTATGGGGACAGCTACAAACACAAGTCAGTGCCTTCAGGAGAAATTAATGAGTGGAAAATACTGTAGATCTCACTGACTTTGCTGCACAAACACGTGTTTGAGACATACGTTCCTCCCATGCAAAGCCTTGTGCAGAAAGTGCAAATTTGTAAAAATTACCCTGCAATGTTAGCTTCATCTTATTGTTGAACTGGAGAGAGCCTTAGACTTAATGGTAACATTCAAGCCTCTGAGACAGAAGGTGCAGAGTTCAAACCTTGTTCCAGAGTGTCTTGGTGAGTGCAGACTAGAGCTTAGGCCATGAATTCTATGTTAGCATCCACTTGTATTTGAGAGGGTGTGCCCCTGCCTTTCGGTATAGGTTAAAACCCTTGTGCCATACAGGACTAACCACCCTTTAGGCTTGTATAATGATGATAAATGGTCACGGAAGCAGTGCTCATGTTAGGCTCTGTTAATCAGTCTAATAAGCTTGCAACCACTTCATCCTATTTGCCAAAGAAAGAATATGAAGACACTTAAACAGCTAAAATTGACAATCTTTATTCACAATCCATGTTATCACCTACACTAGATTCTGATTACTATTAGACGAACACAGAAAGAAGCAGTATAAACGTAGCTTAGAAAAGTAAGTCTAGCCTGCAGCCTTTCAATGGAAATTTAGATCACATTGCCCATTCACTCTGGAAACAGAGTTATACAATTCTACATGTGTAACCCTTGCAGTCTCAGGGAGACAAACAAATAAATAAGTAGACTGGTGTATTTACACAAAACGTGAACACATCCAAGAAACGAAAAACATGCCAGAGGTCTCTTCCAGTGCTGTGAACATGTGATTTATGCATTTTTGAGAAAGTCTGTACCCTCACTAATTTTGCATTAGTAATATCGCAACAATCTCGATCTTCCTTTCTTAATATTTTCAACCCAGCTTTACAATACAAGTCTCTAATTGAGAATGGACTAAGGAAAGTATTTAATGAATGAAAAGGCTTTGTACCCCATAGCCCTCAATGCCAAACTGTTGATATGCAATCCCACAATGCAGACACAGAGTCTGTGCTCAGAGGTACTCTTTGAGGTTTCTAAATCTGTTTTCCATTACAATATTTTAATCTATATTTATATAAAACATGTAAGAAACAAAATTTAGAATACTGACAATTTGAAGGTTTTATCTTGTCCTCATTTTCTCTGTTGGCCTATGCTAGTGAACCTTTACTCTAATTTTTTCTGTTTTGTTCCCCTTTACTTTCCCTTTTTTTAATGCAATGACAATAAAAAAATTGGTAGCAGGCCCACCAACAGATGGATATCAGGGGTTATATATATTTGACCAACTACCCAGTGATGTATTTATGGCAGAGCAACATATCTAGGGAAGAGGAGGGAAACTACAATCAAAATGTGCACCAAGACGTCCACCATCTTCAAAGCACAAGTCAGGAGTGTGATGGAATACTCTCCACTTGTCTGGATGAGTGCAGCTCCAATAACACTCAAGAAGCTCAACACCATTTAGGACAAAGCAGCCCTATTGGTCAGCAACCCATCTACTACCCTAAACATTCACTCCCTCCACCGCTGGCGCACAGTGGCAGCAGTGTTTGCCATCTACAAGATGCACTGCAGCGACTCACCTAGACTCCTTTGACAGCACCTTCCAAACCCATGACCTCTACCACTTAAAAGGACAAGAACAGCAGGTGCGTGGGAATACCACCAAGTTGCCCTCCAAGCCCCACATCACCCTAACTCAGACAATATTATTGGTCCTTCACTGTCACTGGTTCAAAATGCTAGAATTCCCTTCCCAACAGCATTGTTGATACACCTACACCAGATTGAATGCAGTGGTTCATAAAGGCTGCTCATCACTACCTGCTCAAGGATAATTACAGATAAGCAATGTATGATCACATCCCATGAACAAACAAAAAATAGTTTTATACCTCACGTACAATCCAGGATAAATAGCATAGGAAAATCATACAAAGTGGAATATTGTGGAGGTGACAGGGGTCTCAGCCGCCGGCTAGAGAACCGACAAGAGCTCCCTGCTGCCCGCAGGAAGGCCCACTCAGGGACGTGACAGGCCAGCAAAGGGCCTTTCCTGGGATAAAGGACTCCCGCCCACCCAAAGCTGCCAGCTAATCAGAGGCCAGCAGCACTAGCGAACAATAGTGCCACTGGCAGGTGGTGGCTGCTGATGGTACGACACCCACCTAAGGCCTAGGATTGTCGCTGGACTCCAGGCCAGAGGTGAGTGATGGTGGGAGACAGGTTGCGGGTTGGAGTCATGGGTTGGGGGTTACAGGGGGCCTTCCCCTTCCGCTTTGGAGGATGAGTCAGCAACAAGGGCAGGGAGTGGCTCCCTGCCACCTTTTTCCCAATGCCAGGTCCCTTGATCAGGCACTAAATACTTATGAACAAAGAACCCCCTTGGAAGCCCACATGGGTTTGTCTGTCATGCTTCTCACATGGTGAGTTACTCGCCTGCCAGTGGACTAATATCAGCAGTGACGGGATGAGACCCTTTAGTGGGCAATAACTGTCCATTCAAGGGCCTCAATTGGCGATGGGGCAGGAAGGCTGTCCATGGGTCTTCCTGCCACAGACTTAATCGGGGGTAAAGACAGGAAGTTGGGGTCTCTACCCATCACCTTCCCACCTGATTAAATGCCACAAACTACCACCAAACCCGCCAAGAGTGAGGGCACAAGATTCTGCCCACAGAATGGGCTTCCTGGCTTTACCCCTGTATGTAGCTGGTTTCCATCAAAAATATGAATGTCCAATCAGCATGTATCAGATTATTACTCCACTCAGCTGGGTTACTCTGCTTGCATCATTCTTGCATTGTATCATCACTGACACTTTACTCCTTTTTCATAACACGATTGTAGCCTACACAGTCTTCACTTTTAAAGGGCGTGCTTTTATATGGTGCCTTACCATTGCAAAAAACAGCAAAGCGCAGAAAATCCAAATATCGCTCCCCTTCCACAGGATTCCACCCAATGTCTGGGTAACCCTTGGCAACCAGCATTGCACAGCTCTGCAAGCCACAGCCAGCCAAATACTGAACAACCTAGAGAACAGAACATTAGCAGAAATCAGTAAGTGCCTTCATACTACATTTCCAATGTTAGTTGGAAAAACTATTTAGCTTGATTGAAATGCCCTGTTGGAATAGAGGCAGAAGTAAAGGTACAACCAACCATTAACCTCTTGCATCTGAATCTTATCCAGCTACAAATTAGGAATTTTGAACCTCTGAAAGAGACAATAGTTGGATGAAAAGTCACTTGTTTCATATCTTCACATATCCCCTTTGGGGAATAGCGAGGAAGTGTCGGAAGGATTTGCAAGCTGATTATCAACACGTCATGAATGCTCCCTCCATGGCCAACAAGTCCTGGGATGAGCCTGGAGCTTCTGACTCAGAGGCAGCGATGCTAATGACTGAGCCACAAGACCACCATGATAAATGGTTGGCAAACCTTTTCATTTATTGGCAAGTACATTACATCATCTCCATTCAAAGCGAACATTACTTCATTTTCAAGAAATCGTGGCTCCAGGCGTTGTCCCCTTTGTTGAGCAAAAGCTATACATTAAACCACTGTCTTATATGACATTCTTCATAGGATGTATTGCAGGAAGCCACCAGTCCTGTCCAGGTATCAAAAACACCGCTTGTGGACTCAGCAAGCCTACTTAGTGAGGTCTAAAGGAGCCATGGTTCTGACTGTAGCAAAGTTTGGCCATTATGCATGGGGAACCTACAAAAAATCAAATGCCATGGGTGCAGGGGATAGCCTTTAACTCCAAGCTGTACAGGGACAAAGAGGGGTGGCTGGAGGATTGGAGCAATAGAAATGTGTCATTCCCATTTCCCAGGTAAGTGGGTAGATGTGTTGCTGGTTGAGCATTAATGGAATGAAAAACGTTTATAATTCATGAGGCAGTGAGACAATTGCAGGAGTTTAGAAGCTGACATGATTGGAGTTAGTCAATTAAGTCCTGGACTTGTGGGGGAGCCTGCGATCTGTGCAAATTCTAGAGGCTATTCTGTTGTTTCCAAAGGTAACATAACAAAAGAGATTTTTTTTAAAATGAAGATAGCATCAGTCACCTGTTTACTGCAAGCACATGGTGCAGACTGACTGACATTACTGGTATCTCCTGGGGCGGTGTGGAAAGATCGGGAGGAAAAAGCAGTTCAGGTTTGACGTGACCTTGACAATAACAGGTAATGCTGGGTGCCAGCTGTGGTAGTTGGTTCTGGGTCTTGCTGCTGGAGGTGACACAACTCTGCGACAGCATCACTGGAGAAGGAAAGACTCCTTATGCTCCTCAGTGTTGAGCCTGCAGTGTATATACAGAGAAACGACTTCCTCTGCCGAGGATTAATGAACAAGAAGGTACTATCTTAAAAGTAGAACGAGGCATTTAAGAGTGAAATCAGAAAAGGCTTTTTCACACAAACGGTAGTGGAAATCTGGAACTCATTCCCCAAAAGCTTTTGGATGCTGGGTCAGAGTCAGAACTGAAAGATTAGGAGATTTTTGTTAGCTGAGGAGTATCAAGGGATATGTCACAAAGGCGGATAAATGGAACTAAATTACTGTATGATTTCACATTTACTAATCTTTAATTCAACTATGAAAGACCTAAGTGAGAATAAAATGGCATACAAGACATAATAAAAGTAAGATTTGTGTAGAAATAATAGCCTATACTAAAGTCTGCAACTGCTGTCAAGTATTCGATGTAAGATTCCTGTAACTTAGCCAGGGTAGCTTTCCTGTTGCAAACATACGCACAAGTAGAGCAGGCTCATGTGGCTGAATAGAGTACCCTTGTTCCCATACACTCTGCAAGAGTAATGATTCCTGCAAGCCCACCTCTTTCTATCTGCTCTCCTTGTAGCTGCAGCTATATGTGTTTACCCTTCACCTCTTGGCAGAGTGGAATTTCCAGAAGGACCCTCATGATGAAGTGTGTGTCGCCAGAGGCCTCTCCATTGATCTTAACATTCTACAGGCACTGTGATATTTGAAATTGCTTTAGGTACCCAAAAGCCATAAGGTAACAAAAGCAAAATGTGTGCCAAAACTTTTCAGCATTTTCACTGAGAGAAGCTGAGGATCCCTTTAAATATCACTAAAAATGCTTCCTCCCAACTTGTACCGCCCGTGATTCACAGGTGAGTTGAGGGACTGACAGCAGCAATGCAGGTAGAGACCAAAAAATGCAGGTAAAGACCAAAATATATTTATTTTTAGGCAGGAGCACAACATACCTGAAGTTTGGAATGGGGTAGGGTCCCCCGTAAGTACCAGGATGCTTTAAAAAAAAAGCTGCCAATGTGTTTATACCAAAAAATGGGGTGATGAAAATCAGCCCCAGCCTGTTTAAGGGGGGTTATGCTGAAATTTTATAAAATGCTGGTTTGGTTTCAGCTGGAGTCTAGTGACAATTTCTGGGCAAGTCTTTACAGAGTCTGTAGTCCTAGGAAAGAGTGCAGAGGGGATTGACTAGAATGGGATGAAGGTGAGAGACTTCAGTTAAGCAGAGAGCGTAGAGTAGCTGGAATTGTTCTCCTTAGTGCAGAGATGGTGAAGGGATGATTGGATAGAGGTGTTCAAATTCATGAAACGTTCTGATAGAGTGAAAGGAGAAACTTTTTCCAGTCATAGAAGGGTCAGTAATCAGAGAACACAGATTTCAGATGACTGGCGAAAGAACCAGAGACGACATGAGGGCAAGAAAATTTATGCAGCAAGTTATTATGATCTGAAATGCACTGCCTGAAAGGATGATACAGAAGCAGATTCAGTAGTAACTTTCAAAAGGGAATTGGATAAATAGTTGAAGGGGGAACATGTGCAGGGCTATCGCGGAAGAGTTGGGGAGTGGAACTATTGGATAGTCAATTTCAAAGAGCCTGCACAGGCAGGATGGGCCAAACGGCCTCCTTCTGTGGTGTATCATTCTATGATTTTGACTCACAATTAAGCAGAACTAAAGTCTGATGAAATGATTTGAGGTGAACTGAAGTGATCCTCTATACCATGATACACTCTGGAGTGGTGTGATTACTCTTTCTGTCAGGTCTATGTTTTGTACCATGTGATCTCATGCCACATTGCTGAGTCACTCCTCATTCAAAAATTGTGCCAACATTGGTAAAAATCAAGCCAAACAATCAATCACAACAATAATAAAATGCTGAAATTAACTCAATGTATAGTATATTGATTTTAAACTCCTATGGTTAACAAAAAGAATCAAGAAAGATTCCTCAGCCACTGTATTCAAAACTACCACACACAAATTGAATTATGTATAAATTGCATAATTATAGCAAGGAATTGTCATTTTCCCCCTCAGCAAAACAATTGTTATTAGGTAGGTCATGTAATTATTTATTTTAAAATATTTACTTCTGAAACGCTGGAATTATTTGCTATTGTATCCATGTCAGTATAGTACCTCATTAAAATAGTTTTACAAGAATGCTGCAAATGTATTCTTTGAAATAAAAACAGAAAATGCTGAAAATACACAGCTGTTCATCAGCATATGGGTTAACATTCACAGTTCATCAAAATTAGAAGATAAGTGAAACCCTTTAGATGACTGAATAAAATAGAAAGCACAGAAGGGGACAAGTGGTAAAAGGCAAGAGATAAGACATGTAATCACAAAGTAGTCAGGTCTAATCAATGTTGACATGTAGTAGCAAAGCAACACTTGTGCTACTGTATGTATGAACAAAACCCAAATTGTATTGTTAATGGAATTTATTTCAATATATATGGCAGGGAAGTAGGGCATTTTTGGCACGCTGCAGCATTACAGCCCAACCAACTATTATGTTCTTTTCATACTTTTCGTCCCAAAGCTAAATATCCATTAAGATGTGTCTTTGGTTGATCTTTTAAGACTACTATTGGGCACTTTGTGGTTTTAACAAATGTGGTTTCGACATTGATAAAAAATAACCAGATGTAACTGCATTTGGATAACCATAGACTGATACTTACTTTTTCTAAGTCAGGCTCTCGCAATGCTAAGGCAAGTTCATTGTTGTCCATCACAGACGCTGCAGCAACGTCCAAAGGAGTGGAACCTCGCATTGAAGGAGATGCTATTAAAATAATATGAAGCATTTGAAAAACAGTCTTATAAGTGGTTTAGGTATGACAGTGTTGTTCAATACTATATCGGACAAAATAATTTTGGTGGAACTTGCCTCTACTTATTCATGGTAGGACACTACAGGGATGAGATTTTTAATAGTCTGAGCATTGGCACAGAAAAATTGGGCTAATTAAAAATGCTTAAGTTCAGTTTCAGAATCAACTGAGCTCTCTTGGCAAGAAACTAAGTTCCAAGTATCAAATCCTATTTCAAATTCTCATCAGTGAATACATAGGATGAATAAATCATTCTGAGTGCATTTGCACCTTTAAGAAATTGGACCATTTTCAGCCTCACTTTTCCAATCAATATCAATGACTGAAAGTAGACTTTTTCACAAGAAGTGCCACTCGTTTTAAAGGCACAAGCACAATATGAAAGGTAAAAGCAAAATACCGCGGATGCTGGAAATCTGAAACAAAAACAAAAATAGCTGGAAAAACTCAGCAGGTCTGATAGCATCTGTGGAGAGGAATGATATGAAAGGCTTGTTTGAATTTCATTCACCTCCACTAGGCAATACATAGCGCACAAGAAACAGCACTACGAGCCCTTAAACTTAAAATACAACTTGGTTGCTTACTCAAAAAATCCAACCGAAGAATCCTTTTAAAGGAGATCAATTATGACATTCTTTTTTAAATTCGTCCTAGGGATATGAGTGTTGCTAGCAAGGCCAGCAATTACTGCCCATCCCTATTGACCTAGTGAGTCACCTTCTTTAACCACTGCAGTGCATGTGGTGTAGGGTACACCACAGTGCTATTTTCCTGTAGCGGTTTGAGTGGCTTGCTGGGCCGCTTCAGAGGGCAGTAAAGAGTCAACCACATTGTTGCGGGTCTGCAATCAGTGTAAGCTAAACTAGGACAGAAGATTTCCTCCCGTGAAGGTCATTAGTGAACCAGATGGGTTTTTGTAACAATCCAGTGCTTTCATGATCATTATTAATGAGACTAGCACCTTATTCCAAACTTATCAATAGAATTTAAATTCCCTAAGTCACCATGGTAGGTTTTGAGCTCAAAATTCCGGAGCATTAATCCGAGCCTCTAGCTCACTAGCCCAGTAATGCCCAGATTCTGAACCATGCTCTTCCAATATATGAATGCCAACAGGACTAGAAGTGAATGCTTCATTAATTCAGAATGTAGGGTCGCTGAAGAATTATATATCCTCACCTAATCCAACACTGCTGTTTTCCAATAAATAGCTTAAGTGGTCAAACATGGCTTTTTGATTTTGCCGACTGATTCGGCAGAAATAGCAGAGGAAGCGACAACAGTTGGCCACCATCTTTGGGAAGATAATCTCCTAAACAAAATGCATTGATAGAACAAAACAGACTCAGTTTAGTTTGAAAATTGTTTTGAAGAACAATAAGCGGGAGAAACAGAAAGGTTACAAAGCCTTTTAGTTTATTACACAATAATAGTGTAAAGGTTGCCTCACCCAAAATATTTGAAAAATGGACAATATCTTCCCCTCAACAAAGCTGTGCCCAGAAACTTTATCTGCATGTTTTTCTAATTTGGAAATGATTGTCTCTCAACTGGGTATGTTTGGAAAGAAAGACTTGGTACATTTGTGCTCTTTTAATTCACACAAACATGCATATTTAATTTAAATACTATTAAATAGGTCACATCTTAGTGAGAATATGTACTTATCAAAGAGATTTCCTGGCTTCAGCTCTGAAGAGGGATAAAATGGTGCTCAAAGGGTGACAGTATATTGGTAGTTTACAACCAGTTCTTCAATCTGATTAGATTTAAACTAAAACTTGTTACAGTGGTATCGGCAAGAAACATGTAATATCAATAAGGAAGAATTAATGTTAAATTGCACTTCAATTAATCAATTCTCTCTTAAAACAATATTTCCATTCTTTACATTTTTCCCTGGATACATCTTCCCAATAAGTAATTTAAGAGAGAATTGATTAAGTAAAGAATGGAAATATTGTGACAATATGTATTAATAATGGACAAATCCCAGCCCACTTACTTTAGACTCTCCACCGCCGAGTACATTCACCATCACCTCCATCACTGTCTCGTGCATCCCCAGAGCCCTCATTAGATTCGGATGTTGGTAAAACACTTTGTTATTCATTATATCCCTATGTGAAAGAAGGAAGAAACAAAACATACTTATTGAGTACAAATGTTAACGAATGGGTGTTGACTAATTGCTCTAAAAATTCCATTAACAAGACTACATTATGTAACTGTTGATTTTTTAGAATATTTAAGCCAGACCTTTTGGTTTTAATATTTTTTTAATTTATTAGATTAATTTGATCCTTTGAACTTAAGTGAATAAAATCAATTTTGCAGGATAACATGTTGAAATCTAAACTGCAAATGAAATTACAGCTTAAAATAAATTCCAAAAAAAAAAGAGAAAAGGAAGTTAACCCCAAGTTGGCCAGGTGGGTTGTTACAATGGTGGTTGGGAGTTCATGCAGCATTCACATTTTCTGCCATTTTAACTAGGGGTATTTCAGGCCTGAGGGTCTTCCAGTCCTCATGGAATAATCTGGAATTTCGTAGAATCAAGGATTAACTCCCACTTGGCAACCCCCCTCGACCACCCCTACACCCTTGCCCGAAGCCCAGCCTCCAGGAGCCCATGAAATTAGCGATTTAAATTTCCCAGAGCTTTGTACACACAACGCCACCATCCATCCCCTAGAATCAGGACGTCACCAGCTGCAGTTAGAGAAACTTCAGGCCCGCATGGATCATTCTTTCGGATCCCTGGTGAAATCTGGCTCCCGCTCCCATTTCCCATGCATTTCCTTTGAGGAACAGATCAGAATCATTCAAATAACACTCGGGCCTCATGTTGAGGGGTCTTGTGTGGTGTTTCCTCCCACCCCAAAATTGGAAGCTTTTTAGAGTCAGTTTTTGGAGAAGAGCTGTTCTCGTCTGCAAAAGTTATTTACTGAAGCTATTTACTCAATTCCTCCATATCCTCCAGAGCTGTGAAACCTAATGGGAGTATTTTTAATCTAATTCAGAACCCATGGGATCGATGGATCATTGGTCTTACACCCGCCTAATACTGCACGCTGTTAACTTAAATGGAGAGTATAATTGGGCTGACTGTAAAAGCAGCATTGCACCCATTCCCATCAGTTTCCCCAATGGTTGCATTTGGTTATAATTAGCGCTGACATTCTGTGGTAAAGTGTCAAACTTAAGTCTATTAAAAAAAAAGAATTCATTCAAAATCCTCCAAAAGCTAGGCCTTGAAATTATACTGTGGGATGATGGGTAGATAAATGTAATCCATTTGTCTCAAACTCTTCTCTCCACTATCTTTTGGCGACATAAGTCCACCAACATAAATGAGTTAACACTTCCACCCCAAATGTAGTTGAGGGGGAAATTTCAAGCAACCATATTATCCCAAATATATAAAAATATTCAATGTTAAAAATTGTTTTCAAGTTTGAAAGGGGGTAAATGGTAATAGTCATGAACATTTGAAAAGTGATTCAGCTCAGTATGAAGGTTAATTTTCTACCATAGCTCATATCAACATTCTGAATTCCCTTCAGCTACACAAAGACTAAATTTTGTTTACTCACCCCAGCCCACGGATCATCAACTTCTCCTCTTCTTTACCCATCCTGACGCTTAGAAGAGATCTGATCTGGCCCAGTGAAGCAAGCAAGTTTATCGTGTCCTCCACGGACACTCCATTTATTGTATATGTCTTGGGTAAAGCACGAACAAGCTCACCAATGCCATCATACTGCCGGTGTAATAGCACAAACATGGCCCTAACTAACTCTGGGTCTTCAATCACTGACTCTTGGGCCCACCGTACCATGGTCTCAGAGATCAACTGTTGCAGAGTGGCTAAAATAAAAATGCAAATCATTTTAATGAAGGGGTTTAAAAATTTCTGACAGCGTATTCAAATTTCTATCATGTACTCATATTGAATGCTCAGGACATGTAATGGTGAAGTAGTGTTGTTATATGCAAGTATTGTGGCAAAATGCTAATCTTTTGCCAATTTGGCCTTCTGCTTAAAGAGTCCACATACATCATTTAAGGCTTGGCCTAAGTAGCCAAGTGGTTATGGTACTGGGCTTGTAACCCCAAGGTCAAGAGTTCAAATCTCACAATGGCAAACTATGAAACAATGTAACTGCATCTGAAACAGATGGAAACGGGTTTGTACTCGAAAGAGTTACATCATTTAAGATTGGGGGGGGACAGCTTTCCCAATATTGTAAACTATTACTCAGATCTTGATTCCTCAAGTATCCTATTCTTCATTCTGCTAATCTCACAACTTTTTACTGCATATCCTTTAAAAATTTCAAACCCCACTTACAATCAGCTTACTTTCCATTTTCATAATACCCAGGCTCATTTAAGAAATAATCTCTCAGCCTTCTCTGACCATTTCCTCCTCCCATCCTCACTCCATTCATTCATGTAACATCTCTAGGCCATGAGGCCACACAGTAATCAGGGTCAATGTCATTCTGGAGCTAACCAGATTTAATAATACCAACAGAAAATGCTGAAAACACTCAGCAGGTCAGCCAGCATCTATGAGAGACATACAGAGTTGACATTTCAGGTCTGTGATCTTTCATCAGGGTTTTAGGTGAAAGGTCACTGACCTTAAACATTAACTCTGTTTCTCTCTCCGCCTGACTTGCTGAACAGCTGCAGCATTTTCTGCTTTAATTTCAGATTTCCAGCATCTGCGGTATTTTGCTTTTGTATCAGATTTAATAACACATTGCTAATCGTCGTTTGGTAGTACAGAACTTGAGCATTACTGAAAAAAGAGACATGCTGTTGAAGCTTTTAGTCTTGCACTCCTTAGGTCAGATTCACAAGAATACCAAATTGTAAAGAGAACAACAATTTATACTGCATGAGTAGTATGCAGTATAAATTGATATTAGCCTTACAATTTGGTATTCTTGTGAATTGTCCTGTTGAGTGCAAGACGAATTGTTTCGACAGCATGTCTCTTTTTTTAGTAAAACACATCGGGCGAATTGTCCCAGATTTGCACTAAGTGTGATAGCAGGCGGGTAAAATGATGTTTTACCCGCCGGCCGCAATGGTGGTTTTTCAGGCTGTATTGTCCCAAATCCACCATATTAATTATGCATTCCCAGGATACACGCCGTTTCCATGACGACCCGGGCTCTGATTTGCCTGCCACACTGTCACCTCTCAGCTTCATCATGCCAGGCACCACATTTAAAGTACAACCGCGATCAGTGTTTCCAGCCCAGGATGCAGCAAAGATGTGGGCCCAAAAGTCAAGTAGACTACAACCCTCAAACACCTTTTGGATGCCATGAAGGCTCGCTGTGATGTCCTCTACCCCCACCCTGGCCACAGGAGGGACAGCTACATTACCACTCCGGCTTGGTAGGTGATGGCAGTGGTGTTCAGTGCTGTTGTTGCACAGAAGAGGTTGACCATCCAATGCAGATAGAGGATGAATGATCTCATCCGTGCAGCCAGGGTAAGGCAACCATCTCATTACTGTAAACTCTCACAATCAAGCCCACCACACATTCACTGGAATCTCTCTCACTGCCAGCTCAAGGGACATCACCACACATTCTCACACACATACCCTCACATGTCCATCTAGCCTCATCTCCTCTGGAGACCGCCTCCCCAACCCTCATCATCTTGAGGCTATTTGCAAAGATGAACATGTGTCCCACACACAGCCTGGGATACCCCCCTTCCCCAGTACAGCTCTCGTCCTGCAGCCTCTTCCCTTGCCTGAGGCCACTTCTCCCCCTTCCCCAAGCAAGAACTTGCCCTGCAGCCATTGAAAAGCCACCCTAATATGGCTGATCTGGTAGGTAGAGATCTACCTGTGAGCTCCCTAAAAGTGACTGTCTGTGCTGTCTGTGAAGCCTGGGGCTGATGACTGCGAGTGCTGACCGAAGCAAGGTAAGCAAACAAATCTTAAAATTCCGATTAAAGTGCAGCCTGCCAAGTGCACGCTTTATATGTGCTATTGTGAAACATGTCGGCGTGTTTTCCCGCTGACGTGGGCAGACGGTTCAGCTGGGGAGGGAATGAGTCCAGTGGGCTAGTCTTATAATGATGTGCTAAAAATTACAATGAGGTTCCTGACATCCGATGGTGGGGAACACTGCCCGCCATTGGCGGATGGAGCAGACGACCACAAACTAGTTCGCAGGACATCCTGAAACCGATTTTTGGCCTTTTCGCCACATTGTCTGCTCACACCCAACACCAGCGGGAAAATCCCAGCCATTGTTACCGACAACCAACTGTTCCGAACTTTGCTAAAAAAAATTTCCTTTCTGAAGCTCCAATGAGAAAGCCAGAATTTCTAGGATATGTAAAAAGAAAGGGGTAATACAGTATGCATTAAAAGGGTGAGTCACAATCTGAGATCACTGAATCCAAAGGAAATCATTTCTAATACATTACAGAAACAAACACTAACTGGGTTTCTTTGTCTCCTGTTCCACTGGATTCTCTTTCTGCTTTTTCTTTAAATACGTCACTTTTTCCACCAGGTTCATTAGTCGACCCCTGATTGTGGAGTCACTGTCATCGTTATTCGCTTCTTCTTCTTCCAGTTCAATGCCTGAAACAAGAAATGTAAGTTCTTTTTAGCACCTGAAACCCCATTCAAATGAACAGCATTTGGAAAATAAACCAGAGCAGAGGGCTCCCTTTGCGAAATTGCTTTAAATGGACTCATTTTAAGTTTGCTACTTAACTCTGTGAAGCAAGTTATACATCAGCAGAGGATAGTTTCCTCGCAAAGTAGTCATTAGGATTAAACACTCATCCATAAAATGTCTTCATCCTGTCAACAAACTGCTAGTAAAGTTTTCTATCAAAAAATGATCACTTCAATTCACAAGATGTTAACTCATTCCAGACATGTTTGATAAGTTTTTTTCATTTCTTATGTATGCCCAATGTAGTGTAATTCAAGATTTATCAATAAATCGATAATTTTTAAAAAAAATTTATACATTTATAGGATGCGGGCATCGCTGGCTAGGCCAACATTTATTGCCCATCCCTAATTGCTCTTGAGAAAGTGGTGGTGAGCCACCTTTTTTGAACTGCTGCAGTCCATGTAGGTGCACACACAGGGAGTTCCAGGATTTTGACCAAGCGACAGTGAGTCATAGTTCCAAGGCAGGATGGTGTGTGGATTGGAGGGGAACTTGCAGGTGGTGGTGTTGCCATTAGCGTTGACTTATTAGCAAAATATTAACTGTATGTAGACAGATCAGTTCCATGGAGGTTGCTCGTCATGTCCTTTGTTTGGTGTTAATGGGGCAGTAACAGCCTAAAAATTAGGTCAATAACCTTACCACTCCAATAAAGCCAGCAATGCAGCTGGCCCTTGATCTCGACGACTGACCTGCAACTACTTAATGCTGGGAGCTGTGTTAATCGGTTGGAGGAGGGGATTCCTGCGCCTAACTTGGAAAGAAGCCCTACCTTGGAGAGCTGCAACCAATTGGATGCGGTGCAGTGGACACTGCTGGGACTACAGGCAGTCCCACCAAGTGGAGAAGCCCAGGTAAGTCCATGGTCTGAGGTCTCTCGGGGCTAAGTTGGCAGATTCTGGCAAAAGGGTGAAGGGAGTTGGGACCAGGTTCAAGAGGCTAGAGGGAGAGGGTTAAAGGGTGGATGACCTTTGGGGGTGTGGTGCTTCCGATGGATCAGAGGACCCGCAAAGGAGGGGCCCCCTCTTGTCTGACACCAACTCGCACAGCTAAAGCTGCCGGGCTTTCCGACTGGTTAGGGTCTCCCATTGCTAGGGGTATTAATTGGCCTTTTAAGAGCCTCAATAGGCCCAAAGGCAGGCAAGCCAGCCCCGTCCCCCATTTAACTGTGGCCGGGGCAGGGGCAGGCGGGTAGGTGGTGGACACAGTGCCCACTGGATTTTATGTGCCCCCCACCCGCCTTCAAATGTTCCAGGAGAGGAAAGTATAATCCAGCTCTAAGTTTCGTTCTGTGAGAAATAGAACGCATTGAATGATAACTATTTGTGATTTTCACATCTGAATTTTAAAATTCAACCATGACTGCCTTTTCTCAAATAACTGCAATGGCTCAATGACTTTCATCATAATTACTGCAAGCACCATGCCCTTTAAAAAAAAACGCTAATGGGTATTCATTGATGATTCACTCTGCTCCTTGTGTTTTTATTGTATTTTTCCCAAATCATGACATTTAGTGCCAATGTATAAAAGGTTTATATATAGTAGCATGGTTTCATGCGGAGACCATCATTTTATATACCATACAAATTAAGCTTTGTTCTGTTGGATATCAGTTTAGTTTCTTTATTTTAATAAAGATGGGCTGAATTTTTGCTTGTGGGTCCTGATCGCACTGTCGAGAGGAAATGTGGATAAGAAATCCACACGTGCCAGAGGATGATTTTTGAGGAGGTGGCTTAATTACTTGGTTGCCTACAGGAGACCTGTTCAATTAAGGATGGTGGGTGGGGTCCCCAGGCTGGAGGGCCCTCCAGCACTAACACATCAGCAGCCTCACCGTCAGAGGTGGGAGCTGCTGATGTAGGTAGCCACATCGATGTATTTACCCGGCATCGACCTAGACACTGGGAAGGACAAAGGCACTCCCTGGCCTGTTGACCCTGCAGAGACCTCCTTGCTAACATTTGAGGGCTTGTGCCAAAATTGGGAGAGCTGTCCCGCAGACTAGTCAAGCAACAGCCTGACATGGTCATGCTCATGGAATCATACTGTCCTGACAGTGTCTCAGACAGCACCATCGCCATCCCTGGGTATGTCCTATCCCACCAGCCGGACAGACCCACCAGTGGTGGTGGCACAGTGGTATACAGTCATGAGGGAGTTGCCCTGGGAGTCCTCAACATCAACTAAGGACCCTATGAAGTTTCAAGGCATCAAGTCAAACAAGGACAAGGAAACCTCCTGCTAGTTACCATCTACTGCTCCCCTCAGCTGATGAATCAGTGCTCCTCCATGTTGAACATCATTTGGGGAAGCACTTAGGATGACAAAGGCACAGAATGTACTCTAGGTGGGGGACTTCAATGTCCATCTCCAAGAGTTGCTTGGTAGCAGCACTATAGACCAAGCTGGTTGAGTCCTAAAGGACATAACTGCTAAACTGAGTCTGCAGCAGGTGGTGAGGGAAACAAAAGGAGGGAAAAACCTACTTGACCTTGTCCTCACCAACCTACCTGTCACAGATGCATCTGTCTATAACAGTATCAGTAGGAGTGACCACCGCACAATCCTTGATGAGACAAAGTCCCAACTTCACATTGAGGATACCCTCCATCGTGTTGCATGGGATAGATTTCAAGCAGACCTTCGGCTTCAACAACAATCTATAGCATCATGGGTCAGCATATCCCCCACTCTACCATTACTGCCAAGCCAGGGATCAACCCTGGTTCAATGAAGAGTGCAGGAGGGCATGCCAGGAGCAGCACCAGGCATAGCTAAAAAATTAGGTGTCAACCTGGTGAAGCAAAGCACAGGGCTACTTGCATGCCAAACAGCAAAAGCAGCATGTAGTAGACAGAGTTAAGCGATCCCACAACCAACGGATCAGATCTAAATTCTGCAGTCCTGCGACCTCCAGTCATGAATGGTGGTGGACATTTAAATAACTAACTAGAGGAGGAGGCTCCACAAATATCCCCAACCTCAATGATGGGGGAGCCCAGCACTTCAGTGTAAAAGATAAGGCTGAAGCATTTGCTACAATCTTCAGCCAGAAGTGCCGATGATCCATCTCAGGCTCCTCCTGAGGACCCCAGCATCACAGGCGCCAGTCTTCAGCCAATTCGATTCATTCCACGTGATATCAAGAAACAACTGAAGGCACTGGATACTGCAAAGACTATGGGCCCTGACAACATTCCTGCAATAGTACTGAAAACTTGTGCTCCAGAACTTGCCGTGTCCCTAGCCAAGCTGTTCCAGTACAGCTACAAAAATGGCATCTACCCGGCAATGTGGAAAATTGCCCAGATATGTCCTGTCCACAAGAAACAGGACAAATCCAACCCGACCAATTACCGTCCCATCAGTCTACTCTCAATCATCAGCAAAATGATGGAAAATGTCATCAACAGTGCTATCAAGCAGCACTTACTCAGCAATAACCCACTCACTGATGCTCAGTTTGAGTTCCACCAGGGCCACTCAGCTCCTGACCTCATTACTGCCTTGGTCCAAACATGGAAAAAAGAGAACTCCAGAGGTGAGTTGAGACTGCTCTTGACATCAAGGTAGCATCTGACCGAGAATGACATCAAGTAGCCCTAGCAAAGCTGGAACCACTGGGGATGAGGGGAAACATCTCAGCTGATTGGAGTTATACCTAGCAGAAAGGATGATGTTTGTGGTTGTTGGAGGTCAATCATCTCAGTCCCAGGACATCGCTGCAGGAGTTCCTCGGAGTAGTGTCCTAGACCCAACCATCTTCAGCTTTTTCATTAATGACCTTCCCTCCATTATAAGGTCAGAAGTGGGGATGTTTGCTGATGACTACACAATGACTGCACTATTCGTGACTCCTCAGATACTAAAGCAGTCCATGTTCAAATGCAGCAAGACCTGGACAAAATCCAGGCTAGGGCTGACAAGTGGCAAGTAACAGTCAGGCCACACAAGTGCCAGGCAATGACCATCGCCAACAAGAAAGAATCTAACCATCGCCGCTTGACATTTAATGGCATTACCATCACTGAATCCCGTTGTTCCCACTGTTCACGAGAATGATCCCAGGAATGAAAGGCTTAACATATGAGGAACGTTTGAGGACTCTTGGTCTATACTCGATGGAGTTTAGAAGGATGAGGGGGGATCTGATTGAAACTTACAGAATACTGAAAGGCCTAGATAGAGTAGATGTGGGGAAGATGTTTCCATTAGTAGGAGAGACTAGGACCCGAGGGCACAGCCTCAGAGTAAAGGGAAGATTTTTTAGAACAGAGATGAGGAGAAACTTCTTTAGCCAGAGGGTGGTGAATCTATAGAATTCATTGCCACAGAAGGCTGTGGAGGCCAGGTCATTGAGTGTATTTAAGACCGAGATAGATAGGTTCGTGATTGGTAAGGGGATCAAAGGTTACGGAGAGAAGCCGGGGGAATGGGGTTGAGAAACTTACCAGCCATGATTGAATGGTGGAGCAGACTCGATGGGCCAATTGGCCTAATTTCTGCTCCTATGTCTTATGGTCTTATGGAAACCCCCACTATCAACAACCTGGCGGTCACCATTGACCAGAAACTGTACTGGATTAGCCATATAATTAGCCATAGTTACAAGAGCAGGTCAGAGGCTAGGAATCTGTGGCAAGTAAGCCTGTCCACCATCTACAAGGCACAAGTCAGGAGTGTAATGGAATACTCTCCACTTGCATGGATGAATGTAGCTCTAACAACACTCAAGAAGCTCAACGCCATGCAGGCCAATGCAAGCCAATTGATTGGCATCCCATCCACAAATATTCACTCCCTCCACCACCGATGCACAGTGGCAGCAGTGTGTACCATTTAGAAGATGCGCTGCAGCAACTCACCAAGGCTCCTTCAACAGCACCTTCCAAACTCACAACCTCTAACACCTAGATGGACAAGGGCAACAGATGCATGGGAATGCCACCACCTGCAAGTTCCCTCCAAGCCACACATCATCCTGTCGTTGGATCAAAATCCTGGAATCCCCTCCCTAACAGCACTGTGGGTGTCCCTACACCACATGAACTGCAGCAAGTCAAGAAGGCAGCACACTACCACCTTCACAAGAGCAATTAGGGACAGGCAATAAATGCTGGCCTAGCCAGTGCCGCCCACATCGCATGAACGAATATTTTAATAAAGTAAAGGAGAGGTGCATTCTGAAGACTTTTTCGAAACTTGAAAAACAAAAAGCTGCAGGGGGTGGAGGTTTAAAACAAAGCTGGAATACCACCTCGCCCCCCCCACAGCCCAGTCGGCTGCTCGTCAACCTCAGAACATTGGCCTTAAGTTGTCCTTTAATTGCCTTAATAGGCCATCTTTGCCCCAACCTGGCCCCTGCCAAAGTGGGCTGGATGCAGGAACATGCCAGCAGGCCAGCACACAGCTCTCTGGCGCTGATTTTCCAGTCTTCCCACCTCTGACGCGTTACAGAAATTCTGCCCAGTACGTCAAACTGACCACAATGCGCCATGAGGTCCTCGTGGAAATCCAGCAGTTCTTCACGTACTTCTACAGGGCAAGGACAATCACGTCTGTCATTTTTGAAACTCAGCAACATGTTAATCTGAAAATAAAACAAATTTGTTAATCTTATAACTTAGCTGTCATAGCATTGGGATATAAACAATGCCACAAGCTCGCTGCATAAATTAAGAGGCACAATGTTCAAAAATGCCATAAATGCATTTGAGCCTTCAGTTCTTTCCCCATTTGAAACAGTCTTGTGACTTATTTGTGTTGGGAATGTACAGTAATCTTCAAGACTTTCAGTTGGTTATGAAGAGCGTTAGAGCTAAATTTCACACTCCAGTCATCTTGTTATATTGTTTTGCTTCCTCCAAATGCTATCCTTGGAGTAGGCCGTCAGTTTGGAAAGGGCTTAAACATTTTTTTTTTGAGTCTGCGGATATGTGTTTCATACATTGTAGGCAATAAAATCTTAAAAGCTACATGGAATATATAAAAGCCTTTCAAATGGGTACTTTACAGCCTTCCACTAATGAACATCCAGGTTTATGTGGATCAGTAAAACTGATCTCCGCCTGTTTCTCACCTTCAAAGACAAGAATTCTCCCTGCTCCCTGTAGATCCTGAGATGAGCGTGCGTTGTGCTAGTGATGTCGTCACACATGTCACTAGCACGATGCACGCATATCCCAGGACCTGACTTTCAGCGGCAAACTCTGGAAGGGAAGCAACTTTAAGTAAGTTACTGCTCGTAGGCTGTCTGAAAACAGGAAGAAAAATAAAACTATAGATCTTCCCAACCCCAAGCAACCTCAGAAATATTTGAAATTTCAGAAATGTCAAGCAGAAGAGTATTTCCTAAGTTGGTCATCCAATAAGTACATGGGGCAGAATTTAAAGCACCCCCAGCGGTGAGTTTAGTGAAAGGGGGGCATTTAATCGGGCAGGAAGGCGCGGGGTGGGGACCCCATCGCATTCCCACCTCCGCCCGATTAAGTCTGGGATGGGAAAGCTTGTGGGCAGCCTTCCCACCCTGACGGCAATTAATGCCCACTTAAGGGCCTTACCCCACTGCCACAGGATGCCCGAAAAGCAAACCCAGTTTCGGGCTCCCTGGAGGTCCCTCATTCAAAGGCGCTCGGTGTGTGATCGAGGGACCAGGCATCAGGAAGGAGGAGGGGGCACGAAATTCAGCCCCCTGCCCTTTCTTCTGACCCCCTTCCACCCCCTAGCAAGTGACCCCCTATCCCACCCACACTCACCAGTGGCCTAGGTCCCTCAGCAAGCCTAGGCCTCTAGTGGGTGTATTGCCAGCAGCTGCACCCCATTCCCCATGGCGCTAAAGGCAAAGAGGAGCTGCTGGCCTCTGATTAGCCAGCAGCTCTCCAGGGTCGGGATTTCTGCCCCCGGGCCCTTAATCCCAGAGAAGGCCCAACACTGGCCAGTTAAGGGCCAGACAGGCACATAATTCCGTTCGACCTTTCCCAACTGAGGCAATGCAGGTCTCCCGTCAGTTCTTCAACCAGTGGACGAGACCCGCCTCCCTTCGCAAACATTAAATTCCAGCCATGGTCTTGCTCCCAACCACTGACCTATGAAATTGTAAGGATCTGAAGCAAAACTGTTCCCCAATGATTATTGAGAGAAGGAAATATGATGGACATTGAATACATACAGATAGTCTTTCACAACCTCAGGGCGTGTCAAAGTGCTTTATCACCAATTAAGTATGTTTTAAATATTCTAGTATTATAAGGAGTGCAGCAGTCATCATGTGCACAGAGATGTCCCACGAAAAGCAGTGGAACAAATAATCTGCTTTAGTGATATTGCTTGAGGAATTAATGTTGGTCAGGACGCTCAGGAAAACTCCCCTGTCCTGAGGTTGCGAAAATGATTTTTTTTTTCTCTTTTAGAATGAGGAACAAATAATGACCAGGGGCACCAGGAGGACTCTGCTGCTCTTCTTCAAATAGTGCTATGGGATCTTTTACATTAATCTGTGGAGAGGGGTTCAAGAGTGTGATCCTAAAGCGAGTTGTGAATTAGTCTGTTACCTTTACTCAACATTGATGGAGCACTCTGGCAGTACAGTAAGCTGTCTATCTAGTAAGATATTAAAATGCATATGAAGATAAAAGAAAGGATGGACTTTGTATTCAGCTCCTATCCAATTGAGGAATAATCCACACCAGTAATTGACACTCATGTTTCAAATGTTCAAAATTACAAACATAAAGAACTTCACACATTTATTCAAAACTAAAGATTAAAATATTAACAGATTTTAAAAATCATCAAGATGTTCAGCATTTTCAATGAGATTCCTTAAAGACATCAAAAATGAGGGAACTCATAAAAAAATGAGATGTGTAAAGTCAGTCAGTCAGCAACTATCCAGTCCACCTATTTTTCTTACCTGCTCCTGTGGAGGTGATCGGAATTCTTTTGTTTTCTTGGCGGTCAGTGCAGCAGACATGTTTAACGCCTGCATCACTTCGTTATATCGGAACCTTTGGTTGTCCTGAAGTTTTAACACAAAATCATCTGAAAAGGCTACAATGGCTTCAATCCGATGACGGAGCTGACAGTCGCACAAATACTGCAAAAGGTGGCACATCTGGGGAAAATTAAAACAGAATATCAGCTCATGCCATGTGTTAACATTGCACGTATCTCTTTCCATTAGTCGGTGAAAACTATGTAAAAATTGGTGAAATACTTTGCACTTCACATGACTCTTCTCATAAAGTTGCCTTACAATGATTTCATAGTCATTTAAAACAATATTGTTCCTAAAGAGATTTTAATCCCTTACGGAAACGCATTTAATTGTTTTCATTTTAAATCATCAGTAAGTAATAAAAGGAAATTGAGACTCGAAGTAAGATTTCTCAAGTACACTGATGTCCATTCCATGTTGCTAGTTCCTATTGACCACCCAGAAAACCACAAAAACTGTGGGCATCTCAAGATCTCTATCTCCTGTTTATTGATAAATTATCTTTTCTATTTTCACACTTGCCTTTTTTCTAGCCCTCCAAGTACCACATAGTCAATGGAGACAAAGGTCATGTGACCTTTTGCAAGTGATCTGAGAACGTCACTGTGACCTAAACTCTATCATTACCCACTCCTCCACAATAATGTTTCAGCTAATATACAGAACTCACTACAGGGAATGATTTGCACTCTTTGCTCTCTGTAGAAAGATTGTTAACCATATGTACAAAGAACGCATTTAGAGTTCTACCATAATTAGCAAAGAGAGAAAATCTCCTCCCCCTTTGTGGGGGAATCAGTGGTTTAACCTGAACTTAATTACATGAAATGAAGCTCTGCTTCCTCTATCTCATATTTTTGATCTCTCATATATATCTGAAAAAATTAAGTTTAAGACTCATTTATCCTTTACTGTCTTCAGACATGAGCAGGCAAGAAAACCACCTTCTGTGCTGTAAATCCATAATCAGTTAATACTTAAAAAGGCCATATCATCGATGAAGGATAACAGACACTTTAGTTCATGCATCTCCAAATCTTCATTCAAACATAATTTTTCACTTCGCATATGATGTAATGTAAGAAAGGAACACGCTTGACCAACTGCAAGGAGCTTCATAAACGTTAAATAGGATACCTACTGGTGAACAAACTTACATTACAATGGTTATGAAGTCCATTGCCTTTTTATGCAGGGCATTTAATTTTAGCACAAAAGGCCATCTAAGTCAATTGAAACTGCTTGTTGTATGACAAGAGCAAACAGAACAGAATCTTGTGCTTCATTTTAATTTTATATGTGTATATACATATATATATATAATATATATATGTGAAGTAAAAATAAAACATAAAGTATATATAGGGAAGAATTTTCCCCCATCGATGGGGGAAGCTCAGATGTGGGCATGCATCCGATCGGCACCCCTGATCAGGGGCTCATCACCATTTTACGTGGGCAGGCCAATTAAGGCCCACCCATCATGACGTCCGCCAGGAAGCGCTATGCATTCCCTGTGCGGGCTGGGGTTCCCTAAGCCGGGAGTGCACTCGTGCGTACATGCGCGCGAAGGAGCGCACTCACCTCCCTGAGGCTAAGTGCTGCCTCAGGGAGATCAGGGCCATATTCAAAAATGTGAAATACAGACAAATAAAATTTCCCTGACATGTCCCCTCATGTCCCAACTGTCACATGAATACAGATATGTCCATCACTTTTAATTAAGCTTTTATTAAATTTTTAAAAACCTACATGAAACCCCACCCCGCCCGGGGATTCTGAAGCCTGCCAGGGCTCCCGGCCTGCCCGCCAATCTTAGGGTTGGACGGGCAGGTCCTTTAACTACTTCAATCAGTTTTTAAATGGCCTCAATAAGCCATTGACAGGTCGGTGGGCACACAGCTGATTCGGCTGAACTCCTGCCGACCTGAAAATTGAAATGACGCGCGGTGACTTCAGGAGTTCCGCCCGACGTCATCCCGCGTTATTTTACCTGTCGGCAAGCGGGCCCTGCCCTCCACTTGCTGAACTCAATATCCTGCCCATAAATTCAGAATTTCAGCTGCAATGTTTGGAAAACCCAAAGAAGGAAAATCAGTACAGACTCTCACACGAGAGAAATTTCAAAGGTCAATAAATATGTCTTCATTCTCAACATTAATAAGCACTACAAGAATGTAAGTACTACAAGAAAAAAATGGGGAAAAATAATAATTTTATTTTTTAACAAGGTTTATTAGATGATTAAAAGGCTTCACGCTAAAATGTCGATCCACTTTAACTTTGAAAGATCCTTTCTGGTCTGGGCCTCTTCATTAAGTATTTGCGAATTGATAGGAGAGCCCTTTACACCTGGAAACACAGTCTAAAATTTTTAAGTGTAATTAATTCAGAATTAGTGAGCAATTAACCTAAATTCACATTGGTTCCATTCTTGCCGTTTGAAGTATTGAACCCTTGGGAATAGCGTTGGTCGGTCTTCCACAATTTTCAGATTTGGGCGCTACAGTGTTCATTCTGGAAGTGGTGAGGCTTCTCGATATCCAATAGTGGTGAATACTGAACAAGTCACCATTACTGCCACCACAGAATTCAGCCCAACGATTAGATCAAATAAAGTACATCAGCTTTGGATAAATTGGTAACTATCCGAGTCAAAATGTCAGACCTACTCAGATGACGATCCATATTATTAAAAATGTTGTCAGGTCATGAGCATTTAACTGCCCATTTTGCAGCAAGGTCATTGATCCGTAACAGCATGACTAGGAACATTAATGTATTACCAATCAAGTGGTTGTCAGGGATCAATTCTGCAATCCCACTCAATAACCACCCAGCTTTCTGTCGGCCTCTTGGCCTCTCTCCAGTCCAGATACAGTGTTCCTTCCTACTCTCAAACAGCAGACCAGTGTGTCGTGGTTTCTCAGCACACTCCCTGCAGGGAGAGGGCCCCATTTCATAGCCTCCCCACTCTTGCCTACTGCCAGCCCTGCAGACACAGGCAATGATGCACACTCTCCTTGTGGATCATCGCTGCCCAATCCTGTTACTTGTCATTGTGGACATTATACTTTGGACATTTAAGTGAAAGCTATAGCTCAGTGTGTAGCCCACTCGCCTCTGAGTCAGAAGCTCGTGGATTGGAGTCCCACTCCAGAGACTTCAGCACAAAAATCTATTTTGACAACCCATTGCCGTGCTGAGGGAATATTGTACTCTCAGATGTGTTGCCTTTCAGATAAGGGGTTAAACCAAAGCTCTATTTCTCTTCTCAAATGGACAAGATCCCATGACACTATTTTGAAGAAAAACAAGGGTGTCCAGGCCAATATTCATCCCCAATGTACCCTGTAGAGTGACAGGTTGCATAGCTGAGCAACAATCTAGGCATTATCGCGTAAAAGTCATAACCTTGAAGATACAGCATATGCATAGCTGCACAAAAAAATGTAAAGTATCACACATTTAAATGAATAGGGCATGTGCAACAAAATAATTAGAGGGACATTGTTTATCCTTTAATTAATAACTAGGTTATCTGGTAGTTATCACATTGCTGTTTGTAGGAGTTTGAGTGCACAAATGGGCGACCGCATTTCCTACGTTACAATAGTGACTGCACTTCAAAAGTACTTCATGGGTTGCAAAATATTTTGAGACATTCTGAGGTCCTGAAAGACCCCACAGAAATGGCAAGACTTTCTTTTCATATTTCCCTCATCCCTGAGCCCTACATCTTAAATTTCCATCCTACCATGTGACAATTAATCTAGTGGGTAATGATTGGGTAAATGTGTTCTGGAAGAGAAAGAAATAACTGACATTTATGTAATGCTTTTTAGAGACTTTCATCAGGTTGCATAGGGAGGTCTTGTGCCTTAGTTGGTAGTGTCCCTGCTTCAAAGCAGAAGCTCTGGTTTCAAGTACCACTCCAGGGCTTGTTTGCCACAAGGAAGATCATTCATGACGAGGTTCAACAGGCTGATAATCAGCCTGCTAATCCTTCAAACATTTCCCCGCTATTCCAAAAGGGAAAAAAGTGTGTGAAGATATGAAACAATCAAAATCAGGTTATTATAAGTAATAGGAGGTAGATTTTTAATGAGCTGCGTGTGAAGGAAATGCGTAATATGAAGTTGTGCATCACTTGCTAATGTCTGCCTGTGCATTTCTGCTGAGAACTCTTGTTGCATGAAACTATAAAAATTTTCCCCAATCCAAAATCTTAATACTATAACCATACAAAAAGAACATGAATCAGGAGTCATTTTCTTGACTCAAATTGTTCTCCTTTGTATTGTCCAATACTAATGGCATTATGGCGTTTTGTCAATAAGGTGGCACTATGTTAGGATATAAAATTTTAGCCACGTGGTCTCTGCATGGTAACTCACTGCAAGATCCAGTCCTCTACATGAACATAAACTTAGAACCATTGCAAAAAGCAACATTTGATAGTTCAGGGAGATACCATTAGTGGATCTCTCATAAAAAGACAACTGAGCGATTTTACTGAAGTATTCACCATTAAACCTACATATTAAGCATTAAGTCACATCCTGCTTCAATAAATTATTTATATTTCAGTATTTACAAGGAACGTATACTATGCTTGCGTGACAGATATACAATACCAGTATCTTGCTAATATAACACATAATAGTGAGAATCATGTGGGTGAAGACACAAATCATAGCAGATAGAGCTGCTTGACTGGTGTCTAATTAGTGCAGTAATAATATTTTCAGTAAAAACAGGTAATTAGTTGATAATCACACGAGAAGTCAATGAAGGCTGTTTGCAAGTTTTACTTTTGATATAATTTTTTAAATTTGTTTTTGAGATGTGGGCATCACTGGCTGGGCCAGCATTTATTGCACATCCTTAATTGCCCTTGAGAAGGTGGAGCTGAGCTGCCTTCCTGAACTGCTGCAGTCCAGGTGTTGGTACACCCACAGAGAGGGAGTTCCAAGATTTTAACCCAGAAACAGTGAAGGAACGATGATATATTTCCAAGGAGTGACTTGGAGCAGAACTTGCAGGTAGTGTTGTTCCCATGCATCTGCTGTCCTTGTCCTCCTATAAAGCAAAGGTCACGGGTTTGGACAGCACTATTGAAGGAGCTCTGGTGAGTTCGAAAGTGTCATTTATATTTGTTTCCATACTTACAGAGATAAAGGTCTTATTTAATGGAATCATAGAATCTCAGCTTTGTATACACTGAGCTAAATACTTCAACTCATCAGAAAATAAAAATGGATTGAAAACCTTCAATTTCACAAGTTGTAGCGCAACATTTACAATTTGGCTTGTCGGGGGCATTCCTGATTTACATAATCTCCTTATTAGCTGCACATAAAATGTCCATGAGAATAAAGCTCTCAAATTTCTCCCTGATGTCCAAAGTAAAAGATTCAAACTGGTATAAAGTCAGAAGTGATGGCCTTAATTGACATCTCACAACAGCGCTGCTTGAAGTTTAGCCACAGAAGAGTGTGCAGGATCAGTGCCATTCCATTTTAAGTTCTAGTCATTTGGGTGGGTGGACAAAGGCCTGATGGTGCTTGAATTTATTTAAACTCCCTTTATTTTTCCAACTTTCTTCTCTCTCAATCCTGAAGACATTGCTTTGATGTGAGCCTGTCGGTGGCAGTAGGGATTTGATCAGGAGGTTGTGGAGGGGGTGGGGGGTGTGTGGAAGTGGGAGCATTGGGAGCAGGGAAAGTAGTCACATCCCCATTTAATGTCCATATGCAATCTTCCAATAGAGATTGCAGGATAACTATCAGGAGCAGGAATCCTGGTCTTTATCCCCCTTCCTAACCTGGTGACAAAGACGCCAATGGGATCATAGAAGGCCTGACCCACCCACCCACCCCCAGTTATGAACACCTTTCAGTCGGCTAATTCAGATGATAAGGGAATAAACCTTGGCACTGATTTAAATTTTAAAAGCCTTTCATAGCCTCAAAGATCAGGGAACCACAAGCAGTGCTCATTGTTACTTGAATTTCTGAAAATTTGAAACAAAGTTCCATCTTTAATTGTTTTATTTATTACGATATGAATTTTGGAGTGGATCTCATCAATTTCCCTCCCAATTTCTATTACCAGTCTGAAAGAACAATCTAAAGAGACATACAACAGGTTGCCAACTCGTATGACACTGTCACACAAAGTCAAAATCTAGCTCATTCTGTGTTATTGCAGACACTCAACTTGGAATGCTATAGTTCTTTACTACAACTGAAAAATCCTTTTGTCATCTAACTTTAGTGTTCCTGATACAACAAATTAGTAGCTTTGTTAATGTGTCCCTGTATCAATCTCCTCATTATCCCACCCTGGCAGCAGTGGACTCACTCTGGGTGGGAGAGTTTTCCCTGAAATGCATCCCATGAATGTGGGTTGAGTTTATGGCAACTGCGGAGAGTTCCTGATCTGACCCCACCCTGCTGGAAAATGGGAAATTTCCTGCTGGCCTTCTCAATATCACTGCTGCTTTGCAAAATTAAAACAATTACAAAGATGGATAGTTATTAGTGTGAGGTAGGTTTTGTGAATGAGTGCTCCGAAATGGAACTTCACCCACCAGGAGCAGGAAAGTCACAGACATTAAATTGTATGGAATTGTTCCTAGAATGTCCTCCTCAGAGCTACTTCAGTTGATTTTCTTTACGTACAGATGCTAGAAATGAGGGAGCCAGCTTGGGGAGTTGCAAACACACAGAGTGAGGAGACTTGAACTAGTGCCTGTCAGGATGCAATTATCAACCTAGGGTCTTTTTGTTTCAATTGCACATAACAAGTCAACTTGTTCATAGTTTAAAGCTCAGGTACAGGCGCACAGTGGTTATGTCACAAGTAATCCAGAGACCTGGACAAATGTTCTGGAGAAATGAGTTCAAATGCCTCCACAGCAACTGCGGAAGTTGAGCTCAGTTAATTAAATAAATCTGGAATATAAAGCTCGTATCAGTAATGATGATCATGGAACCACCTGATTATCATAAAAACCCATCTAATTCAATAATGTCCTTTAGGGAAGGAAATCTGTCCTTATAGCAATAGGGTTAACTCTTAAATGTCATCTGAAATGGCCTAACAAGTCACTCACCTGTCTTGAGGGCAATTCAGGATGGCTAATAAAGGATGGCCTTGTCAGCTGACATTCTGTGAATACTCTAGAACTGGTGTCCAGATATAGTTTTTAAAAATTACAACATGAAACAGGCCTTTCAGCCTAATCAGTCCATGCTAGCTTTTATCCACCATAGGAGCTGCATTCTTACGTGCCAGCATCCGCTTCTTTTTAACCACCTTGCCTATTCTTAGATGCTGACGTATACTTTGCTCAGTCATTAACACTGGCAGTGCATGCCACAATCTTCTGTGCAAGAATATTTCTCTTTTTAAACACAAATAAAATGGAACTGTTCTGTGCATTATCAGTTACAAATACTTTAACACATTTCTATTAAATTTCCCTGTCTGGCATTTTAATAAAGGCACCATCATGTTTAAAATAAATAGGAACATTGTTGAAATAACAGGCAAAGACAGGTTGAAATATTCATTACCAATACTGCGCAGAACAATTCAAACCCAGAGCTTTGTGAAAATCAACAGAAACTAAAGGAAAAGAAAATGATTATTATTTAATTATTTACATTTTCAAAGATTCTACTGCACAAAATTGGACACACAAAATGGCCAGGGAAGTCATGGCTGTCCCGGAAATCTAAAGTAACGTATAAAATATCAAATAGTTGAAATTAATTGGCATTGAGGTTTCCTACCATCTTTCTTCTAGAATAGTGGCTCCTACTTATTCAGATATCACCTATAATAGGTGTGAACACATCAACATTCGGTTAAGATTTTCTTTAAGCGCTACCTGAAGTTTAACTGGCTCGGGGAGTTTCATCTGCAGTAGACCTTCTTTGGGAACTTGGTCACTTCTGAATTCTTCATCGCCTCCTTCTGGTTTTTGATCAGTTTTACTTACATCCTTTTCGTTCATTATATTTTCCTCTGTTGTCTGAGTGTCTTCAGCAAATACACTTGCCTCGATCAGCTGCAAAATATGTTTTAAGTCTTCACTGCAGAAGATACCCATGATAAGGAGCGTGTAAAAGAGTTTGATAAGGGGGACGAAAAGAAACTCAGTGCTACCACCAACTGGGTCTCGGACATGGAGACTGCCTTCCTGCACAGCTTCTGTCAGCATTTCGATAGTTTTAGCCTTCAGGATGTCCAGTGGAAATTCTGGGCTATACTGGAAGGATTCCCCTGTCATGGTGACAAAACTGGCTGAGGAAAACTGCATTCTAGGCCTGAGGGAGGTGCTGAGGCCTACCCCAGGGACCGCATGATTTTGGTTGTCATCTGGGAACAAAGTAATGCTCTTGGTCTCATCTGTCATCGGAACTATGAATTCGTTGTTCATCATCAGCCTGGCAGTGGCATAGGTACTAAGGTAAGTGTCAATGAGTAGATCATAATAACCTGTTCGCAGTAAACCAGGTACATATTTGTTTTCTATTGCGTACAGCAATTGAGACTCATCCACATGGCTGCACAGGGCATGGGCCACTCGGTTATTGCCCAGAGCACAAACTGCGGAATACAAACGCAAGGTATGGTAGTGAAATTTCAGCAGGTCCTCATGCTCTGTGAGTTCCAAGATATCCAAAGCCCTACATATCATAAAGAATCAAAGGAAAGGTTAATGTTTACAGTAATTACGATACACATGCAAACCTCTTGTCTATTAAAAAAATGACAGTACTTCAGCCAGTTAAAGAAGGCCAGAATTTATCTAAAATAACAAGTCTTAGATTTGGCCTTTCCAGTAGGCCAGGCAGAGCAAAGCCACTCTCCAAATGTGTGAATCAACATTTAAAAAATGCTCCTGAGGACATTGTTAATCACTATACGAGAATTACAAATTACAATATGGTTTCAGGTCATTCAGTCCAATCAGCTCATGTTGGTGCTAATCCTCTCCACAAATTGTCATCCTAATCTTCTGTGCGCACCTTGTTCCCATATTTATTTGCTCCTTGTTCTTTCAAGTTCCAATCTAACCTATCCTTAATTGTTAATCAGCCTATAAAAGTAGATACCAGCATATAAGATTAGTGCTGATTTACCGAGCTCACTCCTTCTATACTTTCTCATTTAGATGCTCAGGATAGTTTCCCAGCTGGGTGTACCAAAACACAAATGGATCATTAAATGGATTGTGTGATTGAGGGAAGGAAAATATTTACGGTGGGCATGTGCTGCTGTGTTTGACCACAATGAGAGTTCATGGTTATTAACTGTTCACAGATTACTGCCTTAACAAGGTTTTTGAAGACTAACCTGTTCTCTTCAGGAATATGTAAAGACATGAATCTTAAAGGTTCTGTACATTGCACCTGCCATCCATGGCGGTCACTAACACGACTGACATCCACCTTTAAGAACTCATTGGGCACTCTGCTCCACAGCACAGGGGTAAGGTGCTGGACATGAAGTCGAGGAGGACACTGTGGTGTTGGATTCCTGCGCTCGCTTTTGAACAATCCAGCTGACAGGGGCATTACATTCTGGAAATAAATAAAACAGATGCAGTGGGATCTGGTTATAATGAAAACGATTACAATATCAACCCTTTCTTAACGATAGGGTACCAAAGTCCCAGTACAGTTATGTAGCCTATTAGATGTCAACTGACATCATGAAACTTCCACTGATGGCAGTGTTACCTGCTAAAGTGCAGTTATAAGAGTTGATCTTCAGCAAATATTGAAATACTGTGGGTAGAATTGTTTGAGAATCATAATGAAAAAGATTTTAAAATAATTGATCCCAGCCATCCAGGTCCCTTCCTCCATATTTTTCTCTACTATGCACAGACTTGATCTCTCTTTCTTTCTCTTTATAATCGGGCAAAAAGGCTAGCAGTTGATCACACAATGAAATGGAAAGCAGTGATGGGTGGCAGAAGAACAGCCATACAGGGTATAAAGTGCTGAGGTCCATAAACAGGAAAGCAAAAAATCATAACCCTTAGTCCTGATTTTTGGCTGCAACATTTAATAGATACAATTATCAACCACCTGGTAAGACTGATGGAAGTTAACATCTGAACATTATAATCCAACATTACCCACTAGATGGTGCTAAAATCAGCAAAAAAATGAGACTGCTTCCAGGTACTTTTATCATTCAGAATTTGAATCTGAAGCAATGACCAAATAAATCAGCACACTGCCTTAATGTATTATGCCCAAGAAGTTTAAACTGATCTCAGTTTCAAAATACAATGCCAGTTTTACACAAACGAAACACACTTCATCCTTTCAATGAAGCATGAAAAGCTTTGAAAAAGGATTATAAAATCATAAGATATTCTGATTATAAATGTCCACTTTGAAATAAACTAGAAGACCAAGTGCTGAACACAATGGAGATATTATGAAAATATATTCCTAAAGGACAAAAAAAACAGATTGTTAGGAACTCCAGAAAGCTGTAGTTTGGCTGAAGTAATCTGGCAGATTACTTCTATCTGACATGGTTAACCCTATGAGGGTAAGAATTCCTTTATAGAGGTTAAAGTGACAGAAGGAATTCTAATATAAGATCAAAATTTGTATTAACAATCTGAACATTTTTACTTTCACGCATTCCCTTATTTGTACTATTTATCAAGACTATTCCTAATTTGTCCCTCTCAGACACTATGTTAAAAGTAAGGGTCCATCCTAAAGTGTTATTGGCTGTTGATTAAAATTCTGAATGATAGAGATTCTTTGCTAAAACCAAAATGTTCAAAGTTCTCAGCTCTTTCCTGGATTTTCCTGTCAAACGTGGAATTATGGCACTTGCTGCTGACCTCGAAGAAAGCTATCCACAAAAATTTAGCAATCTCTTTTCCTCTTTCCTGACAGCAGTTTAAATCTGGTGCCAATTGACGTGTATCTCCAGACGTCGAGCAGCAGTGATGTCAGCAAGCAGGGTAAGCAGCCAATCACATTGAAGCATTCTCATAAACCGCCAACCAGGAGGTTAAAACATTCTTCACTTTTAACTTAAATTTTCAATTATCAAAATAAACCACCACGATTACGTTAAGAAAGACGCTAAAATATCATATAAATGAACTTTAAATAAATTATTTTATAAGCTTGTAGAATTCCTTATCATAATGAAGAAATTTGACATCCAACAAATATAAAAGTATCTTTCAGGATGAGTTCACCAGTAATTAAGAATTTAGTTTGCTGTTAAAAACCCAGTTACACTTCATTCAACAGGGTGGAGCTTTTTAAAGGGTTCTTACAGGGATACTAAGTGTATAAATGTGTAAGTTCTCACCAGCTCAATTAATGAGCTGGACAAGTTACTGAAGGAGCCCAGGCTAATGCTCTGGGGGCATGGGTTCAAATCCCACCATGGCAACTGGCGGAATTTAAATTCAATTAATTAATTCTGGAATACAAAGCTAGTCTCAATAATAGTGGCCATGAAACTATCAATTGTTGTAAAGACCTATCTAGTTCGCTAATGTCCTTTAGGACATTCCTTCCTTTAGGGAAGGAAATCTTGCATCCTTACCTGGCCTGGCCTACATGTGACTCCAGAACCACAACCAATGCTGTCTGAAATGCCCTCACAATCCATTCACTTCAAGGGCAATTAGGGATGTGGCAACAAATGCTGGCCTTGCCAGCGAAGCCCACACCCCATGAAAGAATTTTTAAAAAATTCATATTGACTGAAGACTGGGGCCAGCATACCCTCAACAGTGCATCATTCAGAGAATTACTGGGGGCAATTTCTGAGTGGTATTCTGCATGTGAAAGGTCTCCCTTCAGTTTCAGTGGAGTAATGATGGTCAATGCAGATAATTTCACCATCGCCACCACCTCAAAACCCGACTCTGAGTTCCTTACAAAGACAGGTAGCGCTTTAAGCAGTGTCAATGGAAGCAGAAAATTACAATGGGATATTAGTTGATGGGGCAAATGGGCAAAACTGGGAAATGGATTTCAACCTCGACAAGTTCGAGTTCATCCACTTTGGGCTGAAAGAGGACAAAACAGGGTACTTTCTGAATGGAGGAACGTTAAAAATTGTGAGGTTCAAAGAGACTTAGGAATTCATGTACATAGATCATAAAAATGTCATGGATAGGTACAGAAAATAATCAGAAGGGTTAATCGAATGGTGGTCTTCACCTTAGCGAGGATATGCTGGCCTGGAGGGAGTGCAGCGTAGATTTACCAGAATGATACCCAGACTCCAATGGTTAATTTCGAGGAGAGATTAAACGAACTTGGTTGTATTCCTGGAATTTAAAAGGCTAAGGCGATTTGATTAAAGTCTTTAAGATCTTAAGGGGAACTGATAGGGTAAGTAGAGAAGCTAATTGCACTGGTCAGAACTCTCAGGAGTTAAGAAATGCTTCTACACATAAAGGGTGCTGAAGGTTTGGAACGTTTTCTGAAAATGGCAGTTGATGTCAGGTCAATTCTTAGTTTAACATTTGAAACTGATATCTTATATTAACCAAAGGTAGAAAGGGAAATGGGATAAAGGCAGGCATATGGAGTTTGGTTGCAGATCAGCCATGTTCTCACTGAATGGCAGAACAGGCTCAAGGAGCTAAATGATCAGCTCCTATGTTCCCACGTACCTTAGATTTTATTGCCAAATGAAATTTCCTCCCTTTTTTACCAATTAATTGGTGCAGTAACTATATCATCATTCAGATTTCAGCCTTTTCCCTTTTTATCTGCTCAACCAATATTATGAACCAGTGAAACAGATAAGATCAAAAGAGGGGGGGTTCAACATAATAAAGTTAATGTATTTTAAGGTCTGGTTTTAATAAGGGACCTACCAACCACCAGAGGTTTCAACTATGTTGTTAGACCAGAGATCTGTTTATTATACTTGCAAATTTCCCATGGCGTTGTTTATGTAAGGCAAGTAATATGCTGCTTAATAATAATGGGAAGGGTATGGAATGTATAGTGCACCATATATTATTTTTCTAACGTGTATCTCTATTTCAAATCACCTATTTCTCTAAAGTAAATAGGAGATTGCAGAGTCAAGTAGTGATCAAATGCAAATGATTGGATGCATGTAAATTTCCAGCTACAAGGCCAGAATTTTCCCGTTGGCGTGTGGGGTTGGGCCCCACAAAATGACACGCGGTGATGTCAGGCGAGCATCCCAATGTCACGGCGCACCATCACGATTTTTGGGAAGGCGGGTGCACTATAAGTTCGGATGCGCGCCCACCATCAATTAATGGGCTAGTTAAGGCCCTTGAGGCAGCAATTGAATTCGATTCTTTGCAGCCCATGTGATCTTCAGGACGTCGCACAGGCGCAACAGGCAGGCAGGTAGGAGACATTTGTATAAACCTCATCCACAGGCGGCATGAGAGGGGTGAGCGGGGTCACGAATGTGATGTTTGAGGGATTTAAGTGTGAAAGTAACTTTTCCTTGTCTGAGTCAGCAGCTTTCAGGTAGCTTCCCTTAGCCTGGGAATGGGAGTTGTGCTCTCCATTGGAGGCATATCCTCTGAGGCGGAAGGGAGAGCCAGAAGGGGGAGGAGGCCAAGAGTCCACATTCAGCCTCCAAGGTAGCCTTTGGGAGGAGAGGCGCAGACACAAGGGGCGCAGGGTCAACAGGAAGTGCAAGGCGGAAAACGCCACTATCCTGCTACCAGGGTGTACAGATGGCGAAGCAGCTACCTCAAAATGTCTGAGGTCCAGTGCCGAAGGAGGCTCCGTCTTTCAAGGGAGACAGTCACCTCCATGTGTCAGATGATAGGCCCTGAGATCTCCGCAAACTGTGTGGGTGGGCACCCCATGCCAGTGGCTCTAAAGGTCACAGCTGCCCTCAACTTCTGTGCCTCCGGCTCTTTCCAGGGTGGATCTCTGCGGAGTCTCCCAATCAGTTGTCCACACTTTTGTTACGCAGGTGACAGATGCTCTATTCAAGCGTGCACTGACTTTCATCCACTACCGCTGGGACGATGCCAGCCAGACAGAGCGAACCAGAGGCTCTGCAGCAATTGCTGGCTTCTCCCACATCCAGGGTGCAATAGACTGTACACATGTGGCCATCAAGGCGCCAGCAGGTGAGCCCGGTGCCTTCTTCAACAAGAAAGGCTTCCACTCCATGAACGTGCAGATAGTGTGTGACCACAGGATGCTGATTCTACAAGTCTGTGCAAGGTACCCAGGCAGCTCCCACGATGCCTACATCCTCAGACACTCCCAGGTGCCAAGGCTTTTCAGTGCTGCAGCCTGGCTGGATGGATGGCTGCTGGGTGACAAGGGCTATCCCCTCAAAGGGTGGCTCATCACACCTCATCCAAGAACAGAGGCTGAGCAATGCCACAATAGGAGCCACACCTCCACAAGGGCTGTGGTGGAGAGAACCATCGGTCTTCTCAAGATGCGCTTCTGATGCCTGGACCGCTCAGGGGGCGCATTCCAGCACCACCACCACCCCCCCCCCCCCCCCCCCCCCACCCCCCCCCCGGCCCCCCCAGATCGTGTGTGGCTGATAATGTTTGCATGCTGTGCTCTCCACAATCTGGTGCTGGAAAGGAGCGACGCAGTGGATGAGGAAGATGTAGACGCTGTTGCTCCGGATGCACACGATGAGTCCAGCAGTGAGTCCGAGGATGAGCACACACAGGAGAACACTGAGGGGGTAGACACTGACCAGGGCATACTCCAGGGAGGCAGGGACACCCAGGAGGCTTTAATCCAAAGAACCTTCAGCTAGCCCACCACAGATGGACATTCAACACATGCCAGGACTGTAGGCTTCGCACTCAATATCTGAGTGCTAAATCAGCCTGGACAATAACATTAACTAAGGCCCTTGTTAATAAAGCTCAATGTCAAACAACTCAGTCATAACATCATGCCTTCCCGTCCACATGCAGAGTAAGGAATCACCCTGAGACATGGCAACATGTCAAAATTTATTGAGTAAACAAAAGTCAATTCATGAAGCAAAACAACAACGGTGTTGGACATCACACCAAGTCTTCGACTAAGTACTGTGAGCCAACATAAAAGCACCAGTGAGAAACCCGTGGTGTGCCTAAGGTACCTTAAATTTACGCTTACTGGTGCGACATCTAGGTGCTGTCCCTCGCTGGCAATGGCATCTGAGACAGCCTGCTCACTGTGCTGTCCTGTTGGCCTCGATGACCTTGGCGGACGTCCTCTGGCCTGTGGAGCATTTGGTGGCCCTACCTGGGAGGGAGTGGCCAACTCCACAGCTGGCATCTCCCCAGTTGCCGCAGCCTCATCGGATGCCACGGTGAATGGCAGAGGGGTGGAGGAGCTACCGCCCTCATCCGAAGCGCCCTGAGAGGAGCCTGCAGGGACAACAGGCAACTGCTGTGCCGACGTGAGGTCGCTTCGGACCTCTCTGCTGACCGTAGATGGATGGGCACCGAGCTGGGATACTTGGTGCCCATACCATCTCCCACACTGGCACTGATCAGCTGTGGCCAATGCCGCTCTGAGGGCGTGCAGGTCCAAGTGCAACCCCAGGGGGACCTGATTGTTCTCCTGGAGGACCCTCTCCACGAGAGTCGCCACTGTCTCCACAGAGGAATCATGGCACTCAGTCATGAGGCTCATTGCATCGGTAATGCTCCACGTGGACTCCTCCAGCATGGGCACCATGCCACGCATAACCTCATGTATCTCCGCCAGATCATGCCGCATACCCTGGTGCACTTCCAACGTTCGCTGCCTCATGGGTGACTCCAGAGGCACATCATCAGCCACCAACCAAGCAAGTACCTGGACCCCAGGAGTCCTCCGACTGCTGGCACCCTGGGTTTTCTCTGTCTCTGCCCGCACCTCAAGAGATTGTGAAGTGCCCTCACTGCCGTGCCCCGGGATACTAGGCGAAGATCTAATTGCTACCAAGGTGCTATTATCTGCATTGGTGCCTGCCTGGTTGAGACGGTGTGATGCTGGAGACTGCATTTGCTCAGGGACTTCAGGAGTGAGAGGTGGGCCCTCTGCCTCCTCCTCCCAGCCCTTCTCCGCTGATGCTGAAAGGAAGAAAAAGGACATCTGATTAGTTACAGTGCCTACAATGTCAACTTGCAAGCTGCTCCCCCCGATCATTATGTGCTCATCCTTCCATAATCAATGGTAAACCCATGTTGCTAACTTCAATCACAGAGCATTCAGCAGTGCCATAGCTTCTGTGACACACATGGTGACCTGACTGCTCGCCAAACATACCTCCCCGTGGCACCCCAGCCTCACCGCCTCTCAAGGACCATGGCCTGCAGCTCGAAAGCAGTAAGGATGGCCAACTGGGCCTGCCCTCCGCCAGTTCGTATTGGTTCCGACGCATTGTGCGCAGTCTTTTAATGAAAAAGGAGAGAGGAGCATTGATTAATCCAGCCTGCACCTGAATTCCCATCGCATCCCTGCCACCCCAGCCAAAGTGGGATGTTGCAGGACTCCAGTTCTTCGTCACCCTGCAGCTGCCACACACTCACCTAAACAAGCCAGGGCTGACCCACTCACCACCCTCCCCATTGGCCAAATGCTGCCTCCTTCACATGTGGCACCACAAGGTGTCACTTTGCTAAGCAAGGAGGCACAAGCACATGGAGCGCAAAGACCAGCAGATGGATTGGTGCCCCACCAACTGGAATCTCCCCTCCCAGCATGTTAGCACCCTGACTTTGACATGCTTCGCAGTTCCAGCACTCTGCCTAGGTGCAGACCCTTGACTTTCAACCCCATTCTATACTCTGGGTGTTAATGTCACAGATGCTGCGGATACAGAACACATCCTAGCTCAACTCTCTCAGGGTGAACTGGGCATGCGCAATCTCTGCTGACACACCCAGCGAGCGATCCATGCCATGAGGGATTCAATGACGTTACTGTAGTCAGAGTTGGTGGGGGTGCGGGTGGGTGGACGTTGGGGAGAAAGGGTGGCGGCTGCATTAAGCGACTTGAGACAACATGGTACCTACCCTTCCCAAGCACAGAAGATCATTGAACCTTTTGCTGCAGGGGAGCCATGTGTGCCGCACCACATCATGGGCACTAACACTCTCGGCCACCTCCTCCCACGCACGTTTGGTCAGGTGGGGAGGCCTCCACCTCCCGTCCCTCAGAAGGAGAACCTCCTGCCGCATTGCCACTTCCTCCAGGAGGGCAGCTAGGCACTCGTTAGAAAAACAAGGGGCACACTGCCCTGCTGGCCCACCCTCCGGCCTGGCCTGCCCCGATGGCCTACCCTCCGGCCTGGTCTGCCCTGCTGGCTCACCCTCCGGCCTGGCCTGCCCTGATGGCCTACCCTCCGGCCTGGCCTGCCCCGATGGCCTACCCTCCGGGCTTGCATAACCTCCATTGCCCCTCTGCAGAGCCCTTCACCCAGTCATTGCGAGCAGCCTTTGCAATGCTGCCAGGCCTTCCTTCATACACGCCGCCAGGACGCCACTGGACCCGGCGGCCTGAGCATGCCCGCCACTGCCCACCCACTCCTGCTATGCACGGGAGTCGTGAAGTACACTGGGTGGGCCTTAATTGGCCCACCCGCGCGTAAAATGGCAGCGCAGACCCGATCGCGGGCGGCGATTGGGCCCACACCCACCCATGCCCACTCCCGATATGGGGAAAATTCTCCTCGAAGTGAAAGAGGCCAGCGTGACTGCTTTTTTTTCTATTGTTATACACACTGGCTGCTGAGGGCAGCAAGGGGTATTTCTATAGAGGCGGCCCTTGCCATAGCAGAGCACCTGTGTGGGCCTTTGGGTGCCCAGTCAGGAGGACTTCCCTGCCACTGGTAAAATGCTAGCAACGGCCGGAAGAAGCCCTTAATAAGCCACTTAAGGTCCTCAATTAGCCTCTGGGCAAAAAGCCCATCCTCCATCATCCCCACCACTAAGAGAATTCCACGGGTTGGGAAGGCGATGGGCACTCCAACTCGCTCCCGAGGGCCCTATTAAATTATGCCCAGTAACTGCAAGAGTGACACAGTCATAAATGTACACACTAAAGGCCTTACCTTCTTGAACTGATAGCTCACACCTTCCCTTTTACTGCCAGGTTTCCCGAGCCCTAGGAAATCTGCACTGCAACTCATAAATTAAAACAGACTCCCAATTGCCAGATTTAAATATGATAATGAAGTGTACCACCACAGGACACTCACACAACATGGAAATCAGCACAGCGGAAATAGCAGCAGACCTGCTGCATGTCGTGTTTTTTTAGTTTTTAACCCTCTGCTACTCTTTTCCACCTATCATTGTGGAAATAACATTGAGGTCAACGTAATTGTTGATCTGCTCAGGTTATATCTATCCCTATAGCTTTCGATCTCACTCCAAATATACATCTATTCAGCTTGTTTTTGAAGGTAATAAGTGACATAGCACCCAGTGCTATTGCTGGAAGATCAATTATTTTAAAACAAGACTACAAGAACGTGAAGTAAAAATAGCTTTAGAGCAATGAAAAGCTCTCAGCACACAGTCACCTCACATATTGAATAATCTGAAATCGTTTACAAGATAATAATATAAGCAAAAAGCTTAGACAACAGCATAAAGATAAATAACTGTATTAAAATCACTCCAGAGCATTTAAATTCTGGTATCAATTACCATGCTAAGAAAAAACTCATGACCTCATTAAGGAAGTGGAAGACATTGTAAAATGGGAGGAGAGAGGACTGGAGACAGATTTCTACAGGCATGTGTTTTCAAGACTCCTCGGGGCTTAAGTGTTAACTGAATCTGGATGAATTGTCGAATGCAACCACATACTCTGTAACCAGGGAGACTGGGTTCAAACTCAGAAGAGGAAAGATATCCTGAAGATTTAACTACCTTACAGGGAGGATGGTGAATGTGTGGAACACTGCCTAGAACTGCTGTAGTAGCATCACGTCAACAAATTCAGGGAGTAGCCACACTGTCACCACTTTTCCCAGTAGAATGGGATGATTGGGTAACACCCCCATTAATCGTGCCTGGAGACCATATGCTGTAAGGGACTAGGATTAATGTTATGCACAGGATGCAACCTTTGCAATTTGCTGGTGCTTTTATCGGGAAAAGTTGCTTTGGTCAAGAGCTCTGCTTGCTGCGGACTCTTTGAATAAACTCTGTAAACATATTTTGTTTGAATAGCTGTTTGTTAAGCAAATACATTTTGTCTGTTGTACAATACACTGTTTGTTGAGTTCCCTCTCCTCCCAACACCCCTCCACCTCCAACTCATTGACTGACACTGTATTCCAATCACAATGAGAATTATATGACATTAATGAATCAGCTGCTGTGCAGTTTCCAAGGAAGGAAACTCAACTTCTGAGTTGAGTTATTATATACACTGCAGCCCAGATTTTCGTGATAAGGGCTCTGCAGCCATTTAGAAATGGCAAGTGGGACCTTATTCCAGGATTCCCACGCCCCTTCCTGGCACCCCCAATTTTCAATGGTGGGGGGAATAAGGGTGCAGGCAGAAAGCCCACACCCTGCACTCCTGACCTGGCTGGCTCCATTGCAGGAGTAGGCATCTCCTAGTCCACTGCAATTTTTTGGTAGAGTTGGGCCAGCTTCTCCATGATTCATGCTTCATGCATCTCAGGGGATTCTTGAGCCATAGTCTGAACTTGGCAACCTTTTGGAAGGTAAGTTAAAACAACCTTACCTATGCCCCAATATTAACTCTAGCACCCCCCTCCCATTCAATCCCATGGCCCCTTATAACCCCCATGCCAACTCATGCCCTTGGTGTATTCATTAGTTCTGTACATAGTGTACACTGGGTGAATGGCATGGAAGGGCCATTAACTGGCATGGGGCTACAAAGGGTCATTGGGAGTGGGTATGGGTCACGAATTGGCATGGGAGTATGGAGAGTGAGTGTGAAGGGATCTTGGGGTCTGTAGGGCGAGGGCTTAAAATGCAACCAAATAATGGAGACAAAGTCCCAGAGAGCCGAGGCAGCCCTTTAAACAGCCCACCCTGGAATTCAGCCGTCCCTGTGGCCGCCTGCGATCTGCTTTTGGTGGCGGCTGGCCCAACCCTTTGCCGCTCCCCGCAACCCCCCCCCCCCCCCACCCCCCCACCCGGAGTGAAGATCCCGTCATTCAGGGGCCTTTCTACTGAGACGAGTCTGGCGAACTGGGAAATTTCTCGGCTCAAACTACGCCTCAGTAACGAAAATGCGATCTGTGTTAGGTTCTTAGATGACCTCAGGCATAATGGAGGGATGAAGTGCCCAATATTCAGCAGCCCTACAGTCGTAAAGACTGTGGCCCAAAGCTTCCTGTGACAGGGCAACAACCAGCACCCACCATTAACTACAGCTGTCCTTGCTGATTAAATGTTGATAAGATTTGGGCTGTAAGGGGCTGGAATTGGGAGATGGAAGCACGATAATGCCCTTTACAGGGCACCTGGGATCTGTGAACAGAGCAAGAAACTGGGTTTCTTCTTTACTAATCAAATTTAAGCATTGTGAAATTAGTCATGCAAAGCCTGGCAAGGAAGTGTAATTAACAGTGATAAATTCAATATCATATCAAGTACACAGAGAGAAATAGAGATGGAAAGAAAAATTGGATTAAAAGAGGGGTTAAAAAAAGAAAGAAGAAAATGAAAGTAATGAAGTTTTTAAATCTCGAACAACAATCAAAATCTGAAATAATGAGATTCCAAATATTGTAATAGATAATTTTCGGTGAGAGAGGTAGTGACTACCAGGAACTAATACCCATCACATCATAGGACACTTAGAATGAAATGGACAAAACTTGCCTTTCTTTAGCAAGTTTCCTTTGCATCTTCCATGCAAGTGCAGGAACTAATGCCACTTGATGGATTTGAAAGGGGACCCAGATAAATTTCAGAGCAGAGCGATGCCTATCCAACAGATGCTTTTCAATTTACACTTTCAATCATGCATCTGTACTTGCCTGGAGTTGCTTTGGCATTTGCACATAAGTAACGGCAAGTGTTATTTGCCTCTCCATTATCTTGATAGCAAATTTTGAGTTGATAATTGGACCACATTGTCATGTGGCTAAAATTAAGCACAATATTATAAGACCTTAGTCAATTGCTGAAAACGTTAAGTAGATGGAACCCTTTCATGTGTACATCAGGATAAATTCACCAATTATGCACTTGCGGATCAGTTTTATAACCCTAACCCAATACTGCACCTCAAGGAAACCGCCCCATTGAAAGCATGGGATTTTAGATTCAACACAATCATGACTTACCTTAATCCTTCCTAGTTCAAATTGGAACACATTGGGGCTTGTGGCTTGTGCAAATACTGCTGCAAACAGTTTTGTGCTTGGTTCCACCTAAACACAGAATATAAATCACATGACTGCTGAGGAAAGTTTCTGTAAGTTTATGGTCAATCGCTAAGTTTTCTATAGAGACATTCTGAGTTCCTTAAGATAATTGAATCCTTAGATTTATAAGGTATGTTTATAACATACGCATCTCAGTATTTCACTGGACACAACCATAATTGTTCAAGCAAACTAATGTTGCACTTTCCAGCAATTATTTTTGTGACTTTTTTGTTAGATACCTACTTAGAATTATAAATTAGCAACAAGCCCACGATAATGAATCCAGATGATGAATAACTCAGAGTGCAGTCCACACCACCAACTCATCTGTAACTGGAATGTGTACTTCATTTTACATTTTTAAAAATTGCAATCCATGAACAATTTTGATACAGCCTACATTGCAAAGACCAAGGTGTGCTCACTGCAGCAAGTATACAGAATGAAGCTCACTGATGGCTTGCCTTCAAGGGTTGTTGTAGCCAGTTTAAAAAGCATTTTATAAAACATAAATTGCAATTGTTCAATCGCAGACATATTCTCAGTCAAGCATTCTTCTACAACAAAAATGCTTGTTGTGTTGTGAGAAAACTCTTCCTGCAATAATGCACTCTCCAGCTACACTAGGATGACACGTGCAGCTGGCTGTATTCTATAAATGTGTCAGATACACTCCCCACATGAAAATTTCAGCTCCTTAAAGTAAGAAAAAAAACGTTTTTAAATTAAAAACCTTTTCTTTCTGGAACCAGGCGCTGCGGTTGTGATGACCTGTTATGTGTCCATTTACCCAACACAACCCTGCCATGATGTGACTCAATGTATATCAATGCCTAGGATGGATATTAAGGATCCCATGTTTTAAGGTTCATTCACTAAAGAGACGTGGGTATCACTGGCAAGGCCAGCATATTCCGCCCAACCACAATTGCCCTTAAAAGGGTGGTGGTGAGTCGCCTTCTCTTCAGATGTTGTTCCTCTCACCTTTAAATCTGTCATCAAGGCCTTTTTCCTCAAAAAAACCTGACCCCATTGCCCTTGCAAACTACCATCCCATCTCTGACCTTCCTTTCCTCTCCAAACTCCTTGAACCTTTTGTCGCATCCCAAATCTGTGGCCATCGTTCACAGAAAGATGTTTGAAACCCTCCAATCAGGTTTCCACCCTTGCCACACTACTGTCAAAGTCACAAATTATATCCTATCTAAATGTGACAAAGGTAAACATATCCTTCCTTGTACTTCTTGACTTGTCAGCAGCCTGAGACATGGTTGTCCACACCATCCTCCTCCAGTGCCTCTCCAATGTTATTTAATTGGGTGGGACTACACTCACCTGGTTTCATCCTTAGCTATCTAATCGTAGCCAAAGAATCACTTACAATGGCTTCTCTTCCTGCTGAAACACCGTTGCCTCTTGGGTCCCCCCAGGATTTATCCTTGGCCCCCTCCTATTTCTCATTTACATGCTGTTTTTGGTGAGATCATCCGCAGCAACAGAGTTAGTTTTCACACATGTGCTGAGAAGACCCAGCTCTATTTCACCACCACTTCTCTCAACTCCTCCACTGTTGCTAAATTATCCAAGATCCAGTACTGGGATAAGCAGAAATTTCCCCAAATAAATATTGGGAAATCATTGTTTTTGTTACTGTTCCAAACTCTGTTCCCCAGCTACTGACTCCATCCCCCTCCCCAGCAACTGTCTTAGACAACAAACCAGTCTGTTTAAAGTTTTGGTGTCAAATTTGACATTGAGGTGAGCTTCTGATCACACATTCGGCCATAACTAAACTGCCTATTTCCCCCTCTGTAACATTGCCTGACTTCACCCCTGCCTGGGTTCATCAGCTGCTGAAACCCTCATTCTTGTCGTCGTTACCTCAAGACTTCGTAATTCCAAGGCACCTCTTTCTGGTCTCCCACATTCTACCCTCCATCAACTTTACATCCAAAACTCTGCTGCCCATGTCCTAATTTGCACCAATCCCATTCACCTATCACCCCTGTGCTCACTGACCTACAATGGCTCCCAGTCAAGCAACATCCTGATTTTAAAATTCTCATCCTTGTCTTCAAACCGCACCCCCCCACCCCATGGCCTTTCCCATCCATATCTCTGTAATCCCCTCCACACCTTCCAAGATATTTGTGCTCATCTAATTCTGGTCTCTAGAGTATTCCTGAATTTAATCGCTCCACGATTAGTGGCCGTGCCTTCAGTTGCCTTGGCTCCAAAATCTAGAATGCCTTCCCTACAAGTCTTTGCCTCTCTCCCTTGCTTTCCTCCTTTAAGATACTCCTCAAAACCTACCTCTTTGATAAGGCTTTTTATCATCTGACCTAATATCTCCTGATGTGACTCAGTGTAATATTTTATTTTATAATACTCCAGTGAAGCGTCTTGGGACAGATAAAGGCGCTATATAAATGTAAGTTGCTGTTGTTGATGCACGATGCCAGTGTAATCCGAGAGTGAGCATGGAGAGCAATGGGATTGTGTGCTACACTGTGAAGCGATGCATTGGGGGTTAGCTTCACTGCCACTTACATAGTAAATTGCCAATCTCCACTAGATCGTCTGGGATAGTTGTGGAGTGAAGACAAAGTGCTTCAACCCACATCACGGTGACTGTGGCATGCGGGTAATGTCACCGGACTTGTAATCTAGAAGCCCAAGCTAATGTTCTAGGGACATCGGTTCAAATCCCACCAGAACAGCTGGTGGAATTTAAATTCAATTAAAAAACCTGGAATCTAAAACCAGTCTCAGTAATGGTGCCAAGGGCTGGATTTTATGAGGCACTATGGTCCCTGCGCCCCACCCCAGGAAAAAGTCAATGGCAAGCACATCCAGGATCCTGAAGGCTGCCCCTATCTCAGGAGGAAGTGCTGCCTGAGAGAGCTGCTGGCCATCTGCTGGATGTACTCCACCAGGCCGGAGCAGTGGCCAAAAATAGGACTACAGGCAGTCCCAGCAAAGAGGGGCTCGGACTCAGAGTTAAGTCTAGGGTATCACCACCCGCTGGATTTTACAAGCCTCTCCATTTTTAAACCCACTTTCAAATCTAGTCCTATGACAACTACCATCAGCTGTTGTTAAAAACCTACTGGTTCACTAATGTCCTTTAGGGAAGATAATCTGCCAACATTACTCAGTCAGACCCAGAGCAATGTCTACCCTCTGAAATGGCCTAGCAAGTCACTCAATTCAACAGCAATTAGGGATAGGTGACAAGTGCTGGGCTTGACAGTGACGCCTACAGTCTGTGAAAAAAATAAAAGAAAAGCCTTCTCATATCTTCCAGTGTCCAGTCACAGCACTGGCAGAGGAGTCAGCTGACTGATTATCCACTTTACCATGGAATATCATGTAAAGGGGTTGAGTAAAATGACCAAATCAAGAAACATTCAATAGGTAGTTGAAGTCCAGAACTCTTTCCCCAAAAGATTGTGGGTGCTGAGACAACTAAAACTTTCAAGACTAAGGTCCATAGATTTTAGGTAAGTAAGTGCATCATATCAATGTTAAATGGAGGCAAGAATATTAAGGGAGGTGGAACTGAAGTGGGTAAATAGAGTTGTGGTACAGATTAGCCTTAACCTGATTGAATAGTGCAACAGGCTTGAGGGGCTGGCTGACCAAGCCCTGCGCCTAGTTACGAAAAAAAAGTCAAGCTATTCCTTCTTTTCAATTTGACATACCTGATAATATGTATTTAATTCCTTGCCATTGGCTGTGAATGTCAGTAAGCCACTGGCAGTATCCACCAGGCAGCCTATTTCCAGCCCATTGTTATTACGTCCTTGCCCAGGGCTCGTGCTTTCTCCTGCCCACACCATGTAGCAGTTGCTTCGTTTGACGCTGCATTGGAAAAACATTTACAGAAAAATTCATCAGTGCTACAATGTGTGTGTGGGCAGACGTAGCGATGCCGGGAATCAAAGAGCTTTAGCTCGACAGTTAATCACATTTTTCTGTCTCTGACATGAAAGCATTTCTTAGTTCTGCAGCTGCAGTTATGAGTTTCACTTGGCATAATTCCTTCTCCCATCTGTTGCTTCTTTCCTTGGCACTGCCGGGGTGGGGTTCCACAATTTCCCACTGCCCTCCGGTAAGTCACACAAGTGCTCATTCTATATTTATGCGTCTAAGCAACGGGTCTTGGCAGGCAATTTAACCATGTGAGCAATGCAGCCAAACTCCTGATATCTACCTGTGCACTTTCTAGTAGGCAATTTACATTAAACAGGAGTGAGAATGTAAGATGATTCATTTTTCTTTTGTTGACACTGGGGCAGCAAGATCAACCATTGTACTCCACTGCTGTTCAGATCATGACCCCCAGCATATTATACTTTGAATAGAACAATCTTAAAGGCTGTATAGCTCACAATAATTGAGCAGGCATGTATGTTAATTCAATAATTGTATGTCGAGGAAGAATGAGTCTGAAGCTAGCCTGTACCTTAAAACAGATTTTTTTTTCCAAGACAACAAAATAAATTCACAGACTTCCTCAATTCCTCTCAGGCACCCAGAGTGAACTGGTTTATACCCTCTTGCAATGATTCCCTCATCGTTCCCCAATTGGGGACAGCTTGCTTAATTACCAACTTCAAGCACGTATTCTGTTGCAGCACAGTTTCAACATTAACAATCCATCAGTGTCATTGGGGTGCCTACTTAATTTCTTTATGCTACATGTGACAAATTAATTCCAGTATTAATTGGAGCATTTTCACAACAACTTGTCTGATGCTTTGGTAAGGATCATTTGGCAGATTTGTTCAAACCTACAGAGTGACTTAATGGAGGTAATTTCCAATGATTACAAAACAAACAGCCATCAGTTGAAAATCAGGGAGGGGGCAACTTGACTACCCCATTGAAGCCAAGGCCCACCTGATGTAGTTTGCGCACTGGCCTAAGAGGGTAAGCACTCCACCCACATGTTCCAGCAGGAGGTTGGCTGTTTAAATATGCAAGTTGGGATTCTACATCAGTTTCCCAATAACAATTCTTACCCATTTGTAACTGTAGTAATTATGGTTTCATTTAGTGCGTAATGTACCTTTAAGAATAATACTTGTCAGGCAAGATCACGTGATCTGTAGTAATCAATAGGAGAGTAGCGTGAGCTACCTCAGGAGTCAGTGTAGAGATGGAGTTGGAGATGAAAGCGTATGTTGCTGCTGAATATATTGTAAATAAACTTAATGTTCATCCAAGAAGTGTCTGCAGGTCAACTCTATCACTAATAGCACAACTCAGCCACCCTACTACAGTTACAGATGTTGAACGGCCTAACCAGTGGTCCTTAAAAGGACTGCCGAAAGCTGCTTTCAAAGCAGCTGAAGAAATGTTTATGTTTTAGTTTTGTGGGCCTATTAAAAGCGCCACTGCTTTTCCACTTTTTCCACTGCTCACTCACATAATCACCTCCCAGACCTTAAGCTCTGGAACTCCTCTCTAAATGTTTTTCCCCTCACCAAGATGCTCCTTAAAATCTACCTCTTTGACCAAGCTTTTGGTCATCAGTCCTAATATCTCCTTGTGTGGCTCAGTGTCAAATTTTGCTTGATAATGTTAAATACCTTGGGAGGTTTTGTGACGTTGTGTGCTAAATCAAAACACATACAACATCTTTCCTCTGTCAATGAATTGTCATATCATCATCTATTCCAAGCCCCTTGCAATGATCGCTGTAATGTTTCTCGGTTGTGCGTGACCAGTACATTGCACTGCACAGCATTCAGGATGACTGCATAGCCAGCCAAGCATGCCTCTCAAAGGTTATGCGCAGTCTGTTTGTTGCACTGTGCAGTATATTCCGGATTGCTGCACTGCACACCCATGCAGCTTACAGGGAACATTGCTTTAGTCGTAGCAAAATCTTGTTTATTTCAATTCTTCAAATAACAGTTTCACTCATTGGTCCAAGTAACAGCTGACACCTTCTTGTGACCGTCCTTCTTGTTCATCATTCTATATCTATTCTTAAGAACATAAGAAATAGGAGTAGGATTATGCCATTCGGCCCCTCGAGTCTGTTCTGCCATTCAAGATCATTGCTGATCTGCTTGTGTTTCAAATTCCACATTTCCATCTACCCCCGATAACCTCTGATCCCCTTGCCTAACAAGAGTCTATATACCTCTGTCTTAAACATATTCAATGACCCCGCCCTCCACCACCTCCTGAGGCAGAGTTCCAAGTCGCACAACCCTCTGAGAAAAAAAAATTCTCCTCACCTCTGTCCTAAAAAGGCGATCCCTAATTTTAAAATGGTGGCCCTTAGTTCTGGAGACACCAGTTCCCCTTCCTCCCCTCCCCACGCACCCCCCCCCCCCCCCCCCCCCCCCCCCCCCATCATGTTCATCTATCCCTTTAACCCTCCCCCAGCCTCTTGAATCCCAGCCCCCCACCCTCCTCACCGAGACCTGCAACCCTGGACTTACCTGGGCTCCCTGGCGTGATGGCACTCCCTATATTGCCTCATTAAATCCAGCCTCTGGTTTCTCTTTCATGCTGAATGCTTCATTCTCCTTCAATCATTCAACTAAATTTAAAACCTCATTCAGTTAAGACTTAAATATTGTTCCCATATCTAGGGAGACATCTCTCTTGGATCCATAGACTGAATAGAAGAAAAAATGTTTCTTCCTCCCCACCAGAATTTAAAAATCCCTACCAGGAGGCGCTCCTTATTTTTTCCAACATTCAACGTTTGGGCAAGAAATTATTGGCTGGTGAACTCTGAATGCACAGCCGTTCTATAGTTCCTCTTTCATGATGCTCAAACTGTACCTTTCATGGACCTTTCCTTTCTCATCTCCTAGTGTTACTGTCACAGTGCGAACCTTCTCCAGATCGTAAGCGGTGTCGTACTGATGAAAGTCTGAAGTAATCCAACCGACCCACACATTCGTTGGCTCCTGACCAGGAAATATTCTCACAGAGTAATAGTACTGTAAAAGGGGAAACTTTTATTAGCAGAGAGGCTCTGACTCCAAATCTCAGAACACTTCTTCATTGTTTTCAACCTCAAATGTTAAGAACATTCACTGCCACTCTACTAATATGACACAGAGGCAGAGAATATTAACCTGCAACATAGTTTCACTTGCTTAGTCCAGCAGCAAAACAGCCTCACGTAGTTGACCTGTATGGGCTTCTTCCCAGAGACCGGAAAAAGTCTCGACAATAAAGTCCCAATCACAAACTGGACAAAAGACTATTGCACAGTTACTCAATGTCATATTCACCAAGTTAAAGAGCTGCCACTTCCTTCTGTATTTTACTCCACAATGAAAATGGGGAAAATCCAGATCACTGTAAGGCAAGGCGTTTGTAGAACTGCTTCAGATTGAAATTGTTCTACTGTATAAATGAGACAGCACAGGTAATATTTTGAAATAGAAACGGGACAGGATTGATGTCAGCAGAGACTTGAGGCGGAATCTTTTGATTGAAGGCTAAGTCCAGTGTCGGAAGCGAAAGTTGGAGTGACTTCTGCTGGAGAACGGACCGGCTGAGATCTTGCGCTGTTCAGTTCATTAATTATGCAGCCGTGAGGAGCATGTCGAACCTTATGTCAGGGCAGGCGGAAAGTGGCCTGCCTGGCGGTCACCTCATACGCTCTAACGTCTGGGCGCCATTTCTGAATGGCATCCAGGTAGCCATTCACTCTTCCACTCTGCTCCTTGACTCACCCCCCCAAGACCTGGATCAGTCTCACCGCACCGCCATGAAAGTCGGGAAAACAAGATTCCAAACTAATTTCCTGACATCAAGAAACGGATCTATGGCCTCCCACCAAATCTAGACCCCTGACCGCCATGATTCCCACTGCTGGCGGGAGCAGAAAATTCTACTCATAGTCATGTAATCAAACACAAAAGTGACATGCATCTGCCAACGCTTAATATAAAACTGTACACTTTAGTTACAACTCAAAGTACATTTTAATTTTGTTTCCACAATTTTTTTAAATGAAAGCAACAGTACATCTACCACTGCCATCTTTTGTACCCCAAAACCAGAAAAGGTGGGGGGAAGAAATGGAAAACTAAGTAAATGGTGCCTGCTCCAATTGTTTATAATTCAAATTACTTTATTATTTCACATCCATTCATGCTTTATAAAAAATACTGGACAACAGCAGCTAGCTCGATGAGATTCACCAGTTGTGTTCTACTTAATCATGTTTATGAAAACTGGTTTGAAAACAAATAAAAATGAGTGAAGTACTTGGTTAAAATGTAATTCTAATTGAAGGTGACCATCACAAACTACTTACTGTTGTTGTCTGCATCAGAAAGTCATAGTCATCCCTGTCCTCTGCCAGTACCTCCTCTGTAAGTCGTGTTGAAGAGTGAGCCAAGTTATAATCAGGTTTTGTCCTTTTTAGCATAAACCTGAAAAATGAGGTATTTTATTTGTGAGCAGCAATACATTCCGTAGTACTGTTTTAATACACCAGTTGTATGTCATCTTAACAAAAAAGTTTCATCCACTAGTGGCTCCATACATTGTCCTTGTTACAGAACAAATCAATATAACTTGCAGTAAATCACTGCCATAAGGTTTATTCTGGTCAACGGTAACACACAGGATGTTGATGGTGGGGGATTCAGCAATGATAATGTCACCAAAAGACAAGGGAAAATGTTTAGATGCTCTTTTGCTGGAGATAACCATTGCCTGGCACTTGAGTGCTGCAAATGTTGCTTGCCACTATTCAGACTGAGCCTGAGCATTGTCTTGCTGCATGAGGGCTCAGACTGCTTCATTATCAGAGGAGCTCTGGGCATTGTGAAATCATCAGCAAACATCCCCACTTCTGAACTTATAATGGAGGGAAGGTCATTGCAGAAGCAGTTGACGATGATTGGGCCAAGGACACTGCCATAAGGAAATCTGCACTGCTGTCCTAGGGCTGAGATGATGTAGGTTCCAGATAACAGGTAGAATTTACTGCCCTTCCCCATGGCGAGTTTAGTGTCGGGGGTATTTAATCAGGCAGGTGGGGACCCTGCCACCTTCCTGTTTCCACCTTGACTAATGTCCACTTGAAGGCTTTATCCCATCACTGCCAGCATTAACCCAGCGGCAGGTGGGGACTCGCCATGCAGGGAGCACGACAAGCAAACCTGGGTGTTTTTGCTTGCAGGCTCCCACAGTGGGGGTCCCTCATTCAAAGGTGCTCAGTATCTGACCAAGGGAAGGAGGGGGCCTGCTGAAAGCCATGCTTCTCCCCTGTGACCCCCCAACCCATGACCCACTTCCCCCCATCACTCACCTGTGCCTGGGTCTCCCCTCATCTGAGGCCTCAGGTGGTGTAGTACCAGCAACAGCCACTGCCTTCCCAGAGACGCTGCTGAGTATAGAGAACTTGCTAACCTATGATTGGCCAGCAGCTCTTGGTGGGCAGGGCTTCTGCCCGTGGGGTCCTTCCCCAGGTGAAGGTCCACTGCTGGCCTGTTGAGTGCCTGGGTGGCATTTAATGCAACAGGCCTTCCTGAAAAGAGGTAATGCAGGACTTTTGTAGGCTCTGCATTAAAGCAATGGAAGATCTAACTGGTGAAGGCAATGATTGACATTCAGGAGCCCTCATGGTAATTTGTGAGCAGACACTGATGCTGTGGACTTGGACACATCCTGTGATATGTGCAAATCTTAGTACTGTTTCCAGTAGTTCACAGGGAACATGACGAACTCAGCCCCTTTAGCAAACATGGTATCTGTGACCCATCAGGAACCATGAGCTGTAGACTGACTGATATTACTGATAAAAACTATTATCGCCTGGAAGGAAGTGGAGTTGAAGGCTATGGTAAGTTTCAATGGCTTCAACAAGTCATGAATTGCAACTCTGGTTGCAGCAGGCAGCACTGGTCTGCGACAGCCTTCTGGGAAATGTGCAGCCTCCAATGCACTGCTCCTCTGAGAAGTGCAGATATTGTCACCTGTGATCTATACACCCTGATGGGAGGATAAGGATGACTATGGAGTCTCCTGCTCAAAAAAATTATGGCCGACACCGCAGTGCAGTACTGAGGGAGTGCTGCACTGTTGGAGGTGCCGTCTTTTGGGTGAAACATTAAACCAAGGCCTCTTTTGCCTGCTCAGGTAGATATTAAAGATCCTATGGCACTTCTTTGAAGGAGAGCAGAAGAGTTATCCCAGAGTCCTGGTCAATATTTATATCTTAATTAACATCACAAAAAACAGATTATATGGCCATTATGACACTGCTGTTTCTGGGCGTATGCTAGGTGCAAATTGGTTGCTATGTCTCCTACAGTACAATACTGACTAAACTTCCAAAGTACTTCATTAACTGTAGAGCACTTTGGAAACATGTTGCTGTTCCTTCACCGTGGCTGGGTCAAAATCCTGGAACTCCCTCCCTAGCAGCACTGTGGGTGCACCTACACCACATAGACTGCAACGAATCAAGAAGGCAGCTCACCACCACCTTCTCAAGGGCAAATAGGGATGGGCAACAAATGCTGGTCCAGTCAGCGAAGCCCACATCCCGTGAATGAATAAAAAAACAAACTTTGAGACGCCCAGTGGTTGTGAAAAGCGCTACATTAATGCAAGACTTTCTTCCTTTCTTTCTGTGCTGTCCTTGCAGCTGCAGCTAGATGTGGCCTTTCCATCTGGTGCTGCCGCTCTTCGTCCTCTAGCCAGAAGGAATCCCTAATTTTTGAAACAGCCAGAACCTCCTTGAGCTTACTGAAGGCAATGCGTATGCCAGAAACAAAAGCAAAAGTGATTCTGAACCCAAGTAAGACTGCGAGCTAACAGTAAGATATTTGACAAACGTTGCAGCAATTGGCATGCGAGAAGGTGGATGCCTTGCCTCCCACCTGGTGGGAGGGTGCCTGCCACCTGTATTACCCATGATTTGTGGGCGACTTCAAGAAGTCGGGACGGCAGTGCTGAGTCACACAAGAATGGCACTTGGGTCCTAAACGAGAGGCAAATTCTCACTGTAACATATTTTAATTAGCTCCCCGGGAGGAACGTTTGCCTGCCAAAATCACAGCCTGTGCGCAAACTGCAGTAGGCGGGCTTCAGATGGAAAAAATCTGTCCGCACAAACCACATGAATCACTGCCAACAATGAAAGGATACTGACAAATATTGCACCACAGCACAGTCGACACCGTTGAATTAATAAACTCTTACAGCAATTGACATCACAAGATAAATAATTTTTTTTGGGCTGGGGGAATCAGGTAACTAAATAATAATGAGTGCAGCAGTGGATGACTGCCGATTAAACATAGAAGTGGGCACCAGTGAAATCATCAATTCATAGACCAGCAGGCACAGCACTGAATTGTTAAACTAATGGAGCACCAGGGAGCAAAGAATTAATAAATTCATAGAGAGCAAAAAAAATCAATAAATGAACGCACCATCAGACAAAATGGCAAATGGATCAAGTGCTGGAGTACTGAATGCAAAATGATATATAATTAAGTAATAGCATAGCAGGTGCAAGAAAAAGTTAACGAATTAATGGAAAGCAGGCACTGGTAAATTAATAAACTCAAGGGTAGAAAGGTGCACTGCTGTGAATAGCACATTGCAGAGACACCTGCGCTTTATCCGTGCAGGATCGATAGCAAGAGACTTCGGAAGCACAATTTTTGTTTCTTGGAGCGGCTGGTGATTGTTTGTCTCGGTGCGCCACAAAAAAAAACATTGGATTAATAGAGCAATGTACCCACTGACTAATAAATGAGGAGTGAGCAAACCAACTAATCGATAAAGTAATGGAGCAGCAACAAAAACGACAAAGGAAAATGAATTAATGGGGCAACAGTTACCAGCAAATTAATTTAATTTTGTGGAGTGACCACCGCCTTACAAATAGTGAGGCTTGTCCAGTGAATTAAGTGAGGAATGCAGCAGGAGGCATATCCGATGGAATAATAAATTCATATAGCTACGGGTGCATCGGCCAGTAAATCACTGGGACAGTGATTGCTGATGAATTAACGAAGTAATGGAAAGTGGGGCAGCCCAACAAGTCAATAAATGATTGGGGCAGCAATCACCAGTGAACTAATACATTCATCATACAGCAGCAGGCACACCCACCAATCAATAAGTGAATAGGGCAGTGGAAAAGTACTGAGGTGGCAGTCTTGGCTGCCTAATCATCAGAAAATTTTTATTACTCCTGAGGTTATTGAAAGAAGCAACGAAGATGATTCCATACATCTCGAATTTAAGTTATAAGGCAACGCTGAATCAATTGGTCTTCCTTTGTTTTTGGAAAAGTGACTTTGAGCTAGCCTGAATTTTTAAGAGCATTACTGGGAATTTCTCAGGAGTTCTCCAAGCCAACTGCCATAGTTTTGACGGGATGAGCAGTGGAAATCCTGGATGAGTGAATAAACAGGGTTTCAGCTGAAATTGCAATTGTCCAATCAGAAGCTCCTCCATCCCAATCTGCACACAAGGAAATTCCTGGAATATGAATCTATACAGTTGTATAATGGGCAGTGGCAAACTGGTGTAGAAAAACTGCCCGCCATATTGAAAGGTGAAAATAACAGTGGACGCAAGGTAAAAATTGGGAAGATAAGTGAAGGTGTGGGGAAATACTGGGCGGTTGATTGAAACTGCTGACTAAATGTATCCAGCACCAAGTGAACACACTCCAGCTCAGTTTTCTCTGGCACAATTTATAGGAACCCTGGCAATCCTGACGAGGGCTAAGGGCAATCTTTGCGGGGGGGGGGGGGGGGGGGGGGGGGGGGGGGGTCACACCACAGATGGGATGGCTCAGTAGCTGGTAACCCTGAACTGTGAGCATAGAATAACTCTCTTTAATCCAACAGGTATTTAAGAAGGAAAATAAGCAGACATCTTCATTCTTCAAACTTAATACAAGCAAATTTCCTTCGAGTCTCTTCCACTGTGGTACTGCAGCTTTGGGGGAAATTCCAGTTGGTACAGATAAAGGGTTGCCATGAAACTTCCTGGCCAAGTTATGGCTGCGTTGGGGAGAAACTCCATCGAAATTTCACCCTCATACGGTTATATAATTCAATTCAATGAACAGTTTGATATATTTCCAATGAGTGATATGGCAAGAAGGCCATGTAAGTGGAGTTCATTAATAAAACAGGACAAGCTTATTTGAACCTAATCACTTATTCTAGCTGCTTAAGTGTAAAATAATTCTTATTTAGACTCTTGTTTCTTCAAAGGATTTTGGGAACTGAAACTTGAACTGTATTGCGCCAGGCAGAAGTTTCTGAGGCCATCAAGGGCATGAGACTAGACTACTTTAAGCTCAATTTTAACTCTGCCCATCCCATTGGAAAAATGTTCTCAACAGATCTGTGCCCGCAGCCATTTAAACCTCATTGCTCTTGGCTGCTGGGAAGGCTCCTGCCACAAGCAGACAGGGCCCTCATTATTATTTAAAATTCAGGATCCGATGATGTCATTTAGATCCCAACCCGGTGTTTGAACAGTGGGTCACAAACCTCGCCAGATCCACCAGTGAATACTTGTGATATGTAAGACTAGGACCTGAGGAGGCCCAGGTATTATTTTAAGGTTGTCTCCTGGGTCAGAAAGAGCAAGAGTGCTTCTCCTGACCCAACATGAACTATTTCAGTCCCTGCCGTTCCTCCCCTAACTACAATCATATTCTGGACTCCCCCTTTCACCATTTACCTTATGCCAGGGACTGTTCCTTCAGGCCTCTCATGGATCCTGCCCCTCAGAATCTCACTAACTATTCAGGTTGCAATTGCTGCTGGCAATTTTTTGCTTTTGTTGCTTTAAGGGTAGTATTTACTGTAAAACAATTTGACTGAGTACTAATGTTCAATTACTTAGGTCTACTTAATTATATCCTGGGCCATAATCTGATTAGCGTGTTAGTTTTGCCCTTACCTAAGAATACATCACATCATGGCCCTTGCTATATTCCAGTAAACTGGAGTATAATGACAAGAGATTTCTGTACAGCCACAGATCTATGGGCAGAATTATACACACCCAGGCAGGTGGATTTGCAAGTGGAGGGGCCCATAATTTGCCAAGGGCACCTTCCCTAGTGCCTACTCGCTCATTCTTACCCCCACTGCAATTTCACAAGCTGCAGGGGAGGCATCGAGCAGCCCACCCACTGGCCCTTGTTCCAATTGAGGCCCTTTAGCGGCCAATTAACAACTACTTAATGCCTCTGCAGCTATTTCACGGGCGGCAGGTTGAGGCTGGTGACGGGTCAGGGACACAGCAGGCAACACTGCTCAGGCCTCAGACAGGAAAGCTAGACGGTGGCCTCCTTGACAGGCGCCCTGTTTCTATCGAAGGCCCCATCCCTCACCAAGCTCCAGGCACCCCTGATTTCCCCTCCTTGCTGCCCTGTCCACCCTGGCCCCCTCACCCCTCACTCCAGCCTGGCAATCTGGCCCCGGTGATATTAACCATCTCCCCACCAACCACCAACATACCTTGCATCAACCTCCAGCGATGAGCGTTGTTTAGGAATAGGTGCAGTGCCCACAGTGGCCAGCACTCCCACATGGACACCCATAACTCTGGCGATATATTATCCCAACACAATCAGCTTAAAACACTCAGCTCCACAGTTCTACTCTTTTCTGTTCCGTAATCTTTGCACACAACATCAGTGGTAAAATTGCTGGAGCACATTTTGATTACTGCCTCCATTCCATCACCACGGAAATAATCAGTAAAACATTTCAAAGACTGACCATCTAAAATTTGACTGCCCTCTTTGTAACAGCACCACTGCCAGTTGTATTCACGCCCAGCAGTGAATATAATGAATATAATCCACAACATTAAACTGCACCTTGGATAAGATGCAATGCAGACAATACTGTTATAAACTGATCTTGCAATGAACATTCATTGCTCTGATTTTCCCGAATCATGATGGCTGGTGCTCTCAAGAGAGCTGTGGGATTTTGGAATTTAAAAGCAATGCGCTCAGTTCCAATATGTTGTGACCTTTTGCCATGGTTCAGTGACACTTATTAAGACAGCTGCAAAAATAATGGCCCAGATCTTCTGGTCTCCAGGTTGTTGGAGACCAGATGTACAACCCAAGATGTGCATCGGGAACTTGCAGAAGTCCTGATATGCTGACCTCCATGAGACTTGTCCGGGAAGTTGGAACTTTCAATGGGCAATTCCCCTGCTCCCTGCAATCCTCCTAAAAAGTCTCCAACTCTGAGTTGGATTCGCATACTTTAGACAGTTTCTAGGGGCTTATCCGTATGTCACCCAAGAAATGTTAGACAGAAAAAGTCTAACTCCCGGGTAACTACAGACCCCTCAATCACTCACACTGACAACCCCAACTACACACCCCCTCAGTGTGCCGACACCTTGACCAACCCACTGACCCGATTCAATTATGCCCTGACCAAATTACACACCTGACCTCCTAACTACCCCACGACCCAAAACCCCCACCTGACTCGACTACCCCTCCTGACTGTGCTAATTCCTGACCAGACCAAACAGCTTCCCACCACCCGAATACTCCACCATCTGACTACCCACTGACCCGGCCTACACACCTCACTGACCTACACACTTGCTACCACCCTCCTGCCACATCACCTTTCCTGCCATCCTACCCACCTGGCACGCTACCCACTTACCTCACCCACCTACCCCTGCATCCACTCACCCATTCACTAACTTTCACCCATTCACCCATTCACTAACATTCACACTGGACATTTAAACTGACTTTATGGCAGGTAGTGCCGTAAAAAGGGGGTGTGTCCTGTCTTTCCCCCCGACATTACAGTGCTGCAACGGAGTACTTGATGGGGCTGCACCCTCCGCATTTCTGAAGAAGCCGGGTTCAGAAGACCCAGCAAGAAATGCAGAGCACCATTAGGGCGCTGAAAAGCTCCAGTGGGGCAACAATCCACCACTGATTGCCACTTTGCCAATGATCTGGGCCGATATATATTAGAAGAGATCTTACATCTTCCGAAGTTGTTTGAGGAAACTCTCTGACATCCTTCCTGAGTGGTCGTGTAATGATCGGAACAAACAAGCATTTGAGAAATACTTTGGTAATTGGAAAGACGTGACTTCTGCCTCCTACACGAATATGTACTTTTACCTGAATCTGCAGTAAACAGGAATTACCACACCCCTGTGACACTTACAACATGATTAGGTGACTTACCTGGAATTCGATATTCAGCAGTCAGATTTCAACAAAATAAACACCACTGTAATTATTAACAAAAAATAGCTCTTCAATGTTTATATGAGTAACTGCACAATGAGAATGTCCAAGACATGGGCCTGGATTTTTAGGATGGGAGGAGGGGTTCCCTTTCCGCCATCTGAAGAGTCAGTGGCTAATGCATCACCACCGATACTAGCTGACCCGCAACCAGTTAGCATTCCAAGGGGCTTTAATTGGCTGGAATCAGGACTCTCACTCCTCAGTCAGGAGGAAGTCCCCCACCTCAGAGAGCTGTCAGCCAATCTGACTGCCTGGCAGCTCCCTAGTCCCAGCAACTCCAGAAGATGCACTGGACAGAGACTGAGGCTGCAAGCAGTCCCCAGAGTCTGTCTTGGGAGTCCAGGACCAAGAAATGTTGGGGTCTCAGGGTGATGAGGGGAGGTGAGACCTGGGGCTGGGGGTGGAGTGGGCAGAGGGGGGGTGGGTTCAGGGTGTTGGCGGAGAGGCCAGAGGTTGAGGGAGCACCCGCATGGGGCAAGCCTTGTGGGAGGGGCGGCTGAAGTTGAAAGGGAGCTGGTAATGGAGGCCACCCACCCCCACTTTCCACCCAAGACCAAGCAGGGTCACTTTCTGGGCTGAAAGTTAAGGCTGGGCGGGAAATGGCCCTTAAGTGGTCATTAATTGAGCACCTAAGGGCCTCAATGGTGGCAAGGGTGGGCCAGCAGGCCTAGGCCTCGGCCATCCTACGGTAAAATTGAGGAATGGTCAGGGCGGGTGGGAACCCAGTGGGAAAGCCATCTGAGGAATTTTATAGGCCCCCCACAACCCCCAAACCTCCCAATCCCACTGCCTGCAAACCCACCAGCAGGGGAACATAAAATCCTGCCATGGTTCTCCATGGGCCACTTAGGTATGTACATAAGATAGGGCTTCGTGGGCCACAGATACGGGTAACAATATGATAAAGAACTTGGTGTTCTCTTCCCATTTTACCAGGTATGGAGGCATTTTATCAGTACATTCAACAGGTCCTGCATCATAAAAGTAACTAACGCTTCCGATCAACAAGACCTCATCTGAAAATGCATCCAAAAAGAGCAAAAAAACTACTATCAACCTGTATTAAAAAATATAAGAAAGAAGGGAATGTTAATCTAAGGAGCTTCAACATCCCAGCTGCAACCAAATTTTCACTTTTAAACTTTTGTCTTTTCCCATTGCAAAAGAATTGTTTTGCATAAAGATGCAAGTTGGTCTGTTATTGTTTTGGCAATGGCAGTAACTGAGGTGAAAATTGAACTCCACATATGATAAAAGCAAAATACAGCGGATGCTGGAAATTTGAAATAAGAACAGAAAATGCTGGAAAAACTCAGCAGGTCTGGCAGCATCCAGAGAGAGAGAAACAGAGTTAACGTTTTGAGTCCATATGATTCTTCCTCAGTGCTGAGAAACCCTTATGATATCTTGATGCTAGCTCATACCTAAGGTCTGTCTCAAGTGTGTTTTCTAAACAACTTCACCTAATTCCTCTAGCACCAATTATCCATTTCTCTTGTGATAACTTGTGAAATGCTGTTTGTTTAATTTCTGGTAGCCATCAGAAAGAGTAAGGCTTTCATCTTACCACTTGGGAATGATTTAAACTCAGCTTCCAAAGACAAAAGGACAGTATTCCAATAAACTACTATGAAACAGAAACATGGCTACCAGAGGAGTCACTCACCTCTGTTTCAGACGAGAAGGCTTTTCCTGATTATAATCCTTATGGTTGTTGAATTCTGCTTTGGTACTTTCTTTCTCTTTTTCTGATGTGGCTGAGGCTAGATGTCCATGTGCTGTTTTCATCAGAACTTCAAAATCGGAGTCTGCGTCAAAGTCTTCAATTTCATTTTTCTGAGGTAGGATATTGGTATTTGCCAGACCACCAATGGGCATCTTGCAGAACACTTCCGCACATTCAATGGGCATGCTCAGACGATAGAAAACAATGTCTGTGTTGCTGTTTTGAGATCCAAAGGACCTCTGTATGACCTTCAAACACGGCGAGCTATCGACAGTGCCATCTATTCTTGTCACCTTGACATAAACGTCACAGAAGGGTCAGCAAATTTATTTCTGATTTCAGCAAATTAATTAAAAAGTGCAAAAATAAAGAACTGCATGTAATGTCGACATCCCTCGCAAATGCATCTCTTAAAATCTAAACAGCCATTCTGAAGCAAACCAAAATGTAATTTGCTTAAAATGAAAGCCCACATTGGATATGTTACTTAGAGCTTTTTGTAGAATTGCCAGGTCATAAATATCTGGGCTGAAATTTTATTTAAATAACCTTATAACCTGTGAGTGCAGAAATGGCCTTAAAACTTTTATTATAACATGACCTGCAGCTGGCATGTTTAATGTGTTGTCAGCTTGGTTCAACTGGTAACACTTAGGTTTGTGAGTTGGGGGTCTTTTTTTTTATCCATTCACAGGATGTGGATGTTGCTGGCAAAAGCCAGAATTTATTGCCCATCCCCAATGACTCTTGAGAAGGTGGTAGTGAGCCACTTTCTTGAAATGCTGTAGTTTGTGTGGTGAAGGTACTCCCACCGTGCTGTTAGGTAGGAAGGGTATTCCAGGATAGTTACCCAGTGATGATTCAGGAACGGGAAATATATTTCCAAGCCAGGATGGTGCGTGACTTGGAGGGGCACTTGGGGGCAATGATGTTCCCATGCGCCTGATGCCCTTTTCTCTTTCGAGATGTTCGAGACCTTTCATGGGTTTTGGACATTCTGTCGAAGAAGCCTTGCTGCTGCAGTGCATCTTGTGGATGGTACACACTGCTGCCATGTTGTGATGGAGGTGAAAGCAGTTTATATTTACGGTGGTGAATAGGGTGCCAATCAAGCAGGTTGCTTTGTCCTGGATGGTATTTTGAGAGTGTTTTGAGAGTTATGCTTAAGAGCTGCACTCATCCAGACAAGTGGAGAGTATTTCATCACACTCCTGACTGGTGCCATGTAGATGGTGGACAGGCTTTGGCAAGACAGGAATTGAGTTACTGGCCTCAGAATTTCAAGTTTCTGACTTGCTCTTGTAGCCACAGTATTTATGTGGCTTGTCCCACTAAGTTTTGTGAAAATGGTGACTCCCAGGATGTTGATTGTGGGGCATTCAATAATTGTAATGCCATTGTATGTCAGACAAGGTCATTGCCTTGGATGGCGCATATGTTGCTTGCCAATTATGAGTCCAAACCTGGATGTTTTCCAGGTCTTACTGCATATGGGAAAAGACCATTTCATTATCCAAGGAATTACAAATGGAACGGAACATTATGCAATCATCAGTGAACATCACCACTTCTCACCTTATGATGAAGCAGCTGAAGATGGTTGGGTCTAAGTCACCACCCTGAGGAACTACCGCAGCGATGTGCCAAGGCTTCCAATGACCACAACCACTTTCCTTTATGCTAGGTATGATTCCATACAGTGTAGAGGCTCCCCCCACCCACCAACACCACCCCCCCTCCCCCCACCCGCTGCCCCCCCACAAGTTCTATGGACTTCAATTTTGCTAGGACTCCTTAACGCTTGATCATATGCTGCCTTGACGTCAAGGGCAGTAACTCTCACCTCCTCTCTGGAACTGAGATTTTTTTGTCCACGTTTGAACCAAGGCTGTAATGAGATCTAAAGTCGAGAGGTCCTGGCAGAACTCAGCGCATTGGTGAGCAGATTATTAGCGAGTAAGTAGCGAGTAAGATAGCACAGTTGATGATACTTTCCATTGCTTTGCTGATGATTGAGTGTAGGCTGATGGGATGGGAATTGGTTGGATTGGATTTTTGCTTTTTGAAGTGGGATTTGATTTTTTAAAAAGTCATTTATATACCTCAGATCATTATCACTGATATCAGGTTGTGAATTCAATGATGTTACTGTACAACACATATAGCTTTATGATTCAGCAATCCCATCGAGAAAGCTGGACTAGAAGGAAATGTAAATCAGAGAGAGAGCTACAACTTGTATTCTCAATTCTCCTTTCAAGTGTAGCTCCCACTGGACGTACAGGGTCACGGTACTGTTCCTAGTTATTACAGGAAGCAACTACAGAGTGCAAAGACATCTGGGACATGACTCAAAAGCTGAACCAGGCACTTTATTTAAAAGAGGCACCATTAGTATTCAAACCCAATCAATATGAGATGCAATCTGCTTGAAACATGTCACTGGGTTACTGGTGCCTGGCTTTAAATAAACAAACATGACTAACAATTTTCCCGACTCACTCTCCCATTCCTTAGTGACAATGAAATTCCCCTTGAACCTGAGACTAAACCTGGATGCTGTCTGCTGTACCTCAACATGTTCGTGGTTTGCTGGTACAGGAACAAACTGAGGCAGCCGTTTGCTAAACCACATTGTGATGTCTCTGTTCATGTTCACGGCAAAGGGCTCGTAGCCTTCTTGCAGCCCACAAATAGTAAAATACTTCAGTGTGCCAACGTCATTGCCAAAGTTCATCCTGCCAACTTGAGAGAGCCCCAAGCTACACACTGGAATAAAACCTGTGGGGGGGATAAAAATGAAAGCAAAACATTATTGTGGCACTCGCAGCATTAATGTGGGGCATACATTCAATAACTTGGGTGAGAAAAGGACAACTTGGAGACAATTTTGACTTTGGGTATTGTTGAAACATCAGATCAGCCACATAATACACATCTCTGAATTAATTTATTTGACACCGATGGGAAAGAGATCTGATGTATGATATGTGGCTGTTCCAACATTTCCTGTTTTACACTATTGCCCAGAGTCAAAATTTTCTCCCTTGTGTTTGAAACAGCTCAACAATATGTAAATGCTTTTCATTACACTGTTTTCTACATTCATCTATTCTGAGTTCACATGCTGAGTGCTTCCTTTGCCAATTACCCAACTAATTACAGCATCACAATACATGGGAGAAGAAACGGAGGAGATAAATGTAACTCCTGAAATGACTATCTGGATTGAAATTATCATTATTGTACAAATTGTGAACAACCTCTATTGTTTTAGGCGGGATTTTCCAGACCCATCATGATGGGAGCCACTGTGGGAGATAGGGCAGCCCAGCCAAAAGTCCGTTGGATGGAATCGTCCCAGATTTGCACTAAGTGCAGTAACAGGCGGGAAAAAGGACGATTTACCCGCTGGCCACAATGGCGGCTTTTCACACCGTATTGTCTGCTTCCCATCTCATTAATTATGCAGCCTCAAGAAACACACCGTCTCGCTGGCGGGCAGCCTCTGAATCACCCACCACACCGTTACCTCACTGTTTGCTCACTCCGGGTGCTATATCTAAGCTGCAGCCGCGCACACAGTTCTCAGAGGTTGGCCATCCAGTGCAGAAAGAGGGTGAATGATCTCATCCATGCCGCCAGGGTAAGGCAACCATCTCATCACTCTAAAGTCACACACTCACAAGGCCATCACACATTCACTGGCATCTCACTCACTGCCAGCTCAAGAGACATCACTGCTCTCATACACATTCTCATATCTCCACCTGGCCTCATCTCCTCTGGCGACTGCCTCCTCAGCCCTCACCATCTTGAGGTCACTTGCACAGATCAACATGTGCCCCCCACACACACCCTGGGATACCCCCTTCCCCAGTTCAGCCCTCGTCCTGCAGCCTCTTCCCTCGCCTGACGCCTCTTTCTCCCCCTTCCCCAAGCAATCCCTAGCCCTGCAGCCATTGAGGAACCATCCCCGCCTGATGGCTGGTCTGGTAGGTAGAGACCTGCCTGTGAGTGCCCCTAAAGGTTATGTGGTGCTGCCTGCGAAACCTGGCACTGATGACTGCGAGTGCTGCCTGAAGAAAGGTAGGCAAACAAACCTCGAAGTCCCAAGTGAAGCGCAGCTCACCAGGTGCACGTCGCTTATGTACAGTTGTGAAACATGTTGGCATGCAATCACACCGACATTCTCTGATGATCCGGGGTGGGGGTGGATGATTGTGGTGGGCAGGGATTATGATTATATGCAGATGTATTAAAATGACATTCCCAACATCCGGTGACGGGAAGTGCAGCCCACCATTGATGGGTGGAATGGACAATCGCAAAGTGGGTTCACAACGTTGTGAAACCAATTTTTGGCCTTTGTGTCATATTGTTCGCTCTCGCCCGCCATGACATCCGACACCAACGGGAACGGAAAATTCCGGCCATTGATTTTCAGCGGGTTTGGGTGTCCCCGGCGGCGGACAGGGGAGGAAAATCCATCCCTTAATTTCTTTGGATGCTTAGCAATATGTTTCTTTTTTTAAATTATTCATTCATGGGATCTGGGCCTCTCTGGTTAGGCCACCATTTATTGCCCATCCCTAGCTTCCCCTGAGAAAGTGGTAAAAGCAAAATACTGTAGGTGCTGCAGAGCTCTGGAGAAGTCATACAGACTTGAAACATTAACTCTGTTTCTCTCTCCACAGATGCTGCCAGACCTGCTGAGCATTTCAAGCATTTTCTGTATTTATTTGAGAAGGTGGTGGTGAGCTGCCTTCTTGAACCACTGCAGTCCATGTGGCGTAGGCTGTTAGGAAGGGAGTTCCAGGATTTTGACCAAGAGACAATGAAGGAATGGCGTTATATTTCCAAGTCGGAATAGTGAGTGGCTTGGGGGGAGCTTCCAGGTGGTGGTGTTCTCATCTGTCTATTGCCCTTGTCCTTCTAGATGGCAGTGGTCGTGTGTTTGGAAGGTGCTGTTAAGGAGGCTTGGTGAGTTCCTGTAGTGCAGCTTGTACAACAAGCAGATCCAGTGCAGCATCTCCAGAACTGTTATTGACTGGCATTGGCTATGTCTGTTTGGGCTACAAGTTGATCTTACTCCATAATTCGGTCAGCCAATTTATGTACTTGGAAGAAGTTTCTAGCCAAATTTACAGATAGATCATTGCAGGCCAAGGTACAGGTCATGCACTGAAAGATTTTTGGGCAGCCTTTTTTACAACATCCATTGCTAACGGGTACAGAACACCTTCAGCAGCGTTGTGCAGAATTTATTAACAAAGAAATGGGAGCACTATAATGAGTCTGATGCACTTGGAATCAATACTACAGGGCATTGAGCATGTTCATATTAAGCCCACCTCACATGCACTTGTCCAATCTATTACAGGACCTCACAGTTCGCAGTAATTCATATCGTTCATGCCTGCAGTGCATTTTGCACAAATTGTCTTATTAGTCCCTATGACTCATTGAGCAAATGCATATGAGGATTTGTTGAATAGATAATTAAAGTGTGGAAGAAAATAAATTAAGTACTTAAGTGGATGGATTGAAAAACATCTTAATAACCTAACCACGAGCAGCTCAAGCTCCAAGATGCACAAGAGCTACACACTTCAAACAAATCATATCTTTACACAAGCATTCATTTTGTTAGATCAGTAATTCAAGCATTTCAGTTTTTGCAGGTAAGAGGTTGTGGCTTTACCTGTCCAAAGGTTGGTGAGATAAAAGGGTGCCCCTGGTAACAGGTCAACGTTAAAAACAACCACCCTGTAACCACCCCTCATGAAACCACCAAGACCAGCTCACAGCCAGAGGACTACCAGAAACTACAAATATATCGTTCCTACAGCACAGGATGTTCAGTACTAGGAGTTTTCAAAAAATCTTTCTTTGACACTTGTGACTTCAGCTCCAGTTCTGAGCCAGTTCCTTAACAACTGCTGCATCCCAAGCTTGCTAATTATACAATACAGCATTTAGGCATATTTAGGTTTTACAGGCAAAAGGTGCATGCCTAAGCATCCAAGGAGGCAGGTGGGATGCACGCACATAATTTGTACCAGTTGTGCACCACCTATCATGTGCTAAATTCAGGAAAAAAATGGAGACTAGGATCCAAGCCTGAAACAGGCTTTAGGCCTGTTACTTACTCAAATAAGGAACCTATTGCCCTCTTTCTGAAATTACACCAGGTCGGCTGAATTCATGGAAATGTGGTCTACATGAAGCCAAATGTGGTCTACATGCAGCCAAAATAGCAGTCACCAAAGGGACTGCCAAAGGTGATCATCACTGAAAAATACTTAGATAAATCTGGAGCCGAGAGGAGTGCTCCTGCTCCAGCTTCCTTCAGCAGTTCTCAGGTACACTGTAGTACTAAATGTTCCCGCTAATATTTTTAAGAATGTGCGGGCGATTTGTTTCAGTTTTTTTCTGTGCAGCCGTGCACATGTTAATTTAAAGGAGCTGACTTATGCGTGGGGACTTTTGGGTTGCCACTTTGCTGTGCAGCTTAGAGAAATCATTATTGAACTTCATGGCTGGTTCCTGCTTCATAACCCCTTCCTGATTGCTTCTCCATCCCTCCCAGAACCTACCTAAGAGTCGTTATAGCTGACAAGCTGCCTGGGAACGGCCAACATGTGGCTGCAGCTTGCTTCATCCCATTTAAATGTGGCCTGAGATCCAATATTGTGTGTCCTTCGGGCCCACTCTCTGTACCCAGTCATGTCGACTAGCCACACAAAACAATTGCCCAGGTCAATGTCTTTCTGTTCAAACACACTGCCAATTAGCGCTAATTTCATTAAAGCTACTGTGAAATGAACCATGTGGGGATAAAGTGTTGGAAATGCACAAGTCAGCCATCATCTATAAAGGAAACGGAAAGGTTATGACACATCCTGTGCGTATTCTTTATCAGAACCGAAGACAGAGAAAATCAAATTACATTTGAGGAAAAATGAAAAGTAAACAGGAGGGAGAATCATTAGACATTCAAATCACAGTGATGATGCTCATGGTTAAATGATCTGCAAACTAATAAAAAAACAGTTGATCGAAAAGTCCACCATTGTGATGGGGCAGAGAAAGCTATTACATCAGGTGAGAGTTTTCAATAAACAGTAAAAGTCACCCAACACATTTGCTCCCTCCCTGTGATCAGCTTATTTATTGATTCTCTCCCACGCCCCCTCACCTCACTTCTGCCAATCTTACCAAAATAAACGTCTGACTTTCAATAATCAATTCTGGTGAAAAGTGGGCGCCTAAAATGTTATAAGCTGCTGTTATCCCATTTCATTCCATTTCCTCATTTTTTTAAAAGATTAATTTCATTTTCTTTTCCTGACTCAATCTAATTTGTATCTATAATTTTGTTTCTTGTTTTCTCTTACATTTTCTTCATAGTCCAGGCTCCCAGAATCATTTTTGACAGTAGAACTTATTTCTAAAAGGTTGACCTTTCATTTTTTTTTGCAAAGTGGCTTCAGAGGCTGATTTTCAGTTAACTGAAAATCCAAATAATGCAGATTGATCCACCTGATCATAGATGGGGTCAGATAGATTTCTCGTCGCATGTCCCCTCACAAGCAATGTCTTAGCAGGATTCTTGAACCAGCATGTCAAGGTTTTAAAGAAACATAATAAAAAGCAAGAGAGCCAGCAACAGAAAAGGGAGGAAGGCAAGGCCAACAGAAGAAATTTTAAAATTCTTATATCAAATTGCATTTTAAGTGTGTAGCCTAGGGTGGAATCGTCCCAGAATTGCACTAACTGTGCTTGCGGGCGTGTAAAACGACGTTTTACCCACCAGCCGTAATGGCAGATTTTTGCACTGTATTTTCTGCCTCATTAATTATACAGGCACAGGAAACATGCCGTCTCGCTAGCGGGCAGCCTCTGAATCGCCCGCCACACCGTTACCTCACTGTCTCCTCACTCCAGATAACATTTCTAAACTGCTGCGGTGCACACAGTTCTCAATGCTTGCAGCCCAGGACTGCTCCAAGGAAGACATGGCCCTGAAAACCAAGAGGAGTTCAGTGACCCATCACTGGAATGCCTTTTGGAGGCCCACCGTGATGTCCACTGCCCCCACTCTGGCCCCAGGAGGTCCAGCAATCTCACCACTCTGGTTTGGGAGGCAGTGGCAGTGGTGGTCAGTGCCAATGTTGTACAGAAGAGGTTGGCTATCCAGTGCAGAAAGAGGATGAATTATCTCATGCCAGGGTAAGGCAACCATCTCAAGATTCTAAACTCACACACTCACAAGCCCATTACACATTTACTGGCACCTCACTCACTGCCAGCTCAAAGGACATCACCACTCACTCATACACACCCTCATATCTCCATCTGGTCTCACCTCCTCTGGAGACTGCCTCCTCAACCCTCACCATCTTGAGGCCACGTGCACATATCAACATGTGCCCCCACACACACCCTGGGATATCCCCCTTCCCCAGTACACCCCTCACCCTGCACCCTTTTCCCTTGCCTGAGGCCTCTTCTCCCCACTTCCCCAAGCAAGCCCTGGCCCTCCAGCTTTCAAAAAGCCTTATGGTTGGTCAGGTAGGTAGAAACCTGCCTGTGTGGCCCCCTTAAAAGTGACGTGGTGCTGCCTGTGAAGCCTGGCTCTGATGATCATGAGTGCTACCAAAAGCAAGGTAGTCAAACAAACCTTGGAGTCCCGAGCAAAGTGCAGCTCACCAGGCGCACGTCGCTTATGTACAGTTGTGAAACACGTACAGACGTGCCTGGATGATCCAGCGTGGGGGATGATTCCGGCAAGCAGGGCTTATAATGAGATGCTAACGTATTGAAATTAGGTTCCCAACATGCAGCGGAGAGAAACACAGCCCACCATTGGCGGCTGGAGCGAACGATCACGAACTGGTTTTACGACGACGTGAAACCGATTTTTGCGATTTCCTGATATTTTCCACTTAAGCCTGCAGCAAACGGGAGCAGACGGTTCCGCACCTAGTTTTATTGCCTGAAATTCAAGTAGATTCACTGCAACAATATGAACGTTAACTCTCAATGGCACACAAATTTTAAAAAAGATTGGCCCAGAAACAAGACGCAAAATCTGAATACATTGAAGCACCGTAGAATTTTGCAGCACTGAAACAGGTCATTGGCATACAAGCCTTTTACCTGTCTACTTCATCTCACGTATACAACATATAATTTCTTACAGTGTTATTAAGCTACCACAAACAGGACTGAACCCACTGGGGATTGGAAGCAGTGAATTTTCTCATTCTGCCCTGTTCACCCCGGCCATAACAGATATACTTCACAACTCCAAGTGCTGAAAATCAATCATAGCTTTTCTTGGCTTAATTGATATTTTGTAGGTGCAGACCAACAATTCAGCCATGTTCGCATCCTGTTCATTCAAGGGGTTAGCAGGGTATATAATTATACTTTGCATTTGAATTATTCAAAAGTTTTATACACTCCCCAATGTCAAGTTGTCGGTCACTGCTAAAAATTCACTCTGGGCTCTCTCTCTAAGTGCAAACAGAACACAGTATCGGTGACAGTTTGCAATACATCAGCTGGGTGAGAATCCTGGAACTCCCTCCCCAATAGCACTGCGGGTGTACCTACACCACGTGGAACTGCAGCATTCAAGAAGGGGGCTCACAACCACCTTGTCGAGGGCGATTAGGAATGGGCAATATACGCTGACTGAGTCAACGACGCCCATATCCCGTAAATGAATTAAAAAAAAATCATTTGCTAATTTCCTTTGACGTTGCTCGTGCAGAAAAATAATTGCTTCCCTTCAGCGCTCACCACTGATAGCAAATAAACCTCCACAGGAACTGAACACCATCCGCACGGTGAGAATTTTAGCCACCTTGATGGAGAGTGGATTTCCTCCCAGTGTGGCTGGCAGCAGCACAGTGCATTGCAGGCATAAAACAGCAGGGAGTTGTGTGCATAACTTGCAGTCACTGTACCACAAATAATGTATAAAGCAGGCTGCTGCAGTAAATGAGCACTGGAAAATCATAGCTTTAGTAGACAATTAAATTTACAAATTTAAACATTTTAAAAGTACAATAATAGAGTCGAGGTTTTTTTCCCTCGAAAGGGAAAGGTAGGACAAACAAAGCCAGAGCTCCCTGGATGACCAAAGAGATTGAAATTACTTTAAAGAAGAAAAAATGTGTTTATGATAGATGTCAGGTAGAAATACAACAGAGAACCAGGCTGACTATAGATGGTTTACAGGAGAGATGAAGAGGCAAATAAGAAAAGCAAAGAGGGAGTATGAAAAGTGACTGGCAGCCAACACAAAAGGGAATCCCAAAGACTTCTACAGGCATACAAATAGTAAAACGGTGGTAAAAGGAGGAGTAGGGGTGATTAGGGACCAAAAAATGGATCTGCACATGAAGGCAGAGAGCATAGCTGAGGTATTAATTGAATACTTTGCATCTGTCGTTACCAAGGAAGAAGGTGCTACCCAGGCCATGTTGAAAGAGGATCTAATTCAGATACTACAAGGGTTTAAAATTAATAGAGGATGTAATGGATAGGCTGTCTGTACTTAAAGTTGACAAGGCACTGGGATAGATGAGGTGCATCTAAGGATACTGAGGAAAGTGATAGTGGAAATTGCAGAGGCACTAGCCTTAGATTCAGGGGTGGTGCCAAAGGACTGGAGAATTGCAAATGTTAGACCTTTGTGCAAAAAAGGGGGGGTTAAGCTCAGCAACTACAGACCAGTCAGTTTAACTTATGTTGTGAGAAATCTTCCAGAAACAATAATCCAGGACAAAATTAATAGTCACATGGAGAAATGCGGGTTAATTAAGGAAAGTCAGCATGGATTTCTTAAGGGAAAATCATGTTTAACTAACTTGCTGAGTTTTTTGAAGAGGTAACAGAGCGGGTTGATGAGGGCAATGCTGTGTTGTACATGGACTTCCAAAAGGCATTTGATACAGTGCCACACAACAGCCTTGTGAGCAATGTTACAGCTCATGGAATAAAAGGGACAATAACAACATGGTTATGAAATTGACGGAGTTACAGGAAACAGAGAGCAGTGGTTAAAAGATGTTTTTCAGGCTGGAGGAAGGTTTGTAGTGGAGCTCCCCAGGGGTCAGTGTTGGGACCCTTGCTTTTCCTGATATATAGTAATGACCTAGACCTGGATATACAGAGCCCAATTTCAAGGTTTGCAGATGATGTGAAACTTGGAAGAATTGTGAACTGTAAGGATAGTGTAACTGTGAGGGCGTGGATAAGTTGGTGGAATGGGTGGACAGGTGGCAGATGAAGTTCAATGCAGAGAAATTTGAAATGATTAGTTTTGGTAGAAAGAACATGGAGAGACAATATAAAATAAAAGGTACAATTCTAAAGGGATGCAGGAGCAGAGGGACCTGGGTGTATATGTGCAAAGTCATTGAAGGTGGCAGGACAGGCTGAGAGAGCAGTTAATAACACATACAGTATCCTAGGCTTTATTCGTAGGGTCATAGAGTACAAGAGCAAGGAGGTTGTGCTGAACTTGTACAGGACACTAGTTAGATCTCAACTGGGGTACTGCGCCAATTCTGGGCGTTGTACTTTGGGAAGGGTGTGAGAGCATTGAAGAGAGTGCAGAAAAGATTCACAAGAATGGTTCCAGGGATGAGGAACTTCAGTTATGAAGATAGATTGGAGAAGTTGGGACCGTTTTCCTTGGAGAAAAGAAGGCTTTTATGGAGATCTGTTAGAGATATTCAAAATCATGAGGGGTCTGGACAGAGTAGATAGGGAGAAACTTCCCACTCATGAAAAAGTGATATGAGAAAAACGTTTTTCATGCAGCAAGTGGTTAAGGTCTGGAATACACAGTCTGAGTGTGTGGTGGAGGCAAGTTCAACTGAAGCATTCAAATGGGATTTAGACCGTTATCTGAAGAGGATGACTGTGTAGGGTTACGGGGAGAAGGCGGGAGAATGGCACTCACTAAGGGAACTGCTGATTCGGAGAGCTGGTGCAGACAGGATGGGCTGAATGGCCTCCTTCTGTGCTGTAACAATTTTGTGATCAGGTAAACAGTCACTCGATAGTACAGATCTTGAACATTGCTGAAAGGGGAGACATGTTGCCAAAGCTTTTGGTCTTGCACTTTTCAGGACAAATACAAGAATACCAAATTTCAAATGATCAAGGAGCATAGAGGGATTGGTGAGTGAGTAGTGAGAACAGGAGGGAACAGGTAACCAGCAAAGACCACAGGACAGCCTGGAAGCAGAAAACACAGGCAGGAGAGAAAGCAAAGAACAAATGTGGGCCAGGGACAAGTGGAAAGCATGGTCTGGAGCAGTGGGGAAGGTGAAAGGATGGGGCTATGGGGTGGGGGAAGAAGGAAATTGTGGAGAGCACAGAAGGGGCAGGAAAGTAAAGGGGGCCAGGAAGCAGAGAGCACCAGTGGCTAGAACATATGCAGGAAACACAGTTGGGCCAGGGCAAAAGTAGAGAAGACATGGAGGTGGGGACACGGAATTGGAAGAGAGCAAAAGAATACCAGGATAAAGTGTAAAGCAAAGGGGTCAGGAAGCATGGAGTATAGGGTGACCAAGGGGTAAGAGAGCAGATACATGCAGGAAGCACACACGAGCAAAGCCCAAGGCAGCAGTGAGGAGCAGAGAGCAAGGTGAATCACGTAGGTAATTAAATGTGTTTTAAATGACTGAGCCTCAATCTTTTTAACAGAAGGTGAAGATACTTTTAAAACAGTGATTCCTTAATTATGAAAGGTAAAGCATGCAGAAAATGAATTAAATGGCGTTGGCTCAAAAGAAATAATTAAACATATCCTCAATAGTCAGTTGAGAAGAAGAGGTTGGTTACTGTTCCAGAGTCTTTAGAATATGTTTATGTTTCAAGGACAACCAGGTTGGGCTGGTTACCAAGCAAAAGTGGAAGACGAAGTAGCCCTGTTTTGGGTAGTTTGAGTGAATGGTCAGAGGTGTGGCTGGACTGACTTGGACCACAACTGCGTCTGAACAAACAGCAGTAGCTGCCACGGCTTTTCTCTGATGTTGGTGCTGTCAGGATACAGACCCAGTGAAGTCCAACAACAACACCTTGCATTTATACAGAGCCTCTGAAGTAGTAAAACATCCCAAGGCACATCATTTTGACAGACATTTTGAGATTGAGCCAAAAGCAGTGCTGGACCTTCTTGTACATGCTGGAGTTCGTTGAGGGTAGAGGAAGGTACACTCTTGTGCAGACAGATCATTTCCAGCAGACACGTTTCTGTGTTTTGTTGATGGGGCTCCTGGGAGGTTCCTCTATTAAACCTAGTGGTTTTTGTGATTTGTTTTTTATATATGATAAAGGACTCATGGCAGAGTGGATAAGCAACAGTTGTGGCCACTGTAACAACCAGAAATCAGGAACCTGAAGTGTGATTTGGGGGAAAATTGAAACTGGAGGGAAACATTTTGGCCTAGAAATTCAATGACTTTGCATTTACAGGCATAAAACAGGTACAAATACACCCAATGTGGCCACAAACTGACTATGGGTTGCTGCTGACCCAAGGACCAACATCACCACAGGGATGAATTGGCACAACCCAATTTCTAGGCCTTTGTGTAAATAGTTTTGGTGAGTAACAGGGGTGAAATATAAACAATTTAAAAGTTGAAAAATACTATTCGAGTTAGAAAAAAAGACACTTGACTAACAAGAAAAATAAAGTGGACAGACAAGAGCAACAGCAGTAATATAAATGACGGCCATGTGTATATAACAGATATGACAAACACAAAAAAAATCTTAACAATTTAATTATCATCATACAGTCAGGTCAGCAAAGTCTGTCATTCTGATGCAGTAAGCTGCTTAAACTAAACAAGCTGATTAAGTCCAGGGGCAAGAACCTAAACTGGTTTTATACAAAGTCACATGAAACTAGGTTACAAGCTACAATACCGTTCAGAATTGGGATGAACTCTGTCTCTGCAACAATGCCAATACAGAGTCATAGAAGTCTACAGCACAGAAAAAGGCCCTTCGGCCCATCGAGTCTGCGCCGGTCAAACAATATGAGAGTTCTGCTGATCTGACAGGAATTCAACACTAGAAAACAAAAACAAATAATTAGCATTTGTGACAACTAGAAAGTTTACACAGAGGACAACATTTTCTTTGGTGTTGCTAATGTAAATGCTTCAGCTTTCAGGACACAGTCCTATATTGCTACAATCGCTCTATAACTCACCCTATTCTATTCAGTACATTTATTTATGCTGCATCACACAGGAGGTGGTGAATTATTAATGTGGCATCTCATGGTGAAGCAGCCTGCACTTACAAAGCTCCAATGTATTAGGCCATGTTTCACAACAGCAAAATGTTTTCCTCTCTTTCTTCTTAGAGGCGCTGATTGAAAATAATGAGTGCACATCAGCTGAAACATTTCTCATGTAACAGTCCAGGCAGTGAGTACAGTGAGTTAAGGCTTTGTGCCTTAGCACGAGGAGCATTCGCAATAAAGTGGACGAATTAACCGCGCAAATAGATGTAAACAGGTATAATATAGTCGGGATTACGGAGACATAGCTGCAGGGTGACCAGGAATGGGAACTGAACATCCAGGGGTATTCAGTATTTAGGAAGGACAGACAAAAGAAAAAGGCGGTGGAGTTACATTGCTGGTTAAAAAGGAAAATAACGCAATAGTGAGGAGAGATATTAGCTCCGACGATGTGGAATCTGTATGGGTAGAGCTGAGAAACACTAAGGGGCGAAAAACGTTAGTGGGAGTTTTATATAGACCCCCAAACTATTGTGGCAATGTTGGGAATGTCATTAAACAGGAAATTAGAAATGCATACAATAAAGGAACATCTGTAATTATGGGTGACTTTAATCTGCATATAGATTGGGCATAAATCAAATTAGTAACAATACCGTAGAGGAGGAATTCCTGGAATGTATACGGGATGGTTTTCTGGACCAATACGTTGAGGAACCAACTAGAGAACAAGCCATCCTAGACTGGGTATTGCATAATAAGAAAGGAATAATTAGCAATCTAGTTTGCGAGGCCCCTTGGGGATGAGCGGCCATAATATGATAGAATTCTTCATCAAGATGGAGAGTGAAGTAGTTGATTCTGAGACTAGGGTCCTGAATCTTAATAAAGGAAACTACAATGGTATGAGACGCGAGTTGGCTATGATGGATTGAGAAACGTTACTTAAAGGGATGATGGTGGATAGGCAATGGCAAACGTTCAAAGCGCGCATGGGTGAACTGCAACAATTGTTTATTCCTGTCTGGCGCAAAAGTAAAATAGGAAAGGTGACCAAACCATGGCTTACAAGGGAAATTAGAGATGGTATTAGATCCAAGGAAGAGGCATACAAATTGGCCAGAAAAAACAACAGACCTGAGGATTGGGAGCAGTTTAGAATTCAGCAAAGGAGGACCAAGGGATTGATTAAGAAGGGGAAAATAGAATACAAGAATAAACATGTGGGGAACATAAAAACTTACTGTAAAAGTTTCTATAGGTATGTGAAGAGAAGAAGATTTGTGAAGACAAATGTAGGTCCCTTACAGTTAGAAACAGGGGACTTTATAATGGGAAACAAAGAAATGGCTGACCAACTAAATACATAATTTGGTTCTGTCTTCACAAAGGAGGACACAAATAACATACCAGAAATGTTGGGGAACACAGGGTTTAGTGAGAGGGAGGAACTGAAAGAAATCAGTATTAGTAGGGAAATGGTGTTGGAGGAATTGATGGGATTGAAGGCCGATATATCCCCTGGGCCTGATAATCTACATCCCAGAGTACTTAAGGAAGTGGCCCCAGAAATAGTGGATGCGTTGGTGGTCATCTTCCGAGATTCTATAGACTCTGGAACAGTTCCTACAGATTGGAGGGTAGCTAATGTAACCCCACTATTTAAAAAGGGAGGTAGAGAGAAAATAGGGAATTATAGACCAGTCAGCCTAACATTGGTAGTGGGGAAAAAGAGTCCATTATAAAAGATTTAATAGCTGAGCACTTGGAAAACAGTGGCAGAATCAGATAAAGTCAGCACGGATTTACGAAAGGGAAATCATGCTTGACAAGTCTACTGGAAATTTTCGAGGATGTAACTGGAGTTGATGAGGGGGAGCCAGTGGATGTGGTTTATTTGGACTTTCAGAAGGCTTTCGACAAAGTCCCACATAAGAGATTAGTGTGTAAAATTAAAGCGCATGGGATTGGGGGTAGTGTATTGAGATGGATAGAAAACTGGTTGGCAGACAGGAAACAATTGGTAGGAATAAACCGGTCTTTTTCCGAGTGGCAGGCAGTGACTAGGGGGTTACCGCAGGGATTGGTGCTGGGACCCCAGCTACTCACAATATATATTAATGATTTAGATGAGGGAACTAAATGTAATATCTCCAAATTTGTAGATGACACAAAGCTGGGTGGGAGGGTGAGCTGTGAGGAGGATGCAGAGATGCTTCAGTGTGATTTGGACAAGCTGAGTGAGTGGACAAATGCAAAGCAGATGCAGCATAAAGTGGATAAATGTGAGGCTATCCACTTAGATAACAAAAATGAGAAGGCAGATTATTATCTGAATGGCTATAAATTGAAAGAGGGGAATGTGCAACAAGACCTGGGTTTCCTCGTACACCAGTCGCTGAAGGTAAGCATGCAGGTGCAGCAGGCGGTAAAGACGGCAAATGGTAAGTTGGCCTTCATAGTGAGAAGATTCAAGTACAGGAGCAGGGGTGTCTTGCTGCAATTATACAGGGCCTTGGTGAAACCACAATTGGAATATCGTGTGCAGTTTTGGTCTCCTTATCTGAGGAAAGATGTTCTTGCTATAGAGGGAGTGCAGCGAAGGTTTACCAGACTGATTCCTGGGATGGTGGGACTGACATATGAGGAGAGATTGAGTCTCTTAGGATTATATTCGCTGGAGTTCAGAAGTATGAGGGGGGATCTCATAGAAACCTATAAAATTCTAACAGGACTAGACAGGGTAGATGCAGGAAAGATGTGCCCGATGGTGGGGGAGTCCAGAACCAGGGGTCACAGTCTGAGGATACTGGGTAGACCATTTAGGACTAAGTTAAGGAAAAATTTCTTCACCCAGAGAGTGGTGAGCCTGTGGGATTCGCTTCCACAGAAAGTAGTGGAGGCCAAAACATTGTATGTTTTCAAGAAAGAGTTAGATATAGCTCTTGGGGCGAAAGGGATCAAAGGATATGGGGAGAAAGCGGAAGCAAGCTATTGAGTTGTATGATCAGCCATGATCATATGAATGGCGGAGCAGGCTTGAAGGGCTGAATGGCCTACTCCTGCTCCAAGTTTCTATGTTTCCATGTTTACTGGTAAACTATTTTCTGTAGTCGTTACAGATGATTCATCACCAACATTGACACACGTGACATTCCTAGCAGGAGTCTACAGGTAGCGATGAGGAGAGGCACACCCAACTGACATTCGCTGCTTCTTACCAACCGCCCCCCCAACAAACCTCTCCACTCCACCCCCCCCCCCTCCCCCCAACACACACACACACTTTTCTAGCATTCCTGCTGTCATTGCATTTCTGGTCAGATGTAAAATGTTGAAAATCTAAAAAGATAAGGGACCCTGCTAGAAAAGCAAGTCAGTCAGCACCTGAAAAGGGAAGAGACAACATAACATTTCCTACACTGGAACCCTTTATATGACTGAAAAACAACAAAGAGGGGAGAGAACAGGTAAACGTCAAGAGTCAGGAATATTTACTCCTGTCACAAAGAAACAGTTTAATAAGTTTGAGAGTTCACAAACAACCTTAATAAAAAGATAGGAAGTAAAAATCAGTGAATAATGTATGAATTAATATGAGTCAGCTCAATGTGGTAGCAAATAGGCTTTGAAAGAACAAATGGGTATGAATAGCCATGGGAAAGATACACACAAATAAAAATGCTATGGAATGAAATGAAAAGTGAATGAGACATAGCCAAGATCACTAACAGTACCCAGGCCAAGAATTAAATCTGGGTTCTTACTACTGTTTGTGACCTAGTTCCATTCTATGAACAAGTTGACCAACTGATCCATCAGTGGATATACACTTGTACTAATTTTGGAAAGATGCATTGGCTGGGATTTTACCAGCCCTACAGAGAATGCTGGGAGGTGGGGTGGGAATAAAATCGGGCGGGATGGTGGGGATCAACATTTTACCAGCAGTTTCAAAGGGAATGAAGTATAAAAATAGGGAAGTTTTGCTAAGACTATACAAGGCACTAGCTAGACAACACTTAGAATACTGTGAACAGTTTTGGTCCCCTTATCGAAGGAAAGATATACTGGCATTGGAAGCAGTCCAGAGAAGGTTCACTAGGTTGATCCCGGGGATGGAGGGATTTTCTTATGAGGAGAGGTTGAGTAGGTTGGCCTGTACTCACTGGAGTTTAGAAAAATGAGAGGTGACCTTATTGAAACACATATGATTCTTAGGGGGCTTGATAAGGTGGATGCTGAGAGGCTGTTTCCCCTTGGGGGAGATTCTACGACCAAAGGGCATAATCTCAGAGTAAAAGGCCACCCATTTAAGACAGAGATAAGGAGGAATTTCTTCTCTCAAAGGGTGGTGAATCTGTGAAATTCTTTACCGCAGAGAGCTGTAGAAGCTGGATTGTTAAGTATATTCAAGGTTGACATAGACAGATTTTTAATCAGTAAGGGAATCAAGGGCTATGGAGAAAAGGCAGGAAAGTGGAGTTGAGGGTTATCAGATCAGCCATGATCTCATTGAATGGCGGAGCAGACTTGATGGGCCGAATGGCCTGCTTCTGCTGCTACGTCTTATGGTCTTATGGTCTTTCGCCACATCTGATGTATTACCAATGATGGGCGGCCACTTCACCACCAGGTCCACCCTGCAACCTCGCTATGGACTTGAGGGGGGGGGCCTCCTGATCAGGCACCCTGATCAGGCTACTCCAGCAGCAAAGCCTGCCCCCGCTGCCCACACAGCACCCACATACCCTGCTGACGGGGCCTGCCTAGCTGGCCCCAACGAGCCTGATCTGAATTACCTTAACTCTGGGGCCTCCTCCATCATGGCTGGTTCTGGCCTGCTGCAGTCCCAGCAGTGGCCACCACTCCCGGGACCTCCAATTGGCTGGCATCTCTTGGGGCAGGGCCTCTTCCCTTAAAGAGACTGAAGCCCCGACTGCAGGCAGTTATTTGCCTAAGGAAGGTAATATGACGTCAGGGCTTCCATGACAGCTCAGAGCAGGGTTGCCCCCAAGTTTCTGGCCAGTGGGAGAGGGCCACCGCCACCCCATAAAGTCCCAACCACTTCATCTATACTGTAAAGAGATAGCCTGAGTGTCCTTTATTTGAAAATTGCTCCTTTTTACAATCTGGAATGTATACTCAGTAGAAATGACTGCTATCTTTTGAAGGTGCTATTTCCATCCAAATAATCAGATCAGATTCTTAATGACACTGAGGAACAGTGCAGATTCATATCTTTGAACCTGAGAAACAGGAGGCCAAAATGTGTGTTCCTCACTCCTATTTATGTAAAGCTAATTCCACCATATATATATCAGAAGAATAATATCGACAGCTGAGAAGACGCAATTGAGATTAAATATTAACAAAGTCAGTCAGGCGAACAGAATAATTAAGGAGGCACAGTTTTGTTAAAACTCTGCTCTCTGATGCTAATAATCTAACTGGATGTCAATAGAATTAAAACCCTTCTGCTGAACCTATCAAAAGTGACACTCATTAGGAAGTTTCTTTTGAAAATAGCAGTTATCTGCTTGGTCAGAGGAGAAAATTCCTCAATCAAAATGTTCAGCAATCGGTGACTTTACTGAATGTGATAAGATATGTGAATCAGTTCTGTACCGTGTTATTACAGCATTGGCTAATGTATTATTAATCTTGTTCGACTTTGCAAACTCTTGGTGCATTTAAAAACCAAAGCTCGTACAAGTTAATTTCTCAGAGTCTGTTATTACATCTCATTTCGTCAAACACAGCAGGTTCTCTGCCTACTCTGTCTCTCATCCTTTTCAGGCTATCCGCTGTGTTAGCAGATGAAGGACATGTCATGAATATAAAACAGCATACATCAGGTGCTACGAGAGGCTCTCTCAACACAACACTCAGACTGCAAAATGTTCTCAAATTCAATTATTCTTCACTGGATACATTTCATGATTGATGATGAAATAATTATGTCCCAGGAAAAAACTGCTAATAGATGCCTCCGTGCAGTAATCCAACGGTTGATTTTAAACTTGCCTGCCAGGAGGAAAGATGTGGACAGGCTCTCAGAATGAAGGCTCTTGCAAGACCCACGATCCTGGCAGCATGTCCCCAGCATCCCTGACATTTTATTGTCTTGGTTTTTGACAGTATACATGGGGCATCATAAATGTTGAAATGCCAGTGTCCAATGATATCACCGGGACCTCACCACCACTTATTCTCAGTCTCTGGCCATGCAATTTCTCACTCTCACCAGAGACCCTCCACCCCAATCCCACAGACCTCAGGCAGAAGTCAGCATCAGGAAATTTAAATTGGGCTATGGGAGATGGCTTTTTAATTCTTTCTAGAAGAAAAGGGGTGCTTGGTGGGTCTTGGACAGTTTGCCAGCTGTTTCAGAAACAAGCATTTGTGACTCCTGCTCTGAGTTAATATCAGGATTTTAGTTTCAGCATGTTTCCTAGTTTCAGAGAAAGGCTGCTAAAGCATCAGTCAAGGATCTGCATGGCTCAGCCAGACATTAACGTACAAACGCGGAAATACCTGTCAACACTGCCAAGTTACAAATCAAAATTTAATAGTCAAGACTGACATAGATAGTTTACTAACTCATTGCTACAACCTGTCAACGTTACAGTGTGTTAGCAGGTCCCAAAATGTTGATTGCTCATGGCCAATTTTCAAAAGGCATGTCAGAAAATTTCAAAACACAGATTATCAACTCAGGAAATTTTGCTTTAGCTGTATCCTTGTGTTCTGTCCTCCAACTGCTGCTCCATCTATGTGGCCACCTTTCATTTACGTACAAACACCGTTTATCTTTGCCAGAGGTCTCTTGGGTAGTACCTTATAAAACACTTCTCAAAAATCCAAACAACGCATAGCTATTTTGGTTCCTTTGATAATCTACTTTTGGGCTTCGGGAAACCCAGCAGGGAAAAAGAGACGAGAGCTGCTGGCTGCATAAGATCTGTACCTTTTACAGCAGTGCTTGTGGGCCAAGGGGAGCAGGGAGGTGTCCTTCAGTCCCAACATGGGAACCTGTAAGCCGCCCCACAATCTACCTGCTCACCCTTCAACCTTGCACTCCCCTCCAACTGTCATCTCACGCGCCACCACCCCATACCCAACCATCGTCTCTCACTCTCACACATCCCGACTGCAACCTCTCCCTCCCTCCCTCCTGCTCCTCTGCTGTGTCCTTGTGGTGCTGCCTTTCCCACCCAACAGGCAGCTACTCTGTCAGTTGGGCTGGGTGTTGGGCAAGAAACCTGGAGAAAAAAATGCACAGAGACTAGGGGCGGAATGGTCCCAAGTTTGCACTAAGTGCAGTAGGTGGAGGGTAAAACAACGTTTTATCCACCAGCTGCAATGGCGGCATTTCATGCCAAACCCGCTGCGTAACTTATGCATCCCCTTGGAACACACCATTTCGATGGCGGGCGGGCTCTCATTTGCCTGCCACACCATCACCTCGCTGCTTCATCATGCCGGGCACCGTATTTAAAGTCCAGCTGCGCGCACACATCTCAGTGCTTCCAGCCCACGGCTACTGCTTTCACGAAAGGCAAAAAGACTGCAGCCCCCAGATTTAGTGATGCCTTTTGGACAGCGTGGAGGCCAACCATGATGTCCTCTACCCCTGCTCTGGCTGCAGGATGGGCAATGGCATGACCAACCAGGCTAGGGAGGCAGTGGCAGTGGTGATCAGTGCCAATGCTGCACTGAAGAACTTGGCCATCCAATGTAGACAGAGGATGAATTATCTCATCTGTGCAGCCAGGGTAAGGCAACCATCTCATCACTCTAAACTCACGCACTCAAGCCCACCACACATTCACTGGCATTTCACTCACTGCCAGCTCAAGGGACATCACCACCCATTCTCTCACACATACCCTCACATGTCCATCTGGCCTCATCTCCTCTGGAGACTGCCTCCTCAGCCCTCACCATCTTGAAGCCACTTGCACAGATCAACACGTGCCCCCAAACACTCTGTGTTACCCTTCTTCCCCAGTACAGCCCTCACCCTGCAGCCTCTTCACTTTCCTGAGGCCACTTCTCCCCTTCGCCAAGCAAGACCTTGCCCTGCAGCCATTGAAAAGCCGCCCACACATGGCTGATCTGGTAGGTAGAGGTCTGCCATGAGCCCCTCTAAAAGTGATGTGGTGCCTGTCTGTGAAGCCTGGCACTGATGACTACGAGTGCTGACCAAAGCAAGGTAGGCAAACAAACCTTGAAATCCAGAACAAAGTGCAGCCCACCAGCTGCACATCGCTCATGTGCTGTTGTGAGATACATCCGCATGTTTTCCTGCCGACCTGGGCAGACGAACCAGCTGGAGGGGTGGGGGTGGGGGCCCAGATCCGGCAGGCAGGCATGACAATGATACACTACTGTGTACACATCTGATGGCAGAGAATGCAGCACACCATCGATGGGCTGAGCAGACAATCGCGAACTCGTTTCACACCACCGTGAAACTGATCGTGTCATATTGTCCGCTCACGCCACCTAACACGCCCAACACTAGCTGGCACAGAACATCCCAGCCTACGTTTTCCGTTCATAACTCCGCCCAATGCTTCCAGCATGTACTTGGTAAATATCGAGGTCACAGAATCTAAGTGTATTCTCTCCTGGGGCCTTTATTTATAATGTAGGTTACTTAAAGAAATCAAATAAACTGGTTGGGTAGGATCTTCTCCTTCTGAATCCATGTTAAATTTTCTATTCTGAATTATGGTAGTGCTCAAGAATATACCTGACAAAAGTAATGAATTCCATTATTTTATCCAGTATTAATATGACTAATGGTTCTCAAAGGTATGCAACTGGACAAGGCAGTCAATTAACATTTAATTCTGACTATTTTGTGTTTAAGTTTTAAAGTAGTATATACCAGTGGTAAAACTCTTTTCCAAATCATACATTAACCCTTGCTTACCATCTGCCACTTCAAAATCCTTGAATGCAAGTTCTGAGCCCGAGTCATCTAGCAGAACCTCCCCATTCAGAGTGAATGTCATGGTGTACTCGTTCATGTCCACCAGGCAGCCGACAACGTCCCCTGCCTGCCAGGAACGGCCAAAGTGTTCGTTCCCCTGGTGCCACCGTTGAGCCTACGGTAAATATCACATGCAAATAATTACAAGGTTAACAAATTGGTGTAATTGCTGCATGTTGAATGTTAAGCAGAGTTCAATCCTGTCATTGTCCAATAATTCAGTGAATAAACATGGTAGGAATTCTTTAAAGAAATCCTAGACAAAGGCGGGGTTTTCTTTCACCTTAAACTCCATTATTTTTGGTGATAATTTTTATGTTATAGGATGAGCTGATTGGTGCATTTTCTTTGTTAATTGAAATGAAGAAGCACATCTGCTTTTTGATGCATTCTTTCTCTCTAGAAAAGCCATTGTATTTGGCATGGTGACACAGCGGGCAAGATATTCCCTCTGCTATTGGGAATTACAGTTTGGGACAATTCACTGATCTTCAAACTGCCCTTGCAGGAGAGGGGAAATAGTCAACAGCCCTGATTTTCACAGCAGTGAAATTAATTGGCCTCTCAGCTAGAGGGCCAATTAGAGGCCTTGAAGCTTGAAAGAAGCAGCAGACATGGAGCCCTGGACCCGAGGTCTCCTGTCAGGAGGCCCCTAATGTAATTCCCACTGCCTGCGGAACTTTCAATGAGTCTTAAATGCCTAGTCAGCCTGCTGTATGCAGGTAGTTAGTCCTGCTATGAGGGTCGTCCAGAGGCAGGGTAGGGATAGGGCCAGGGGATTGGAACACCAGCCGGCGGGGCTATTATTAGCTCCCACCCACCTCTATTTGTAGCCCCGAGCATGAGCTGCAAGCTCCTGTGCAGCAGGTTGGTGCTTTTACACATACTGTATCACTGAAGTTAGAAAATGTGGAATCACTACTCCCACACAAGAAGTTTCTAATCATAGCTATACTCATAGAGTACAGTGCAGCACAGAGGTCTGGAGGGGCAGGGTGGGGTGGGGGAGGAGATGGGGTGGTCATGCGCACCTCACATCATCTGCTCCAAGAACACCCATTGATAGAGACCCAAGATCAACTTGCCTGGCTGTTCTCGCTCAGACAGGGCATGGTATCATCGGAGGGGGAACACTGAAGTAAAGACGAAGAAAATGAATGCACTAAAAATGGAAATGGATCGAAGGAATATTCATGTGAGCAGTGACAAAAATTAAAGCACAAGCATTTGGAGATATTCTTCCAAAAATGGGTAAGGCAGCTTGCTAGGGCAGAGTAGGGAGAGCTCCACTGGCTGTTCTGCATCTGCTTTGTGAATTCTTCATGACCTATTGTGTGATATTTTTCAATCCCCAACAATCATCATATTGAAAATTGCACCCCACCCCACACAAAAAAAGATCAAGCTTTATCATTTTCTCAAAGCCGTGTTGGTGGTTCACAACATATACTGAATCATTTTCTCGCAATAAAAGACAATTGAAATGTAGAAAGAAAAGTGACTACTGCGCTTTGATCTGACTATTTTTACTTCTTTCTGTTTATATCAACTCAGGGGCACAGTCCTTGACTTATCTGACTTGTTTTGAAGCATATACAAACCTTGAAGCCATCAAAAACAAAGGATTGATCATCTGTCCCCAGCTCCTGATCTGGGCGGCAGCCTGGTCTGGTCCAGCCGACACGCATGTCCTCAGCAGTCACTGCTTCAAACTCAAAGTACCACTTCCCACTTCTCACTGCGTAGGTTTTCTCAGCGCGGAAAATGCGGAACCTCTCTGCCGCATTGTTCAACAGATCAGATCTTGCAGCTATAATAAAGACACACACAAAGGAACATATAATTTATTGCTCCAGTTTGGAAACAAACAGCAACCTCAGGAAAACTGAAAGGATGAAAGTTTCCTCTGCCTTAACAGCTACAAGGTGTCAACCAAGCACCCAGTGTTAGGACTGCCAACTCTAGTTGGGCATATTCCTGGAGTCTTGGCATTTGATCACATGACATTTGAGCATGCGGCGTTTAATCACATGGCCACCTCCTGACCGGCTCTGTTCATAATCTCTACATTATAGAAACATCGTCTGCAAAATGCAGGCTTTGCTGCCCTGATGCCAATTGAGGCCCTTAAATGGTCAATTGAATCGTAGCATGGGATTTTTTACATCTAAGAGGGCAGACAAGGCCTCAGCCTGGCATCTAATCCAAAGGACAGCACCTCTGACAGTGCAACAGTTCCTCAGGACTGCGCTGGAATGTCAGCCTTGATTTTAGTGCTCAAGTCCTGGAATGGGATTGAGCCCATAACCTTCTGACACAAAGGTAAGATGGCTACCACTGAGCCATGGCTCTGACACTCCACAGGCCTAAATCTGCATCATATTCCAACAGAGATCAGTATAAGGTTCATGGCTACAGAAGGCAAGAAATCATAGAATCATAGAATGGTTACAGCACAGGAGGAAGACAATCAGCCCATCACATCTGTGCTGGCTCTTTGCAAGAGCACCTCAACCAGTTCTACACTCTGCCTTTCTCTGAAGCCCTGCAAATGTTCTCTCTTCAGGTGCCTATCCAATGCCCTTTTGAAAACCATGGTTGAATCTGCCTCCATCACACTCTTAGGCAGAGTATTTCAGATCCTAACCACTTGCTGAGTAGAAAAGTTTTATTGCCATTAGATCTTTCATCATTCAATTTAAATCGGTGTCCTCTGGTTCTCAACCGTTCTGCCATGGTAACAATTTCCCCCTATTTACTCTGTCTAGAACCCTCCTAAATTTGAACACCTCTATCAAATCTCCCCTCAACCTTACTTCTCTAAGGGGAACAGTCCCAGCTTCTCCAATCCACCCACAAAACTGAAGCCCCTTGTCCCTATAGAACCATTCTTGTAAATCTTTTCTGCACTCTCCCTAGAACCTTCGCATCCTTCCTAAAGTGTGGTACCCAGAATTAGATACAATGCTCCAGTTCAGGCCAAGCCAGTGTTTTATAAAGGATCATCATAACTTCCTTGCTTTTGTATTCTACTCCTCTATTTATAAGGCCCAGGATTCCATGTGCATTTTTAACCACATTCTCAATCTGCCCCACAACCTTTGATGATTTGTGCACATATACCCAACAAGTCCCTCTGATCCTGCACCCATTGTAGAATTGTACCCTTTAGTTTATATTGAATGAAGGTTTTTATTTTAATAGGTAACTTCTCACTCCCTTTAACAAATGACTGAAACTTGACTCTGCCAATTTATTCTTACTACACGGGGGTTGTTTTTTGAGCAGTTAAAATTGGACTTAGGATCTTATCTACCAATAGCAGCTGAAGAGTGAAACTCCAGACAACGGAAGCACACAGATACAAACCATTAATAGAAAGTATTCTTTCTCTGGACTATTACGCAATGCACAGGGATCGAACTTTAGTTCCAGGAGACCAACGACCAATGCAGAGGGATACACTGCCTGGGGTGGAATCTTCCGCTCTGAAGTTTGGTGGCGGGTACAGAAGTGCAAGTGATTTCCGTTGGGGGTGGGAGGAAATGGGTGAACGTCTGCAATCTTGAGCTGTTCTGCTCATTACTTAT